>NC_053035.3:141091821-141716821 GCF_002575655.3 Aegilops tauschii subsp. strangulata | reverse complement strand
ACAATGCTTTTGCGGACTAATCGTGTGCATTGAGTGTTTTTCATAGATTCATCCTTTTGGCACGAGACGATTCCCTCCCCTCGGAGCTTGAAGCGAAGACGGTGTAGTCCTTTCGGATTAGTTTGGTGGACAAGCTTCATAGGGATCACCGTACTATCAAGAGGGGGTCCGTTTTGGAAAGGCTAGGGCGGAATCATCACGTACACTTCCTTTGCCCCTCCCTCCGAGCCTTTCCGTTTCAATGATGGGCTCGTTTCTCTTCTGAGTGTGCCCTCTCTGGTCCCAGCGGTAGTACCGCGGGCCGGAGCGGTAGTACCACTTTGGTGCGACAAGCGGTAGTACCGCTCTGGAGCGGTAGTACCGCCCAGAGCAGTAGTACCGCTGGTAGCCCCCAACTGTGTGCTCTCTCTGGTCCCAGCGGTAGTACCGCGGGATGGAGCGGTAGTACCGCTTGGGTGCCACAAGCGGTAGTACCGCTCTGGGAGCGGTAGTACCGCTCCAGAGCAGTAGTACCGCTAGTAGCCCCCAGCTGTAGTACTGCGGTGGTCTCGTGCTAGTACCGCCTCGATTCGAGGGCTTTTTTTTCGTGTCGGATTTTACGGTACTGGCCGCGGCTGTGGGGGGCCGTAGTACTGCTCGTATGCGGTAGTATCGCCCTCCCACCGCGGTAGTACCGCTGTGGGCCAAGCGGTAGTACCGCGTTGAGGAGCGGTAGTACCGCTGGCACAGCGGTAGTACCGCTCTCTGTGGGGCAGAAGTGGGGTAACGGTTGGTTTGTTCCCCCCACTATATAAAGGGGTCTTCTTCCCTAAAGTTGACCTACCTCTTTCCCCAAAAGCTCCATTGTTGCTCCAAGCTCCATTTTCGCCCGATCTCTCTCCCTAGCCAATCAAACTTGTTGATTTGCTCGGGATTGGTTGAGAAGGCCACGATCTACACTTCCACCAAGAGAAATTTGATTCCCCCCCACTTATCCCTAGCGGATCTTGTTACTCTTGGGTGTTTGAGCACCCTAGACGGTTGAGGTCACCGCGGAGCCATAGTCCATTGTGGTGAAGCTTTGTGGTGTCGTTGGGAGCCTCCAATTAAGTTGTGGAGATTGCCCCAACCTTGTTCGTAAAGGTCCGGTCGCCGCCTTCAAGGGCACCAATAGTGGAATCACGGCATCTCGGATTGTGTGAGGGCGTGAGGAGAGTACGGTGGCCCTAGTGGCTTCTTGGGGAGCATTGTGCCTCCACACCGCTCCAACGGAGACGTACTTCCCTTCAAAAGGAAGGAACTTCGGTAACACATCCTCGTCTTCACCGGCTCCACTCTTGGTTATCTCGTTCCTTTACTTTCGCAAGTTTACTCGAGTTATATCTCTTACTTGCTTGCGTGCTTGTTGTCATTGCATCATATAGGTTGTTCACATAGTTGCATATCTAGACAACCTATTTTCATGCAAAGTTTAATTTGGTAAAGAAAAGCTAAAAATTGTTAGTTGCCTATTCATCCCCCCTCTAGTCAACTATATCGATCCTTTCACACCGTCTATCTTGTTGCATGGTATGAAATGTGCCATTTTAGAGAATCGGTCCACAACAACAAACACGAAATCCTTTCCATTTCTAGTTCTAGGCAAACCAAGGACAAAATCCATGCTAATATCTTCCCATGGTTGGTACGGAATTAGAAGAGGCATATAAAGTCCATGAGATTGAGCTTTAGACTTAGCTTTGCGACATCTAGAGCATTGGTTGGTGAAGCAGTTGACGTCGCAAAACATCTTGGGCCAAAAATATTTCTTGGAGAGCGTAGCAAATGTCTTGTCGCGTCCAAAGTGTCCCATTAGTCCTCCTCCATGAGATTCCTGCAAAAGCAACAAATGAAGAGAAGACTCGGGGATGCAAAGTTTGTTAGCTCTCATAAGATGATCATCTTTGATGTAATAGGGTTCCCAAGATGTATGCGTCAAACACTTGGCATAAGGAATAGCAAAAGTAGGATCATGCGCATACAAGTCTTTTATGTGCTCAAAGCCAATGACATTCAATTCAAGTTGAGTAACAAGCATGCATATACGGGAAAGTGCATCCGCCACAACATTTTCCTTACCTTTAATATACTTGATGACATAAGGAAATGACTCGATAAACTCAATCCATTTAGCATGACGCTTGTTGAACTTAGTTTGACCCTTAAGATATTTAAGCGTTTCATGGTCGGTATGGATGATAAATTCATGAGGGCGAAGGTAATGTTCCCATTCACGCAAAACTCGCACTAAAGCATAAAGCTCTTTGTCATAGATGGGGTAATTAAGTTGCGCTCCAGAGAGTTTCTCACTAAAGTAAGCAATGGGGCACTTCTCTTGCGTTAACACACCTCCTATGCCATTACCACTAGCATCGCAATGAATTTCAAAAGGTTTATCAAAATTGGGTAATGCAAGCACGGGAGCATGAGTAAGCAAATTCTTAAGCTCATTGAATGTGCTATCTTGTGACGGTCCCCAAACAAAGGGTGCATTCTTATTGCTCAAAGCATGTAAAGGAGATGCAATGGTGCTAAAATCCTTCACAAATCTATAGTAGAAACCGGCTAAACCAAGGAAACTACGCACTTGTTGCAAAATGGTTGGTTGGGGCCAAGTTTTAATAGCATTGATCTTAGATTCATCAACATGAACACCCTTAGAAGATACAACAAAACCTAAGAAAACAAGCTTATCAACACCAAAAAGGCATTTGTCCATATTAGCATAGAGACTCTCTTTTCGAAGAGTTTGCAATACGGTTCTAAGGTGGGTGACATGATCTTTGAGAGATTTGCTAAAAAAAAGGATATCGTCGAAGTAGACCACAACAAACTCACCAATGTAAGGGCGAAACACATAATGCAAAAGGCGCATGAAAGTATCGGGTGCTTCCGATAAACCCATAGGCATGACTAACCACTCATACAAACCAAATTTTGTTTTGAAAGCGGTTTTCCATTCATCACTCTCTTGTATGTGTATTTGATAGTAACCACTTTCGAGATCAATTTTGGAAAAAATAGTGGCACCGCTAAGTTCATCTAGCATATCATCAAGGCGTGGAATGGGGTGCCTATAGCGAACGGTGATAGCATTGATAGGTTTACAATCGGAACACATGCGAAAGCTACCGTCTCTTTTTCGCACAAGAATGACCGTGACGGCACAAGGACTCAAACTTTCGCGCACATGTCCATGGTCTATGAGATGTTTTACTTGCCTTTGTATTCCTTTGGTTTCTTCGGGGTTGACTCGATATGGAGCCTTGTTCAGGAGTGGTGCTCCGGGGATGAGGTCGATGCGGTGCTCGATGCCTCGTATTGGAGGTAGACCCGGAGGTAGCTCATCGGAGAAAACATCTTGGAATTCCTGCAATAGAGAAGATAACACCAAAGGTAGATTGTGAGAGGTGTTAGTTTTTGGTGCCTCGTCCTTGCACAAAAGGACATAGTGTAGGACACTTGATGGGTTCACAAACACTTCTCTCATCTCACGTTTGGTGGCAAATAGAACTAAGTTCTTCTTGTCGCTCGTCGTGGAGGCACTCAATTTGGGCTTGTGGCGCTCACTCTCTTTTTGGTGGTTCGCTCTCTCACTATTCTCTCCACGATGGGTTGCTTGCTTGTCGACGCTCACTTGGCTTGGAGACATAGGTCATAGTACGTAGTCCTTTCCTTTAATCTTGAAGCTATAGTGATTTGTACGCCCGTTGTGGATGACTCCTCGGTCGAATTGCCATGGTCGTCCAAGAAGGAGGTGGCAAACGGTCATAGGAACAACATCACACTCCAAAGTTTCTTCGTATGCTCCGATCTTGAAGGAAACTTGTACTCTATGCTCGACTTGGAGAGTGCCGTTGTCGCTTAACCATTGAACTTTGTAGGGGTGCGGGTGCTTCGTCTTGGCCAATTGGAGCTTGGAGCATAGTTCTTCACTTGCTAAGTTATGGCAACTCCCTCCATCAATGATGACCTTGACGAACCTTCCATTGATGTCGGCCTTGGTGTGGAAGATATGGCATCTTTGGTCTTCCTCTTGTTGATGTTGAAGAGTCAAGACCTTGGAGACAATGAGAGTGGGGCTCGAATCTTCATCACAAAAGACTTGATCATCTTCATCGTCGTTCACTTGCTGGTGCATGGCCACTTGCTCAAGGGCTTCCATTTCTCCTTCACTCATGGAGTCATAGGTTCCGTCGTCATTTAGAATCATGGCGCGCTTGTTTGTGCACTCTAAGGACTTGTGGCATCGTCCACCGCATGTGAAGCATTTGAAGGAACTCGTCTTGATGGTCTCATCGGTTGGGGTAGATGATGATGAAGCTCTCGGCTTGACGTTGCTTGTAGTAGGAAGACGACTTGAGGTTGTTGAAGTTTTCTTGTAACTTGACTTGTCGCTGTTGCTTGTAGATGGCTTGGTTGAGGTAGAAGGTGTTGGAGTCATCGAAGCTTGGTTGTTGGAGAAGCCGTAGGACTTGGATGAGAACTTGGCGTACTTGAAGTCATCTTGCACTTGACATTCCGCTTTGGTAGCTTGATGCACTAGCTCGATGAGGTTCGAGTATGGTTGGAAGTTGGCGATCTTCTTGATAGGATGATTGAGTCCATTCAAGAAACGTGCCATAGTTTGCTCATCATCTTTCATGACATTGGCTCGTATCATGGCAATCTCCATTTCCTTGTAGTACTCTTCAACGCTCTTGGTTCCTTGCTTGAGTAGTTGGAGTTTCTTGAAGAGGTCACAGTTGTAGTAGTTGCGCACGAAACGTGCTCTCATGACATCCTTCATTTGTGCCCAAGTAGTGATGGGTGGTTCACCTCTTGCCGCTCGGCGCTCAATGACTTGTTCCCACCAAATGAGGACATAGTCTTGGAACTCAAGGGATGCCATCGCGATCTTCTTCTTTCTTCATAGTTGTGCAAGCGAAAGATCTTGTCGACCTTCAATGCCCATGATATGTACTCTTCGGGGTCATTGCTTCCGGTGAACTTGGGCATGGTGAACTTGAGCTTTCCGTAATGTTGTTATTCATTGTGTTGGGGTCGGGGATGATGACGCCCATGTCGTTGAGGATTGACAAACTCATGTTGCTCTTGGTGAGGAGGGTTGTCAACCTCATGTTGCTCTTGTCTTGGAGGATTTTCATTGTCTTCATGTTCTTGGCGAACTTGAGGTTCTTCTCTAGCTTGAGGAGGCGCTTGTCGATCTTGACGAGGAGCTTGACGAACTTGGTGATGCACACGTGACTGATAAATCCTCTCTTGAACTTCATCACGAAGTGCTTCTTGATGCTCACGAGCTTGTCGGCCTCGGTTGGCTACGGCTCGACTTGAATCTCGAAGGGCACGTTGCGCCTCAAGTGCTTGAGCTTCCCGTAGTTGTTATTCTTGGCGTTGTGCCTCGGCATCTTGTGCATCTTGGTGTTGTCGCGCTCGCTCCTCTTGTTCTTGTTGTCATTGATGTTGCCGTTCTTGTGCTTGCGCAAATGTAGCTTGGTTTTGACGATGACGATGTTCTTGCATGCGAGCTTGCTCTTGAGAGTCGGTATCTTGTAGAGGATTGCGGTTGGCGTGATGGTCTTGGCGCGCGGCTCGTCGAAGAGTGTTTGATGTCGGGGTGCTTGAGCCGGAGATAGTATCGTCGGAGTGTCGACTTGAGCGGCTTCTTCTTGAGTAGGACGAAGTGGTAGAAGAGTGGTTGACCAACAAGGTACGAATCTCGTCCATTCTTGCATTGTTCTCTTGCTTTTGTTCGTCGAGCTTTTTGTCAAAGTAGTCTCTTGTACGTTGCTCGGAGAGTCGCAAGTTGGTGGCGAGGTTGTCGATGCGGTCGCTCATTGCGAGTTGCTCTTCATGCAAAGCTCGTTGCATTCCAAATAAGTGTAGCTTGGTGACGTAGTTGTTCGGGTCGTCATCATGCTCAAGGAAGAGTGGGTTGGTAGAAGTACTTGGCCTATCCATCATTTCAAGCAAATATGTGCACTACTGCATGATGCTGCTAACGCGACACTACAATCAGAGACCCTCCGAGAAACTGTGTGCGATGCCATAATCGCAAACGGTGGTGTATGAAAACCGTCAGAAATTTATAAAACGTTTGCGATGACGGATGCATCAAACACGGTTCAGGTTTTAGTTGCGTGTGCGATGAAGGGCATACGGTTCAGTTCAATTAACTATTTGCGATGAGGAGGAACAAAAGAAACGGGCAGCCAGATGAAGGCGCGTGCGATACACAGCATATGGTTCACTCGGATGAACTGTTTGTGATTAGGCAACACAAAAGAAACGGGCAGCCAGATAAAGGTGTGTGCGATATACAGCATACGGTTCACTCGGATGAACTGTTTGTGATTAGGCAAGAGAACAGAAATGGTTCAATATAACAAGATGTGTGTGATAGCGGAAACATGTATGTAATCAGAAATGTGTGCGAAGACCGATAATAACGCAGACAATTGCTTCTAATAAGATGTATGTGATATGCTCTGTCTACATCTATTGGCCTTTGTGGGACGGGCGGTCATGCGGGTACGCCATAAGGATGTGAAGAGGCATTCCTATCAGCAAGGACTAGCTGTTCCACTAGTAGCTCATGTAAGAAAACTATCAAGTTAAGTGTGCTCAGGCTGGAGCAGCCATCGGATGGGTGACTGGATGGAAAGTTGTGTCGATGTTAAATTAGGTGATGGGATGGGTCATTTCGGCCAAATGACCGAAATGCCCCATGCCCTCAGCTAATTTAACCTCGAGGTCCTTGTTTTTTTAACGCACGTTAAAGAAGGTCTACAGCATTACTTTTTGACAATGTCCAATACGTGGCATACAGTTGATCCATCCGACCTATTTGTGATGGAATAGGCCGTGTGTGTTGTGGGAAAACGCTTGCTAGTATTCAACCATTTGGGATTGATGAATTCATCACTGACGGGTTGTCGGGTTCCCTAGTGTGGTCTGTGTTCATCTGATCATCATCTACGACTTGTGCTAGCTCGATGCTAAGTTTCCATTAATTGATGGTGTTTTATGAACACGCCACCGTTTCCCGCCATTTCCTCACCTATTTCCCGCCACCCTGCTATATTGCGCATAGGGGGCGCGCGACGCACGGAGGCGACAAGCGCAACCTGTAGCACATCCACCTTTTCCAAGCATGCCAAACACCAAAGCGCTGCCTCTGCCATCAACCTCGTCGACGAGGAAAACGAGCAGGCGCCACGGCCCGTCGAGGCTGAGGCACTCTCCGGCAACGCGATGGACGACACCGTGATGCGCGTCATCACCAGGGTTGAGCAGACCTTGGGCGCATGGTGTTTGAGCGCCGCGGATCAAGATAGGCATGTCAGCGCCGAGAGGCTGCAGCTCGCCGCACAACATGATCGATGGCGCGTGATACGTCTCCAACGTATCTATAATTTTTTATTGTACCATGCTATTATATTATCCATCTAGGATGTTTTATATGCTATTTTATATGATTTTTGGGACTAATCTATTAACCTAGAGTCCAGTGCCAGTTTCTATTTTTTCCTTGTTTTTGAGTATCGCAGAAAAGGAAAACCAAACGGAGTCCAATTGACCTGAAATTTCACGAAGATTATTTTTGGACCAGAAGAAGCCCACGGAGTATCAGAGATGGGCCAGAAGAGTCCCGAGGCACCCACGAGGGTGGGGGCGCGCCCTACCCCCCTGGGTAGGGCGCGCCCCCCTACCTCGTGGCCGCCTCGGAGACCCCCCTGACTTGTTCCCGACGCCAAAACCTCTTATATATACAGAAACCCCCAGAACATAACCTAGATCGCGAGTTTCGCCGCCGCAAGCCTCTGTAGCCACCGAAAACCAATCGGGACCCTGTTCCGGCACCCTGCCGGAGGGGGGATCCCTCACCGGTGGCCATCTTCATCATCCCGGCGCTCTCCATGACGAGGACGGAGTAGTTCACCCTCGGGGCTGAGGGTATGTACCAGTAGCTATGTGTCTGATCTCCCTCTCTCTCTCTCGTGTTCTTGATTTGGCACGATCTTGAAGTACCGCGAGCTTTGCTACTATAGTTGGATCTTATGATGTTTCTCCCCCTCTACTCTCTTGTAATGGATTGAGTTTTCCTTTCGAAGTTATCTTATCGGATTGAGTCTTTAAGGATTTGATAACACTTGATGTATGTCTTGCGTGGGATACTCGTGGTGACAACGGGGTATTCTATTGATTCACTTGATGTATGTTTTTGTGATCAACTTGCGGGTTCCGTGACCTTGGGAATCTATGCATAGGGGTTGGCACACATTTTCGTCTTGACTCTCTGGTAGAAACTTTGGGGCACTCTTTGAAGTTCTTTGTGTTGGTTTGAATAGATGAATCTGAGATTGTGTGATGCATGTCATATAATCATACCCACGGATACTTGTGGTGACATTGGAGTATCTAGGTGACATTATGGTTTTGGTTGATGTGTGTCTTAAGGTGTTATTCTAGTACGAACTCTAGGATAGATCGAACGGAAAGAATAGCTTCGTGTTATTTTACTACGGACTCTTGAATAGATCGATCAGAAAGGATAACTTTGAGGTGGTTTTGTACCCTACAATAATCTCTTCGTTTGTTCTCCGCTATTAGTGACTTTGGAGTGACTCTTTGTTGCATGTTGAGGGATAGTTATATGATCCAATTATGTTATTATTGTTGAGAGAACTTGCACTAGTGAAAGTATGAACCCTAGGCCTTGTTTCAACGCATTGCAATACCGTTTGTGCTCACTTTTATCATTAGTTACCTTGCTGTTTTTATAATTTCAGATTACAAATACCTATATCTACCATCCATATTGCGCTTGTATCACCATCTCTTCGTCGAACTAGTGCACCTATGCAATTTACCATTGTATTGGGTGTGTTGGGGACACAAGATACTCTTTGCTATTTGGTTGCAGGGTTGTTTGAGAGAGACCATCTTCATCCTACGCCTCCCATGGATTGATAAACCTTAGGTCATCCACTTGAGGGAAATTTGCTACTGTCCTACAAACCTCTGCACTTGGAGACCCAACAACGTCTACAAGAAAAAGGTTGTGTAGTAGACATCAAGCTCTTTTCTGGCGCCGTTGCCGGGGAAATGGGTGCTTGAAGGTATATCTTTAGATCTTGCAATCGAATCTTTTAGTTTCTTGTTTTATCACTAGTTTAGTTTATAAAAGAAAACTACAAAAAATGGAATTGAGGGTGCCTCATATGCTATCTTTTTAATATCTTTCGTGAAAATAAGAATTCCGATAATTGTGCCAAAATGCTAGAAGAAGAATGCATTAAAATGTTTGGCACTAAATCTTTGAATGATGAGCATGGTTGCAATGTTGTTAGTACGAACTCTTTGAATATCCATAGTACTAATGATGATTGCACTAGTCATGATGAAAATGTCACTTATAAGCATGCCAATTTTTGTGGAGTGTATAGAGTTTGCAAGTACACACCAAATAGGGAAGATAGATTTTGCAAGAGGCATAAGTATTTAGAAACCAAATGGTTGCAAGAAAGGCTAGATGTTTGTGCTGAAAATTTAAATTTTCTTAGTCATCCTTGTGAACTTTGCAATGAACGTGGTCATTTAAATATCCAATGCAAAAAAATTTCATGATCGTATCGTGTCCAAAATTGTGATGTGTAGCGACCCGACCCGAAATCGGTCAGGTCTCTGTGTAGCTGTACCATCCCAAGATCATGCTGGCACACACAGTACATTGATGCAAAGATTCAAAGTTCAATCACACCTGAATTTATTACACGATTCTCATATCGAGTCTTTATTACATCATAATAAATTCAGCCGAAGGCCAACTCATGAGAAATAAACTAAATAAAGCTGCGGAAGCGTAGACGAATAGCGAGTCCATCCGACTCCATAGGGCAATCGCCAAGCGTGGATCGTAGCCTCACTCCTGATCGGAAAACTCCTCTGCAACATAAGACGTTGCAGCCGTGTAGGTCAGCATTTTGAATATGCCGGCAAGTCATGAAGAGAGAACAACAATAAAATTACTAATACTATATGCAATTTGGCTGTGGGGCTCTAAGTTTCATTGTTTTGCGAAAAAGCCGGTTTTTCCCTACAACAATGAACTTGTTTGCAATTACTACAAAATGTTGGTAGTTATTGAGATGGTTCCGCCAACCAATGTCTCATTCCCAATTATTAAATAACCCCTCAATTAGTTTATTAAGTTCGGTGTTGAGATTTCCGAAATACTCCAATCCCAGAGGCTCATTTGTCCGTAACCGGGGACACGGCTAATTGATTAGGTTGTTACTCTGCAGAGTCTTGTGCACTTTACCCGCAAGAATCGTTCCCTCCTTTATGTCCTCGCACTGCCTGGTGTTTGAAGACGGGACGAACGAAACAGGGTCTTCCGAAGAGTTCCTCTGGGCCACTGCCGGTGCCCATCCAATCCTACCGTTCTTCTACATCTCGTAGCACCGGCCGGCCAGAGTCACGCCTAGGGTCAACCCAGCCAGAGCCCATAATGGCTTGCGGCTGCACAGGTAAGCTTCCGGTCAAGGTGTATCCATCCGTCTCTTCGTGGCTGGGTGAAGCTTTCCGCAAGATGTCATGGCGCTTCTCCATGCATCCCGGCCATCCGCTGGTTTCTCCAGGGTGCCCGTCAACCGTCCTCCACCCAGTAGTGAATTTTTAAGTCCATCTTGAGCTTGATGTCATGGGGTTTTCATCATCTTGACTCTCGCATCTCCCTTATGAATCACTCAACCAACCCCGTCTACGAGCATAGCAAAATAATCTACATCGTCCCGGGCATCGGTAACAAGGGAGAAGGGTTCATCCTACCTCATGATACTACTCAAGAACATAACTTAACAAAATTCTCCTACTGCATGCATGGTGGGGAGGTATAACTCTAATGCAATAAAATCATAGGTATTGTAAAAACATGATCAAATGACTTGCCTGGCTGACGGTCTTCGAAAGCTAGCGACTCGTAATAGCAGGCTTCGCACTTCGGGAATTCTACCGAGTCAAACAATAGCACAAATAAGAATAGCACAATATAACATAACAGCAAATTGAAGTAAAACACCTAAGCACTCAAACCAAAACCAAAGAAAAACTCGGAGAAAGCAAATCAAGGTTTTCATCATAACAAGCAACAACTAAGAAATAGTTTTACACAACTAAAATTTTTCTTAACAGAACCTAAGCATTGGTTTTGCTAACTAACAGAAGGGAAAACATCATACAAACTAGTAGCAAAAAGAATCACATCAAAAGCTATTATAGAACTCCTATTATGCCTAAAACAATCCTAGCAAAGAAAATAAAATAATTTTTTTATTTTACCGTAAATAAAAGTTCCTCCTCTGTAGCTACATAAACTAATCTAAAATAAACTATAACATAATAAAAATAAAATTATTTACTAACTAGAACAGTAGGAAAACAACAGCTAGCTAAATAAACAAGAAAAACTTGATTTCGACATAAAACTAATTGTTTATTAAATCTAAAATACCCAAACAAGTTCCTACTGCTAGGCATGGTCAAAACTAAGCAGTAGCAAAAAGAAACACCTAAAAATATTAATTCTAGCTCAATTTATGGCAGAAATACTAATCTGACTAAAACTAATGTAAAACAATTTTTAAGAACTAAAGCATGGCCGAATCTATTTTCTACAGAAACTATAGGAAATTTGCAAACTAGAGCAAAAAGAATCAACTAAAAAAATGAATATCCTAAAAGTTGTAGATTTTACAAGAACAGAACTATTCTGTTTTAAAAACAGAAACTAAAAAAAACTTTTAAAAAACTAACGCTCTAACGGGCCGAAACAGTGAGCGCTCTAAAACTATTCAGCGCCTAAGCGTTTAATAAACCAATGCGTCCACGGGCTAAAAGAAATAAACCGATCGGCCGGTCCAATTAAACCGCAACTTAAAATAAACTGATCTAAACCGAAACTAAAACCGATCTATATGAATAAAACAATACCCCTTCGGGATCTAATCTGGGCCCTAGATTGGAAATCGGACGGTGGTGGGGAGTCCGGTGGCTTACAGCGGCGGTCGACGGCGAGGTGGGCTCGGGCGTTGGTGGCGGGGGTGCTCCGGTGGTCCGAGGCGGCGGCGGAGTCGTCGTGCGGGTGCGGCAGCTCGAGGCGGAGACTCTGGTGGAGTCGTCGGAGGTCGGGGACGTCGGAGTCGATCGGGGCGAGCTCGGGTGAGCTCCTGCTCCGGCGGGCGGCGGACGAGCTCGGGACGATGGCGTCGGGGGCTCCTGGACAGGGAGATGATGTCAAGGAGGTGCGGCACGAAGTGGAGGTTCGGGTGAAGATGCTTGGAGGGGCAAGGGTGCTCACAGACGGCGTAAGTGGCGGCGAACCGAGGTGGCGGCGGCGAGATGCGAACGGGGATGGCAACGGCTCTGGTGGGTTTCAGGCGTAGGGTTTAAGGGGTTCGAGAGAGGAGGGGCTTGGCCTTTTATAGGGCGTAGTCTTGGGCGAGGGGGCGTCTCGGGACACGATCCCAGGAAGATCGGAACCGCGGCACGCTCTGGACGTGCTCTGGTTCGGTTTCGTGAGCGAGGGGTTGGGGATGAGGGCGGGCCCCGCGGTCAGTGAGACAGAGAGGGGGAGAGGCACGACGGGCGACCGAGGGCGAGGGGGTTCGGGCATCGGGCGCTGGGGGCAGGCCGGCCCGGGCGTTGGTGGGCTGCGCCTGGGGCTTTCCCTTTTTTTTGAATTAGAGAGAAGGGAAAATATAGAAAAATATATATTATTTTTATATAGGACATATATATACCAAAATTCTCAGGGGAATTAATCCTACAACGTGAACATTTTTCCAGAGGTAAAACTCAAACTAAAAAAACAAATTTCTGGAAATCCCAAATAAAATTCAAATTTAAATTCAAACTTTTTGGCAATACTTTTCTTCTGACATTTTTTTGGAGTGTCATGTTAGCTCCTCTCATACTTTTGATCAAGTATTTGTCAGGGATATTTGAAATAAATTTCAATGCCAAATCAAGTTCAAATTCACAACAAAAACTCAACTGCCTCTGAAATTTTCAAATGCCACTCAATTTCAATCAAAATGCATAGATGCTTAGCTAATAAATGTTAAAACATTCCAAATTGAAAATTTGGGATGTTACATGATGACTTGATTTCCCTTGCGCATCATAATGAACTTAGTTTGCTTGTGGGTTATGAAGAAATGAAAAGTATAACTAAGGATATGCCAAAATTTGTCCGTGATAAAGTTCTTGATTTTGATCTAGAGGAAATTTATATGTATTGTGCGATGAATTGCATTGAAAATCCTTATATTGCCAATTACATAAATACAAGAAAACAAATAGAAGAGAATACTAATGAAAGGGAAGAGATTTCCCAATATCCTCCTATTCTTTCTTATGATGAATCAGGTAACGAGGAGGAGCTTTCTATTCAACCAATCTCATTAATAAGGAGCTCCAAAAAGAGGATTAAACCCACACATGATGTGAAGAAGAAAAAGAAAAGACATAGAAACAAAGGTAAAAAGGTATCCCTCCCAAATGATGTTGCTCCTATTACTCATTGTGATGATGATAATTGCTATACTATTGGTGCTATCCATACTATTAATGATGAGAGTGATTATGCTTATGATATGAAAAGGCCCAAGCTTGGGGATGCCATGTTTGATGAGAATGACAAGTTTGAGAATTTATTTGCTGCAATTAATGATTGTCCCAAGCTTGGGGATGCTATGTTTTATGAAGATGATATGTTTAACCTCACAAGTTTTGATATGCAAATTTATTATGATGATAGCATGCCTCCTATTTATGATGGTTATATTGATGAAAGTGTGTTTGGAAGAGTGTCAACTTTAGGAAGTAACGATCCCACTATTTTGGAGGGTGTTTAATCTTATTGTGACAATTATGAAAGTGGATTTGGAGAGGTCATCACTTTATTTAGTAATGATTCCACTATCTTGGAAGAGGTTTCAATTGATTATGATGAGAACAAAGTGGCTACTTATGATGATTATTGTGATGAAACTTATGCTATAAAAAGTAGTGATGATTATATTAAAACTTGTCATGATTATGATTACCCTTTTTCTAAACATTACTCTTTTAATGTGGAAACAATTTATAGTAATCGAGTTTCTTACGATACTCCCACTATTCCGAATGAGAAGAATTTTGCTTATGTGGAGAGTAGTAAATTTTCTATGCTTGTAGATCATGAAAAGAATGCTTTATGTGATGGTTATATTTTTGAGTTCATTCATGATGCTACTGGAAATTATTATGAGGGAGGAACGTATGCTTGTAGGAATTGCAATAATATCAAGTTTCCTCTCTTTGTGCTTAAAGTTTTGAAGTTATGCTTGTTTTGCCTTCCTATGCTAGTTGATTATTGTTACCATAAGTTGTTTGATCACAAAATACCTATGCATAGGAAGTGGGTTAGACTTAAATTTGCTAGTCATATTCTTCATGATTCTCTCTTTATGTTTCAATTCCTATCTTTTATGTGAGCATCATTGAAATCTTCATGCCTAGCTAGGGGCGTTAAACGTTAGCGCTTGTTGGGAGGCAACCCAATTTTATTTTTGTTCTTTGCTTTTTGATCCTTTTTAGTAATAAATAATTCATCTATCCTCTTTTTAGAGGTGGTTTAATGTTTTAATTAGTGTTTGTGCCAAGTAGAACCTTTGGGAAGACTTAGGTGAAGTTTTTGCGATCTTGCTGTAAAAAAACAGAAACTTTTACGCTCACAAGATTAGCTGCCAATTTTTACTGGAGAGTGATTTTAGGTTGATTATTTTTTCATATGATTAATAGACAAATTCCTCAGGTCCACCAATTTATTTCAGAATTTTTCTATTTACATAAGTATTCGAATGATAAAGATTACTACAGACTGTTCTGTTTTTGACAGATTCTGTTTTCATTGTGTTGTTTGCTTATTTTGATGAATCTATGAGTAGTATCGGAGGGTATGAACTATATAGAGGTTGGAATACAGTAGATATTACACCAATATGAATTTAGAATGAGTTCACAACAGTACCTAAGTGGTGGTTTTATTTTCTTATACTAGCGGAGCTTACGAGTTTTCTATTGAGTTTTGTGTTGTGAAGTTTTCAAGTTTTGGGGTAAAGATTCAATGGACTATGGAATAAGGAGTGGCAAGAGCCTAAGCTTGGGGATGCCCAAGGAACCCCAAGGTAATATTCAAGGATAACCAAGAGCCTAAGCTTGGGGATGCCCCGGATGGCATCCCCTCTTTCGTCTTTGTTCATCGGTAACTTTACTTGGAGCTATATTTTTATTCACCACAAGATATGTGTTTTGCTTGGAGTGCCTTTTTATTTTCTTTTATTTTGCTTGCTGTTTGAATAAAATACCAAGAATTCTTAAATGTTAGAGAGTCTTCACATAGTTACATAATTATTCAACTAATCATTGATCTTCACTTATATCTTTTGGAGTAGTTTGCCATTTGCTCTAGTGCTTCACTTATATCTTTTTAGAGCATGGCGGTGGTTTTATTTTGAAGAAATAGATGAACTCTCATGCTTCACTTATATTTATTTTGAGAGTCTTTTAGAACAGCATGGTAATTTGCTTTGGTTATAAAACTAGTCCTAATATGATAGGCATCCAAGATGGGTATAATAAAAACTTTCATATAGAGTGCTTTGAATACTATGATAACTTTGATACTTGATAGTTCTTTTGAGATATAAAGGTGGTAATGTTAGAGTCATGCTAGTTGGGTAATTTTGGAATTGAGAAATACTTGTGTTGAGGATTGCAAGTCCCGTAGCATGCACGTATGGTAAACATTGTGTGACAAATTTGAAGCATGGGGTGTTCTTTGATTGCTTTCCTTATGAGTGGCGGTCGGGGACGAGCGATGGTCTTTTCCTACCAATCTATCCCTCTAGGAGCATGCGTGTAGTGCTTAGTTTTGATGACTTGTAGATTTTTGCAATAAGTATGTGAGTTCTTTATGACTAATGTTGAGTCCATGGATTATACGCACTCTCACCCTTCCATCGTTGCTAGCCTCTTCGGTACCGTGCATTGCCCTTTCTCACCTTGAGAGTTGGTGCAAACTTTGCCCGTGCATCCAAATCCCGTGATACAATACGCTCTGTCACACACAAGCCTCCTTATATCTTCATCAAAACAGCCACCATACCTACCTATTATGGCATTTCCATAGCCATTCCGAGATATATTGCCATGCATCTTTCCACCGTTCCATTTATTATGACACGCTTCATCATTGTCATATTGCCTTGCATAATCATGTAGTTGAATTCGTATTTATGGCAAAGCCACCTTCATAATTCTTTCATACATGTCACTCTTGATTCATTGCACATCCCGGTACACCACCAGAGGCATTCACATAGAGTCATATTTTGCTCTAAGTATCGAGTTGTAATTCTTGAGTTGTAAGTAAATAAAAGTGTGATGATTTTTATTATTAGAGCATTGTCCCATGTGAGGAAAGGATGATGGAGACTATGATTCCCCCACAAGTCGGGATGAGACTCCGGACGAAAAAAATATAAAAAAAAGGAGGCCAAAAAAGCCCCAAAAAAGAGGCCAAAGAAGCCCAAATAAAAAAAGAAAAAATGAGATAAAAAGAGAGAAGGGACAATGTTACTATCCTTTTTCCACACTTATGCTTCAAAATAACACCATGATCTTCATGATAGAGTTTCTTATTTTGTCACTTTCACATACTAGTGGGAATTTTTTATTATAGAACTTGGCTTGTATATTCCAATGATGGGCTTCCTCAAAATGCCCTAGGTCTTTGTGAGCAAGCAAGTTGGATGCACACCCACTTAGTTTCTTTTGATGAGCTTTCATATTTATAGCTCTAGTGCATCCGTTGCATGGCAATCCCTACTCCTCGCATTGACATCAATTGATGTGCATCTCCATAGCCCGTTGATTAGCCGCGTTAATGTGAGACTTTCTCCTTGTCTTCTCACATAACCTCCATAATCATATGCTATTCCACCCATAGTGCTATGTCCATGGCTTGCGCTCATATATTGCGTAAAAGTTGAAAGAGTTGGAAAAGGCTAAGTATGAAACAATTGCTTGGCTTGTCATCGGGGTTGTGCATGATGGGAGCATTTTGTGTGACGAAAATGAAGCATGGCCAAACTATATGATTTTGTAGGGATAAGCTTTCTTTGGCTATGTTATTTTGATAAGACATAATTGCTTGGTTAGCATGCTTGAAGTATTACTATTTTTATGTCAATATTAAAACTTTTGTCTAGAATCTTTTGGATCTGAATATTCTTGCCACAATAAAGAAGATTACATTGATAAATTATGTTAGGTAGCATTCCACATCAAAAAATTTGTTCTTATCATTTACCTACTCGAGGACGAGCAGGAATTAAGCTTGGGGATGCTGATACGTCTCCAATGTATCTATTATTTTTGATTGTTCCATGCTATTATATTATCCATCTAGGATGTTTTATATGCATTTATATGCTATTTTATATGATTTTTGGGACTAACCTATTAACCTAGAGCCCAGTGCCAGTTTCTGTTTTTCCATGTTTTTGAGTATCGCAGAAAAGGAAAACCAAACGGGTCCAATTGACCTAAAATTTCACGGAGATTATATTTGGACCAGAAGAAGCCCACGGAGTATCGGAGATGGGCCAGAAGAGTCCCGAGGCACCCACGAGGGTGGGGGCGCGCCCCCTACCTCGTGGCCGCCTCGGAGACCCCCCCTAACTTGTTCTCGATGCCAAAACCTCTCATATAGACAGAAACCCCCATAACATAACCTAGATCGCGAGTTCCGCTGCCGCAAGCCTCTGTAGCCACCAAAAACCAATAGGGACCCTATTCCGGCACCCTGCCGGAGGGGGGATCCCTTACCGGTGGCCATCTTCATCATCCCGGCGCTCTCCATGATGAGGAGGGAGTAGTTCACCCTCGGGGCTGAGGGTATGTACCAGTAGCTATGTGTTCGATCTCTCTCTCTCGTGTTCTTGAAATGGCACGAACTTGATGTTCCGCGAGCTTTGCTACTATAGTTGGATCTTATGATGTTTCCCCCCCTCTACTCTCTTGTAAAGGATTGAGTTTTCCCTTCGAAGTTATCTTATCGAATTGAGTCTTTAAGGATTTGGGAACACTTGATGTATGTCTTGCGTGGGATACCTGTGGTAACAATGGGGTATTCTATTGATTCACTTGATGTATGTTTTGGTGATCAACTTGCGGGTTCTGTGACCTTGGGAATCTATGCATAGGGGTTGGCACACGTTTTCGTCTTGACTCTCCGGTAGAAACTTTGGGGCACTCTTTGAAGTTCTTTGTGTTGGTTTGAATAGATGAATCTGAGATTGTGTGCTGCATATCATATAATCATACCCACGGATACTTGTGGTGACATTGGAGTATCTCGGTGACATTAGGGTTTTGGTTGATGTGTGTCTTAAGGTGTTATTCTAGTACGAACTCTAGGATAGATCGAACGGAAAGAATAGCTTCGTGTTATTTTACTACGGACTCTTGAGTAGATCGATCACAAAGGATAACTTTGAGGTGGTTTCGTACCCTACAATAATCTCTTTGTTTGTTCTCCGCTATTAGTGACTTTGGAGTGACTCTTTGTTGTATGTTGAGGGATAGTTATATGATCCAATTATGTTATTATTGTTGAGAGAACTTGCACTAGTGAAAGTATGAAACCTAGGCCTTGTTTCAACGCATTGCAATATCGTTTGTGCTCACTTTTATCATTAGTTACCGTGCTGTTTTTATAATTTCAGATTACAAAAACCTATATCTACCATCCATATTGCGCTTGTATCACCATCTCTTCGCCGAACTAATAAACCTATACAATTTACCATCGTATTGGGTGTGTTGGGGACACAAGAGACTCTTTACTATTTGGTTGCAGGGTTGTTTGAGAGAGACCATCTTCATCCTACGCCTCCCATGGATTGATAAACCTTAGGTCATCCACTTGAGGGAAATTTGCTACTGTCCTACAAACCTCTGCACTTGGAGGCCCAACAACGTCTACAAGAAGAAGGTTGTGTAGTAGACATCAGCGCGCCGCAGAGCAAGCTAGGCGCGTCCGCGCCGATCGGCTGCGGCTCGCCGCACGGCGAGACCGTTGGAGCGCCGCAGAGCGAGAGGCGCGGCGTGCCGCACAGCAACAGCGGATCCATCGGCCCTTGCCTGCTGTCGACACGGCGTCGCAGCTGGGTACACGTCCCGTCAGTACCCCCATTCCTCGCCAGGAGTGGGCAGAGGCCCTCAGCGTCGTACTTGCATCAGAGGCCGGCCATGCCGTACTTGCACCGGACGCCCGCCGCGCCGTTCGCCTGGGTGCCGCCGTTCGCCTTGTCTGCGGCCTGCTGGATGCCAACGCGCTGGTCCGTAGGCTCGACCGCCTCCTTGGGCATAGTAGAGGAACATGGCCGTCGCATCCTCGAGCTGGTGATCTCCGATGAAATAGCCAACTTGGAGCTCGAGATCACGCTCCAGATGTACCGCGAGCGTGTCGACCGCTTGGACGAATGCCTGCACGAGTTCAGGCAGAGCCAAGAGCTACCCTAGGCAAGGGCTGCTGGTCATGGTCTCATGGACGCGTTTTATTTTGGAAAGTCGTTTCGACGTGGATAACTATGTATTCACAGCAATCATAGTATTGCACTGTTTATTGCTCTGTTTTAATGTGTGTACTCTGTTTTCCATTCTTATGTGTACTGTTTCAATGTGTGTATATACGCTTTCCATTCTGTATATGTGGATGATAACAGCTAGATTCAAATGAGTATACAAAAACAGATAGAAAATGGAATTCATAATATATATATATATATATTAATTGTTCATTAGATCATCACAGAATATATGTATATAATATCATCAGATATACGTGATGATACTTAACTACTAGGTACAATGCATAAAATTGAAAACGAACAATACTAAAACTAATAATCCCTCATGGGGCCAGTATTCCGGCAGCCCCTCGCCAGCAGCTCCCTGGTGCGCGGCGTCTTCCCAGTGCGGAGGCAGTACTCCGACTCCTCCGCCTCGTAGTGCTTGACGTACCGATCTGCCTCTTGCTGGCGGACGCGCGCGGCCGATCTTGCCATTTCGTTGGGCGCCCACCGGAGCTCCTCGTCGGTGGCACGCTGGAGCTTATCGGCCCACCTCCACGCAGCAACGAGGCGCCCAGCGCCTATGACCTTCCTCGCGAAGTACCCGTCTTTGTACACCTCCTCGGCACGACGACGCGCCCGCCCCCAAAGCTCCGCCGCCTCCTTTTTCCAGGTGGCATCACGGGCTTCACAGGCCGCCTGGTACCTGGCTTCCTCCTCCGCCATCTCCTTCTTGAACGCCACTTGCCTGGCTTTCTCAGCCGGCGGCAGTGACTTCCACAGACAAAGATTGTACTGGCCCCAAAACCAATCCAAAGTTGGGGGGTCCGGCTCAACCTCGTCAGGCGGTGCGTAAGGGTCCTCGTCACTGCTAATCGAGTGAGCGTCCTCGGCTGACGGTGACTCCTCGTCGGCGCGTGGGTAGACCGGCGGCGCCATGGCAGAGATTTGAGAGAGAGAGGGTGAGCGAGGGGAGGATGTAGATGAGAATGCAGGCGGGACGACGTGAGCAAGGTAGTATTTATTGGCGGCCGGAATCTAGATCGACGGGGACAGTACACACGCCGGTCGCCGGAATTTACAAGTACTGTAGTTTGAATTACACACAATTCCCGCAGCAAATCCGTGTGTGAACATAATAGCTGACGGTTTCCAATACAGAACCGTGTCTGATTAATGATCCCTGCCAATCACCTACCAAACCTCGAGCCGCAAGATAGAGTGCCAACCGTGTGGGGGCCGGTTGTCTTGCCAAATCTTTACATTTTCTTTTTTGAACACCAGATATTTACATCGTCTGATGATTTCTTAACTCGCACACAAGTACACAAAAATATGATTTTTTAAACCGTTTTGGTTAGGCGTTGGATGTAGATGTGGTTCAAATTTGAATTACGGTCATTAAATGGTTAGAAAATCACTTAAATGTCTTTGAAAGGTTAAATGACCCCTGAAAATTTCCAAATTTTCACATGACAGTTGTATTAGTGCACGTTAAACATAGGAAAAAATTTGAAGGACGTAAGAGGAAGCTATCTCCCGTCCGTCAGCAAACATGCATTGTTCCCTCTCGGAACCACGAACCTTCTAGTGAGTTGCTTCGGTTTGTGAGGGGTGTGTGTCCAAACTTTCGTCAAACAGGCCATTTTTTTACCACATCATCTTGGTGGCATGACATTAAATCAAGCAGGGTTTCATGTTTTTCTGATCAATTTTTAATTTTTTGGAATTAAAATGCCATGGCATGCACTCCATGCATGTGCCCATGCCTTGACACCAATATGTTTGAAAATTCCTTCGAATTTACTGCACATGGAATTAACTCACACACAAGTACACAAAAATATGATTTTTCAAACTGTTTTGGTTAGGCGTTGCATGTAGAGGTAGTTCAAATTTGAATTATGGTCATTAAATGGTTAGAAAATCACTTAAATGTCTTTAGAAGGTTAAATGACCCCTGAAATTTACCAAATTTTCACATGACAGTTGTATTAGTGCACGTTAAACGTAGGAAAAAATTTTGAAGGCCGTAAGAGGAAGCTATCTCCCGTTCATCATCAAACATGCATTGTTCCCTCTCGGAACCACGAACCTTCTAGCGAGTTGCTCCGGTTTGTGAGGGGCTTGTGTCCAAACGTTCGTCAAACATGCCAATTTCTTTACCACATCATCTTGGTGGCATGACATTACATCAACCAAGGTTTCATGTGTTTCTGATCATTTTTCTATTTTTTTGAATTAAAATGCCATGTCACTCCATGCATACATATGCATGTGTCCATGTCGTGAGACCAATATGTTTGAAAATTCCTTCTAATTAACTACACATGGAATTAACTCGCACACAAGTACACAGATATGATTTTTCAAACCGTTTTGGTTAGGTGTTGCATGTAGATGTAGTTCAAATTTGAATTACAGTCATTAAATGGTTAGAAAATCACTTAAATGTCTTTAAAAGGTCAAATGACCCCTAGAATTTTCCAAAATTTCACATTACAGTTGTAGTAGTGCACGTTAGACGTTGAAAAAATTTGAAGGCCGTAAGAGGAAGCTATCTCCCGTTCGTCATCAAACATGCATTGTTCCCTCTCGGAACCACGAACCTTCTAGCGAGTTGCTCCGATTTGTGAGGGGTGTGTGTCCAAACTTTTGTCAAACATGCCAATTTCTTTACCACATCATCTTGGTGGCATGACATTAAATCAAGCAAGGTTTCATGTTTTCTGATCATTTTTTAATTTTTTGGAATCAAAATGCCATGGCATGCACTCCATGCATGCGCCCATGCCTTGACACCAATATGTTTGAAAATTCTTCGAATTTACTGCACATGGAATTAACTCGCACACAAGTACACAAAAATATGATTTTTCAAACCGTTATGGTTAGGCGTTGCATGTAGATGTAGTTCAAATTTCAATTACGGTCATTAAATGGTTAGAAAATCACTTAAATGTCTTTAAAAGGTCAAATGACCCCTAGAATTTTCCAAAATTTCACATTACAGTTGTAGTAGTGCACGTTAGATGTAGAAAAAATTTGAAGGCCGTAAGAGGAAGCTATCTCCCGTTCGTCATCAAACATGCATTGTTCCCTCTCGGAACCACGAACCTTCTAGCGAGTTGCTCCGATTTGTGAGGGGTGCGTGTCCGAACGTTCGTCAAACATGCCAATTTCTTTACCACATCATCTTGGTGGCATGACATTACATCAACCAAGGTTTCATGTGTTTCTGATCATTTTTCTATTTTTTGAATTAAAATGCCATGTCACTCCATGCATACGTATGCATGTGTCCATGTTGTGAGACCAATATGTTTGAAAATTCCTTCTAATTTACTGCACATGGAATTAACTCGCACACAAGTACACAAATATGATTTTTCAAACCGTTTTGGTTAGGCGTTGCATGTAGATGTAGTTTAAATTTGAATTGCGGTCATTAAATGGTTAGAAAATCACTTAAATGTCTTTAAAAGGTCAAATGACCCCTAGAATTTTCCAAAATTTCACATTACAGTTGTAGTAGTGCACGCTAGATGTAGAAAAAATTTGAAGGTCATAAGAGGAAGCTACCTCCCGTTCGTCATCAAACATGCATTGTTCCCTCTCGGAACCACGAACCTTCTAGCGAGTTGCTCCAGTTTGTGAGGGGTGTGTGTCCAAACTTTCGTCAAACATGCCAATTTCTTTACCACATCATCTTTGTGGCATGACATTACATCAACCAAGGTTTCATGTGTTTTTGATTTTTTTTGGAATTAAAATGCCATGCCACTCCATGCATACGAATTCATGCATATGTGTCCATGTCGTGATACAAATATGTTTGAAAATTCCTTCTAGTTTACTGGACATGGAATTAACTCGCACACAAGTACACAAATATGATTTTGCAA
This sequence comes from Aegilops tauschii subsp. strangulata, assembly GCF_002575655.3. Taxonomy (NCBI): domain Eukaryota; kingdom Viridiplantae; phylum Streptophyta; class Magnoliopsida; order Poales; family Poaceae; genus Aegilops; species Aegilops tauschii. The sequence goes on along the minus strand of NC_053035.3, from coordinate 141,693,213 downwards.
ACCGTTTCGGTTACGCGTTGCATGTAGATGTAGTTTGAATTTGAATTACGGTCATTAAATGGCTAGAAAATCACTTAAATGTCTTTAAAAGGTCAAATGACCCTTAGAATTTTCAAAAATTTCACATTACAGTTGTAGTAGTGCATGTTAGACGTAGAAAAAAATTTGAAGGCCATAAGAGGAAGCTATCTCCCGTTCGGCATCAAACATGCATTGTTCCCTCTCGGAACCACGAGCCTTCTAGTGAGTTGCTCCGGTTTGTGAGGGGTGTGTGTCCAAACTTTGGTCAAACATGCCAATTTTTTTACCACATCATCTTGGTGGCATGACATTACATCAATCAAGGTTTCATGTGTTTCTGATTTTTTTATTTTTTGGAATTAAAATTCCATGTCACTCCATGCTTAATTGTGTCATAGCCGTTAGACCAATATGTTTGAAAATTCCTTCCAATTTACTGCACATGGAATTAAATCGCACACAAGTACAGGAAATATGAGTTTTCAAACCGTTATGGTTAGCTGTTGCATGTACATGTAGTTCAAATTTCAATTACGACCATTAAATGGCTAGAAAATCACTTAAATGTCTTAGAAGGTCAAATGACCCCTGAAATTTTCCAAAATTTGACATGACAGTTGTATTAGTACTAGAAAATTTCTCGTTCATTTAAAACACCATCCGTTGGCACTTTATTCCAAATTCGTCTTTCACAGTTAACAACAAATATCTACAACATCACACACAGTTGTTTTCTAGGAACCGTTTGCGATGAAAATATCTGGGTGTATTTAAGGCTCCCTCCTTAAGCTTCGCCGGCTCGTCTGCTCTAGTGCTGGCAACCCCCGAATCCACGAATCCCGATCCCCATTCCCGCACCCCCTTCTTGCAAAGATGACGCAGCGAAAACGCTTCGTGAAGGCTCGTACGATGGCCGCGTCCCCCCGAGCGCCGCCGCCTATGCCGAGAGCGCGGCCGCCTACGCCGAGAGTGCCACCGCATCCGCATTGAGCGCGGCCGCTTCCGCCGAGAGGGCATCTGCGGCAGCCGACAGGGCAGCTGAAACGGCTGCAGCTGCTGCTGCGACGGCGGCTGCAAACGCCGAGAGCGCTCGAGCTGCCGTCCGTGCCGCTGATGTCGCCCTGGCCCGGGTCGAGTCCATCCACGCCAAGATCGAGGATGCACACGCCAAGATATTCCAGGCCACCTCAGACTCCAGCATGCAACTCACGTCTGAAAAGGCGGCGGTGGCCATCGAGCACCTGCTTCCTCATGAAGTCGCCGAGCGGGAGCTGGAGATGCAGGAGGCGGCGGAGATCGAGGAGCGTCGGGAGGAGGAGTTGCGCGTGGCCGAGGTCGAGGTAGAGAAGAGTCTGTCCGTCGAGGAATCGGCGGTGGAGTACCAACGCGAGCTCTGGCGCAGCCACTACTACGAGTACTACAACCTTGAGGGCGGCGCCGAGGACGAGGACGAGGACGCGGTCGACTTCAGCAGGGGGACGCGGAGTCCACCAACGGCGGCATGTCGCCAGGACAAGTCATCGACGTCTCATCTCACACCGGTGATGCATAGGCTAGCGCGGCGGCGGATTTTTAATTATGCGTACTTAGGCTTTGTTTTTAATGCTGGTCTTTTGTTAGAGCAATGTTAGGTCAACTGGCTTTGTGTAATTACTAAAATTGCTCGATTCAGTAAGTGTGGTCTATCTGTTGTACGCTCTTTTGTGTGCCCAAATTAGCAAGTGATGTTAAATTATGCAATGACGTACTCGGGGAAATTTCCACCAAAATTTGAATTATCAAACTCATCCCATGCGCGTAAAGCAGAAGAATCGTTTGCGATGCACACAATCGTTCAAAGTGAATGGTCCGGCAGCACCGCGCACGTTCAAAGTGAATGTGCCCATGCCTTGAGACCAAAATTTGAATTATCAAACTCATCCCATGCGCGTAAAGCAGAAGAATCGTTTGCGATGCACACAATCGTTCAAAGTGAATGGTCCGGCGGCACCACGCGCAAAGTTTCCCTCCACATTTCCTAAATTTTGGCCTACCACCAAAATATCTACCCCCGCCCCCCTTCCCCACCCCTTTTCTCCCCGACCACAAGTCACATTTCCCCTGTTTCCTCCTTCCTTCCTTGCTAAGCTATAGCCGCTTCCTCGCTCTCGCCGTCTCGCATCCTACCGCCGGGGTCGCCATGGTCTTCTTCAAAGACATCTCCAGCGGTTCCTCCTCCGGCGACTACTCCTTCACCACCGGGGTATGCCTCTCTTCTCTCTCTCGGGCTATGACTTGGACTGAAGGATTTTTACCCGCAGGTCGATTTGAGTCGTTTCTTCCTCTTGTAGCTCCCTAAGACCATCAGTAGCAACGAATGGAGCGGGGTGGCTGAAGATCTATCAGCTCGTTGTCACCATCAATCTCCATGCATGAAGCTACTTGCGTTTGATTCTGTGGACACTGGGAGGAAGTTTCTGGCATGTGCAGAGAAGGTTAGACCCTCTTCCGTTCTTACAAATCATTTGTTAGATGTGATTCAGACACTATCATGGTCCCAACCCGTTCATACCACACCTTCAACCAAACGCATCCTAAGACAGTGTCACAGTTTGTACTTAGTATCTTCAATTGTTGCCATCTCATCAGCGGTGCCATTAGAAAATTATTTGGCACCGCTTCAGCAGTTTGTGTAGCCAACTTTGGTCCACACATCCGAGCAGCCAAGCATTAAAATACTAAATCTTTATGGCACGAAGGAACTGGGCATCGGAGCAACTACGTGCTCCGGAGTCCGGGTCCCTGATTTTTTTCGGCTGCATTGGCTCGCCAGTTTAGGGCACCGGTGCGAGATGTAGCAACATTTGTCTTTACACCAGTCTTGGCATACATAGTGGACGACCTTAGTGCTATTAGTTCTATGTTACTAAATTTGTGCATGTACACACCTGTTAGTATCAATTTGCTGTCATCCAAACACTGTCGCTATGCTGTTGCAGTTATATTTACCTTCCTCATAAAATGTTCAATTTGTTATTTATTGTACATGAGTATGAACTTGTAGCGTTGTTGTAGTTAATTATAGCTTCTGATGTTCCAGAATTTGGTTGTTGTCTCAGTGCCAATTATTTCATTTGCACATTGATCTTTTTGAGAAGATATGTCATAATTAACATGTTTCTTCAGTTTTTCAAAATAAGCATTGGTGATTTTCTATGTTGCTATAAACCTATTTCCCCTACAATTGTTACTGATCTAGTTTTAAATATTATAGGTTGAACGGAAGTGTTCTTACTTGGAGTGGGTTGATCAAGAGTGGCCACAGTCTTTGAAGATGTGCCTAACGAAGCTCTGGAGCATGTATGAGGAAGTGAACACAGCTAGGCTTAGAGAAAGTCTTGTCAACGCTGAAGCATATTTCAAGATGCGGGATAAAAAGTTGAAGGTGGAGAATGAACTTAGATTAAAAAAAGACTATGCTAAGATGGTGTTGGTGAAGGAGGAGGCACTTTCCTAGTTGGCCCGTGCAAAACTGGTTCTTACAAACTGAAAGCAGAGGTGGATAAGACGAGCCTGGATGATCTTGATTAGGGAAATGAATATATTGTTCTTATGAAGTTGAACTAGCTATATGTTCTACTGTGTTGTTTTCATGTAGCTACCGTACTGTGATATTATAATATATTTATGTGCCTGATATGAAATTAGCAAACAGCTGTTCGATATGAAATGTGAATTTTCGTAATACTGGAATTATTAATTGTAAACTAATAAACCTGCTAAATGTGTCGTGGACCTTTGCAAACGGTTCTAGAAGTAAAAGCGGTTGCGATGGATAGCCCAATGCCACACAGTTTTCTTCATCAAATCGTGTGTGATATAGTTGATAAAAGCAAACAGTTAACCAAGGAAGACCGTGTGTGATAGTTACACCTTTCACAAACGAGCCTACACATAAAACTGTGTGGGATTTACGTCCGAATGGAAACGTTTCCCTGGATTGACTGTGTGGGATGTACATAAGAACGAAAACGTACTCCTTGGATTGACTGTGTGTGCTATACATACGAACGGAAATGTTTTTCTGGGATTCACCGTGTGGGATGTACATACCTACAGAAATGATTTTCTCGAATTACCATGTGGGATGTACATACCTACGAAAATGTTTTTGCTCGGATTACCGTGTGGGATGCACATACCTACGGAAATGATTTTCTCGGATTCACCATGTGGGATGTACATACCTACGGAAATGATTTTCTCGGATTACCGTGTGGGGTGTACATACCTACGGAAATGATTGGGTTTCGATGCATCGCCCGATCGCACACGGCCCCAGCCTGGGTCCCAGGAGGGCCTATCCCCGACGATTTCTGGGTCGTGTGGGAAGGACACCCTATCGCACACACTCACTTGGCGATGGTTCCAAATGCCGTCGCGGAAAGGGGTAAAAAACCGTTTGTTTAGGACCGACGCGCACCAGTGGTGAGTGGGAGAAAGAGAAGAACTTATACCAAATGTACCTTGACCGATGTTGAAGATGGATCAATGATCACTCCAATGTGTAACAAGGAAATAGCACAATTGGTACCCATTCTTGTCGGTTTCTCACACCTACACAAGTAAAAGCTTATGGTGGAGCTCGGTTAGGATGGTGGCACAAAATTTGATGCAATTGTAAGTGAGACTCAATAATGTTGGAAAAGATTCGCAAATTTGCAAATGCAACAAGTAGACCAATAGCAAGATGTGGTACACGGAAACGCACACACAAATAGATAAATGCGGTCGTGCAACCAAGGGATGAGCCAAAATGTGGAATCCACGAAAATGCTCTTGTTGCACAACACTAGAGAGACGCTAGCACGATTGCACAATAGGCGGAAACGAACTTGTGCACAACCTACTAAGCAAAAATGCAACTACTTCTATCCCAAGTATGCTATATGTATTGTTTTCCGATGATATGATCCAAGATGATCGAGTATGACAATCTTAAAGTTGTATGATGCTATGGTTCTTGCTTATAAGCTCTTTGCTTATCTTTCCCTTTTGCTTAAAAGCTTGTTTGGCTCTTTATGTTTGAGCTCTTTTCTCATGCAATGCTTCACGAACCAATATAGCAATTGAGTATATGCGATGACAATTTTGTGACACAAAGATGATACTGAGATATGCACCACGCTGATATGGTGGGAGTATGATCACTAATGTGCACAAGTCACATTGCCGGCAATACTCAAAGGCTAGTCTCGATGGGTAAGGTATGCAAAAATGGGCTATGTGGTTATCAATGCAATTGCAAGAATGTATGATGATATCACGATACCAAGATGAAGTTACCGACCATGGTATGGTGGCAAAATGGTGGAGTTGTCATTGTTGATGACGTATATGTGGCGAAGATGAGCGGCGGTGAGGTCGACGTCGAACCGGACCTAAATAGCCGAAACACAATAGGACATGGGAATCGTAACTCAAATTCTCAAAGCAAAACGTGTCAAAATTGTCGGAGTTGGTAGTAGGAAAGCTATGGTGGTGCTATGCGGAAGTGGTGGTGTCGTGCGGAAGTGTATGTGGGCACCGGAACAAAATTTGGCAAGAGTTAGGCGGGAAATGGAGCGGTGGATGGAAGTGCTGCTGTCAGGGGCCGGATGTCCGGGCTTGAGGGCTGGATGTCCGGGATGGCCAGATGTCCGGGCTGTCGGGCTGGATGTCCGAGCTCTGGATCCGTGGACGAACTCGAAGAACTCCGGGAGGAAGAGGCAAATCGGGGCAAAATTCGGGAGATTTTGTGGATGGAAATTGGGGAAAAGATGGTGGAAAGTTAGATCTACCTGCAACACACGAAATCCGCAGATCAAATCCAACAAAACTTCATCACAACAGCAAATCAGAAAAAAAAAATGGGGGCTATTTTTGTGGGGAATTTTTGAATTAGGAACAAAATCAACAAAACAAGGCTAGAAAACAAAGAGGGGGGCTCCGAAATCGTGATCAACGTGGCTCATGATACCAAGATGATGTAGGGTAGAACCCTATACGGCCGATCTTTCACGAAAGGAGCGGATCCCAACTAAGAACACGAAGAACGCGAGGGGAAACATGAGGGAAAACACGAGAGAATCACTCAAACCAACAAGATTAAGTCACACATGTGCTAGATCCTCGAAACACGAGAGGAGATACAAGATTGATACGTCTCCAACGTATCTATAATTTATGAAGTATTCATGCTATTATATTATCCATCTAGGATGTTTTATATGCATTTATATGCTAATTTATATGATTTTTGGGACTAACCTATTAACCTAGAGCCCAGTGCCGGTTTCTGTTTTTTCCTTGTTTTTGAGTTTTACACAAAAGGAATACCGAACGGAGTCCAATTGACGTGCCAATTTTTGACATTTTTTATGGACCAAAAGAAGACCCCGGAGTAAAAGAGTTGGGCCAGAAGAGTCCCGGGCCATCCACGAGGGTGGGGGGCGCGCCCACACCTGGGCCTACCTGCCTACCTCGTGGACGACTCGGGCACCTTCTTGACGTGAGACGCCAAAAATTCCTATAAATACAGAAACCTCCAGAAAATAACCTAGATCGGGAGTTCCACTGCCGCAAGCCTCTGTAGCCACCAAAAACCAATCGGGGTCCTGTTCCGGCACCCTGCCGGAGGGGGAATCCCTCACAAGTGGCCATCTTCATCATCCCAACGCTCTCCATGACGAGGAGGAAGTAGTTCACCCTCGGGGCTGAGGGTATGTACCAGTAGCTATGTGTTTGTTCTCTCTCTCTCTCTCGTGTTCTTGATTTGGCACGATCTTGATGTATCGTGAGCTTTGCTATTATAGTTGGATCTTATGATGTTTCTCCCCCTCTACTCTCTTGTAGTGGATTGAGTTTTCCCTTTGAAGTTATCTTATCAGGTTGAGTCTTTAAGGATTTAGAACACTTGATGTATGTCTTGCATGTGCTTATCTGTGGTGACAATGGGATATTCACGTGATCTACTTGATGTATGTTTTGGTGATCAACTTGCGGGTTCAGTGACCTTGTGAACTTATGCATAGGGGTTGGCACACATTTTCGTCTTGACTCTTCGGTAGAAACTTTGGGACACTCTTGAAGCTCTTTGTGTTGGTTGAATAGATGAATCTGAGATTGTGTGATGCATATCGTACAATCATACCCACGGATACTTGAGGTGACATTGGAGTATCTAGGTGACATTAGGGTTTTGGTTTATTTGTATCTTAAGGTGTTATTCTAGTATGAACTCTATGATAGATCGAACGGAAAGAATAGCTTCATGTTATTTTACTACGGACTCTTGAATAGATCGATCAGAAAGGATAACTTTGAGGTGGTTTCGTACCCTACAATAATCTCTTCGTTTGTTCTCTGCTATTAGTGACTTTGGAGTGACTCTTTGTTGCATGTTGAGGGATAGTTGTATGATCTAGTTATGTTATTATTGTTGAGAGAACTTGCATTAGTGAAAGTATGAACCCTAGGCCTTGTTTCCTAGCATTGCAATACCGTTTATGCTCACTTTTACCACTTGCTACCTTGCTGTTTTTATATTTTCAGATTACAAAAACCTATATCTACCATCCATATTGCACTTGTATCACCATCTCTTCGCCGAACTAGTGCACCTATACAATTTACCATTGTATTGGGTGTGTTGGGGACACAAGAGACTCTTCGTTATTTGGTTGCAGGGTTGTTTGAGAGAGACCATCTTCAACCTACGCCTCCCATGGATTGATAAACCTTAGGTCATCCACTTGAGGGAAATTTGCTACTGTCCTACAAACCTCTGCACTTGGAGGCCCAACAACGTCTACAAGAAGAAGGTTGCATAGTAGACATCAAAGATCCACGATCAACAAAGGACGATACAAAGGTAACCGGTTCTTCTCCGAGAGGAGGTCTTGATGGGGCCACCCAAGAGGGGGTCTTGAATCCAAGGTGGACCTTCTCCCTAGAGGGGTCGCAGTCTCTCTCAAGGAGCAGATCCGTATGGATGAGAAAAGCTCTATCTCACATATGAGCTAAACCAATCCTAACCCTAGAGAGAGGGAGGAGGAGGAGTATATATAGTCTAGGTGGGCGAAGGGGTACATGTGCCTCGGCCCTTTACTGTGCGCAGACAGGCGGGGCCGGATGTCTGGGCGTCAGGCCGGATGTCCGGGCCTTCAGGAGGAGTCGGATGTCCGGGCTGGGGGGCCAGATGTCCGGGCTGGCGTGGTCAGCCTCGGTGCTCTCTGGATAGACGGGGTCCAGATGTCCAGGCGGTGGGCCGGATGTCCGGAGGATCTGGACGGGCCGGATGTCCGGGCTGGAGCGCCATTTCTTTTGTTCTCTGGATAGGCTTGTCCGGATGTCCTGGGAGGAGGCCGGATTTCTGGGTCGGAGGCCGGATGTCCGGGCTGGTCGCCGGATGTTCGGGCCTTGTAGACTTGGCATGGGTTGCTGCTGTCGTGGATGTCTCCAGCGGCCGGATGTCCGGGTCCTGTAGCTGCCTTCTTCTCCTTTTGGCGTTCCTCTTCATCCGTAACTTGGCAGCTTGTCCGTCTTCACGTACATCTTCGGGAGGGTCCTCTTGATACCTAATCATGCACAACATCTCGGACTTAGGTAGTAGCCACGTCTCGAGTGGATCATATGTGCTATCACTAAGGAAGGAAGTCACCTCGTTCTCGAGAGCTCTAGCTCGTGCTCGTGTCATGGGTCCTCTTGGCTCTTGATGAGACGATGGTAGGTCCATGGGGATGACCGTAGGATGCTCCGCATCAAGATAGATATTAAAGATTACTAAAACGTAGAACAAAGTAAAAGTAAATAAATTGCAGCGAGGTACTTTTGGGTTTTTTGGTTTATAGATCTAAAATATATGATGGAAAATAGACCCGGAGGCCATACGTTTCACTAGAGGCTTCTCTCTTGAAGGAAAATAATATAGGCATCACATCCGTGTCAAGTAGACTGAAACAATTCTGCATCTACTACTATTATTCCACACATCGACCGCTATCCAGCATGCATCTAGAGTATTAAGTTCATAAAGAACGGAGTAACGCCTTAAGTAAGATGACATGATGTAGATGGATAAACTCAAGCAATATGATGAAAACCCCATCTTTTTACCCTTGATGGCAACAATACAAATACGTGCCTCGCTACCCCTACTTTGTCACTGGGTGAGGACACTGCAAGATTGAACCCAAAACTAAGTACCTCTCCCATTGCAAGAAGAACCAATCTAGTTGGCCAAACCAAACCGATAATTCGAAAAGAAATACAAAGATATCAAATCATGCATATAAGAATTCAAACAAGACTCAAATAATATTCATAGATAATCTGATCAATCCGGAATTCATCGAATCTCGAAAAACACACCGCAAAAGAATATTACATCGGATAGATCTCCAAGAGCATCGAGGAGAACATGGTATTGAGAATTAAAGAGAGAGAAGAAGCCATATAGCTACTAGCTATGGACCCGTAGGTCTGTGGTAAACTACTCACGCTTCATCGAAAAGGCAATGGAGTTGATGTAGATCCCCTCTATGATCGAATCCCCCTCTGGCAAGATGCCGGAAAAGGCCCCAAGATGGGATCTCACGGGAACAGAAGGTTACGGCGGAGGAAATGTATTTTGGTGGGCACTTCTGTTGGTTTGGGAATATTTCTGAATTTATAGGGAAAAGATTAGGATTGGAGGAATCCCGTGGGGCCCACAAGCGAGGGGGCGCCCCCTAGTCCTACGTGTCCTACGTGTGTCTTCTGGTCCAAGAAAAATCATTGTAACATTTTATTCCGCTTGGACTCCGTTTGATATTCCTTTTCTATAAAACTCAAAAACAAGGAAAAACAGAAACTGGCACTGGGCTCTGGGTTAATAAGTTAGTCCCAAAAATAATATAAAATATCATATTAATGCATATAAAGCATCCAAAACAGATAATATAATAGCATGGAACAATAAAAAATTATAGATACATTGGAGACGTATCAGCCTCCCATGTTCTACTTTTACTCAATGTTGGCGGTGGATGCGGGCGCACTGGTGATGTCTACTACACAACCTTCTTCTTGTAGACGTTGTTGGGCCTCCAAGTGCAGAGGTTTGTAGGACAGTAGCAAATTTCCCTCAAGTGGATGACCTAAGGTTTATCAATCCATGGGAGGCGTAGGATTAAGATGGTCTCTTTCAAACAACCCTGCAACCAAATAACAAAGAGTCTCTTGTGTCCCTAGCACACTCAATACAATGGTAAATTGTATAGGTGCACTAGTTCGGCGAAGAGATGGTGATACAAGTGCAATATGGATGGTAGATATAGGTTTTTGTAATCTGAAAATATAAAAACAGCAAGGTAACTAATGATAAAAGTGAGCACAAACGGTATTGCAATGCTAGGACACAAGGCCTAGGGTTCATACTTTCACTAGTGCAAGTTCTCTCAACAATAATAACATAGTTGGGTCATATAACTATCCCTCAACATGCAACAAAGAGTCACTCCAAAGTCACTAATAGCGGAGAACAAACGAAGAGATTATGGTAGGGTACGAAACCACCTCAAAGTTATTCTTTCTGATCGATCTATTCAAGAGTTCGTACTAGAATAACACCTTAAGACACAAATCAACCAAAACCCTAATGTCACCTAGATACTCCAATGTCACCTCAAGTATCCATGGGTATGATTATACGATATGCATCACACAATCTCAGATTCATCTATTCAAACCAACACAAAGTACTTCAAAGAGTGCCCCAAAGTTTCTACCGGAGAGTCAAGACGAAAACGTGTGCCAACCCCTATGCATAAGTTCACAAGGTCACTGAACCCGCAAGTTGATCACCAAAACATACATCAAGTAGATCACATGAATATCCCATTATCACCACAGATAAGCACATGCAAGACATACATCAAGTGTTCTCAAATCCTTAAAGACTCAATCCGATAAGATAACTTCAAAGGGAAAAATCAATCCATTACAAGAGATAGAAGGGGAGAAACATCATAAGATCCAACTATAATAGCAAAGCTCGCGATACATCAAGATCGTACCACCTCAAGAACACGAGAGAGAGAGAGAGAGAGAGATCAAACACATAGCTACTGGTAGATACCATCAGCCCCGAGGGTGAACTACTCCCTCCTCGTCATGGAGAGCGCCGGGATGATGAAGACGGCCACCGGAGAGGGATTCCCCCTCCGGCAGGGTGCCAGAACAGGGTCCCGATTGGTTTTTGGTGGCTACAGAGGCTTGCGGCGGTGGAACTCCCGATCTATTCTGTTCTCCGATGTTTTTAGGGTATATGGATATATATATATAGGCAAAAGAAGTCGGTAAGGGGAGCCACGAGGGGCCCACGAGGGTGGAGGGCGCGCCCAGGGGGTGGGTGCGCCCCCTGCCTCGTGCCTTCCTCGTCGCTTCCCTTACGTACACTCCAAGTCTTCTGGATTGCTTCCGTTCCAAAAATAACTCTCCCGAAGGTTTCATTCCGTTTGGACTTCGTTTGATATTCCTTTTCTGCGAAACACTGAAACAAGGGAAAAAACAGAAACTGGCACTGGGCTCTGGGTCAATAGGTTAGTCCCAAAAATAATATAAAAGTGCATAGTAAAGCCCATTAAACATCCAAGATGGATAATATAATAGCATGAATACTTCATAAATTATAGATACGTTGGAGACGTATCAGCATCCCCAAGCTTAATTCTTGCTCGTCCTCGAGTAGGTAAATGATAAAAGAAATAATTTATGAAGTGTGAATGCTAGCAGGTGCATAAGTTTGATCAATGATAATTTCAATCACCTTTTCTAGCATCATTATATGTCATAACAGTAGCTCAACTCATAAAACTTTTCATGATCAAGTAACAAGCTATTCACATGTTAAAGTATAGATCATACTCTTTCTTGAAAACCAACAAACCGTGTTATTAGTCATCAAACAATTACAATTCATCTTATTTTCAGGAAGAGTCTATGTCAGAGCTTTGATTTAGCAAATCCCACATACTCAACTATCATATAGTCTTCCATGATTGCTACCACTCAAAGCATATTTTTAGAACAAATAGCATCCATCGAACACAGAGAAAGATAGGGGCTTAATGTTTTGCCTCCCAACTTATTTATCATATAGATAATTGTCAACAATAATAATTCATGATCAAATATATTTGAATGGCCATATATGCTCAGATCTTTCCATCACATGATGCTTGCCAACTAAAGAATAGGTTGGAATGAGAAAGAATACTACTGACTCTTGCATAAAAGTAAAAGATAGGCCCTTCGCAGAGGGAAGCAGGGATTTGTAGAGGTGCCAGAGCTCGAAGCAAAAACAGAGATGAAAACAATTTTGAGAGGTATGCTTTCATTGTCAACATAACGACCAAGAGTTCCCAATATCTTCCATACTACATACCTTATAAGCGGTTCCCAAACAGAAAGGTAAAGATTTTACTCCCCCTCCACCAACAATCACACTCCACGGCTTGTCCGAAACAACGGGTGCCGTCCAACTTTCAACAATCCTGGGGGAGTTTTGTTTGAATTATTTGCGATTTTGTTTTTGATCTTTTGATTATAGGACTGGGCATCCCAGTTACCAGCCATTTTCTCGTGAATGATGAGCGGAGTCCACTCATCGTGAGAATAACCCACCTAGCATGGAAGATACTGACAGCCCCTAGTCGCTACATGAGCGATTCGGGCATACAAAACAGAGTTTGGCACATGCAAATTTACTTGGAACGGCAGGTAAATACCGCATATAGGTAGATATGGTGGACACTCATGGAAGAAACTTGGTTCAAGGAATTTGGATGCACAAGTAGTATTCCCGCTTAGTACAGATATTTTGGCTAGCAAAGTATTCTAAATAGCAAGCACCACATGTTAGAGGATCCATAACAATATAACTTCTATACAAATATACCCAAGCATAACTCATTATGTTGTCTTCCTTGTCCAACTTCAACTAATTTGCTCAGGTTTGAAAATAATTAATGGGGATCACAATCATAGAAGATGTCCAAGATAGTATATTTATATGTGAAATCTCTCTTCCTTCAATATTCTTTCATGAATTGTTCAAGTGACCAATACAATGTTTTCTAACCTTCAAAAAATTTACCACCTCTACTTCTTATATGTGAAGTCATTACTCCCCATGGGATAAGCATATGAAACATATATAATTTCAGATTTATGACATTCAAATCATTCAACCATTTACTCATAAGATATAAGTGAGGCACACGAGTATATGACAAACTACTCCAAAAAGACATAAGTGAAGATCAATGAGTAGTTAAATAATTATGTTGCTTCGTGAAGACTCTCTCTCATTTAAAAATTTCAGATCCTGGTTTTTTTATTCAAACAGCAAGCAAAACAAAAGAAAATAAAATGACGCTCCAAGCAAAACACATATCATGTGGTGAATAAAAATATAGCTCCAAGTAAAGTTACCGATGAACGAAGACGAAAGAGGGGATGCCTTCCGGGGCATCCCCAAGCTTAGACGCTTGGTTCCCTTGAATATTACCTTGTGGTGCCTTGGGAATCCCCAAGCTTAGGCTCTTGCCACTCCTTATTCCATAGTCCATCGAATCTTTACCCAAAACTTGAAAACTTCACAACACAAAACTTAACAGAAAACTCGTAAGCTCCGTTAGTATAAGAAAATAAATCACCACTTAGGTACTGTTTTGAACTCATTCTAAATTCATATTGGTGTAATATATACTGTATTCCAACTTCTCTATGGTTCATACCCTCCGATACTACTCATAGATTCATCAAAATAAGCAAACATCACATAGAAAACAGAATCTGTCAAAAACAGAACAGTCTGTAGTAATCTGTATCATTTGAATACGTCTGTAACTCCAAAAATTCTAAAATAAATTGGTGGACCTGAGGAATTTGTCTAGTAATCATCTGCAAAAAGAATCAACTAAATAGAACTTTCCAGTAAAAAGTTTTAGCTAATCTCGTGAGCGCTAAAGTTACTGTTTTTTACAGCAAGATCATAAAGACTTCACCCAAGTCTTCCCAAAGGTTCTACTTGGCACAAACACTAATTAAAACACAAAACCACATCTAAACAGAAGCTATATGGATTATTTATTACGAAACAGAAACAAAAAGAAAGGAACAAAAATAAAATTAGGGTTGCCTCCCAACAAGCGCTAACGTTTAACGCCCCTAGCTAGGCATGATGATTTCAATGATGCTCACATAAGAGATAAGAATTGAAACACAAAGAGAGCATCATGAAGAATATGACTAGCACATTTAAGTCTAACCCACTTCCTATGCATAGGTATTTTGTGAGCAAACAACTTATGGGAACAAGAATCAACTTGCATAGGAAGGCAAAACAAGCATAACTTCAAAGCCTTAAGCACATAGAGAGGAAACTTGATATTATTGCAATTCCTACAAGCATATATTCCTCCCTCATAATATTTTTCAGTAGTGTCATGAATGAATTCAACAATATAACCAGCACCTAAAGCATTCTTTTCATGATCTACAAGCATAGAAAATTTACTACTCTCCACATAAGCAAAATTCTTCTCATTCAGGATAGTGGGAGTATCATAAGAGACTTGAATACTATAAATTGTTTCCACATTAAAAGAGTAATGTTCAGAAAAAGGGGAATCATAATCATGACAAGTTTTATAAATATATTCATCACTACTTTTTATAGCATAAGTTTCATCACAATAATCATCATAAGTAGCAACTTTGTTCTCATAATCAATTGGAACCTCTTCCGAAATAGTGGATACATCACTAAATAAAGTCATGACCTCTCCAAATCCACTTTAATAAATATTATAAGATTCAACGCCCTCCAAAATAGTGGGATCATTACTTCCTAAAGTTGACACTCTTCCAAACCCACTTTCATCAATATAGTCATCATAAGTAGGAGGCATGCTAACATCATAACAAATTTGCATATCAAAACTTGGGAGGCTAATAACATCATCTTCATTAAACATAGCCTCCCCAAGCTTGGGACAAACATTAATTTCAGCAAATATATTCTCAAACTTGTCATTCTCATCAAACATAGCATCCCCAAGCTTGGGCCTTTTCATATCATAAGCATAATCACTCTCATCATTAATAGTATGGATAGCACCAATAGTATAGCAATTATCATCATCGCAATGAGTAATAGGAGCAACATCATTTGGGAGGGATACCTTTCTACCTTTGCTTCTCCGTCTTTTCTTTTTCTTCTTCACATCATGTGTGGGTTTAACCCTCTTTTTTGAGCTCCTTATTGATGAGATTGGTTGAATAGAAGGCTCCTCCTCGTTACCTGATTCATCATAAGAAATAATAGGAGAATATTGGGAAGTCTCTTCCCTTTCATTAGTATTCTCTTCATCCTCTACTTGTTTTATTTTCTTTATGTAATTGGCAATATAAAGATTTTCAATGCAATTCACCGCACAATACATACAAATTTCTTCTAGATCAATATCGAGGAATTTCTCGAGGTTATATTCTGGAATAAGCTTAGTTTGACGTTTCATTTCTTCATAACCCAAAAGCAAACTAAGTTCATTATGATGTGCAAGGGAAATCAAGTCATCACAATTTTTGGACACGATTCAATCATGAAACAATTTGCATTTGATATTTAAATGACCATGTTCATTGCAAAGTTCACAAGTATGGCTAAGATATTTTAAATTTTCAGCACTAACATTTAGCCTCTGTTGCGACCATTTAGTTTCTAAGTACTTGTGCCTCTTACAAAATCTATCTTCCCTTTTTGGTATGTATTTGCAAACTCTATGCACTCCACAAAAATCGACATGCTTATAAGAGATACTTTCATCATGACTAGTGCAATCATCATTAGTACTATGGATATTCAAAGAATCATACTAACAACATTGCAATCATGCTCATCATTCAAAGATTTAGTGCTAAACATTTTAATGGATTCTTCTTCTAAAACTTGAGCACAATTTTCCTTTTCATCATACTTATGAAATATATTAAAAAGATGAAGCGTATGAGACAAACTCAATTCCATTTTTTTTGTAGTTTTCTTTTATAGACTAAACTAGTGATAAAACAAGAAACTAAAAGATTCGATTGCAAGATCTAAAGATATACCTTCAAGCACTCACCTCCCCGGCAACGGCGCCAGAAAAGAGCTTAATGTCTACTACACAACCTTCTTCTTGTAGACTTTGTTGGGCCTCCAAGTGCTGAGGTTTGTAGGACAGTAGCAAATTTCCCTCAAGTGGATGACCTAAGGTTTATCAATCCGTGGGAAGCATAGGATGAAGATGGTCTCTCTCAAACAACCCTGCAACCAAATAACAAAGAGTCTCTTGTGTCCCCAACACACCCAATACAATGGTAAATTGTATAGGTGCACTAGTTCGGAGAAGAGATGGTGATACAAGTGCAATATGGATGGTAGATATAGGTTTTTGTAATCTGAAAATATAAAAACAGCAAGGTAACTAATGATAAAAGTGAGCACAAACGGTATTGCAATGCTAGGAAACAAGGCCTAGGGTTCATACTTTCACTAGTGCAAGTTCTCTCAACAATAATAACATATTTGGATCATATAACTATCCCTCAACATGCAACAAAGAGCCACTCCAAAGTCACTAATAGCGTAGAACAAACGAAGAGATTATAGTAGGGTACGAAACCACCACAAAGTTATTCTTTCTGATCGATCTATTCAAGAGTTCGTACTAGAATAACACCTTAAGACACAAATCAACCAAAACCCTAATGTCACCTAGATACTCCAATGTCACTTCAAGTATCCATGGGTATGATTATACGATATGCATCACACAATCTCAGATTCATCTATTCAAACCAACACAAAGTACTTCAAAGAGTGCCCCAAAGTTTCTATCGGAGAGTCAAGACGAAAACGTGTGACAACCCCTATGCATAAGTTCACAAGGTCAATGAACCCACAAGTTGATCACCAAAACATACATCAAGTAGATCACGTGAATATCCCATTATCACCACAGATAAGCACATGCAAGACATACATCAAGTGTTCTCAAATACTTAAAGACTCAATCCGATAAGATAACTTCAAAGGGAAAACTCAATCCATTACAAGAGATAGAAGGGGAGAAACATCATAAGATCCAACTATAATAGCAAAGCTCACGATACATCAAGATCGTACCACCTCAAGAACACGAGAGAGAGAGAGAGAACAAGCACATAGCTACTGGTACATACCCTCTGCCCCGAGGGTGAACTACTTCCTCCTCGTCATGGAGAGAGCTGGGATGATGAAGATGGCCACTGGTGAGGGATTCCCCCTCCGGCAGGGTGCCGGAACAGGGTCCCGATTGGTTTTTGGTGGCTACAGAGGCTTGCGGCGGCGGAACTCCCGATCTATTCTGTTCTCCGATGTTTTAAGGGTATATGGATATATATATATATGCAAAAGAAGTCGGTAAGGGGAGCCACGAGGGGCCCACGAGGGTGGAGGGCGCGCCCAGGGGGGTGGGCGCGCCCCCTGCCTCGTGCCTTCCTCGTTGCTTCCCTTACGTACACTCCAAGTCTTCTGGATTGCTTCCGTTCCAAAAATAACTCTCCCGAAGGTTTCATTCCGTTTGGACTCCGTTTGATATTCCTTTTCTGCGAAACACTAAAACATGGGAAAAAAACAGAAACTGGCACTGGGATCTGGGTCAATAGGTTAGTCCCAAAAATAATATAAAAGTGCATAGTAAAGCCCATTAAACATCCAAGATGGATAATATAATAGCATGAATACTTCATAAATAATAGATACGTTGGAGACGTATCAACTGGCCACCAACTTGTCGATCGCCACATAGCTGGCTTCTTACTCCATCGACCGTGTGTGGTTCCGCCAACGTTGACGACGGATGGCACGACAGATGACTTCGTCCATGGTAGCCACGATGCTCGTTCCGCCGTTCTCCCCGCGTGCCTGCATGGAGAATGTCGCCACTCCTCCACGAGCTGGTTTCGAGCGGCGAGTTGCTGAACCACCCGCCGGCTTGGAGCGGCAACTTGCTCCATCGGGCTAGGTGAGGGAGGTGGAGCAGCGAGTTGCCTAGCTCATATCTGGCGGGCTTCGCGGGCCACCCAGTCGGCTTTTATGCCAGAGAACTGCTCTTCATGCTCGCTGGATGCCTTGGGAAGTGTAGAGAAAATGGTGCAACTAGGAGGTGGGGAGTGGAGTTGTGGTGCGAGCTTTCCTGGTGTTGTGTTTGATGCCGACCCACCCATGAACGGACATGTGCCTGAAGTAGGTTTCTTGACACAGGCATGGGTTTATGGAGGCATGATCAGCCAGGCGTGTAGTGGGTGGCATCCTCGGCCGGCGCGCCGCTTCAATACCGGAGCCAGTGAGAGGTCGCGTCCGCTCTAAGCTGGCTTCAATGTGGAGCGGCCGCTCTACAGCGGCATGAATGTAGGAAGCTCGCACCAAGCGAGGGAGGAGGGTTTTGGGTGGGCTAGAGTGGTCAGAAGCAGGCGTAGCTACTGTGAGGACTCCCGCAAAGCCGCCCCCTAGCTTGTCTCCAGTTTGCAGGAGAAAGTGTGTCCGGACCGTCGAGCGGACCGATACAGGCCCGTGTTGGATGGAACAACACGTCCGGACCGCGTGGTCCGTACAATTGCGGGCAGTTTGAGGATCAGCATTGGAGATTCCCTAAGGGTAGCTCCAACAACGGCCCCAAAAAGACAAATTATTTGTCCATGGACGAGTCCAGACTTGTCTTCGGACAGTGATACTGGAGCCAATCATCAAGCATTTGCCCTAAAAATTAGCCCGCAATAAAAACAAATCCGAACATAATACATGCAAATATGAAAGAATACATGCAAACAGACATACGTTTGAACATAATTTACATAAACTAGACGATATTTTGTCCGTTCAACTAATAAAGCGTTAAAACAACCTAAACTAATTTGTAGTGGACGGTGACCATGTACGCCTGGCCGGGCTGGCCGGCGCCACCTTTGTCGCCGTCGGAGCATCCTTGTTGGAGTGGTCCTTCAAGTGACGAAAGGGCAAGAGGCGCGCCAGCTCTACGCGGCGGTCGCCTAGGGCTCACGAAGGAGATGCTTCCTTCTGGGTCATGCAGAGGGCCTCCCCAGCCAACATCGACCTTGGCTAGGGAGCCTTGCTGATGTGGAGAATCCTATGGTCATCCCCGTGGACCTACTGGCGTCTCACCAAGTGCCAAGTGGAACGATGACACAAGCACGTGCAAGAGCTCTCGAGACCGAGGTGACTTCTCTCCTTAGTGATATTCCATATGACTCGCATGAGACATGGCTACTACCTAAAGCCGGAACACTATGTGTAATTAGGTATGAAGAACACCCCTTCGGAGATGCTCATGATGATGGACAAGTCCGCAAGTGCATGGATGAAGAGGAGCAACGAAAGGAACCGGAGAAAGTTCCCATGACCCGGACATCCAGCCCCTGGCCCGGACATCCGTCCCCTGAAGCCAGCAACCGCAGCAGCAGTCCAGTCGAGGAGCACCTATAGGCACTGGACATCCAACCCAAGTCCGGACATCGGGCAAAGCCCCGGAAATCCGGCCTCTCCTTCACTGAACGTACCCGAGACATGCCCACACCGGCCCCAAACAACTGGGCCCCATGGCCAGGCATCCGGCCCCTCCTAGAAGGCCCGGACATCCGGCCCCCTGTCTGTGCATAGCAACGGGTGAAGCCCATGTATCCCTTCACCCCCCTAGACTATATATACTCCTCCTCCACCACTGTTTTAGGGTTAGCATTGTGATAGCTCATTTTGGAGATAGAGATTTGCTCATCCACTTGTACCCCTACTCCACGGGAGACCAAGGCCTCCTAGGAGAAGATCCCCCAAGTAGATTCAAGACCCCGTCTAGGTAAGATCCCCTCGTGGATTCAAGACCCCATCTCCTCATGGATTGGGATGAACTAGCTACTGTGTATCCTCCTTTATTGTCCTTGGATCTTTGTGACCTCTTTGTGTATGTGGATCTAGCATATGTGTGATTGTATCAAGTCAATTTGAGTGTTTCCTCTTGTTTTTCCCTTGTGCTATTCATGTGTTCTTTGTGTTCTTCGGAAATCCCCCTCCAAATTGTGAAAGATCGGCCCCTAGGGTTCCACTCTACATCATCTTGGTATCATGAGCCACGTTGATCATGAATTTGGAGCCTCCGTCATAGTTTTCTAGCCCGATTTTGGTTTGATTTTGTCCCAATTTTGAAAATCCCCACAAAAATAGCCCTACCAATTTTTTTTGTGAATTGTTGGTGTGATGATGTTTTGTTGAATTTGATCCGTGGATTTGTTGTGTTACTCGTAGATCTAGCTTCCCCTAAGTTTTTCCCCAATTACATCCATGAAATCCCTTGAATTCTGCCCCAAAATTTTCATTTCCCCACTTGTTTTTCGAGTTCATCATGGATTTGGTGCCCCGGACATCCGGCCCGCAAGCCCGGACATCCGGCCTCCCACAGCAACACTTCCTCCACCACTTCCTTATTCTCCTAACTTTCGCCAACTTTGACTGGGTTTCCACCAATACTTTCGTACACCACCACCGCTCTCCGCAACCACCAACGCTTACCCACTACCACCTCCGACAATTTTGACACACTTTGTTCTTTGGGATTTTGAGTGCGGTTTCCGTTTCCTAACGTGTTTCGGCTACTTAGGGACGGTTCGACAATGACATCGCCGCCGCTCATCTTCATCGTCGACCGCGACCACTTCATCATTTTGGCACTCAACCGTAAGCAAGGGATGGTAAACTCGATGACACCATTGTCTATTCTCCCTTGCCATTGCATTGTTAACCCCTAGACCATTTTTACGTCACTTGCCTATCGAGACTAGCCATTGAGTATTGCCTACAACGTTACTTGTCCACTTTCGAAATACTCGACCGCACCTTCCATTGCATACATACCATATCATCTTGGTACCATCATATCATCTCTTGTGCTACAAATTTGTTCCCGCATATACATAATTGCTAGCTTGGTTTGTGCATTTTGCATAAGTGGCCAAACTAAGATCAAAAGAGAGAAAGCTTTTAAGCAAAAGGAAAAGACAAGCAAAGAGATTTTAAGCAAGTGCCATAGCATCATACCATATTGCATACAAATTACCATACTCGATCATCTTGGAACATCGTGAGAACACTCTACTGGAACTTCATACATAATAGCATACTTGGGATAGGAAGTCATTGCATTTTTGCTTTGTAGGTTGTGCACAAGTATTGTATCCGCCTCTTGAGCAATCGTGCTAGCATCTCTCTAGAGTTGTGCAACAAGAGCATTTTTCGTGGATTCCACATTTTAAGCTCATTCCTTGGTTGCACGACCCCATTTATCTATTTGTGCGTGTGTTTCCGTGTGCCACATTTTGCTATTGGTCTATGATATGTCTCCAACGTATCTATAATTTTTTATTGTTCCATGCTGTTATATTATCATTCTTGGATGTTTTACAATCATTTTATAGCAACTTTATATCATTTTTTGGGACTAACCTATTAACAAAGTGCCCAGTGCCAGTTGCTATTTTTTGCTTGTTTTTTACTTCACAGGAAATCAATACCAAATGGAGTCCAAACGCAGCAAAACTTTTTGGTGATTTTTTCTGGACCAGAAGACACACGATGGGCCAAGAAAGTACCTGAGGGGAGCTCCGAGGGGAGCACAACCCACCAGGACGCGCTTGGGGGCCCAGGCGCTCCCAGGTGGGTTGTGCCCACCTCGGTGGCCTCCCACACCGCCTCTTTGCTCTATAAATACCTCAATATTCCAGAAACCCTACGGGAGTCGACTGAAATCAATTCTAGACGCCGCAAGTTCCAGAACCACCAGATCCAATCTAGACACCATCACGGAGGGGTTCATCATCCTCATTGGTGCCTATCCGATGATGCGTGAGTAGTTCATTGTAGACCTACGGGTCCATAGTTAGTATCTAGATGGCTTCCCCTCTCTCTTTTGATTCTCAATACAATGGTCTCTTGGAGATCTATTTGATGTAACTCTTTTTGCGGTGTGTTTGTTGGGATCCGATGAACTTTGAGTTTATGATCAGATCTACGTTTTTATCCATGAAAGTTATTTGAGTCTTTTTGATCTCTTCTATGCATGATTACTTATAGCCTCATATTTCTACTTCAAATCTTTGGTTTAGTTAGGCCAACTAGATCGATTTTTCTTGCCATGGGAAGAGGTGCTTTGTGATGGGTTCGATCTTACGGTGCTTGATCCCAGTGACAGAAGGGGAACCGACACGTATGTATCGTTGCTATTACGGATAACAAGATGGGGTCTATTTCTACATAAATAGATCTTGTCTACATAACGTCATCGTTCTTATTGCATTACTCCGTTTCTCCATGAACTTAATACACTAGAAGCATGTTGGATAGCGGTCGATGTGTGGAGTAATAGTAGTAGATGCAGGCATGAGTCGGTCTACTAATCTTGGATGTGATGCCTATATAATGATCATCGCCTGGATATCGTCATGATTATTTGAAGTTCTATCAATTTCCCAACAGTAATTTGTTTACCCACCGTATGCTTTTTTTCTCAAGAGAAGCCACTAGTGAAATCTACGGGCCCGAGTCTCTTATTTATTATATTTGCCTTCGCGATCTATTTTTATTAGCTTTTATTTTCAGATCTATTAATCCAAAAATACAAAAATACCTGTTGCAATTTATTGTTATTTGTTTTATCTCGCGTACCCGCGAGATCTATTTATCCAATCTACTATCATTTTACTTATCTTTTTACCCGCGAGGGATTGACAGCCCCTCTCTTACGTCGGGTTGCAAGTATTTGTTCTTTGTGTGCAGGAGCTGTTTACGTGGTGTTGCGTGGTTCTCCTACTGGTTCGATAACCTTGGTCTCATCACTGAGGGAAATACCTCGTAGTTGTGCTGCATCATCCCTTCCTCTTTGGGGAAATATCGACGTAGTTGAAGCCGCATCAGTCTACTTGTTGCATTTGCAAATTTGTGAATCTTTTTCAACATTATTTGAATCTCGCTAACAATTGCATCAATTTTGTGCCACCGTCATCACCAGGCTACTCCATAAGCTTTACTTGTGTAGGTGTGAGAATTGACAAGATCCGGTACCAATTGTGCTATTTCCATAATACATTATCGAGTGATCATTGATCCATCTTCAACATCAGATAAGGTACATTTGGTCTAGTTCTTTCCTTTCTTCCACTCACATATTTGCTTGAAATGATGGATAGGACAACTACTTCTACAAACCAACTCTTCCTCGAGCAAGATGAGGATCCGAACAACTAGGCCACCAAGAACCACCTCTTTAGAGCGCAAAGAGATTTGCATCAAGAGAATGAAGTATTGAACGATCGCATTGATACGTCTCCAACGTATCTATAATTTTTTATTCTTCCATGATGTTATATTATCAATCTTGGATGTTTTATAATAATTTTATAGACATTTTATAGTGATTTTTTGGTACTAACCTATTGACATAGTGCCAAGTGCCAGTTGCTGTTTTCTGCATGATTTTTACATCGCAGAAAATCAATACCAAACGGAGTCCATATGCAATGAAACTTCACGGAGGTTTTTTATGGACCAGAAAACACCCAATGGGCCAAGGCAGCACCTGGGGGGTGCTCCGAGGGGAGCAAATCCCACCAGGGCGCGCCAGGAGGCCCAGGCGCGCCCTGGTGGGTTGTGCCCACCTCGGGTGCCCCCCAGACCGCCTCTTTGCTCTATAAATACCCAAATATTCCATAAACCCTAGGGGAGTCGATGAAAATCAATTACAGCCGCCGCAGAGTCCAGAACCACCAGATCCAAACTAGACACCATCACGGAGGGGTTCACCACTTCCATTGGCGCCTCTCCGATGATGCGTGAGTAGTTCTTTGCAGACCTTCGGGTCCGTAGTTAATAGCTAGATGGCTTCCTCTCTCTCGTTTGATTCTCAATACAATGGTCTCTTGGAGATCCATATGATGTAACTCTTTTTGTGGTGTGTTTGTTGGGATCGGATGAACTTTGAGTTTATGATCATATCTATCTTTTTATATCCATGAAAGTTATTTGAGTTTCTTTGATCTCTTATATGCATGATTGCTTATAGCCTCGTATTTCTTCTCCGATATTTGGGTTTTGTTTGGCCAACTTGATCTATTTATCTTGCAATGGGAAGAGGTGCTTTGTAGCGGGTTCAATCTTACGGTGCTTGATCCCAGTGGCAGAAGGGGAACCGACACGTATGTATCGCTGCTACTAAGGATAAAACGATGGGGTCTATCTCTACATAGATAGATCTTGTGTACATCATGTCATTGTTCTTATTTCATTACTCCGTTTCCCCATGAACTTAATACACTAGATGCATGCTGGATAGCGGTCGATGTGTGGAGTAATAGTAGTAGATGCAGGCAGGAGTCGGTCTACTAATCTTGGACGTGATACCTATATAATGATCATTGCCTGGATATCGTCATGATTATTTGAAGTTCTAACGATTGCCCAACAGTAATTTGTTTACCCACTGTTTTCTATTTTTCTCGAGAGAAGCCACTAGTGAAACCTATGGTCCCCGGGTCTCTTTCTCATATTATTTGCCTTTGCGATCTACTTTTCCTTTGATTTTATTTCCAAATCTATATATTAAACCAAAAATACAAAAATACCTTGCTGCGTTTTATTCTTATTTATTTTATTTGGCGTTCGATCTATCAATCTACTACAATTTATTTCACGTCTGTTTGCCTATCTTGGGGCGCCGCTACACGAAAGGGATTGCCAACCCCTTTTACACGTGGGTTGCGAGTATTTGTTATATGTGTGCAGGGGCTGTTTACATTGTGTTGCTTGGTTCTCCTACTGGTTCGATAACCTTGGTCTCATAATTGAGGGAAATACCTACCGCCGCTGTGCTGCATCATCCCTTCCTCTTTGGGGAAATACCGACGTAGCTTCAAGCTGCATCAAAAGGAATTTATGGTGCCGTTGCCGGGGAGGATCTTCGACATATACTAGGTTCCTAATCACAAATCTCATCTCCTCGCAATTTACATTATTTGCCATTTGCCTCTCATTTTCCTCTCCCCCACTTCACAAAAATTTGCCGTTTTATTCGCCCTCTTTTTATTCGCCGTTTTCTCGTCAAATCTCATGTTTGCTTGTGTCGCCATGTGTCTTCTATTTGCTTGCATCTTCGCTTGCTAAAAATCAATTGATATGGATCCTCATCCACTTGCTAATCTTTTCAAGAGATCCAATTATGATGAACCATTGCTAGTGGATTGAGTTCACTAGATTATCTTTATGAAGTTTTGCTTGAGATTCATGAATCTGAAAATTGTGATGAAGTGTTAAACGGAGGAATTTATAATTTGATTCATGATAGCTCCTTGAATGAAAAACATGATTGCAATGATGTTATCTTAAATTCTATTAATGTCAATTGTTTTAGTGATATGCAAAACCCCAAGCTTGGGGATGCTTGTTTTGGTATGTCCACTACTTATTGCAATGATCATGATTGGGGTGATGATTCTTATGATCATGAAAATTTATTTAAACCTCATGATGAATATGTTTACAGTAATATTAAAAGTGGGCTTGGAAGAGTGACAACTTTAGCTAAAAATAATCCCACTTATTTGGAGAGTGTTCAATCTTATGAAATTTTTGATAAAAGTGGGCTTGGAGAGGTCAGGACTTTATTTGATGATAATCTCACTATTTTGGAAGAGTGTCAACTTTGCATGCATGTGGATCATGAAGAGAATATTTTATTTGATAGTTATATTGTTGAATTTGATTATGGTCCTACATGTAATTATTATGAGAGAGGAAAATATGGTTGTAGAAATTTTCATGTCACTAAATTACCTCTCGTTATGTTGAGATCCACAATGTTTTATTCCTCTTCTTTGCATATGTTTGATATTTCTTGTCTTGATAGTTTATTTGATTATAAAATTCCTATGCACAGGAAGTATGTTAGAATTAAATGTGTTTGTCATATGTTTCATGATGCTCGCTTTGTGTTTCAGTTCTTATCTTGTGTGTGATCATCGTTGAAAACTTATGCCTAGCTAGGGGCGTGAAACAATAGCGCTTGTTGGGAGGCAACCCAATGAATAAAATTTATTTTTGCTTTTTGCGTTCTGTTCTTGAGTGTTTGCACAATTATACTATTGTTATGATTGTGTTTTTGTGTTTTAATTAGTTTTTGTGCCAAGTAAAGCCTTTAGGATCTTCTTGGGTGATAGTTGTTTGATCTTGTTGAAAAACAGAAACTTTTGCGCTCACGAAAACAATTCTCATTTTTTACCAGAGCGTGATAAATACCAATTATTTTTGCAGAATATTAATATACAAATTGCTCAGGTCATCCTAATTTTTCAGAATTTTTGGAGTTTCATAAGTATTCGAAATATCCAAATTGCTACAGACTATTCTGTTTTTGACAGATTCTGTTTTCTTTGCGTTGTGTGCTTGTTTTGATGGCTCTATGGTTTTCTTTGATGAGTTTTTGCCATAGAAAAGTTGGAATATATTAGATATAATGCAAGAACAAAATATTAATTGGTTTGCTACAGTACTTGTAGTAGTGAATTGCTTTCTTATACTAATGGATCTCACGAAGGTTTTGTTGAGTTTTGTGTGATTGAAGTTTTCAAGTTTTGGGTTACCTTACGATGGATGAAGGAATAAGGAGTAAGAAGAGCCTAAGCTTGGGGATGCCCCGAGTGGCATCCCCTCTTTCTTCTAACGACCATCGGTATTTTACTCGAAGCTATATTTTTATTCGTCACATACTTTGTGTTTTGCTTGGAGCGTCTTGTATAATATGAGTCTTTGCTTGTTTTATTTTGTGTTTTAAGTCTTGATTCCTTGCTAGACACACCTATTTGAGAGAGCCAAAATTATGTCATGACTTGTTAGAATTGCTCTCTATGCTTCACTTAAATTTTTATGAGCTATGGACTTGCTCTAGTGCTTCACTTATATCTTTTTGAGCACGGTGTGCTTTAGTATTTTGAAGAAATGCTCTCTTACTTCACTTAGATTTATTTGAGAGTTAGTAAAATTTTCAAGAAATTCTCTCTTGCTTCACTTAAATTAATTTGAGAGAAAGAAATTTTATGCTCATGATCTTCACTTATATTTGTTTGAGCTTATCAAAAGCAACACATGAAAATTAGTCCCAAAGTGTTAGATATCCAAGAAGGATATAATAAAAACTTTCATGAAGATCATTGGACAAAATAAACTTGATTCTTAGTAATATTTTTGAGATATGATGATGTGATATGTGAGTCATGTTGATGAGTAATTATGCTTTAGTAAGAATATTGGTGTTAAGGTTTGTGATTCCCTATGCAAGCACGAAAGTCAATAATTATGCAATGAAATTATATCGTACTTGTGGTGCATTATTGGGTGTTAATTATGCTTAATTCTCGCTTATGAGATTATTCGTTTCTTCGTTGATCGCTTCTCAATCTTTTGCTAGCCTTCATTTTGCACTAAGTATGATCACTACTTGTGCATCCAAAGACCTTTAAACCAGTTTTGCCACATGAGTCCACTATACCTACCTATATGCGGTATTCTTTTGCCGTTCTAAGAAAATTTTTATGTGCCATCACTAATATTCAAAGTAAACTTCTCTTTTGTGTGTTCGTACCGCTCGCGAAGTGGTGAGGGGTGGCTAATATTTTCCATGCTAGATGTGTTATTCTCACGATGAGTGTTTATTCACTTATCATTGCACGAGAGTAAGGCAAAGGTATTAGGGATGCCCAGTCCCGAAATGAAAAATGAATTTACTTTATGTTGTCAAATAATAAATTCCTTGGAAAGTGTTGGTATGGAAGGCACCCGTGGATACAGTTAGCCATGGAAAGTGAAAGTAGGGTGGAAAAAGGAATAAACTTTATTTTCTGCTTGGGAACCGCCTATGATATATCTGGCATGGAAAGTGTTGGGAACTCTAAGTCGTTTTCGTTGGTGGGAAAGGCACACCTCCCAAAATGTTTTTACCTCTAAGTTTTTCGCTTTGAGCTCTGGCACCTCTACAAATCCCTACTTCCCTCTGCGAAGGGCCTTTCTTTTACTTTATGCAATTTTTATTTTGAATTTGAGTCTCCATCTTCTCTTATAAAGCACCAACTAGGAGGCACTATGATCGTACTTGAGTATTGGGTGTAGTTAATATGCGAGTGTGTTTCATGAATGGATCAATGATTGAGCATGATGGGCTAGGGATAGCTTATTTTAGCGTTGATATTTTGAAAGACATGGTTGCTTGTTGATATGCTTGAGTATTTAAGTTATCATGTCAAAACTAGACTATTGCTTTGAACAACATAAAAGTCCAAATGTCCATGCTATGAAGAAAATAATATGAGATGACATGTTAGGCAGCATTCCACATCAAAAATTCTGTTTTTATCAGTTACCTACTCGAGGACGAGCAGGAGTTAAGCTTGGGGATGCTGATACGTCTCCAATGTATCTATAATTTTTTATTGTTCCATGATGTCATATTATCAATCTTGAATGTTTTATAATCATTTTATAGTCATTTTATATCATTTTTTGGTACTAATCTATATACATTGTGCCAATTGCCAATTGTTGTTTCTGCATGATTTTTACATCGCAGGAAATCAATACCAAACGGAGTCCAAATGCAACGAAACTTCACGGAGATTTTTTATGGACCAGAAGACACCCAATGGGCCAAGGCAGCGCCTGGGGGGTGCTTTGAGGGGAGCACAACCCACCAGGGCGCGCCAGGAGGCCCAGGCGCGCCCTGGTGGGTTGTGCCCACCTCGGGTGCCCCCGGACCGTCTCTTTGCTCTATAAATACCCAAATATTCCAGAAACCCTAGGGGAGTCGACAAAAATCAATTCCAGCCGCCGCAGAGTCCAGAACCACCAGATCCAATCTAGACACCATCACGGAGGGGTTCACCACTTCCATTGGTGCCTCTCCGATGATGCGTGAGTAGTTCTTTGTAGACCTTCGGGTCCGTAGTTAGTAGCTAGATGGCTTCCTCTCTCTCGTTTGATTCTCGATACAATGGTCTCTCGGATATCCATATGATGTAACTCTTTTTGCGGTGTGTTTGTTGGGATCGGATGAACTTTGAGTTTATGATCAGATCTATCTTTTTATATCCATGAAAGTTATTTGAGTTTCTTTGATCTCTTATATGCATGATTTCTTATAGCCTCGTATTTCTTCTCTGATATTTCGGTTTTGTTTGGCCAACTTGATCTATTTATCTTGCAATGCGAAGAGGTGCTTTGTAGTGGGTTCGATCTTACGGTGCTTGATCCCAGTGACAGAAGGGGAACCGACACATATGTATAGTTGCTACCAAGGAAAAAACGATGGGGTCTATCTCTACATAGATAGATCTTGTCTACATCATGTCATCATTCTTATTGCATTACTCCGTTTCCCCATAAACTTAATATACTAGATGCATGCTGGATAGCGGTCGATGTGTGGAGTAATAGTAGTAGATGCAGGCAGGAGTTGGTCTACTAATCTTGGACGTGATGCCTATATAATGATCATTGCCTGGATATCGTCATGATTATTTGAAGTTCTATCAATTGCCCAACAGTAATTTGTTTACCCACCGTTTGCTATTTTTCTCGAGAGAAGCCACTAGTGAAACCTACGGCCCCTGGGTCTCTTGCTCATATTATTTGCCTTTGCGATCTACTTTTCCTTTGCTTTTATTTCCAGATCTATATATTCAACCAAAAATACAAAAATACCTTGCTGCGTTTTATTCTTATTTATTTTATTTGGCGTTCGATCTATCAATCTACTACAATTTATTTCACGTCTGTTTGCCTATCTTGGGGCGCTGCTACCCGAAAGGGATTGACAACCCCTTTTACACGCCGGGTTGGGAGTATTTGTTATTTGTGTGCAGGGGCTGTTTACGTTGTGTTGCTTGGTTCTCCTACTGGTTCGATAACCTTGGTCTCATAACTGAGGTAAATACCTACCGTCACTATGCCACATCATCCCTTCCTCTTTGGGGAAATACGAATGTAGCTTCAAGCCGCATCACGCATCAACCTACTCGCCACAGACTTGCAACAATACGAGCTACGTACAAGAGACTACCTCGACCACAAGCTCTCCACAGAAATGGAAGAGATCGATGAAAGGTTGCCTACTCAAAACGCGGAGAACGATGCCAGGATGGAAGAGATTCATGCTTTGTTGGTCAACTGTTCTTCTATGACATCATCATATTCAAGACGGCACCACTCAAGCCGACATTCTTCACAATCTTCTTCGAACACAAGTCTTCCTCGAGCTCGTCCGCATCATCGCCAAGACCATCAAGATCATCAAGCTCCACAAAACCCATTTCATAGCAATGGTTTACAAGACCGCCTCCGAGAACGTGAATGACTACGTCGCCATGCTGATGATCCTACGTTCTAAGAGCAAGCTCCAATACGCCAAGATCAACACGAACATCAAGATCGCAATGCCCTTCGACAAGAGCAACAACGTCATGAGGAACAAGCCGTTGAAGCCCAACATACTCTACGTGAATCAACTCAAGCCGTCAATGAGCGAAACCTCCAAGTATGTCTACAAGAAGAGGCCCTCTGACGAGAGCGACAACACCAAGTCCAGTTCTTCCTTCTGCATCAGAAGCGAAGAAACCAAGGCTGCGGAGCGAGCAGTAGTGAAGAAAAGGAAAGCATCTGCTTCATCAGATTCTTCAGCACCGAAGAAGATGAAGACATTAACAAGCTCTTTTGAGAATCCTATTGATGTTGTTCCTGTTTCCAGTATGCCATCAAAGGAACTCATTCCCTTTGGTGAAGATTATGAGATCCCAAGCGGATCTGATGAAGACGTTCCTTCTGCTGCTTCTTCAGAGCAGTTGGATGAAGAAATTGAAGTGGATAATATCCCTTCAACCCTAGTCATCTCATCACCTATGCCTCAGTTCACAGCTGAAGAGGCAGGCGTTGAAGAATTGAATGAAGAAGATGAAGACGTGGACATAGGGAGCACCACTCAAGTGATGAATGATGACTTTTGGGAAAGTCATCGCCCCAACTCTCCCATGTTCACACCACTGCAACAAATTCCTCAGTCCCCAGTGCACACTGAAGTTCAAATGGGCTCTGAAGAACCTCACTCCACTCCTTCCATTCCTGAAGAAGTTCCAGCCACTAGTGCTGATGTCAATGATGATGAAGAATTGAAGACCCAGGCTGCTACTGAAGCAGAAACTGAAATTCCTCAGCATGTGGTTCCTGAGAATGTGATTCCTGAGGCTGTGATGACTTTGACTGACACTCCTCAGCTCAAGCCGAAGAATCCCTTCTCCAAGAAGCAGAAACTCAAGGCTGGTGATTTCTTCCATGAGCATGTATTCTTCACATATTACAATCCTTATAACTCTTCTCGTCTATGAAGGAAGCGTTTCTGGACAGCAAGCCAAGCCAACTTCTATTCTGCACTGCTTTTCGATAAGGACAAAGTATTTGACCATCGGCATATTCCTCATGTGGATATGGAATCACTGCCTTGCTTCGCACCAGTCCTCAGTGTGCTTCATGAAGCTGGGCTGCTAAACTTCTGCACCGACATCGTAGACTGGAATGAAGAGCTAATTCTTTAGTTCTACGCAACGCTGCACATCACAGGAAATGCTAAAGATGTGAATTCTTGGGTGTTGGACTAGATGACAGAAAACACTCACTTCAAAGCACCAGCCTCTGAATTGCTTCATGCCCTGCCTGTCAGTCCTCCCCTTGAAGGTGCACGTTGTATATATCATGAACCAGAGTTATCTGACCATTACATGCAAGTTTTGATGAAACTCTGAAGCCTGGTCAAGCCCCAAGGACCAAATTCCTCGTGAAGGAATTGATGTATGTGCCACGGACTGTCTACTGCATTCTGACCAAGACATTGAGTCCCACCAAAGGCCACAACTCGAATGAAGAAGAGGTCGTTGGCATCATGAAGAATTTTCTTTTCAACATCATCCATGGAGTTCCAATCAACTACCATGATTTCTTCATGAGGACTCTGGCAAATGTTGCATTGTCGCCTTTTGAATTGAAGCCTTGCGCTCCTTGGATTATGAGATTCCTCAGATCAAGGTCTTCAATCAATTACAAGGCTGACTTTCAAAATCATCTCAGCTACTTGCCCCCAATAGAAGTCCTCAAGCGTACTTTTTCCTCAGCTGATGAGAAGGGCAAGGCACCTGCTGTTATTGATGAAGGCGTTCGTCCATTGGATGATCAGTTCCGCAAAGCGGCATCTTACTCCACCAATGATGACTCTGCCACTCATGACTCTGCCGCCAATGCCTCAAAGCAAAATCCTCAAGGCACAGCTCCAAGGATGATGACTGATCGTGAGCTACTCCTCAGTCTTCACCAAAAGGTCGATCGCAACCATAAGTGGGTAAAAAGACAATTTGGTTCAATTCTTCAAAGCATGACCATCACTCAGAATTCAGTGAAGAAGAACCATTACTATCTCCATGAAGTATTTGATCGCACCTGGGCTGTTCTGTCTCATCTTCATGGTGAAGAAGATCTGAAACAGATGGGCTTCAAGCAGGACTTTGACTGGTCTCGACCACCGTCGAAGAAATTCAAGAAAGTCAAAGTTCCTCACTTGGTGGCCAGCTCATATTCTTCATCGCGCGAGACTGATGAGCATGAAGATTTGGACGACACTGCAGCAAGCCCTACTTCAACAACCGACCCCAACAACGCTGGCGCTCCTCCATCGACTTCGTGATATTCTTCAGGGGCGTTAGTCCTCATTTTTCGTCCCTTTTGGTCATTTGATGACAAAGGGGGAGAAATTTGAGTTAGTCTTCAAGCGGTTCTCTATCTATGGGCCTTTTTTTGCTAAGTTACAACTCTCGTTCTTTTGAAGACTTTGTTGGATCGAGTTGTAAACTTAAACCCGATGGTGGTCTGATACTTTCGCTATGTTCTTCTGCATGCTATTTCCTCATATATGTTAATGCACGCATGCTGAATTACATCAGTCACCCTATTTCATCATGCATTTCAAATTCTTCATATTCTACGTTAAATGCGTGTATGAATTACAAGATATAGGGGGAGATCTCCATGATTCTACTCTTCAAATGTGCATTGCTTCAAAAGCAAATTCCTCACTATGCACATCTTTAGGGGGAGTTCTTCTATATCTTGTAATCAAATTCCTCAATATTAGTATTCACACTTCAATGTTTATCCCCATTGAAAACTTAACCTATATTGTCATCAATCACCAAAAAGGGGGAGACTGTAAGTGCATCTAGTGCCTCTTAGTGATTTTGGTGTATTGAAGACTTATAGGTTAAGGGACTAATGTGTTTGTGAGTGTACACAGGTCTATAAGTCTATGAGGAGTTTCATATTTACAGAGAAAGTCGACCGCTAAAAATGAATGTCTTCAACTGAAGACTTAGGATTTCTGAAGACTTTCTGAAGACTTTGAAAGTGAAGAAATTGGTGTGACCCTAAAGACTTGGTATTCATGCGAGGAACATGAAGCGTGTGAAGACTTTTGTTTTCGTAGTTTCATTTTCTCTTTCTTGAGTCATAGGAAACACCGTACTGTTAAAGGGGGTCGAGGAAAACTAAGAAAAAATTTCCAAGTGATGCTCATCTCAAAATCCTACACCTACCAATTTCTTTGAGTGAAGCCATTGGAAATCTCATACAGTTCAGTCGATTTCTTCAATGGCAGAGACGAAGTTCTTCTGGTCTCTGAGGAACTTGTTCTGACTGAGGAGTTAGGAATTCGCCAGTGTGGATTGCCTACAAGTGAGGAACATGATAGCCCTGAGGAATTTGAACCTCAAATTTCCGACCGTTGCTGTGCTACGCACCAGCTGTCCCAAAATATCTACCCACCTAACGGTCATATCGTTGAAGGGCATTTATGTCTTATCATGTCGGGCTGCTCCCTAGGCTATAAATAGCCGCCCCCTACAACCACTAGCTGGTTGGCTGCTCCGAGAGAAACTGACACTTGTCATTGAGAGCATCCCATCCTCCGAGGACTTTGAGTGAAAATCATCAAGTGAGGAAAACCCAACCCAAACACCTTCAAACCCAAAGTGATTGAGCATCACTGAAGAGATTGATCCTATGTGGATCTGACGCTTCTTACCTTTGAAGACTGTGCATCTTCCAGACGGTTAGGCGTCATGGTCTAGAGCATCCAAGAGGAAATTGTGGATCGCCAAGTGACCGAGTTTGCGAAGGTTTGGAAGTCACCTGAAGACTTACCACGAGTGATTGGGCGAGGTCTGTGTGACCTTAGCTCAAGGAGAATACGGTGAGGACTGTGTGTCCGGGACTGTGTGTCCTCGGGTTTAAATACCTAGCCGCTCCAACCAGACGTACAACTGTCACAGCAGTTGGAACTGGTCTACCAAATCGCTGTCTTCACCAAGCCTATTGGTTCTATTTCCTCAACCCTTTCATTTCCTCATTATTGTGTTGTGTGCTTTTTCATATCTGTTTGAAGACTTCGACTGAAGACTTTCTCAATTTCCTCAGTTCAATTTCTTCAGTCTGTTTGTCTTCACCCTGTTTTATCATGTGCTTACGCTTTCTGTACTCTGTGTTTGTTTTCATTTCATCATGGTGTCCATGCTTATGTTATGTCATGTCTGCATCTGAGTACTTATTCCGCTGCAATTAGTTCTTCGCTTAGGAATTTCCTCACCCTGAAATTCCTCAATGAAGAATTCATAAAAATCGCCTATTCAACCCCCCCTCTAGTCGACTTAACGCACTTTCAAGGTACTGTTGCAAACCCATTCATATTTTATTTTTGCATTATATCTACTGTATTCCAACTTATCTATGGCAAAAACTCTTCAAAGGAAACCATAGAATCATCAAAACAAGCACACAACGCAAAGAAAATAGAATCAGTCAAAAACAGTACAATCTGTAGCAATCTGGATATTTCAAATACTTATGTAACTCAAAAAATTCTAAATGATTAGGACAACGTGGGAAATTTGTATACCAATCTTCTGTAAAAAAATCAGAATTTTTTGTTGCTTCTGTGATTTTTAAAAATAAATTTTCTGGACGCAAAAGTTTCTGTTTTTCAGCAAGATCAAATCAACTATCACCCAACATGATCCCAAAGGCTTTGCTTGGCACTAAGACTAATTTAAACCACAAAACACATCTAAACAGAGGCATAATTGGGTATTTTATTGAAAACAGCAAGAAAACCAAAAATCTAAAAGATACAAGTCGGGTTGCCTCCCAACGAGCGCTATCGTTTTACGCCCCTAGCTAGGCATAATGCAAAGGATCTAAGTATTGTCATCTTTGTTTCTAGATCCATACGATGCCCTCATGATTGATTCATATGGTGGCTTAATTATAGTTCTAGGGAAGTGTTTCATACCCTTCCTTAGTGGAAATTGAAATTTAATATTGCCTTCTTTCATATCAATCACGGCACCAATAGTATGTAAAAACGGTCTACCAATAATAATTGGACAAGACGGATTGCAATCAATATCAAGAACAATAAAATCTATGGGCACATAATTCCTATTTGCAAGAATAAGAACATCATTAATTCTTCCCATAGGCTTTTTAATAGTAGAATCCGCCAAGTGCAAATTTAGAGAACACTCTTCAATGTCAGTAAGACCAAGCACATCACATAAAGATTCGCAATTGTAGAAACACTAGTACCCAAGTCACATACAGAAAAAACACTCATAATTTTTAATCTTGCCTTTGATAGTAGGTTCCCATTCATCATGTAATTTTCTAGGAATTGAAATCTCTAATTTCAACTTTTCTTCCAAAGCTTTCATCATAGCATCAATAATATGTTTAGTAAAATCTTTATTTTGCTCATAAGCATGGGGTGAATTTATCATGTATTGCAACAAATAAATACAATCAATAAAATAGCAACTATCATAATTAAAGTCTTTGTAATCTAAAAGAGTGGGCACATCACCAGTTAAAGTTTTCACCTCTTCAAACCAACTTTTATCAATTTTCTCAACAAGATTTTCACCCTCCGAATTATCGGGATGCTTTCTAGCTAAAGTTGAATCTTCTTCAGTCCCTTTATTATCAATCTTAATTTTACTAAACAAAGAATCAATAGAAGAAACACCAATCTTTTTTAGATCTTCATCACTTTTATGAAATCAATCACTAGAAAACGCTTTTTCTAAAATTCTCTTCTACCTCTAAGCATAGCGGTTCTTTTCTTACTTTCATGCATAGAAACATAAAGAGCCTTAATTGATTCCTCAACCTTAGGCACAAAAAATTTCATCTTGAGATTTTATACATCATAAGAAATGTCAATACTCTAGACATATCATCAATCTTATTAAGCTTTTCTTCTATTGTAGCATTGAAAACTTTTTGAGTATTGATAAATTATTTAATATTATTATCAAGATCAGAGGTGTTCCTATTATTATTATAAGAAGGATTACCATAGGAATTACCATAATTATTAGAGCAATTACTAGGAAAAGGCCTAGGATTAAAATTACCTCTATAAGCATTGTTATTGAAACTGTTTCGCAAGATAAAATTCACATCTATGGCATCACTATTTTGCTCAATCAAAGTAGACAAAGGCACATCATTAAAATCAATAGGAGCACTTTTATTAGCAACCAACTTCATAAGAGCATCAACCTTTTCACTCAAAGAATTTATTTCTTCTATCGAATTGACTTTTTTACTAGTAGGAGCTCTTTCGGTATGCCATTGTGAATAATTTGCCATAATATTATCAAGCAATTTAGTAGCTTCACCCAAAGTAATTTCCATAAAATTAGCACCTGCTGCGGAGTCCAAAAGATTTCGAGAAACAAAATTCAACCCTGCATAAAAAATTTGTATGATCATCCAAAGATTTAACCCATGAGTTGGGCAATTCCTTAGCATTAATTTCATCCTTTCCCAAGATTGCGCAACATGCTCATGTTCAATTTGCTTGAAATTCATCATCTGGGTTCTAAGGGAAATAATTTTCTCGGGCGGAAAATACTTAGTAATAAAGGCATCTTTGCATTTATCCCAAGAATCGATACTATTGGGAGGCAAAGAAGAAAACCAAATTTTCGCACGATCTCGTAAAGAAAACGGAAATAGTTTCAACTTCACAATATCATTGTCCACATCTTTTTTCTTTTGCATATCGCATAATTCCATGAATGTGTTAAGATGGGACGCGGCATCCTCACTAGGAGTACCGAAAAATTGATCTTAACAAGATTCAGCAAAGCAGCATTAATATCACAAGACTCCGCACTAGTGGCGGGAGCAATCAGAGTGCTAATAAAATCATTCTTGTTGGTATTGGAGAAATCGCACAACTTGGTGTTCTCTTGACTCATCATGACTACTGCTACCTCTTGAGCATGCGTTGGTTTTCCCTTGAAGAGGAAAGGGTGATGCAGCAAAGTAGCGTAAGTATTTCCCTCAGTTTTTGAGAACCAAGGTATCAATCCAGTAGGAGACTATACGCAAGTCCCTCGTACCTGCACAAACAAATAAGAACCTTGCAACCAACGCGATAAAGGGGTTGTCAATCCCTTCACGGCCACTTGCAAAAGTGAGATCTGGTAGAGATAATAAGATAAATATTTTTGGTATTTTTATGATATAGATTGGAAAGTAAAGATTGCAAAATAAACGGCGATAGAAATAGCTAATTAAAGGGAGATTAATATGATGGAAGATAGACCCCGGGGCCATAGGTTTCACTAGTGGCTTCTCCCAAGATAGCAAATTCTACGGTGGGTGAACAAATTACTGTCGAGCAATTGATAGAAAAACGCATAGTTATGAGAATATCTAGGCATGATCATGTATATAGGCATCGCGTCCGCGACAAGTGGACCGAAACTATTCTGCATCTACTACTATTACTCCACACATCGGCCGCTATCCAGCATGCATCTAGAGTATTAAGTTCATAAGAACAGAGTAACGCATTAGGCAAGATGACATGATGTAGAGGGATAAACTCAAGCAATATGATATAAACCCCATCTTTTTATCCTCGATGGCAACAATACAATACGTGCCTTGCTGCCCCTGGTGTCACTGGGAAAGGACACCGCAAGATTGAACGCAAAGCTAAGCACTTCTCCCATTGCAAGAAAGATCAATCTAGTAGGCCAAACTAAACCAATAATTCGAAGAGACTTGCAAAGATATCAAATCATGCATATAAGAATTCAGAGAAGAATCAAATAATATTCATAGATAATCAAGTTCATAAACCCACAATTCATCAGATCTCGGCAAACACATCGCAAAAAGAGTTACATCGAATAGATCTCCAAGAGAATCGAGGAGAACTTTCTATTGAGATCCAAAGAGAGAGAAGAAGCCATCTAGCTAATAACTATGGACCCGAAGGTCTGTGGTAAACTACTCATGCATCATCGGAGAGGCCATGGTGTTGATGTAGAAGCCCTCCGTGATCGATTCCCCCTCCGGCAGATTGCCGAAAAAGGCCCCAAGATGGGATCTCATGGGTACAGAAGGTTGCGGCGGTGGAAAAGGTGTTTTGTGGCTCTCCCCAAAGGTTTCTGGGTATAAGAGTACATATAGGCGAAAGAAGTAGGTTGGTGGAGCTACGAGGGGCCCACGAGGGTGGGGAGCACGCCCACCCCCCTGGGGCGCGCCCTCCTGCCTCGTGGCCGCCTCGTGGCTTTTTTGACCTCCACTCCAACTCTCCTGGATTGCATTTGTTCCAAAAACGATCCTCGCGAAGGTTTGATTCCGTTTGGATTCCGTTTGATATCCTTTTTCTGCGAAACACGGAAACAGGCAAAAAAACAACAATTTGCACTAGGCTTCCGGTTAATAGGTTAGTCCCAAAAAGAATATAAAAAGGTATATTAAAGCCCATTAAACATCCAAAACAGATAATATAATAGCATGGAACAATTAAAAATTATAGATATGTTGGAGACGTATCAAGCATCCCCAAGCTTAATTCCTGCTCGTCCTCGAGTAGGTAAATGATAAAAACAGAATTTTTGATGTGGAATGCTACCTAACATAATTTTCAATGCAATTCTCTTTATTGTGGCATGAATGTTCAGATCCAAAAGATTCAAGATAAAATTTTAATATTGACATAAAAATAGTAATACTTCAAGCATACTAACCAAGCAATTATGTCTTATCAAAATAACATAGCAAAAGAAAGCTCATCCCTACAAAATCATATAGTTTGGCCATGCTTCATTTTCGTCACACAAAATGCTCCCATTATGCATAACCCCGATGACAAGCCGAGCAATTGGTTCACACAAAATCCCTAGTACCTGCACAAACAAATAAGAACCTTGCAACCAACGCGATAAAGGGGATGTCAATCCCTTCACGGCCACTTGCAAAAGTGAGATATGATTTTTGGTTTTTTTGTTGTATAGATTGAAAAGTAAAGATTGCAAAATAAACGGCGACAGAAATAGCTAGTTGACGGAAGATTAATATGATGGAAAATAGACCCGGGGGCCATAGGTTTCACTAGTGGCTTCTCACAAGATAGCATGTATTACGGTGGGTGAACAAATTACTTGTGACGCCCGGATAATTAAGCTACAGTAACTTTCTACTAATGATGCCACGTCACCTCGATTACTGTTGCTAATCTCACGTTAGTTCGAAACTGATTCAAATTCAAATTCAAAATCAAGCAACAATAAAAGTTTTCAAATATTAAAACTAAAATGTTCGGGGTGAGCCAAATAATCCATACTAAATATTGGTGTAGAAACCACACTCCTCTAAAGTATTTAAATGCACCATAGTAATTAAAACAGCGGCAAACTGTTATTTAATAAATACTTTTAAATAATAAATAATTACAAAACTATTTTATTTAGGTGCCAAAGTTAATGTGGCAGTAGTATATTTATAAATACAAGTTTAGGTGCTAGTGTTAATTTTTATAAAACTGAAATAAAAAGGAAGCAAAATAAAACAGAAAAAAGGCCCCCCCCCCCACTGGGCCAACCGGCCCAGCCCCGTATAACTCCCCCAGCCCCCGACCTAACCCTAGACTACCCCGAACCCCACCCTCTCCCTACAGCGCCGCCAGGGGAGAGCCCCACGCTCGACCCCCGATCCACTTCCCCACTCTCCCCGATCCCCTCTCTCTCTCGCTCCTCCACGATCTGGATCGGGCGTCGACGCCCTTCCCCCGCGCTTGTCGCCGTCGACCGCCCCACCTTGCCGCCCTCGTCGTCGACCCCGTCGCCGCTTCGCCGTCCTCCTCCTCGTCCCCTCCTCGCCGGGCCGCCTCGACCCTCCCCCCGATCTTGGCGACCCGTCACCCCGCCGCCGACGCCTCGCCTCCTCCCCGTTGCCCCCTCTGCACCTAGGCAGCCCCGAGCCGGCCCCGACGCCCGTCCGCACCGCCCCATCCCCTCCACCCCTGATCTGGAACTCGGGCTCGGCCCTGACGCCACCGCCGCGCGGAGCTCCCCGTCGTCCGCCCCCGTCCTCTCCCTCGCCGGACCGCGTCATCCCCGCCTCTCCCCGCGACTACGGCCCTTCCCGAGCACGCGTTTGCACCACTACAGGGCTGGTGAGCCCCTCCGTCGATCCCCCTCCTCCTTCGCGTGGATCCGTCGCCGTTGACGTCGTACGTCACCGTGGCCGAGCTCACTGGAGCTCGCGCTCACCGCATCCGCCCGCGCCCATGGGCGCGCTTCCGCATGCTCCGGTTGCCCCGCTCATCGCCCGCTGCCTTCCCCAGTTGCTGGCCCTTGCCGCGCCGCGCGCTTGCCCGCGCTGTGGTGCCCGTGGCCGGCCGGTGCGCCTCGCCGTGGGCGCGGCCCCGCGCCCAACACCACCCCCGCCTGCTGGCCGCGCCCGGACCCAGCGCCCGCACATGCTATGGCCCCTGTGCCAATGACATGGGGGGCCCACGCCCCAGAACGTCAATTAAAAAAAGGGATAAAAATTAATAAATAAAAATAAAAATGAATTAATAAAATTAATTATTAATTAAGTTAATTAATCATGTTTAATTAATCATGTTTAATTAATCTAATCAACTAGTTAGTTTAATTAAACAGTAATTAGTTTAACTAATTCCTAATTAATCTAAACAGAGAATGGCAGGTGGGTCCCACTGGGCCCACACGTCAGTTTGACCAGTCAACACCTCTGTTGACTGCTGACGTCATGATGACGTCAGCAAACACTATTCTGGATAATGTCAAATTAAATTAAATAAATAAATTCTAAAAATGATTTAAATCTTTTAAAATCAATATAAAATAAACCGTAGCTCGGATAGAAAAACTTTGTACATGAAAGTTGCTCAGAACGACGAGAGAAATTCGGTTACGCAGCCCGTTCGTCCGCCACGCATCCCTAGCATAACGAACACGCAACTTTTCCTCTCCGATTCATCTGTCCGAAAACGCGAAACACCGGGGATATTTTCCCGGATGTTTCCCCCTTCGCCGGTATCACTTACTACCACGTTAGGGCTTACCTAGCACCCCGTATTGCCTCGTTATGTTTTGTGATGCTTTGTTTGCTCTGTATTTACTGTTTCTTCCCCCTCTTCTTCTCCGGTAGACCCCGAGACCGGCGCTGATGCCACCGAGTGCGACTACATCACCGACGTCCCTTCTCCCTATGCAACAGAGCTTCCAGGCAAGCCCCCCCCCTTGATCACCAGATATCGCCTATTCTTTTCTATACTGCTTGCATTAGAGTAGTGTAGCATGTTACTGCTTTCCGTTAATCCTATCCTGATGCATAGCCTGTCCTTGCTTCTACTGTTGTTACCTTTACCTGCAATCCTACATGCTTAGTATAGGATGCTAGTGTTCCATCAGTGGCCCTACACTCTTGTCCGTCTGCCATGCTATACTACTGGGCCGTGATCACTTCGGGAGGTGATCACGGGTATGTACTATATACTTTATATACATGACACATGTGGTGACTAAAGTCGGGTCGGCTTGTTGAGTACCCGCAAGTGATTCTGATGAGGGGGCTGAAAGGACAGGTGGCTCCATCCCGGTAGAGGTGGGCCTGGGTTCCTGATGGCCCCCAACTGTTACTTTATGGCGGAGCGACAGGGCAGGTTGAGACCACCTAGGAGAGAGGTGGGCCTGGCCCTGGTCGGCGTTCGCGGATACTTAACATGCTTAACGAGATCTTGGTATTTTATCTGAGTCTGGCCATTTGGTCTATATGCACTAACCAACTACACGGGAACAGTTATGGGCACTCGACGTCATGGTATCAGCCGAAGCTCTTCTTGACGTCAGCGACGGAGCGGTGCGCACCGGATTGGACTGGAACGCCTGCTAGGCTAGGTCTGCTTCCGGCCGCGTACGCAACGTGCAGGTGTGCAATGGGCGATGGGCCCAGACCCCTACGCGCATAGGATTTAGACCGGCGTGTTGACCTCTCTGTTGAGCCTAGGTGGGGCTGCGACATGTAGATCTTCCGCGGCCGGGCATGACCCAGAAAAGTGTGTCCGGCCAAATGGGATCGAGCGTGTTGGGTTATGTGGTGCACCCCTGCAGGGAAGTTTATCTATTCAAATAGCCGTGTCCCTCGGTAAAAGGACGACCAGGTGTTGTACCTTGACCTTATGACAACTAGAACTGGATACTTAATAAAACACACCCTTCCAAGTGCCAGATACAACCCGGTGATCGCTCTCTAACAGGCGACGAGGAGGGGATCGCCGGGTAGGATTATGCTATGCGATGCTACTTGGTGAACTTACCATCTACTCTCTTCTACATGCTGCAAGATGGAGGTGGCCAGAAGCGTAGTCTTCGACAGGATTAGTTATCCCCCTCTTATTCTGGCATTCTGCAGTTCAGTCCACCAATATGGCCTTTTACACATATACCCATGCATATGTAGTGTAGATCCTTGCTTGCGAGTACTTTGGATGAGTACTCACGGTTGCTTTTCTCCCTCTTTTTCCCTCTCTATACCTGGTTGTCACAACCAGATGCTGGAGTCCAGGAGCTAGAGATCCCGAGGATGATTCTACATGGAGTTCGGCTTCGAGGAGTAGTTAGGAGGTCCCAGGCAGGAGGCCTGGCCTCTTCGATCGTTGCTACTTTTGTGTTAGCCTTCTTAAGGCAAACTTGTTTAACTTATGTCTGTACTCAGATATTGTTGCTTCCGCTGACTCGTCTATGATCGAGCAATTGTATTCGAGCCCTCGAGGCCCCTGGCTTGTATTA
This sequence comes from Aegilops tauschii subsp. strangulata, assembly GCF_002575655.3. Taxonomy (NCBI): domain Eukaryota; kingdom Viridiplantae; phylum Streptophyta; class Magnoliopsida; order Poales; family Poaceae; genus Aegilops; species Aegilops tauschii. Next base: position 141,649,791 of record NC_053035.3, on the reverse strand, counting down.
TGATGCTTGTATGACTTATTTATGTTTTAGAGTTGTGTTATGATATCTTCCCGTGAGTCCCTGATCTTGATCGTACACATTTGCGTGCATGATTAGTGTACGGTTGAACCGGGGGCGTCACAAGTTGGTATCAGAGCCGACTACCTGTAGGAATCCCCCTTTCCAACTCCTTGGCCGAAGTTGAGTCGAGTCATTGAAAAAGTTTTTACTAACATGGCTGTGCGGCTTACGGGCCCACGTCGCCATTGGGTGGTATTAGGATCTTTTACTCCATGCCTATACTCTGGGACTCTGATCTCTCTTCTATTCGGGTTAAGTGAATTTTGCTAAATCTAACATTAGGATCTCGTTATCACTTTCACCCGGAGAGCCCCTTATTACTGATGATCGTCTGTTGCACGTGAAGACCCTGAAGATACTCTCCGCTGATAACTTGAGAACTTGTGTTCATCGCTTTTGCAATTCCCTTCCATCGATAAACTCCTATGGATAACCATGTATCCTCGCCATTCATACAATGTTTCCCAGTTGATCTTGTTATTACAAGATACCCCGAAATTCTCTCTATTGTTCCGAGAATATTTTGTGCCTACTGCATTGCAATTCCTTGCCACCTGAATACCCCTACGGATAATTTCTCGCCCTTATTGAGTATCCTCTCATCCCCAGTTGATTCAAGTATTTCACAAAAGTGTTCAAAATACCATTCGATCTTCTGAAAATCCTCAGGAGCCTTTTGCTCTTGAAATTCTTGCTTACTTGCATTAGTATTAATCTTAAGTCTCGTAATCTTATTGGCATCTCTTGTCATTGTCATTTTGAGTCCGTTGATTCAATTTGTTGCGAATGCTCGCAATCCTCAATCAGAGCCTAGAATTCATCCATCCGCCTCAGACGTCATTTGAAACGTGAACTGGTTATCGACCAATCAAATTGCCGTCGGTTGTACCCCTAAGTCTGTTTAACTTATCCATTTTAATCAGACCCTTGGCTTCTGATCCCTTGATTTGGAAATGATAATTCCTTTCCATTTGAGCTTTGAATTACTCAGTTGTTTTTTTAGTCTGATGCCCTTTTGTTCCTTCTTCCTCTGATAGAGTACCGATACTCGCATCAGCTCCGTTGTAGACCACAAGACCCCTTGTTGGGTTATTATCCGACAGTGTCCTTCATATTCAATAACCTTGTGATCATTTCCATGGATATATAATGCCTTTGGTAATTTGTATACTCTGCTTGATAACCATACTCTACTTTTGAGCTGGTGATTTTACTCTTGAAGTTTGACGTGTATGTTTCTAAGATGCCCCGATGGATTGAACCTATACCTTCCCTAAAAACCGTATGAACCCGAAGGTTTTCACAAGCCATACCCTTCTGGTATTTTACCAGATAATTTTCTACCATACAACTTCATCGAATGCGAGAAGTGAATGAAAGGTTATGCATTGGAGAAGTGGGAGTCGACCTTGAACTTTGTGTTCATGCCCATGGACACGATGTAGATCTTATCATTAAAAGCTTCTCTTAAATTAATTATTACCTTGGTATAAGTTCATCTTATATCTGGGATCTGGCCTTTTGCAATCGTGGTTCCGACCATGTTCTCCTTTGAATACCATTTCTCGTACAAGTTAAGCACTTGTCTTCTGCAGAGCAATACCCCAGTCCAACCTCTACTTTGGTTTGTCGTCGAGTATTACCCCCCTGGTATCTCGAGATTATCACGGAACTGCATAACTTATTATGAGTTATCCATCAAGTGCTACATTCTCATTGATTCCAATTTTTCACGGGCTTCGAGTTTTAACACTCAAAACCACCGATAACTGAATCGAGTCCGCACTGCGATTAAACAACTCTTAGTAATCTTCTTTACTTATGAGTTTGTACCCGATCACGTCATTCCTAGCCTGATTGGCTACATCATTATCGTGCTGAATTTTAACTGTGCTACCTGGACCTTCCCAGCGCACAAATTTCGACAGTGAGATAATCTTACGTCAATCTCCCTCGTCATATCATTTCTCCTTGAATAGCAAACGTGATTTCGAGTTTGTGTCGTACCCATGGTTCCAGTACCCTTTTTTTCACCATTCCCTTGGTGTGATGTCGTAGCCGATCGATTACATCTTCTTGAAACCTCTCGACAAATGTGTCGTGATCATCATCAACATTCCGAGCTCCTCAAGGATATCAATTGAATTCATGATGAGAAATACCATCCTTGCCCTCGATGATCTGTGTTATCATCGACCACTCGATTGCCTCCCGTTCAAACACAAACTTGTTCATGTTTTGTGTTATACCTTGAGAGCCTAGCTATCCAGCATTTGTTCTTCTTTACCTTGGATTATTATCATCTTTTATATCAAGGATGCTGTCAGAAATGCTCCACCTCTTAAGAATTCTTTCTATAGTATTACTTCTCGCCATCTCCGTTCGTTTCTTGGTCCCCGTGTGGTTTCTAATCGGAATACCGGCTATCGAACTTTGAGGGTGAATTCAAAACTTCTAGCAACTCTATTGCTTGGGAGTGAATGGTCGATAGTTTCATTCTACTTCTTTTGTTCATTTAGTCACCATTCTAACATTGATCGTGCGTCCCAACCCATATTTCGGGTGCACCTTTCAATCAATGTTCAATTGTGTATGCTTTCCTTGAGCACACCATTATATCATTTGATCTGACAAATGTTATACCCTTGTTCACATAATTGTCAGAATCCCTCTTTTTAGAAATCTTGATGAGTTGTCGCCAACTCCATCAGCCACCTCCTCATCCTCTCCTTTAATGATGAACTCTGGTTTCAGAACTCGCTTCCATAGTTCATTTCTTGAAAATCTTACAATGTCATCTCGTCAATTGTGTTGCACCTTTTCTCCTCGGGCCTCACTAAGTCTGAGTTATCCTGACGCCAATCAGATCTGGATCTCGGTCAGATATGATGGTTGTGACATATTTCCAAGAGTTATAACATTGGTCTTCACATGACCCGGTAAGGTGATGTCATGCCCGGTACACCTGGGCGTAGGACCTATCGTTATAGTTTCCTTTTCTGCAAGGTTATCCATTCTTTCATGAGGAAATTGTAAGACTTATTCTAAAATGGATCCTTTGTTTATCCAAGTCTGACCTTTGCTTGAAGACCATATCAATGCTATCTCGAAGCATGTCTGTGGTACTCCGATCTTCAATAAAAACATTCGAAGCACAATGCTAAATTTCGTTATCCATTATTCAAACACCGTTGTTTGGGTAATGTCATGAACTTCCTCTTCCCTAACCTAAATGGTTCTCTTCGTCCCTCGCCCTTGGTACCGACGTTGTTGCCGACATAACTGAAATGCTACTCTCTGACATGCCTTGCTATCATGACCATGCAAGATGTCATCGCTCCTATTTTTAACCCACATGGTGGGCCCAAAACCCACAGAGGTGGGCCCATAACCCACGGTTCCACGGGATCGAAACCTGACTCTCCTGTACACCCCTGTTTCTAAAGTTATTCCTCACGCTTGGCTTCATATGAAATATCACGACCCACCTTCCTAGTGATCTATTCTGGTATCAGGCGCAATACTTATTCCCATTGCTCTGAACCCCTTTCACCCTCTATTTCAGGCAACGGACGGTTGCCTAACCGCTTGGAGCTTCTTGTTGCCCCTCCATACCTTGCTCTCGATAACTTTCTTGAATTTCAACTCGAGAGATGCCTCTATGCCACTTTCACTGAGATAGCCCCTAGGTACCTAACATATGTTGAGCTCCGTCCTTCCCGAGTTTTTCCCCCTTAGATTTCCGTAAGTACGATGGAGATCCTGAAGGAAGGATGACGACTTCATCAGGATGACCTGAAGCAGACAAATGAAGACGTCAATGTAATGGATCGACCACTTCGAGAAGAGCAACCAAGACCGAGAAGAATCGTTAGAATTTCGTAACCTATCCTTCCCCCTTACTCCCCTCTTAAATCTCGGGACGAGATTTCTTGTAGTGGAGGAGAATTGTGACGCCCGGATAATTAAGCTACAGTAACTTTCTACTAATGATGCCACGTCACCTCGATTACTGTTGCTAATCTCACGTTAGTTTGAAACTGATTCAAATTCAAATTCAAAATCAAGCAAACAATAAAAGTTTTCAAATACTAAAACTAAAATGTTCGGGGTGAGCCAAATAATCCATACTAAATATTGGTGTATAAACCACACTCCTCTAAAGTATTTAAATGCACCATAGTAATTAAAACAGCGGCAAAACTATTACTTAAAAAATACTTTTAAATAATAAATAATTACAAAACTATTTTATTTAGGTGCCAAAGTTAATGTGGCAGTAGTATATTTATAAATACAAGTTTAGGTGCTAGTGTTAATTTTTATAAAACTAAAATAAAAAGGAACAAAAATAAAATCGAAAAAAAGGAAAAGACTAAACAAAGAAATAAAGTCAAACAAGAAAAAAGAAAAGAAAAGCCCCCCCACTGGGCCAACCGGCCCAGCCCCATATAACTCCCCCAGCCCCCGACCTAACCCTAGAGTGCCCCGAACCCCACCCTCTCCCTACAGCGCCGCCAAGGGAGAGCCCCACGCTCGACCCCCGATCCACTTCCCCACTCTCCCCGATCCCTTCTCTCTCTCGCTCCTCCCCGATCTGGATCGGGCGTCGACGCCCTTCCCCCGCGCTTGCCGCTGTCGACCGCGCCACCTTGCCGCCCTCGTCGTCGACCCCGTCGCCGCTTCGCCGTCCTCCTCCTCGTCCCCTCCTCGCCGGGCCGCCTCGACCCCCCTCCCGACCTTGGCGACCCGTCACCCCGCCGCCGACGCCTCGCCTCCTCCCCGTTGCCCCCTCTGCACCTCGGCAGCCCCGAGCCGGCCCCGACGCCCGTCCGCACCGCCCCATCCCCTCCGCCCCCGATCTGGAACTCGGGCTCGGCCCTGACGCCACCGTCGCGCGGAGCTCGCCGTCGTCCGCCCCGTCCTCTCCCTCGCTGGACCGCGTCGTCCCCGCCTCTCCCCGCGACTACGGCCCTCCCCGAGCACGTGTTTGCACCACTACAGGGTTGGTGAGCCCCTCCGTCGATCCCCTCCTCCTTCGCGTGGATCCATCGTCGTTGACGTCGTACGTCACCGTGGCCGAGCTCACTGGAGCTCGCGCTCACCGCATCCGCCCGCGCCCATGGGCGCGCTTCCGCATGCTCCGGCTGCCCCGCTCATCGCCCGCTGCCTTCCCCAGTTGCTGGCCCTTGCCGCGTCGCGCGCTTGCCCGCGCTGTGGTGCCCGTGGCCGGCCGATGTGCCTCGCCGTGGGCGCGGCCCCGCGCCCAACACCACCCCCGCCTGCTGGCCACGCCCTGGCCCAGCGCCCGCACACACTATGGCCCCTGTGCCAATGACATGGGGCCCACGCCCCAGAACGTCAATTAAAAAAAGGATAAAAAATTAATAAATAAAAATAAAAATGAATTAATAAAATTAATTATTAATTAATTAATCATGTTTAATTAATCTAATCAACTAGTTAGTTTAATTAAACAGTAATTAGTTTAGCTAATTCCTAATTAATCTAAACAGAGAATGACATGTGGGTCCCACTAGGCCCACACGTCAGTTTGACCAGTCAACACCTCTGTTGACTGCTGACATCATGATGACGTCAGCAAACACTATTTTGGATAATGTCAAATTAAATTAATTAAATAAATTCTAAAAATGATTTAAATATTTTAAAATCAATCTAAAATAAACCGTGGCTCGGATAGAAAAACTTTGTACATGAAAGTTGCTCAGAACGACGAGAAGAATCCGGTTACGCAGCCCGTTCGTCCGCCACGCATCCCTAGCATAACGAACACGCAACTTTTCCCCTCCGATTCATCTGTCCAAAAATGCGAAACACCGGGGATATTTTCCCGGATGTTTCCCCCTTCGCCGGTATCACTTACTACCACGTTAGGGCTTACCTAGCACCCCGTATTGCCTCATTATGTTTTGTGATGCTTTGTTTGCTCCGTATTTACTGTTTCTTCCCCCCTCTTCTTCTCCGGTAGACCCCGAGACCGGCGCTGATGCCATCGAGTGCGACTACGTCACCGACGTCCCTTCTCCCTGTACAACAGAGCTTCCAGGCAAGCCCCCCCCCTGATCACCAGATATCGCCTATTCTTTTCTATACTGCTTGCATTAGAGTAGTGTAGCATGTTACTGCTTTCCGTTAATCCTATCCTGATGCATAGCCTGTCCTTGCTTCTACTGTTGTTACCTTTACCTGCAATCCTACATGCTTAGTATAGGATGCTAGTGTTCCATCAGTGGCCCTACACTCTTGTCCGTCTGCCATGCTATACTACTGGGCCGTGATCACTTCGGGAGGTGATCACGGGTATGTACTATATACTTTATATACATGACACATGTGGTGACTAAAGTCGGGTCGGCTTGTTGAGTACCCGCAAGTGATTCTGATGAGGGGGCTGAAAGGACAGGTGGCTCCATCCCGGTAGAGGTGGGCCTGGGTTCCTGATGGCCCCCAACTGTTACTTTATGGCGGAGCGACAGGGCAGGTTGAGACCACCTAGGAGAGAGGTGGGCCTGGCCCTGGTCGGCGTTCGCGGATACTTAACATGCTTAACGAGATCTTGGTATTTTATCTGAGTCTGGCCATTTGGTCTATATGCCTTGCTACCCTTGCTGTCACTGGGAAAGGACACCGCAAGATTGAACCCAAAGCTAAGCACTTCTCCCATTGCAAGAAAGATCAATCTAGTAGGCCAAACCAAACTGATAATTCGAAGAGACTTGCAAAGATATCAAATCATACATATAAGAATTCAGAGAAGAACCAAATATTGTTCATAGATAATCTTGATCATAAACCCACAATTCATCGGATCTCGACAAACACACCGCAAAAAGAATTACATTGAATGGATCTCCAAGAGAATCAAGGAGAAATTTGAATTGAGATCCAAAGAGAGAGAAGAAGCCATCTAGCTAATAACTATGGACCCGAAGGTCTGTGGTAAACTACTCACACATCATAGGAGAGGCTATGGTGTTGATGTAGAAGCCCTCCGTGATCGATTCCCCCTCCGACGGAGCGCCGGGGCACCAAGATGGGATCTCATGGGTATAGAAGGTTGCGGCGGTGGAAATAGGGTTTCGTGGTGCTCCTGGATGTGTTCGGGGTTTATGAGTATATATAGGCGAAAGAAATAGGTCGGTGGAGCCACGAGGGGCCCACGAGAGTGGGGGCGTGCCTACCCCCCTGGGCGCACCTCCCTACCTCGTGGCCGCCTCGTTGCTTCCTTGACGTCTACTCCAAGTCTCCGGGATTGCGTTTGTTCCAAAAATAACTCTCTCGAAGGTTTCATTCCATTTGGATTCCGTTTGATATTCCTTTTCTATGAAACACTGAAATAGGCAAAAAAACAGCAATTTGCACTGGGCCTTTGGTTAGTAGGTTAGTCCCAAAAATAATATAAAAGTGCATAATAGAGCCCATTAAACATCCAAAACAGATAATATAATAGCATGGAACAATCAAAAATTATAGATACGTTGGAGACGTATCAAGCATCCCCAAGCTTAATTCCTGCTCGTCCTCGAGTAGGTAAATGATAAAAACAGAATTTTTGACGTGGAATGCTACCTAGCATAATTCTCAATGTAATTTTCTTTATTGTGGCATGAATGTTCAGATCCGAAAGATTCAAGATAAATGTTTAATATTGACATAAAAATAATAATACTTCAAGCATACTAACAAAGCAATCATGTCTTCTCAAAATAACATGGCCAAAGAAAGTTATCCCTACAAAATCATATAGTCTGGCTATGCTCTATCTTCATCACACAAAATATTTAAATCATGCACAACCCCGATGACAAGCCAAACAATTGTTTCATACTTTTGATGTTCTCAAACTTTTTCAATCTTCACACAATACATGAGCGTGAGCCATGGACATAGCACTATATGTGAAATAGAATGGTGGTTGTGGAGAAGACAAAAAGGAGAAGATCGTCTCACATCAGCTAGGCGTATCAACGGGCTATGGAGATGCCCATCAATAGAGATCAATGTGAGTGAGTAGGGATTGCCATGCAACGGATGCACTAGAGCTATAAGTGTATGAAAGCTCAACAAAAGAAACTAAGTGGTTGTGCATCCAACTCGCTTGCTCATGAAGACCTAGGGCATTTTGAGGAAGCCCATCATTGGAATATACAAGCCAAGTTCTATAATGTAAAATTCCCACTAGTATATGAAAGTGACAACATAGGAGACTCTCTATCATGAAGATCATGGTGCTACTTTGAAGCACAAGTGTGGTAAAAGGATAGTAACATTGTCCCTTCTCTCTTTTTCTCTCGTCTTTTTTTATTTGGGCCTTTTTCTCTTTTTTTATGGCCTCTTTCTTTCTTTTCTCTCTTTTTTCTTTTCGTCCGGAGTCTCATCCCGACTTGTGGGGGAATCATAGTCTCCATCATCCTTTCCTCACTTGGGACAATGCTCTAATAATGATGATCATCACACTTTTATTTACTTACAACTCAATACTTAGAACAAAATATGACTCTATGTGAATGCCTCCCGCAGTGTACTGGGATATGCAATGAATCAAGAGTGACATGTATGAAAAAGTTATAAAGGTGGCTTTGCCACAAATATGATGTCAACTACATGATCATGCAAAGCAATATGACAATGATGAAACGTGTCATAACAAACGGAACGGTGGTAAGTTGCATGGCAATATATCTCGGAATGGCTATGGAAATGCCATAGTAGGTAGGTATGGTGGCTATTCTGAGGAAGGTATATGGTGGGTGTATGATACCGGCGAAAGGTGCGCGGTATTAGAGAGGCTAGCAATGGTGGAAGGGTGACAGTGCATATAATCCATGGACTCAACATTAGTCATAAACAACTCACATACTTATTGCAAAAATCTATTAGTTATCGAAAAAAAGTACTACGCGCATGCTCCTAGGTGGATAGATTGGTAGGAAAAGACCATCGCTCGTCCCCGACCGCCACTCATAAGGAAGACAATCAATAAATAAATCATGCTCCGACTTCATCACATAACGGTTCACCATACGTGAATGCTACGGGAGTCACAAACTTTAGAACAAGTATTTCTCAAATTCACAACTACTCAACTAGCATGACTCTAATATCACCATCTTCATATCTCAAAACAATCATAAAGAATCAAACTTCTCATAGTATTCGATGCACTTTATATGATAGTTTTTATTATACCCATCTTGGATGTTCATCATATTAGGACTAGTTTTATAGCCAAAGCACATTACTATGCTGTTCTATAAGACTCTCAAAATAATATAAGTGAAGCATGAGAGATCAATAATTTCTATAAAATAAAACCACCACCGTGCTCTAAAAAGATATAAGCGAAGCACTAGAGCAAAATTATCTAGCTCAAAAGATATAAGTGAAGCACAAAGAGTGTTATAATAAATTCCGATTCATGTGTGTCTCTCCAAAAGGTGTGTACAGCAAGGATGATTTTGGTAAACTAAAAAGCAAAGACTCAAATCATACAAGACGCTCCAAGCAAAACACATATCATGTGGTGAATAAAAATATAACATCAAGTAAAGTTGCCGATGGACGAAGACGAAAGAGGGGATGCCTTCCGGGGAATCCCCAAGCTTAGGCTTTTGGTTGTCCTTGAATTTTACCTTGGGGTGCCTTGGGAATCCCCAAGCTTAGTCTCTTGCCACTCCTTATTCCATAATCCGTCAAATCTTTACCCAAAAACTTGAAAACTTCACAACACAAAACTCAACAGAAAATCTCATGAGCTCCGTTAGCGAAATAAAACAAACCACCACAATAAGGTACTGTAATGAACTCGTTCTTTATTTATATTGGTGTTAAACCTACTGTATTCCAACTTCTCTATGGTTCATACCCCCCCGTACTAGCCATAGATTCATTAAAATAAGCAAACAACACACCAAAAACAGAATCTGTGAAAAACAGAACAGTCTCTAGCAATCTGATTTGTTCGAATACTTATGGAACTCCAAAAATTCTGAAAAACTAGGACAACCTGGACAATTTTTATATTTATCTACTGCAAAAATAATTGGCAATTTATCACGTTCTGGTGAATTTTAACAATTATTCTCGTGAGCGCAAAGTTTCTGTATTTTTCAGCAAGATCAAATAATTATCACCCAAGAAGATCCTATTGGTTCTTCTTGGCACAAACACTAATTAAAATATAAAACCACATCTAACCAGAGGCTAGATGAATTATTTATTACTAAGCAGGAACAAAAAGCACGGAACAAAAATAAAATTGGGTTGCCTCCCAACAAGCGCTATCGTTTAACGCCCCTAGCTAGGCATAAAAACAAGAATAGATCTTGGTATTATCATCTTTGGTATGCAATCCATAAGTGGATCTCATAATAGATTCATAAGGTAATTTAATTTTCTTCCTAGGAAAGTGTTCCATGTCTTTCCTTAACGGAAATTGGAATCTAATATTTCTTTCTTTCATATCAATAATTGCACCAATCGTTCTAAGGAAGGGTCTACCAAGAATAATAGGACATGTAGGATTGCAATCTATATCAAGAACAATAAAATCTACGGGCACATAATTCCTATTTGCAACAATAAGAACATCATTAATCCTTCTCATAGGTTTCTTAATGGTGGAATCCGCAATATGCAAGTTTAAAGAACAATCATTAAATTCACGGAAACCTAACACATCACACAAAGTTTTTGGAATCGTGGAAACACTAGCTAGCACCCAAATCACACAAAGCATAGCATTCGTGATCTTTAATCTTAATTTTAATAGTAGGTTCCCACTCATCATAAAGTTTTCTAGGGATAGAGACTTCTAATTCAAGCTTTTCTTCATAAGATTGCATTAAAGCATCAACGATATGTTCAGTAAAAGCTTTATTTTGATCATAAGCATGAGAATAATTTAACACGGAATGCAACAAGGAAATACAATCTGTCAAAGAAAAATGATCATAATTAAATTCCTTGAAATCCAAAATAGTGGGTTCATTGCTATGTAAAGTTTTGACCTCTTCAATCCCATTTTTACCAATTTTTGCATCAAGATCTAAAAACTCCGAATCATTGGGACGCCTTTTAACTAAAGTTGACTCATCTCCAGTCCCATCATTATCAAGATTCATATTGCAAAACAAAGATTTAATAGGAGACACATCAATCACTTTTAGATCTTCATCCTTATTATCATGAAAACTAGAAGAACACGCTTTCATAAAGCAATCTTTTTTAGCATGCATCCTAGCGGTTCTTTCTTTGCACTCATCAATGGAAATTCTCATGGCTTTGAGATACTCATTGATATCATGCTTAGGTGGAATAGATCTATGTTTCAAAGAATCCACATCAAGAGAAATTCTATCCACGTTCCAAGCTAACTCATCAATCTTAGGCAATTTTTCTTCAAGCAAAGCATTGAAATTCTTTTGCGAAATCATAAATTCTTTAACACCAGTCTCAAAATAAGAGGGCATCTTACTAAAATTTTCATAAGAGTTGTTGTAGGAATTACCATAATTATTAGAGGAATTACTAGGAAACGACCTAGGATTAAAGTTTCCTCTAAACTCGTTGTTACCAAAATTGTTCCTACCAACAAAATTCACATCCATAGATTCATTATTATTCTCAATCAAAGTAGACAAAGGCATATCATTAGGATCAGAAGAAACACTCTTATTAGCAAACAATTTCATAAGTTCATCCATCTTTCCACCTAAAACATTAATCTCTTCTATTGCATGAACCTTTTTACTAGTAGATCTTTCGGTGTGCCGTTGAGAATAATTAACCATAATATTATCTAGGAGTTTAGTAGCTTCTCCTAAAGCGATTTCCATAAAAGTGCCTCCCGCGGCCGAATCTAAAAGATTTCTAGAAGCAAAATTCAATCCAGCATAAAAAAATTGTACGTTCATCCATAAATTCAAATCATGAGTAGGGCAATTACGTATCGTTAATTTCATCCTCTCCCAAGCTTGTGCAACATGCTCATGATCAAGTTGCTTAAAATTCATAATATCGTTTCTAAGAGAGATGATCTTAGCGAGAGGAAAATACTTAGAGATAAAAGCATCTTTGCACTTATTCCATGAATCAATACTATTTTTAGGCAAAGACGAAAACCAAGTTTTAGCACGATCTCTAAGCGAAAACGGAAATAGCTTCAATTTAACAATATCATTATCCACATCTTTCTTCTTTTGCATATCACACAAATCAACAAAGTTGTTTAGATGTGTAGCGGCATCTTCACTAGGAAGGCCAGAGAATTGATCTTTCATGACAAGATTCAGCAAAGCAGCATTAATTTCACAAGATTCAGCATCGGTAATAGGAGCAATCGGAGTGCTAAGAAAATCATTGTTGTTGGTATTGGAAAAACCACACAATTTAGTATTATCTTGAGCCATCGTGACAAACAATCCAACACACAAGCACACAAGAAGCAAGTAAAAAGAGGCGAACGAAAAAGAGGGCGAATAAAACGGCAAAGGTGAAGTGGGGGAGAGGAAAACGAGAGGAAAATGGCAAATAATGTAATGCGAGGGATAAGAGTTTGTGATGGGTACTTGGTATGTCTTGACTTGTGCGTAGATCTCCCCAGCAACGGCGCCAGAAATTGGCAAGTTGACGGGAGATCAAATCTTGACTTGACTTGGCGTAAACCTCCCCGGCAACGGCGCCAGAAATCCTTCTTACTACCTCTTGAGCATGCGTTGGTTTTCCCTTGAAGAGGAAAGGGTGATGCAGCAAAGTAGCGTAAGTATTTCCCTCAGTTTTTGAGAAACAAGGTATCAATCCAGTAGGAGACTATACGCAAGTCCCTCGTACCTGCACAAACAAATAAGAACCTTGCAACCAACGTGATAAAGGGGTTGTCAATCCCTTCACGGTCACTTGCAAAAGTGAGATCTGGTAGAGATAATAAGATAAATATTTTTGGTATTTTTATGATATAGATTGGAAAGTAAAGATTGCAAAATAAACGGCGACAGAAATAGCTAATTAAAGGGAGATAAATATGATGGAAGATAGACCCGGGGGCCATAGGTTTCACTAGTGGCTTCTCTCAAGATAGCAAATTCTACGGTGGGTGAACAAATTACTATCGAGCAATTGATAGAGAAGCGCATAGTTATGAGAATATCTAGGCATGATCATGTATATAGGCATCACGTCCGCGACAAGTAGACCGAAACGATTCTGCATCTACTATTACACCACACATCGACCGCTATCCAGCATGCATCTAGAGTATTAAGTTCATAAGAACAGAGTAACGCATTAGGCAAGATGACATGATGTAGAGGGATAAACTCAAGCAATATGATATAAACCCCATCTTTTTATCCTCGATGGCAACAATACAATACGTGCCTGTAACATCCCAAAATTCTAAATTTTGGGATGTTATATTAAATAAATAGATTTGATTGATTGTTTGAATGTGGTGTGGTTGCTTATGTGAAATTGAGTGAAATCCGAAACTTTTTGAAAGTTAAATGAGAGGGAATAAAAGGACTTCCCAAACTTTCATTTTGCATTTATGATCTCCATGAATTCAAATTCTTTTCATCACAAAACCCTGGAGAGAAGATGACATGACTTCTTCCATTTAATTAAATGAAAAGGGTATTTGAAAATATTTGAATCTCATTTGGAACTATTTTCAAATTCAGAAACTTTAAGCAACTCAATGATTTTCATGAGAGAAGATAAAATGACTTCTTCAAACCATATGAAATATGAGTTGGGAGTTTCAAAGAATCAAATTTAACGTCCCTTTGAAATTATTTTCAAATTTGGAGTTATTTGAGTTTTATTCAAATTATTTTTCTCCAAGAATAAAATATATGGAAACTAGGGTAAAATGATTCCCTACATTAGAAAATTGGAGAGAAATAAATTTGAAATCATTTTGGTATTTTTAAAATGACTTTTACTGGATTTTATTAGAGCATTAGCACTGTTTGATTTATTTAAATTTGTGTGGATTTTATTTGACATTACAAAAATGTTCATGTTGTAGAAAATCTTTTCTAAAGATTTTGATATATTATATGCCTATATAATATTTTACTTTATTTTCTTTTTCTTTCTTTGTCTCTCTGTTAAAAAAACCTTCGGCCCGATTGGGCCGAAGCCCAGCCGGCCCAGGCCTCGCCACCGCCTTCCCAGAGCCACGGGAGACCGGCTCCCGCACGGGAGCGCCGCCGCCGGAGTCCGGTCGGACTCCGCTTCCGCCTTGCGCCCCTCCTCCAAGCCACGCCCTCTCCCCTCCGCCTTTAAAAGGCCAGACCGCCGCCACTCTCTCCCCTCTCCTCCTCCTCCGTCGCAACCGCCGCCCTCGTCGGAGCTTTTGCCTCCGACAAGATCTGCCGCCGCCGCCCGCTCGGTTCCGACGCCTCCGAGCGCCGCCGACCCCACCGCTGAATCTGCCTCGCCGCGCCACCCCTCCCCGACCTCTTCATTGCCCTCCTCGACCACCGAAGCCGATGCTCCATCCGTAGCCGACGCCGCCGCCGCCGTCTTCTCCGTCGCCGGCGACTCCAACCGCCGCGGTAACCACCGCCCCTCCTCGTCCGTCCGATCTGGATCTAAGGATCCAGATCCATTTGTTTTTTTTCTCTAAGCATTTTTTTCTATTTAGAGAGCGTTTGTTAGCTTAGGCTCTGGAGCAAACAGTTTTCGTTCATTAGCGTTCGGTAGAGTTTTTCTTTTTATTTTTATTTTTCTGCCAGGGACCTTGTTGTAGTTGTTTTATTTTACAGTTTAGTCCCTGTTCTTCAAACGTTCACAACTTTTCGATCGTTTATTCAAATCCAATGAAACCAACGCCCACTTCTTTGTTACGATCGCCTCTATCCAATAAAACAACTTAAACATATTTTTGAAAGTTTTAAAATTTGAATTCAAACAGATTTGTATTTGAACTCTGTTTGATCGTAACTCGAGTTTTATAACTCCGTTTGAGTTGATTCTTTTTGCAAATCGAAGCTCTTGACCTAAACACTCTGATAAGGCCAAATTCACTTAACTTTGGTACTGTTAGAAATTGTTTTCTGTTGAAAGAGTTATTTGCTTGGTTTTGAAGTTTTTCGAATTGTTTTCTTCGTTCTTTCCGATCTTTTGAGTGATGGCTTATGTGTGGTTACTATTGCTTGCTTACGATAGATTGAATGGAGTGTGACGAGTAGAACTATCAGGAGTTATGAGTGCGAATCATCTTCATCAACAGTACAAGGCAAGTTCACACTTTGATCATATCCCTTTATTACCCAGTTTTTTATGCATTAGTTTCAACCCTCGAACACTGCATGGTTAGGACTTGATAACATGTGGGTATTGGGAAGTAATTGATGAGGTAGAACCTATTACCTGTTTTAATATCAAACCCTTGGGAGTTACTTCTACGTTATGCTTGTATTGCCATGCTATGCTCGTAGACGTGGTTTGGGTGAGTGAATCCATGACCGATGTGAGATTGTTAATTAATGGTTAACTTAAGGTGGCTACTTTAATACACATCTGGGTGGAATGGTAGGGGCACCCTGGAGCACCCAGTGGTTGCCCGGGCACCTGGAGAACCCAGTGCTTTCCCAAGGGGATCTCGGAGGACCCATGTGATCACCCTATGGGATGCCACCCAGGCTCAAAGGGATCATAAGATTATTCATGCTAGAAACTTCCGTGTGCAGCCACAAGCTATTATGGGCTTTAGCATAGTTGAGTATGTCGCATGACCTCTTCCAGTGGTAGGCTAA
Organism: Aegilops tauschii subsp. strangulata; assembly: GCF_002575655.3. Lineage (NCBI taxonomy): Eukaryota > Viridiplantae > Streptophyta > Magnoliopsida > Poales > Poaceae > Aegilops > Aegilops tauschii. The sequence goes on along the minus strand of NC_053035.3, from coordinate 141,633,943 downwards.
CAGATGTAGGGGATGTAGGTTGGTACTGTCTACCCAGGGTTAGAGTTAATGCTTCTGAAAGACTGTGTCTCGGTCATCCGTTTCTCAAACACCATGTAGTGCGAGAAATCCAATGGAGGAGATCGAGTCTTGTGGGGAAAAGTGTGCAAACCTCTCTAGAGTGTACAAACTAATCATGATTAGCCGTGTCCCCGGTTATTGACATCTTGAGTATCTGGTTCTTGAATTATCGTGTTGATCTCATCACATTACTTAAATAATTTTGTTGGGTTGTTAACTTTTAATTTGGGATTGAGTTGGAGGAACCTTCTCAATGTTTATCAACCAATTTTGTAGTTAAATAAAATATATTCTTTTGCAGTAGGCAAAAATTGGCTTTTCGCAAAAACATGTTAACCATAGAGCCTCCACCAGCCATATATGCATGTAGTGATAGTTGTTATCCATCATTATCCTTTGGTGTGAATTTGCCAGTACATTCAATGTACTGACCCTTTGTGGCTGCAACGTCTCATGTTGTAGGATTCTTACGACGAGTAAGTGATACGTTAGGGTTACGATTTCTACACTCAACTTTGCCGTTGGTGTTGATGGGAATCCACAACCTTGTTGTTACTTCCGCTATTTGGATTGAGGTAATAGTATTTACGTTATTTATACATGTGATTTACCTCTGTTATAAATCCTCGAGTATTGTGTGTGTCAGCATACCAATCCAGGGATGACACTTAAGCACAGAGACTTGACCGTCTGAGGTCGGGTCGCTAGAAGATGGTATTAGAGCACATGTTGACTGTAGGACGTGACCCCTAGAAACTGACAAGCCCATAGGAAAGATTTTTCTCTACAACTTCATTTTCAAAAGGATCTTCTACCTCTCTTCTTTTCTGAGCTTTATCAAAATATTCCCTTTTAGTGAGACCATACCCCTTTTCCTTTGTAACACTTGAAGATTCGACTGATGAGACCACTCCAAGAAGGACAAGATATCGGACAACTAAGACCACTTTGGAATGAAGAGGATTTTATGGAGCATTATAATAATGGAAACTACAACGGTTGAAGACTCCGAAGACTAGGAGAATTTGAAGGCTCTGAAGAATTTCCGGATTGGTGTGACCTAGGAGGGTTACCCTTATGGAACTAGTCAGACTATTGAAGCTGTCAATACCCGAGATCAAGGTGTGTTGGAGAAAGACCGGAACATGGAGCGTTAGAACTCATAGTTTTTGTCAAGAAAACCCTAAGGCAGGAGATATCAACTATGGAATGATAGCTCATGGCAATGACAAGGGCAAAAACATGGATATCCAAGATGTTATCGCCCGCTTATGCTATTGTCACTGTGCTGAGTTAAGCATGCATTCTTCGGAAGGATTGGATGGTAGAAGGCTGATGGAGCATTTATCAGCAAAAGATGAAGTTTTAACCTTAGCTGGTGTATCACCAGGATCTACAGCAGAAGTTAAGATGGACCTTCAGGAATCCGTATTTGACAAAGAAGTGTTTTGTGAAGAACTCAGGATCCAGAAGCTGAAGTAGCCAAGCTGGAGGAGCAAAACCTTGAGATACCAGAGATTCGTCAGGAACTGAAGGACATTAGGACCATGGTTCATGCCAAGGATATAGAAAACCCAGAAGTTTGGAACACAACTCTAGAAATATTGAAGGATGTCACGAGAGACTTCGCGTCAACAGAGATGATCTGGCAAAATAACTTGAGAAGGATAAGCACGATCGGAAGGAGCCATCGGAGACATGACCAAGACTTGAAGAGTTTGATGACTGTGAGATCTATTAACCATTAGCAGACCAAACCCCTGTTATATACCTACGTTAGATGCGACATTTGTGAGTTGTCATTTGTTTGATGTTTTTCCGACAGCCACAAATAAAATTTGTCTTTCCAAAACTATTGTTTGCATTGTGTGTATCCCTCTCTATCTCTCTTATCCCACCCCAAACCCATGGACCCAATAGAGGATAAATGGAGATGAACTCATGTTTCCTGGACCGATAAGACAATCGGAGACGGACCAATGGATTCAGAACATGGAGGATCACATGAAGAATAACCCTATAGTCGGAAAGGATATGACCCAGCATGCTCTTCAATGCTTTGAAAGAGGTGCTGCTACTTGGTGGAGGATGTACCAAACCATCAATGGATGGCAAGGAGTAACCACTTGGGAAGAATTTAAGTTGACTTTGTCAAAGTCTCGGTTTGTGTCCCAGGAGTTGAAGCCTTATGGGAAGGATATGAAGAAAACTTGTGCATGCAAGCTTTGTGGAGAAATAGGACACAACCATAAGGAACACAAGGATTAATGCCCTAATTGTGAAGGAAGTCACCCAACTGAAGAATGCCCAACTAGGCAGATTACTTGTTTCTTATGTGAAGGAACTACCCACTACCCTGCTCAGTGTCACATTTACCCCATGGTACAAAGAACCATCCAACAAAAGAAAGAAGCAATGAAAGGAGCCCTCATGGAAATTTTAGAAGAACCTGTGATGAAGGAAGAGGTGAAGGACACACCCAAATAAAACCCAATTAAACCATGCACTAAGTCATGCTATTCATGTGGAGAAGAAGGACACATCTCCGAAAATTGTCTGAATGGGGACCTAGTAGAATTCCTGACAGAGGAAGTAGAGTATGACCCACAGGAAATAGAAGCCCTGATTGGAACGGAAAAGTCCAGGAAGAGAAGTAGATTGGATTCCAGGAAGGACCTGAGTCATATCACCTGTTACAGGTGCAAGGAGTCAGGGCACTACCTCGGCAGTTGCCCAAAAAGGAAGCCGAGGACCCAAGGAGGCTATGTAATCATGACAAAACCACGAGATTTGTCAGAAGTAGTATGTTTCTGCTGTAATGAAGCAGGGAACCTTGCTAGAGATTGTCTCAATGAGAAGGAGACTTGTGATAATTAGTTGTGTCTGTGAGGAGTATAGTAGTAGTAGTGAGAACATTTTCCTTTATATTGAGGCGATGGGTTGAGGCATGTAATGGAAAAGCAAGAGATTGTAATCATTGGAGAATCAATAAAGTTAGCATCGTTGGTACTGATTTGGATTTTATGAGTGTTACTCTATGAAGAAAGATTTTGACCATTTTTGAGGATATGAGAAATATGGTCTATGGAAGATTGGAGCATTTTAAGGGTGGTAGTACCCTGTGAGGAGATTTAACCCCTGGAAAGGATAATGATGTTCCACGGAGTGGACTTCATAAGTATAAGTTTTATCTTGATATGTGGGATACCCCAAGAGTATGAAGGGATGAAGTATTATTGGATATAAAGGAGGTATAATGTTGGTAATAAGGAGCAATTGTAACTCCATGATGAGTTTGAGTAATCACGTCTTAGTTTGTTACCAATAGAAGGGGGAGAGACAGTACAATTGGATGGATTTTAAGTATGCTAAGAAGCAAGATGTTGGAATAATGATCAGTTGCCCCGTTGATGAGTTCAAGGTTTACAAGTGATGGGATAGGCCATAACCCACAGGCCCCGGGTCCTGCCAAGAAGCAAGCACACTCTTGCTGAAGGAAAAACCCTGGAAGGAGTTACGATTTTATCGACAAACTATTTTATAGGAGTAATGCAAAACCTGAGAGTTGTGAAGGAACGATGGATGTTTTGTTTGGCTTGCAGAATCAATGGATTTATCCGAACTTAGTTCGTCGACAAGAGAAATTCTGCAATGCTTGTGAGGATGACCGAGTGTTAGAATACAAGTTTCGCTAAACCATATACACGGTAATGATTTGGGTGCGGGATGGATTGATCACCATACCGACTTACTCTTATCATTCGCCTTGTTATATGGGATGGTAAATCTGAGTGACTTACCCATAGTAGAGCGACGACGATCAAAACCTTGTTTAAACCCTAGAATGGTATGACAATTTTCCCTTGTACAAGGCAGCTGCTGCCAATCATAGGATATACGGTGAGGTTCAACCCAGACCCATTTCCTGCAGGAGAGACCATAAATTGTTGACCACCATGAGATATCGATAGTTGTTTAGTATTGGCGCCAGATCCGTCAGCTAAGAAGACCTAGTCTCGGAATAACCTTACCAAGATGAAAGGACAGAAGAATTGAGGAAAAGGTTATGCCACTACCGGAAGATCCCAGAGAAGGAATTTTCCCGAGAATCTGAGAAGGCCGACACTGTCAACAATAAGGAGGGAGTATATGAGTTTCAATGGAACCGTAACCATGCTTCTAATGGTGGTAGCACCCTAGACCCCCTGTGATGATCGACGGATTTTGAGAAGACCCCCAAACCTAACCTATTTCTTGCTAGCCTCTTCGAATATCGAGGACGAGATTCATTTTAAGGGTGGTAGGTTTGTAACATCCCAAAATTCTAAATTTTGGAATGTTATATTAAATAAATAGATTTGATTGATTGTTTGAATGTGGTGTGGTTGCTTGTTTGAAATTGAGTGAAATTTGAAACTTTTTGAAAGTTAAATGAGAGGGAATAAAAGGACTTTCCCAAACTTTCATTTTGCATTTATGATCTCCGTGAATTCAAATTCTTTTCATCACAAAACCCTGGAGAGAAGATGACATGACTTCTTCCATTTAATTAAATGAAAAGGGTATTTGAAAATATTTGAATCTCATTTGGAACTATTTTCAAATTCAGAAACTTTAAGCAACTCAATGATTTTCATGAGAGAAGATAAAATGACTTCTTCAAACCATATGAAATATGAGTTGGGAGTTTCAAAGAATCAAATTTAACGTCCCTTTGAAATTATTTTCAAATTTGGAGTTATTTGAGTTTTATTCAAATTATTTTTCTCCAAAAAAAAATATATGGAAATTAGGGTAAAATGATTCCCTACATTAGAAAATTGGAGAGAAATAAATTTGAAATCATTTTGGTATTTTTAAAATGACTTTTACTGGATTTTATTAGAGCATTAGCATTGTTTGATTTATTTAAATTTGTGTGGATTTTATTTGACGTTGCAAAAATGTTCATGTTGTAGAAAATCTTTTTCTGAAAATTTTGATATATTATATGCCTATATAATATTTTACTTTATTTTCTTTTTATTTCTTTGTCAATCTGTTAAAAAAACCTTCGGACCGACTGGGCCGAAGCCCAGCCGGCCCAGGCCTCGCCACCGCCTTCCCAGAGCCGCGGGAGACCGGCTCCCGCACAGGAGCGCCGCCGCCGGAGTCCGGCTGGACTCCGCGTCCGCCTTGCGCCCCTCCTCCAAGCCACGCCCTCTCCCCTCCGCCTTTAAAAGGCGAAACCGCCGGCCCCTCTCTTCCCTCTCCTCCTTCGTCGCAACCGCCGCCCTCGCCGGAGCTTTCGCCTCTGTCGAGATCTGCCACAGCCGCCCGCTCGGTTCCGACGCCCCCGAGCGCCGCCGACCCCACCGCTGCATCCGCCTCGCCGCGCCGCCCCTCCCTGACCTCTCCATTGCCCTCCTCGACCACCGGAGCCGCTGCTTCGTCTGTAGCCGCCGCCGCCATCTTCTCCGTCGCCGGCGACTCCAACCACCGCCCCTCCTCGTCCGTCCGATCTAGATCTAAGGATCTAGATCCATTTGTTTTTTTTTTCTCTAAGCGTTTTTTTTCTATTTAGAGAGTGTTCGTTAGCTTAGGCTCTGGAGCGAACGGTTTTCGTTCGTTAGCGTTCGGTAGCGAACGTTCGTTCGGTAGAGTTTTTCTTTTTATTTTTATTTTTCTGCCAGGGACCTAGTTGTAGTTGTTTTATTTTACAATTTAGTCCCTGTTCTTCAAACGTTCACAACTTTTTGATCGTTTATCCAAACCCAACAAAACCAACGCCCACTTCTTCGTTACGATCCCCTCTATCCAATAAAACAACTTAAACATATTTTTGAAAGTTTTAAAATTTGAATTCAAATAGATTTGTATTTGAACTTCGTTTGATCGTAACTCGAGTTTTATAACTCCGTTTGAGTTGATTCTTTTTGCAAATCGAAGCTCTTGTCATAAACTCTCTGATAAGGCCAAATTCACTTAATTTTGGTACTATTAGAAATTGTTTTCTATTGAAAGAGTTATTTTCTTGGTTTTGAAGTTTTCCGAATTGTTTTCTTCGTTCTTTCCGATCTTCTGAGTGATGGCTTATGTGTGGTTACTATTGCTTGCTTACGATAGATTGAAACGGAGTGTGACGAGTAGAAGTATCAGGAATTATGAGTGTGAATCATCTTCATCAACAGTACAAGGCAAGTTCACACTTTGATCATATCCCTTTATTACCCAGTTTTTTATGCATTAGTTTCAACCCTCGAACACTGCATGGTTAGGACTTGATAACATGTGGGTATTGGGAAGTAGTTGATGAGGTAGAACCTATTACCTGTTTTATTATCAAACCCTTGGGAATTACTTCTACGTTATGCTTGTATTGCCATGCTATGCTCGTAGACGTGGTTTGGGTGAGTGAATCCATGACCGATGTGAGATTGTTAATTAATGGTTAAGTTAAGGTGGCTACTTTAATACACATCTAGGTGGAATGGTAGGGGCACCCTGGAGCACCCAGTGGTTGCCCGGGCACCTGGAGAACCTAGTGCTTGCCCAAGGGGATCCCGGAGGACCCATGTGATCACCCTATGAAATGCCACCCAGGCTCAAAGGGATCATAAGATTATTCATGCTAGAAACTTCCGTGTGCAACCACAAGCTATTATGGGCTCTAGCATAGTTGAGTATGTCGCATGACCTCTTCCAGTGGTAGGCTAGCAGATGTAGGGGATGTAGGTTGGTACTGTCTACCCAGGGTTAGAGTTAATGCTTCTGAAAGACTGTGTCTCGGTCATCCATTTCTCAAACACCATGTAGTGCGAGAAATCCAACGGAGGAGATCGAGTCTTGTGGGGAAAAGTACGCAAACCTCTACAGAGTGTACAAACTAATCATGATTAGCCGTGTCCCCGGTTATGGACATCTTGAGTATCTGGTTCTTGAATTATCGTGTTGATCTCATCACATTACTTAAATAATTTTGTTGGGTTGTTAACTTTTAATTTGGGATTGAGTTGGAGGAACCTTCTCAACGTTCATCAACCAATTTTGTAGTTAAATAAAATATATTCTTTTGCAGTAGGGAAAAATTGGCTTTTCGCAAAAACATGTTAACCATAGAGCCTCCACCAGCCATATATGCATGTAGTGATAGTTGTTATCCATCATTATCCTATGGTGTGAATTTGCCAGTACATTCAATGTACTGACCCTTTGTGGCTGCAACGTCTCATGTTGCAGGATTCTTACGACGAGTAAGTGATACGTTAGGGTTACGATTTCTACACTCAACATTGCCGTTGGTGTTGATGAGAATCCACAACCTTGTTGTTACTTCCGCTATTTGGATTGAGGTAATAGTATTTACGTTATTTATACGTGTGATTTACCTCTGTTATAAATCCTCAAGTACTGTGTGTGTGTCAGCATACCGATCCAGGAATGACACTTAAGCACAGAGACTTGACCGTCTGAGGTCGGGTCGCTACAGTGCCTTGCTACCCTTGCTGTCACTGGGAAAGGACACCGCAAGATTGAACCCAAAGCTAAGCACTTCTCCCATTGCAAGAAAGATCAATCTAGTAGGCCAAACCAAACTGATAATTCGAAGAGACTTGCAAAGATGTCAAATCATACATATAAGAATTCAGAGAAGAACCAAATATTGTTCATAGATAATGTTGATCATAAACTCACAATTCATCGGATCTCGACAAACACACCGCAAAAAGAATTACATCGAATAGATCTCCAAGAGAATCAAGGAGAACTTTTTATTGAGATCTAAAGAAAGAGAAGAAGCCATCTAGCTAATAACTATGGACCCGAAGGTCTGTGGTAAACTACTCACACATCATCGGAGAGGCTATGGTGTTGATGTAGAAGCCCTCCATGATCGATTCCCCCTCAGGCGGAGCGCCGGAAAAGGCCCCAAGATGGGATCTCACGGGTACAGAAGGTTGCGGCGGTGGAAATAGGGTTCGTGGTGCTCCTGGATGTTTTCGGGGTATATGAGTATATATAGGCGAAAGAAGTAGGTCGGTGGAGCCACGAGGGGCCCACGAGGGTGGGGGCGCGCCTACCCCCCGGGCGCGCCTCCCTACCTCGTGTCCACCTTGTTGCTTCCTTGGCGTCCACTCCAAGTCTCCGGGATTGCCTTTGTTCCAAAAATAACTCTCCCGAAGGTTTCATTCTGTTTGGATTCCGTTTGATATTCCTTTTCTGCGAAACACTGAAATAGGCAAAAAAATAGCAATTTGCACTGGGCCTTTAGTTAGTTGGTTAATCCCAAAAATAATATAAAAGTGCATAATAAAGCTCATTAAACATCCAAAACAAATAATATAATAGCATGGAACAATCAAAAATTACAGATACGTTGGAGACGTATCAACTACGCAACAAGATTGCACTCAAAAACAGATCTGACGAGAAAACGGCGAACGAAAAAGAGGGCGAATAAAACAGCAAGTTTTTGTGAAGTGGGGGACAGGAAAACGAGAGGAAAATTGTAAATAATGTAAATTGCAAGGAGATGAGATTTGTGATTAGGAACCTGGTAGATGTTGATGGTGTCTCCCCAGCAACGGCGCCAGAAATTCCTTTTGATGCGGCTTGAACTACGCTGGTATTTCCCCAAAGAGGAAGGGATGATGCATCACAGCTACGGTAGGTATTTCCCCAGTGATGAGACCAAGGTTATCGAACCAGTAGGAGAACCACACAACTACACGTAAACAGCTCCTTCACACAAAGAACAAATACTTGCAACCCGACGTAAGAGAGGGGTTGTCAATCCCTCACGGGTAAAAAGATAGGTAAAATTGTAGTAGATTGGATAAATAGATCTCGTGGGAACGCGAGATAAAAAAATAAATAAAAATTGCAGCCAGGTATTTTTGTATTTTTGGATTAATAGATTTGAAAATAAAAGCAAATAAAAATAGACCGTGATGGCAAATATAATAAAGAAGAGACCTGGGGGCCGTAGATTTCACTAGTGGCTTCTCTCGAGAAAAATAGCATTGAGTGGGTAAACAAATTACTGTTGGGCAATTGATAGAACTTCAAATAATCATGACGATATCCATGCAATGATCATTATATAGGCATCACGTCCAAGATTAGTAGACTGACTCCTGCTTGCATCTACTACTATTACTCCACACATCGACCGCTATCCAGAATGCATCTAGTGTATTAAGTTCATGGAGAAATGGAGTAATGCAATAAGAACGATGACATGATGTAGACAAGATCTATTTATGTAGAAATAGACCCCATCTTGTTATCCTTAATAGGAACGATACATACGTGTTGGTTCCCCTTCTGTCACTGGGATCAAGCACCGTAAGATCGAACCCATCACAAAGCACCTCTTCCCATGGCAAGAAAAATCGATCTAGTTGGCCTAACTAAACCAAATATTCGAAGAAGAAATACGAGGCTATAAGTAATCATGCATATAAGAGATCAAAAGACTCAAATAAATTTCATGGATAAAAACATAGATCTGATCATAAACTCAAAGTTTATCGAATCCCAACAAACACACCACAAAACGAGTTACATCAAATAGATCTCCAAGAGACCATTGTACTGAGAATCAAAAGAGAGAAAGGATGCCATCTAGCTACTAACTACAGCCCGTAGGTCTACAATGAACTACTCACGCTTCATCGGAGAGGCACCAATGAGGATGATGAACCCCTCCGTGATGGTGTCTAGATTGGATCTAGTGGTTCTGGAACTTGCGGCTGGAATTGATTTTTGTCGACTCCCCTAGGATTTATGGAATATTGGGGTATTTATAGAGCAAAGAGGCGGTGCGGGCGGCCATCGAGGTGGGCACAACCCACCTAGGCGCGCCTGGGCCCCCAGGCGCGCCCTGGTGGGTTGTGCTCCCCTCAGAGCTCCACTCAGGTACTTTCTTGGCCCAACAGGTGTCTTCTGGTCCAGAAAAAATCCACAAAAAGTTTCGCTGCATTTGGATTTCGTTTGATTGATTCCATGCGATGTAAAAAACAAGCAGAAAACAGCAACTGGCACTTGGCACTATGTCAATAGGTTAGTCCCAAAAAATGATATAAAATGATTGTGAAATGATTGCAAAATATCCAAGAATGATAATATAACAGCATGGAACAATAAAAAATTATAGATACGTTGGAGACGTATCAAGGCCTATCCCTTGGCGTGAGCAAGGAGCATCCAATCCAATTGGCACATTTCCTCTAAATCTCTTGGGAGAAGTTGCAGCTCCATATCAGGTGTGTTGACGTTTCCAGGTTCCTGAGGCACAAGGGACAGAAGTAGCCGTTGGGCCAACCTCTTCTCTACAACCTATCATTGCACCAAAGGCGGTTCTGGAGGAGGAGCCACATGAACATCTTTAGCTTGTTGGGAGCCTAGACCTTCCATATGAGACTGTTAAAATTTGAGCTGGGGTTTTGAAGGCATTGTATCTTGTAAGCCGACTTAGCCGTGTATCGTCCATCGCGTGTGTCCTTCCAAGTGTCTTATCTTCTTGGCCAGGGTCCATGGCTATGTGTGCCTCGTCGATCAGCCACCACATCCTCAGGTATTGTGGTGCTATTGCGGTTGTGTCTCCATGTTGCAGGTCCATAATCCATTGCTCGTTGGTGAGGGCAGCCCCAACTGATCTGTTTTTGCGACGAGCATGACTGAACAGAGCAGGGAAAGTCACGCTCAGCGGTGCTTCGCCAATCCAGTTATCCTTCCAGAAGCTCGCCTTGTTTCCGTTGCCTATCTGGATCCTTGTGGCTTTCCCGAACAGAGCCCAGTCTTGATCGTCAGGAGGTGGTTGCATGCCGACCCAAGGTTTGTCCGGCTGCACCCAAGCTAGCCATTGCCATCTAATTCTCAGGTCCCGGTTGAATTTGTTCAGGTCCAAGATTCCGAGGCCTCCTTGAGCTAGTGGTGAGCATACATTGTCCCAGGCCACTTTACATTTGCCTCCAGAAAGTTCATCATCTTGAGCCCAGAGGAAGCGTCGTCTTGATTTGTCCACTTCTTTCAGAATTTTCTTTGGAACCTTTAGAGCTGTCATAGCAAAGGTTGGGAGAGCAAAGAGGACGCTTCTGACGATAACCCTTCTCCCCGCCAGGTTAAGCAGCTTGCCTTTCCACCCGCCAACTCGCCTTCACCCGGTCGATGAGGAATTGGAAATGCACCATTCTGAGCCTTGTTGGCGTGATTGGTAGGCCCAGGTAGGTTACTGGAAAGTTGACAACTTGGCCACCAAAACCCTGTAGCACATCCGACAAATGCAGTCCTTCGCAACGTATTGCGGCGACAGAGGATTTTCGTCGATTTAGTCTAAGTCCGGTGGCCTCTCTGAACCCATCCAGCAAATCCATCAGCTTGTCCACCTCCTGCGTTGATGGGTTTGCGAAGATGACCGCATCATCTACATACAGGCTCACCCGCAGGCTTGGTCCTCGGCCCGGCAAGGGCGCCAAAATCTGAAGGCCAGAAGTAGCAGCAAGTAGGTGATGCAGCGGGTCGATTGCAAGAATAAAGAGCAGGGGGAAAGGGGCCCCCCTGCCTTAGACCTTGCTGGTGCCAGAAGTGGTCACCGAGCTCTCCATTGAGCAACATGGAGGAGGAGGCCGACGACATCATCATCGCAATCCAATCCCTCCATCTTGTCGAGAAACCCAGTCTTTCCATCAGTTCCAGTAGGTATTCCCATGAGATTGTGTCGAATGCTTTTGCTATATCCAATTTGAACAACAGAGCCTGCTTTCTTTGCTGGTGCAGCGCCCTCGCGCAGCCCTGCACGTATTGGTAACTTTCATGTAAGCATTTGCCCTTCTGAAAAGCTGTTTGTGTGGGGGAGATCAGATCTTGGAGCCTAGCAGCCAGCCTCATAGACAGGACTTTGGTGATCAACTTTGCAATCGAGTGTATCAGGATGATAGGTATAAAGTGGTTCATCTCCGTGGCTCCGTTCTTTTTTGGCAGCAGAGCAATGAAAGCTGTATTCAGCTCGGCAAGGTGCCCCCCCGCAAGGTTGTAGAATTTTTGGAAGACCGCCAAGATATCTTGCTTGATGATTTGCCAACATGATCTGAAGAATTTTTCGGTGAAACCGTCAGGCCCGGGTGCTTTCTCTGCCAGAGATGCCTTGATGGCCGCCCAGATCTCTTGCTCGCTGAAAGGAAGATCGGTGCCCTGCAGATCAATGACTGGGAGTTGTAGCTGCTCCTAGTTGAACGTACAACCCCGTTGCTGCTTCTGACTGAGGGTTCGGGCGAAGTGGTCAAGGGCTATTCTTGCTTTCTCCCGCGGCTCTATTACAATGGCGTTGCCCTCTTTGATGGAGTGGATGTAGTTCTTCCTCCTGCGAGATAGGAGCCGAGCATGGAAGAATTTTGAGTTGGCGTCGCCCACTCGAAGCCAAGTTATTCTAGAAGCCTGCCTTTTGCGAGCCCTCTCGATCGCGGCCAGTCCTATCACTTTCAGTGTGAGTTACTTCCACAGTTGGTGTTCTTCTGCTGTCAAAGATCTAGCCTCCTGAGCAATGTCCAGACAAAGAATCACCTCATTGGCGATGTGGAATTGCAGCTTTGCACCCCCAAACAATGTTTTGCTCCAAGTTTTGAGATCCGCTGCAACTCTCTCCATTTTATTTTTGACTCTGACGAAAGGGCAATCGTGATGAACTGGCCTCTCCCTAGCATGCTGCACTGTCTCCTGGAAGAGTGGGAAAATAGTCCAGAAATTCTCGAATCTGAATCTAGCCTTGGTGACAGGTCTATCTCCGTTAGCTAACAATAGAGGGCAGTGGTCTGAGAATGATGTAGATGCCGCCACGAGGACAAAATTTGGATGCATATCCTCCCAAGCTAAGTTGGAGAACACCTTATCTATGCTGCATAGAGTTGGGTCCTCCCTCTTGCTGCTCCATGTAAATCTCCTATTTTTGCATTTTATCTCTTTGACCCCTGCCAGATCAATTGCTTTGCAGAAACGGCCCATCATTCTCCTATTGATGTTGCAGTTGTTTTTGTCTCTGGCTTGGTAGATCATGTTGAAGTCTCCATTGAGCATCCATGGCTCCGTTGTAGGCGGCGCAATCGCTGCTAATTCTGAAAGAAAGTTGGCTTTCTGCAGGTCGTCCATAGGGTCGTATATTGTGGTCATCCAGAAGGACCACCCACTACCGATTATCTTCACCTTTGCCGTGATTGAGAAACTAGCGATGATCTGATCCGTAATCTCTACTATCTGCTTATCCCAGAAGATAGTCGCGCCCCCTTGTGCCCATAGCCAGAAGCACAATGCATCCCTGCAGCAGGTTGCCCCCCACGTCGCATGCCATGGCAGATGTCCATGTCTCTATTTTCGTTTCTTGCAAGTTTAAGATAGCTATCTTGTTTGCGTGCGCCACCTCTCTAACTGACGATCGCCTAGCTACCGAATTCAGGCCCCTAACGTTCCTTGACATAATCTTGTAGTTTATATCATCCATGGAGACCATGATATTCGCTTCGTTGACTATCATTACTGCTAGAAAGATTACAACACACATTACAGCTAACCGTGGGGTGTCGCCGGCCTCCAATAGACCCAAAATTCCGGCGTTGTCTAGATAGTAACCATGCTTTCCGAAGACTACACATGAAGACTAAACCTAACTCGAACTGGTCTAAGACCAGCCGTCGACGAAGACTAACTAATAGACCTAACATGATCAAACTACATCTTCATCAGCCGCGCTGGCCATTCCGGCCGCGACCTCCAGAGCCTTGCAGTCCAAACCGGTGAGCTTCCTGATCGCCTTGATGTCATTGCGTGTCAGCGGCTCCTCGAAGCACTTGAGTAGAGTCGCCGTTTTTCATCTTTTTTTTGCTCATCATCATTTTTTCGCGAAAAAGCCTACAAATGGTCTAAAAGCTGCCTAGCCATAATTTTTTTGAGTTTGGAACTTTTTTTCTTCTACGGATGTCACCAAAGTTGGGGAATCTGATTTGATCATGACATGTACTAGGGCATGATCTGGAAGTCAATAATACACAAGCATATACTAGACTCGGACTAGGATTGGTGGCGAAGATGAATCTGGTGGAACTCAGACTAATGGCGGATATGTATCTAGTGAAATTCGAACTGGTGGCATATATATGTTGGAGGTGGACTCGGATTGGCGTGATGGCAGTTGATATGTGGTGGTGTATATGGACTTGGATTGGTGGCGGATATGCGATGGTGGTATATGGTAGCGACAATGAAGGTGGTGTGGCGGTGGCATGACAACCTGTGAACAGAACTCGAAACTCTAAAGGACTAGATGCTAAGACCAGCAACTCGACACGATGATGCAACTGCAAATTCAACAAAGCAAAACACTGAAGAGACTATGCAAAGGCTTGGATTGGTTTGGATATGATGATCTAACCCTAATTTTTTTGCTTTCTCGTGGACTGTAGGTATAAAGAACAGATGCAAACTAGACTACGGAAAACTAGTAAAATCTCACCGAGCAACCTGGAAATCGGATACCACTTGATAGGACCAAAGGTGTGTCGTCTTTTGATTTGATGGTAACTATCGTTTTCGGCGGAGTAGACTTTGACGATCCGACTACAATGTACGAAGACGCCGCACCTTAGCAACCGCTAAATCAACTCCAAGAGGTTATTGACCACGCCGGAGCACGGTCAACCTGACCACGAGGGTCTATTTCCTGCAGGAAAACGAATAACAAGTAAGAAACTGAGGTTGCAATCTGGGTATTACGAATTTAAGAGGTAAGCTTTATTGGTCAACGTGGGGTTCTGTGACATCTTGGTCTGGTCGTTGAACACAAACGAAGGACGCGAGTTGCAGCTATGGTGTACTTTAATCTAAACAAAAGCCAAGTCTAAAATGACGCCCTAATGGCCGTATTTATAGGGAGATAGAGGGGAATTTCGTCCTCCCTTGGCAAGGTGGGACTAAATTCTATCCTAAGTCTTTTTTCATATTAATACAGACTCTAAAAACTGCCTATTAAGTGTATTTCAAAATTACATGGGCCTGGCCACCAAAAATAAGGTGGCGCAACACCTATATTAAGCTATGGACGAAATTTATGAAAGACCATCTTGTATATTTCGTCCATGTCCTTGTACGTCATCATGGTGGCTCCAAAGTGCTGAAAATTCCATCGGAAACTCTGTTCTTGTTCCCCTTGCATGCGCCATCCTCTCCATGTTTGATCATCCTCTAATGTTCACCCTTCTTGTCCATGATGAGCGCTTCATTTGTAAGCAAAACAAATATATCCAATTTAGAAAATATTATATTCTGATGAACATTAGAATCGTTACCAAGAAACAAAAGTACCTGGTAATTTAATTGGCGTGTGCGAAATCTAGTAATTGTTCCAGTGTATGTATCAGCAGAGGTTGTGGGTGTAACTGTAGTAGTGATGATCTCATAACTCTGTTCTTACCAGAATGCCCTCCTGTTCATGATCTTCTTGAGCTCGTCCAACATGCTTGTGCCACTAGTGTCGATGCTGCCAACCGCTGCATCCAGAAAGAACAAGTTTCAGACATTCTCTGCTTGAGATACTTAGGTGTGGGCAAAAATTCAGTCCAAGTTGTTGTAATTTAGCACCCATATCGAGGACGACGTACTGCACGCCGGTCTCACCCTTGGCGATGGTCCGTTCGTCGTCACCGTCAATCCACCGGGGTGATCCTGTCGCGCAGGTTGCCGGAGTTGGCGAAGTAGATGGGCGAGTCCATGCACAGCACGAGCATGTCGGACACCATTCGCGCCGTCGTGTATTGGTCCATCCTCTGGTAGATGGTCGTGTCTGGTCCGTTGCCCATAATCGCGGTCCTTGGCCGCGCCATGAAGAGCAGCACCCGCAACACCGAGATGGGCACAGCCACCACTAACCCTATCTCAACTCTGCCGAAGATGGTGCCGAGGTAGGCTCCAGCGCAGACGTAGAAGTCCACCTTGTCGACGTGCCAAAGGAAATCACGGCGCCGTGGTAGGCCCCCGCGCGGGCAACATGTCGGAGCCGTGGTAGGCCCTTCTGTGACGTTGAACAGCTCCGCTGGAGGGCAGTCGCCGCCGCCGCTGCTCCCTGCGAGCGGCACCTCCGTCGCCCCCAGGTTTTCGTCACCGTTCTCCCCGTGAGCAGCAGCTCTCGCCGATGACTCATCCTCCTCCTTGAGTCATGTCATTGGGTACAGGATATGGTTGGGGCAGTTAGAAATGAGACAGTAAGGGGATTTGGTTGATATGAGAGTACAAGAAGGGGATTTGGTTGGTATGAGAGTGCGGAGACTTTTTGGTCGAGTCAAAGAAAAATGGGTTCGTCGAACCACCCGTCGGAACGAATGAACTTAGGAGGTGGTGTGTCAACGAAGCGAGTGTCAAAGATTCGTGCAGCGCAAACGGACGGTGATTAAAGCATTCGGGCCAAACTCCTTGAGAACTGACGTCCGGGCATGATCTTTTCCTTTTCTTTTCTTTTGAAAATTGTATCGTATAAATCCAAATAAAAGAGGATAGAGTATAATTTCTCAGTAAGTCTTCTTAACCGTCTTTCTGGCGGGATAGACTATAATTGGATTTCACGGCCGCCCCGAGGTCGTTTTGGGGGCATTTTACTTGGCGTTAACACAAGGATTATGGATGTTCTGGCATCTTCGGAGGGAGAGTTTCACTTAAACTCCATATCCGAAACAAAGCTGACAACTTCACATGGTCCCTCGTCGCCGTGTATGGGGCAGCCCAGGATGAGTTCAAGGCTACTTTTCTCTGTGAATTGGTTAATCTGGCGAAAGATAATCCCTACCCCATTCTTATTGGTGGGGATTTTAATTTGCTACGATTTCCAAATGAGAAAAGCCGTGGTAGGTTTGATAATCATTGGCCTTTCCTTTTCAACGCTGTCATAGACAGTCTAGATTTGCGAGAGGTTTCCATGACTGGAAGACAGTTCACTTGGGCGAACAGTCCCCCGGAGCCGACATATGAGAAACTAGATCGCGTATTAATGGATACCGACTGGGAATCCAAATTCCCTATGGTCTCTTTTCGCGCTCTACCTCGTATAGAGACTATCTCAAACCATGCACCCATCCTCTTATCTACTGGATTGCCACGACCACAGTACAGACGCAAGTTCAAGTTTGAACTGGGTTGGTTACATCGGGATGGATTCCATGACATGGTCAAAGAGGTGTGGGATAAACCGGTTGCCGGACTTACCCCAATTCACAAATGGAACAACAAAATGCGTGCTTTACGTATGTTCCTTGGTGGTTGGGCTAGGCACACTGCGGGTATCCTCAAAAAAGAAAAGCTTTGTCTTTCATCTATTATTGATGATTTAGAAGCTTTGGCTGAGATTAGACCTCTCTCTGAGCATGAAATAGAGATCAAGAGTCAATCGAATGCCCAGTTAGCTCGCATGCTACGTGAGGAGGAACTTAAGTGGTACCAACATTCGAACTCTCAGTTTATCTTGAAAGGTGATTCGAATACGAAATATTTCCATGGAGTCGCCAATGGTAGACACCGGAAGAAACTCATTCATTCCCTACATCAAGAGGAGGGCACGATTGAAGGGCATGAGCAACTTAAGTCTTATATAACTAATTATTACAAAAATCTGTTCGGAACCCCTGAGGAAGGAAACTTCTCGATGGATGAGTCTCGAATAGATGACATCCCGCAAGTTTCTGATGCGGAAAATAGCCTTCTAACAGCTCCATTTTCCGAGGAGGAAGTTAGAAAGGTGGTTTTCCTAATGGAGCACAACAAAGCACCAGGTCCAGATGGTTTTCCCGCTGAGTTCTACCAGAACTTTTGGGATGTCATCAAACATGATCTCCTACACTTGTTTGGTTGCCTTCACGTTGGCCAACTAGAGTTGTTTCGCTTAAACTTTGGTGAAATTATTTTATTACCTAAGGTTAATGAGGCTGAAAGGATACAACAGTATCGGCCAATCTGCCTCCTTAATGTCAGTTTTAAAATCTTCACCAAGGTTGCGACAATTAGGCTACATTTGGTTGCTGAACATGTGGTTCGTCCTTCTCAAACTGCTTTCATGCAAGGCAGAAACATCCTAGATGGGGTGGTTGTCCTTCATGAAACAGTCCATGAATTGCATCGAAAAAAACTTAATGGATAGTTCTTAAAATCGACTTTGAAAAAGTTTATGACAAAGTCAAGTGGTCTTTTCTTCAACAGACTCTCAGAATGAAAGGATTTTCTGCAGAGTGGTGCGCAATGATCCATAGCTTTGTGACTGGAGGTAGTGTTGCCATTAAAGTCAATGATGACATTGGTAGCTATTTCCAAACGAAGAAAGGATTGCGACAAGGTGACCCAGCATCGCCCATGCTATTCAATATAGTGGCAGACATGCTAGCGGTCATGATTTAGCGTGCCAAGGTTGATGGCCAAATTGATGGGGTGGTGAATCATCTAGTTGATGGTGGTCTCTCCATCCTTCAATATGCTGATGATACAATTCTCTTTATGGATCATGACCTCGAGAAAGCAATCTGAAATTAATTTTATCAGCATTCGAGCAACTCTCAGGGCTTAAGATCAATTTCCATAAAAGTGAATTGTTTTGTTTTGGAGAGGCTGAAGATGAGGCTCACTTGTATGCTGACCTGTTCGGATGCGGGTTGGGCCAGTTTCCAATCACTTATTTGGGGATACCGATACATTATCGGAGACTCACAAATGCTGAATGGAAACACGTCGAGGAGAGACTACAAAAAAGACTTAGCAGTTGGAAAGTTAAACTGCTATCTCTGGGTGGAAGGTTGGTCCTCATAAATTCAGTACTAAGTAATATGGTACTATATATGATTTCCTTCTTCCAGTTGCCGAAAGGAGTATTACATAGATTGGATTACTTCCGATCAAGATTCTTTTGGCAAGGAGATAGCGAGAGAAAGAAATATCGGCTGGCTAAATGGAGTGTGGTTTGCCGTCCCAAGGACCATGGTGGGTTGGGCATTCATGACCTAGAGGTTAAGAATAGGGCCCTTCTTGGCAAATGGTTGTTTAAGTTATTGACGGAAGATGGTGTATGGCAAACCCTCCTAAGGAGAAAATATGTGGGTTCAAAGGCGGTATCACAAGTATACTGGAAGTCTGGGGACTCCCATTTTTGGGCGGGACTAATGGCAACAAAGAAATATTTCTTCCGCTATGGTTCCTTCTCGATTAAGGATGAATCGGAAATTAGATTCTCGGAGGATAAGTGGCTAGGTAATGCTATACTCCGAGAACAATATCCAGCTCTATACAATATTGTGCGTCACAAGGGTGATACTATCGCCAAGGTTTTGGAATCATTTCCGCCAAATGTGACGTTCAGAAGGGATTTAATTGGACTTAGATTCCAATCGTGGAACATACTACTCCAGCGGTTAGCCACAGTACAGTTGTCACAAGGGTCCGATGTATTTCGTTGGAACCTACATGGGAATGGAAACTTCTCAGTGGATTCTATGTATAGAGCTTTGATCCAGTCTGACGTGCCAGTTGATAATAATAAGAAGATCTGAAAGATGAAGATACCTCTTAAGAATAAAATCTTTGCATGGTATCTTCGTCGCGGAGTCATTCTTACAAAAAATAACCTTATTAAGAGGAATTGGCATGGAAGTACACAATGTGTCTTTTTGTCCGCATGATGAGACAATAAAACATTCCTTCTTTCAATGTAAATTGGCTCGTTCTATATGGTCAGTCATCCAAATAGCTTCTGGCTTCTATCCTCCTTGTAGTGTTGCTAATATATTTGGCAACTGGCTACATGGGATTGATCACAAGTTTAGAACTCTTTCTCGGGGTGGGAGCGCTTGCCGTGATTTGGTCGCTTTGGCTATGTAGAAATGATAAGGTTTTTAATGATAGAAATAATTCTCTTATGCAGGTTATCTACAGATGTACCGGGATTCTTCGTTTATAGTCCTCTCTACAACGAGTGGAGAATCGAGACCTGTTTACGGAGGTGTGTACACGTTTGGAGGCTACGGCGAGGGATATTTTTATCCAACGTGGGTGGCAGCATGATCTTAGGATGGGGCCACCTTCAGTTTAGGCGTTATACAGAATTCATTCCTTTGTATATCGCCTTCTTCTTTTATTTTAGCTTGGTGTGAGAACGTTGTTGGCTGTGTACATCTTAGTTATGCAGAGGTCGGATATAATGCTTAAACCTTTTAAGTAATAAAGCGCCCCTTCTCGAAAATAAAAGATGAAGGCTTCTAGATCCGGAGGTACAGGAGGGGAATTTCTTGTCATTCGCTCAAACTGTGATGTACTACCAAAGAGGCAAAGGCCTTGATTTGATAGAGAGAAAAACTAGAGGGTTTCGTGCAAAGAACAAGCCCTACAGCACTGCCGCTCCTTGGCTCTTTCACGTCGTTGGCTCTTTCATGGCAACCCTGTCGGATTAATAACCCAACCCGCCCCAGCTAATTCCATTGATTAACGAGGACATGAGAGAGCCAAGGAGCGGCAGTGTTGTGGTGGCGTACACCCGTCGATCCCAGGCCGACTTTAATTAGCCACAGTTACTACCACCTGCTTCGCAACCCCCACCGCCATGAATGCGTGATCTACTACTAGGCAGCTAGGGCTGCTGCTGCTCACAGCCCCATCCATGCCTCTCTCTCGTCACCTCCCCAACCGTAAATTGAAAATGAAGTGAAGTGTCGTGGAGAAAACGAGGTCCAACATCGAGAGAACGCGGCAGCATAAATTCCAGCCGAGCAATGCCTCTGTTTCTCACTCCCTCTCTCTCCTTTTCTCTCTCAGCATTAATGGTGGGGGGTTGCCTGGGTTGCTAAGCTAAGCTGCCTGCCTTGCTCGGCTGCGCTGGAGGAGAGGGGTCGCGGGCATGTGCTTGCATCCATCTCGGAGTTGAAGAGACGGAAAACCGACTAGGTGGTGGCGGAGAGGAGATGGGGGAGGGGAACGGGACGGCGTGGGCGGGGGCGCTGTCGCCGGCGGCGCGGTACGCGGAGACGGGAGGGGCGAGCTTGACATGGGAGAACCTGACGGCCGTGCTGCCTGGGTCCGGCGGCCGGCCGACCAAGAAGCTCTTGCAAGGGCTGTACGGCTACGCCGTGCCCGGCAGGATCGTCGCCATCATGGGGCCCTCCGGCTCCGGCAAGTCCACCCTCCTCGACTCCCTCTCCGGTATGCATCCCAATCTACATACTCTCCTCTGGATCCAGTTCTGGCACGTTTGTTGTTCCAGCGGGTTTACCCTCCTTTCGGATTTTTTTTGTTGTTGTTGTAATAGTAGTAAAATTAATAATTTCTGCGTTCGTTGCAGGGAGGCTGGCGAGGAATGTGCTCCAGACCGGCAAGGTGCTGCTCAACGGCAAGAAGAGGCGGCTCGACTTTGGCGCGGTGGTGAGTGTGAAAATTAGTAGAAGCCTAATTATACTCTCAACAGTGAGCCATTTCCTGCAACCAAACCTATCATGGGCTTCAATTCCATTTTCTCAATCAAGACGTTGTGTCAACAAAATGAAGCTTCAGTACTATGCTTACGATTTCTTTAATTTCTTATTGTTTGTGGACGAATTTGTCTGTAATCAAGTTGAGCTTGAGTACTCCCTATGCACAAAGTGACCATAAGCACATTTATTAGCCAAGCTGAAAGGTTGGATAATCAGGGGTCAAGTTAAAGTTCAGACTGTATTGGCTAAGAGCAGGATGCATAACAGTAGTTGTAGTTACCGTTAAGCTCATACCGAGACAATCCAATCGCTGAGTTTGTTATCCGACGTCTGTGTATCCGTTGCACCGGGCATCGATCGATGCGGAGGCTGGGGGCACTCTTTCCTTTACGTAAAAACAAACACCGCCTAAAAACACATGTTCCACGGAATGGTTCCTTTTGATCCCCTTTAATTTCGATGGATCATATGGTTGGTACCAAAAGCAAGCCGTTAGTTGGTAGCTAGGACTTGGAACACATCAAGCCCGTCATGTGCCGGTTCATACTCCATAATTAGTCTTCTGGTGGTTTCCCCATCTGAATTCAGTTTTTAGAGTATACTGCTTAGGAAAGTATATTGGGCAGTTCGGGGTTGACATCTAATGATCTAACATAGATCTTATCTCAACAAGCTATCACATTCTAATGTAGAAATAATAATAATACGCATGCTTTTGAAAAGCCACTGAACAGTGCCAAAAATAGCCTAAGTCCATTTCAGCTGAGTGTCTCAAGGTACTTTGTCAAACTGTTGCCATGGAACATGTACTACGAGAATGACACTGCCATTAAAAGCCCAACCAATTCTTGTTTGATGTTAAATAGGAGGATGCATTGGATTACGAAATGCAGTTGTCAATCCCTTTCCGTATGTCATATTACAAAATGCAGTTGTCAATCCCTTTCAGTATGACATGCATGCCACACACTAATAGTATTAGTCAATGAAAATAATTAATGTGGAATAGACACTCCACTCTTGTGTAAAATTTTGACTTGTGTAAGGCTACAAGTTGGAAATGGAATGCTTCTCTTCCAGGAAAAAGGAAGTGCAAATTTCAGATTCTAGTAAAACCTTAACCATGCCAAACTCGTAAAATTTATCTAGTCATATGCTCCTCAAAATATAAAAAGTAAGTACTCCTTCTGTAAAGAAATATAAGAGCGACTAAAGTAGTGATCTAAACGCTCTTATATTTCTTTAAGGGGGAGTATGTGTTAAGCAACCAAAAACTCATGTGCCCTATGCCGAACTCCAAGATTTCAGCTCCCCTCAGGTATTTAGCTCTCACAAAACGTTGCCATGGTTCAGATTCAGCTTCCAAACAACACCACCATTTGCACATTAAGCTATTATTCAGTTTAGGCTAGTTTTTCATGCCCAAACCTCAGGCCCCACATTACTAGATGATACCTCCTTTTTGCAGCAGCACCTTGCCAGAAAGATGACCTCCTAATCTTACCAAAATTTTGAAGAGTTGTTTTGCGCATATAAGGAACATGGCCATGTATTGGTGGTAAATAGGACTAACTGCAGTTTAAGTAGTTGTTGAGTGTTTAAGACCAATCGGTGTCAGAACATAAACCAAATGATTAAAAGAACTAATCAATACTGAAATTCTGATGCTACACGGCAGTTGTGGGTAGTGGGTACTGGATAGTAGCAATTTCAAAAGCGATTATGTTTGACGTATAGTTGTGAAATTAGTTGCTCTAGTTTAACTCAGTACAATTTAATTCCTTCCTTTGCGGGGCAGTACATACAATCAATTTCACGACATAAAGAGGATCCATATGGAAGTAGTACGAATTATCACTGGATGGGGATAAGATTACACAATACTAACATAAAGGAGGATCCAGCTGAATCTGAAATACCCCTGAATATTGTACTGAAACTACGAGCTACCAAATTTGTCTTAATAACTAGTACGATACGAGGAACCAAGATATAGTGAGCTCTCAAGTGTTTGACGTCGGTGGTGTGTACCTCGGTCTACAGGCGTACGTGACACAGGAGAACGTTCTGCTGGGCACGCTGACCGTCCGGGAGACGGTCACCTACTCGGCGCAGCTGCGGCTGCCGTCGAGCATGTCAAAGGCTGAGGTGCGCCGAGTCGTGGACGACACACTGGACGAGATGGGCCTCCGGGAGTGCGCTGAGCGGCCCATCGGCACGTGGCACCTCCGGGGCATCAGCGGCGGCGAGAAGAAGCGGCTGTGCATCGCGCTGGAGATCCTCACCCGGCCGCGCCTCCTCTTCCTCGACGAGCCCACCAGTGGCCTCGACAGCGCCTCTGCCTTCTCCGTCATCGAGACGCTCCGCACACTTGCCATTGATGGCGGACGCACCATTGTCTCGTCGGTGCACCAGCCCAGCAGCGAGGTATTTGCGCTCTTCGACGATCTCTGCCTCCTCTCCAGCGGCGAGAGTGTCTACTTCGGGGATGCCAAGCTTGCACCACAGGTAGTACTACTACAGTACTATATGTATGGTCACACGAAGCGCTTGCATGTGTTTTGTATGAGAACTTGGGCTCAAAAACACGGTTGCTTTTGTTTTTTTTCAGTTCTTTGCAGAAACCGGATTCCCCTGCCCGAGCCGGAGGAACCCATCCGACCACTTCCTCCGGTGCGTCAATTCGGACTTCGACGATGTCGCCACGGCCCTGAAAGGATCCATGAAGCTCCGAGCAGTATGAGAAAATTTAGGACTGGTTTTCCTTTTTAATGCAGTATGAGCAGCATGGTGACGTTTGCTACATGTTTTCTGATTGGGGTAAATGCATTTTTGTTTGATTTGAAGGAGGCAGATCTTGATCCCCTGTTGAAGTACTCGACTACGGAGATCCGAGAGCGGCTCGTGGATAAGTACCGGATCTCAGACTACGCCATGATGGTTAGGAACACAATACACGAGATAAGCAAAATAGTAAGCCACTCCCAAATTCCAAGCATCTTTTCGAATTTCCTTCGATCCGAGTTTTTTTTTCTTCTTCTAAATTTTGATGTTGTTGCATTGGATTTGCAGGAGGGTGTGATGGAGGAGGCAGTGAAGGGCAGCCAAGCGACCTGGTGCAAGCAGCTGCGCACGCTGACCAAGCGCTCCTACATCAACATGTACCGTGACTTCGGCTACTACAGGCTGCGCATCATCATCTACGTCCTGATGGCCATCTGCCTTGGCACCATCTACTACGACGTCGGCAACGGCTACACCGCGATCCAGGCGCGTGCCTCCTGCGGCGGCTTCGTCTCGGGCTTCATGACGTTCATGTCCATCGGCGGCTTCCCCTCCTTCATCGAGGAGATGAAGGTCTTCTCCCTCGAGCGGCAGAACGGCCACTACGGCGTCGCCGCCTACATCATATCCAACTTCCTCTCCTCCATGCCGTTCCTGTTGACAATGTCCTGGGCCAGCGCCTCCATCACATACTGGATGGTCAAGTTCCGGCCAGGATTCAGCTACTTCGCCTTCTTCGCCCTCAACCTCTATGGCGGCGTCTCCGTCATCGAGAGCCTCATGATGATCATCTCCGCCCTTGTGCCCAACTTCCTCATGGGCCTCATCCTTGGCGCCGGCGTCATTGTAATTCTGCAACCAATTTTTTCTTCTTCTGTGTATTTCATCACTTGGCACGTGCATTCTGGTGTCTGACAGGATCGATGCTTGCATTTTGCAGGGGATCATGATGTTGACGTCTGGATTCTTCCGGCTCCTTCCAGAACTTCCCAAGATTTTCTGGAAATACCCAGTGTCCTACATTGTCTACGGCTCTTGGGGTTTGAAGGTACAGCTTTTGATCGGTCAGCTGCAATGGATTATGCAAGTAAAATCCTTGTACTAGCTAGCATGCATCTGAAACTGAAAGCACTGCCTTGGCATGCAGGGTGCATACAAGAACGACCTGCTCGGGCTGGAGTTCGAGCCGATGACGCCGGGAGGCGAGAAGCTGACCGGCGAGTTCATCATCACCAACATGATGGGGCTGAGCGTCAGCTACTCCAAGTGGCTAGACCTAGCCATGATCTTCATCCTCCTCCTGGCCTACCGCATCACCTTCTTCTTCGTCCTCAAGGTCAAGGAGGCCGCCGCGCCCTACCTCCGCGTCGCCTACACGCGGTTCACTGTGAAGCGCCTTGAGCGGCGGGCGTCCTTCAGGGAGTCGCTGGCCATGACGTCCTTGTCCAAGCGGCACAACGCGCCGCACCCCATGGCCATGCAGGAGGGGCTCAACTCCCCCATGCAGCAGTACTGACTGGCCAATGACGATGAGTACCAGGAGCAGCCGCCCCGGCAGTTGAGTTGATCATTACTACAGCAAGAAGATAGCCGTCCGTGACATGCGTCTGTCACGATTACTTGTGTATGCGTTTCCACTTGTTAGTTTTGCTTGCAGGCTTGCGGCTTCGCTGGAAGCTTCAAGGCTCATAAACATACGGATAGTGCATTCTTTAAAAGTTTGGTTTTACTGTAAGAAGTCGCTGCAACCAATACAGATGCGAGATAATATTACGCATCATTGTTTTGCTCGTTTGTTTTAAGCTCGGTTACTTCATGCACATATCCAAGGGAAAAGGAACATCACAACTAGGCTATTCATGTGTAAATACTGGTGCAGCACTCACTGCACAGAATATCAAGTTTTAACTACTACTCCCTCCGTCCAAAAAAGTTTGTCTCTCAAATGGATGTATCCAGCACATACATCTATTTAAGGGACAACCTTTTTCGGACAGAGAGAGAGGGACAAGCTTTTTCAGACGGAGGGAGTACGTCCTTCCAAATTAATTAAAGTTATTTTTTAAGGGAAACAACAGGACTTTGGTGCGTATTTTTATTGATTTTCAAATAAATGATACAGAAGTCTGACGAAAAGAAAACAAAGCAACTATACATGCTAATCTAGAAGAAAGAAAATACAACAAGAGTAAAATGCACCCGTGATCATTAAACTTGTATCGAAAGCTCACTTTGGTCATTGTACTTAAGAATACGGTTAATACGGTCACTATATATGACTTTAGGTAATTATACGGTCACTGCCTCACTGTATAGCTCCGTATTTTGCTCTGTTGACTGGTCAAACATCACAACACCCTCTCTCTACCCTATGAGGGTCCCACCTGTCAGTTGACCTCCGCATCGATCTGTGGACAGCACACAGCAACAATTTTTCTTAGGCTGGTACCGCCGCATGTGTGCATGCATGCATGCTATCGAGTGCTTGCTGGACGGGGCTGCATGCTAGGATCCCTGCTCCCGACTTTCTTCACGGCTGCTCAGTTCCCTTCAGTGTTCCTTTCCCAGAACAAAAAAAGACAACAATCTTTATACTCAAAAAAAAAAGAGACCAACCCAAGAGCTAACCTTTGTTGGCATTTTTTTTATAGGAGAAACTCCGCGAGCATCACGCGTCGAAGCCATGACTCGAACTCGGGTGTGCTGTCAGCAACCTCAGCTGCCCAGCCAACGGGTCGACGCTCCGTCCTCAACAATCCTTATACTCAAGACTCAAGAATCAGCCACGGGCTCAAAAAAAAAAAGACTCAGCCACGCGGCCATTGTTATACCTCTAGTATGTACGTCTGTTACATAAATATATACATAGTACTATATCGAACGTTCGCTGTCTTCACCGATGGACGCATCATCCGAGGATGCGCCGCTCCGCTCACGCCATCGCCACCTGCACTTCGATGAGCCCGGCCACCATCGCCGCTGTTGGCGCAGCCGCGCAGGTACCGACCTCAACGGCGATATAGCCGAGTGCTTTTCGTCGATACACGCGTATGAGGCTAGCTCGAGTAATTTCTGAGCTAAATCGGTTTCGTTCAGACATAGACGGCGAGAGATACACGTACAAAGGAAGAAGCCTAGTTAGCTGCTCGATCCATTTTCCTAGGCTAGGTAGCACAGGCAGGTATATGTAACAACACGCCGCTGGCTGATCGATCTGATCGCTCGAAGCACACGCACCCGAGGCAATATGAGGACACGCGAGTCACGCCGAGTTGATGGCCACAGCCCACAAGACCGTATCAGTTATCTTTGTTTTCTTTCTATTGAGCTGATTCAAAATATTACAGGGGTACAAGCTCGGATGATTGTTCCAGTCCAAGCCGGACATGGACTCTCCAACATCTGGGGCACAAGCAGCTCAGCCCGGTGTCCTCGCTTGAACACTGACATGTTCCCATTCACCGGCATGTACGTACGTACAGCCGCATAGGTCTTAGCTCCACAACGTGGACACCATGATGAGCACGGCAAGGGTTCAAAAGTGCTGCGTGCATGCGTGTAACTGTGTAAGTGTGTTTTGTGCGTGTTAATTAAATATTCATAACGCTCCATAGATTTAACACAAACTTGTGTGGGCATAGTGGTTAGAGTACGTGGGCTTCAGCAGAGATCCCTGGTTTGATTCTCATGCGATGGCGGTGTTTTTCTTTAAAAAAAATTGACAGGTGAGTCCCACATAGGTAGAGTCGTAGAGAGAGTGTTGTGATGTTTGACCAGTCAACAGGACAAAATACAGAGCTATACGGTGAGGCAGTGACCGTATAATCACCTTAAGTCGTATATAGTGACCGTATTGACCGTATTCTAAGTACAATGACCAAAGTGAGCTTTCGACAAAAGTTCAATGACCGCGGATGCATTTTACTCATACAACAACAACAGCTGCAGGGGAGCGCCAAAGAAGAAAAGAAGCTAAACATATACAAATATAACAGAATCTAGAAGAAAGAAAATACAACAACAACAGCTGCAGAGGAGCGCCAAAGAAGAAAAGAAGCTAAACATATACAAATATAACAGTTCGAGTGAGCTATATGAAAGCTTTGACCCAATCTTGTAGCCCACTGTAGTCCTTTTTCTTTGCACTTGAGTTCTTCCTTGAACTTTCTCCTGCAAGCATAAAGGCTTGGGCTTGTTAAACATCATGTCACGTAACATGTGTACACCGAAGGAGGAGTCCTACGTGCGTTCCAGGAGGTAGAGATAAGCTAGGTAGTTAGTTGAAATATATCTTCTGTAACCTACCCTATCTCTTTATCTCTTCTTCTTCAAGTCTCCTGTAATATCTCAACTATCGTTGTATGCGCTTCAGGGATCCTGCGCCCCTGCCTATAACATGCAACACGTCCCCTCGCACCGAGGTCAAGACGTTTCCGCTCTCGCACATGGTAATCAGAGCCATCCTACTTTCCATCTAGTTTTCTCTTGATTCCAGCCTTGCCAACGAGCATGTCTTCCTCCTCCAGCGCACCTCACCCTAGCCTCAATGGGCAGGTGATCGAGAAACTCTCCCGCACGAACTACGTGTTATGGCGCACATAGATCACGCCACAGCTGCGTGGCACCGGTGTCTTCAGCTATGTTGATGGCACCTCGCCGGAGCCGGCCAAGCTCCAAGCCACCAAGGACAAGGACGGCAAGGATACCTTTGTGCCCAACCCTCTCCACCCCATCTGGGTCCGGGAGGACTAGCAGGTGCTCGGCTACCTGCTGAGCAATCTCTCCAAGGTGGTGCTCGTCACGGTGACCACGATCACCACAGCGCAGGCGCTCTGGACGACGCTGGCGGGCATGTACTCGTCGCAGTCGCTGAGCCGCGTCAACAATATCCGTACCTCGCTCATCAACACGCAGAAGGGCACCCAGTCCGCCGCCGCCTACTTCACCACCATGCGCGGCCTCGCGGACGAGCTGGCTGCGGCCGGCAAACCCATCCAAGATGATGAACTGATCTCGTACATCCTCCACGGGCTGGATCTGGAGTACCAGCCCCTCGTCTCCGCCCTTAATGCGCGCGTCAGCCCCGCCTCCCTCGACGAGATCTTCTCCATGCTCAGCAACTTTGACCAGTGCATGGCGCAATTCCAGAACTCCAGCGACTTCAAATCCTCCGCCAACCTTGCTTCCCGTGGTCGTGGCGGCGGCTCTCGCTACTGTGGTCCTTCCTGTGGCAAGGGTAGGTCCGGTGGCGCCGGAACCAGCAGCAGTGGCGGAACCAGTGGTGGTGGCGGCCGTGGCAACAGAGGCCGTCGTGGTGGCGGCTCTAGCAGAACTCGCCCGGACGCCTCGCGCTGTCAGATCTATGGCAAACCAGGCCACACCGCCAAGGACTGCTGGTACCGTTATGATGAAGACAAGGACGACTCCCAAGATGATGACAAGATCGCTGCGGCGGCTGATGGCTCGTATGGCGTCGACACCAACTGGTACCTCGACAGCGGCGCCACCAATCATCTCACCGGAGAACTCGAGAAGGTGACTCTTCGTGAGAAGTACCACGGCAAGGATCAAATCCACACCGCCGATGGTGCAGGTATGAGCATCAGCAACATTGGTCATTCGGTTATACATACCCCTAGTCGTAAGATTCATCTTAGAAAAATATTGCATGTTCCTAGTGCCAACAAAAACCTCCTTTCCGTTCACAGAATTACACTTGACAATCATGTCTTCATTGAATTTCATCCTTTTTTCTTCTTGATCAAGGATCTGGCCACGAGGAAAACTCTCTATCGAGGTAGATGCGTTCGTGGACTCTACCCACTTCTTCCGGAGTTTAGAAGACACAATAAACAAGCCTATGGTGTTGTCAAGCTTTCTTCAACACGGTGGCACGATCGTCTAGGACATGCTTCATTTTCTTTAGTTGAACGCTTGCTTAGGAAAAATAAGCTCCTGTTTGTTGGTGAGCATCATGTTGAAACTATTTGTGATTCATGCCAAAGAGCAAAAAGTCATCAATTGCCTTATCCTATTTCTACCAGTGTTTCTACTCAACCACTTCAGTTAATTTTTTCGGATGTTTGGGGTCCTGCCCCTAGCTCAGTTGGTAGACACACATATTATGTTAGTTTCATTGATGACTATAGCAAGTTTTCTTGGATCTATCTTCTCAAGAAACGATCAGAAGTTTTTCAAAACTTCCAAGCACTTGTCGAACGAAAATTTGATCACAAAATTATTGCGGTACAGTCTGATTGGGGAGGGGAATACGAAAAAAGTTGAATTCCTTCTTCCAAACTCTCGGCATATCCCATCATGTTTCATGTCCTCACGCACACCAACAAAACGGCTCTGCCGAACGTAAGCACCGTCACATAGTTGAGGTGGGTCTAGCTCTCCTAGCTGGTGCTTCCATGCCCCTCATGTTTTGGGATGAAGCTTTTCTCACCGCTGTGCACATCGTAAACATGCTTCCCAGCCGTGTCATCAACAACGAAGCCCCCATGGAAAAAGGCTGTGCGTGTTGGCCCAACCTTCGTCCATACAATAATCGAAAACTGATGTTTCGATCAAAACAGCGTGTGTTTCTGGGGTATAGTGCCCAACATAAGGGTGTCAAATGTCTTGATGTCTCCTCTGGACGTGTGTATATTTCACGTGACATTGTCTTTGACGGGACCAAGTTTCCGTTTGCTGATCTTCACCCCAATGCGGGTGCACTTCTCTGCAAAGAAGTTCTACCTCTTCCTCCTCATCTCACTGGTTTTGATCACGGGGGTGATAACTGTAATGATCAAGTGTTGACTGACCCTCTTAATACCACATATGAGCATGATGATGATGCAGGAGAAAGCACAGAAAAAACAGCAGCCGAAACAATGAAGAAACGCGCTCCACAGCGCCATATTTCATGTGTCCAGGCAAGGGGAACAAATCCTCCTCGGGATCCGTCCAGCCAGGT
Source organism: Aegilops tauschii subsp. strangulata (assembly GCF_002575655.3). Lineage (NCBI taxonomy): Eukaryota > Viridiplantae > Streptophyta > Magnoliopsida > Poales > Poaceae > Aegilops > Aegilops tauschii. The sequence continues at coordinate 141,602,680 of NC_053035.3, read as the reverse complement.
GCGCCAGCAGAATCGTCCTCAGGATCGGCGCGGCGAGACGCGGTAGGCAGGTCAGGCGGATCCGCCTCAGATTCCGCGCCAGGCAAACCAGGCATGGGCCACCGCGCAGTGACAGCGACGTCGAGCCTGTCACGCGGCACCCTGTGGCTGGGGAACACACCTCCTCCGCCCCGCGCCGATCAGGCGATGAAAGGTGGCGCACCGCCACTGGACCTATGGTGGCACGGTTTCCGGCTCAGCCGGTCTGCTACAAACGACGCAACCTGCGCCACCCGGCAGCTGCAGGCCCGATCGGCGCGGGATCCCGTGCTGATACGTGGCCCACTCAATCCTGCGCCAATGATGCGGCCTGCAAGGCGGGATCTTCTGCGCTGGCTGCGGCGTCTGCGCCCTCCAACGCCATAGAAGATCCGGCTCAGGAGGACTTGGCGGCTGCTACTGGTTCAACTTCTGCCATAGGATCTTCTGTGGCAGAAACAACAGCTACATCATCTCCGCGACGTACACGTCTACAAAAAGGGGTAATAAAACCTATTAACTACAAGCATGTTACAAAGTATGACATGGTATGTTCTACAGGTGAACCAGGTGAACCACACACCCTTGAGGAAGCCTTGGGTGATGAGAAGTGGAAAAAGGCCATGAATGAAGAATTTGTGGCACTACAGAAGAACAAAACATGGCATTTGGTTCCTCCACAGAAAGGTAAAAATCTCATCGACTGCAAGTGGGTCTTCAGAATTAAAAGAAAGTCAGATGGAACCATTGACCGTTACAAAGCTAGATTAGTTGCAAAGGGATTCAAACAACGGTGTGGCATAGACTACGAGGACACGTTTAGTCCTGTTGTAAAAGCTGCTACTATTCGTCTAGTTTTGTCTATTGCTGTTTTCAGGGGCTGGAGTCTCAGGCAACTAGATGTACAAAATTGCGTTTCTCCATGGTGTTCTGGAAGAGGAAGTGTACATGAAGCAACCTCCTGGGTTTGTGAACAAAAATGTTCCCTCTTATATATGCAAACTTGACAAATCACTATATGGGTTGAAGCAAGCTCCAAAGGCATGGTATTCACGTCTAAGTCACAAGATGCAAACACTTGGCTTTGTTCCTTCTAAGTCTGACACCTCACTGTTCATTTACAACAAGTATAACACATATATATTTGTACTTATATATGTTGATGATATCATTGTTACTAGCTCATCAGATGAGGCTATCACAGGACTTTTGAAAGATCTCAGTATAGAGTTTGCTCTCAAGGATCTTGGAGACTTGCACTATTTCCTAGGGATTGAGGTAAAGAAGCATGAGGATGGACTTCATCTCTCTCAGGAAAAGTACGCAACAGATTTGGTAAAAAAGGCAGGTCTTCAAGGTTGTAAGCCCTCACCCACTCCTATGTCAAGTTCAGAAAAATTATCTCTCACAGAAGGACAACTTTTAGATCAAGATGATAGTACAAAGTACAGAAGTTTAGTAGGTGCACTCCAATATCTCACATTTACTAGACCTGATATCTCATTTGCTGTCAACAAAGTCTGTCAGTTTCTTCATGCACCCACTATAGTTCATTGGACTGCTGCAAAACGTATTGTTCGTTATGTTAAGAATGCTGCAAACATTGGTTTGAATTTCAGCAAGTCATCATCTACACTTGTCAGTGCTTTTTCAGACTCTGACTGGGTAGGTTGTCTGGATGATAGAAGGTCTACTGATGGCTTTGCAATCTTTCTTGGACCAAACTTAATATCATGGTGTGCAAGAAAACAAGCCACAGTTTCCAGGTCTAGCACAAAGGCAGAGTATAAGGCACTAGCAAATGCCACAGCTGAGATTATTTGGGTACGATCCATGTTGAAGGAACTTGGTGTCAAAAGTACTCAAGCTCCATGCTTGTGGTGTGATAACTTGGGTGCTACATATTTATCTACTAATCCAGTCTTTCATGCCAGGACAAAGCATATTGAGATAGATTTCCACTTTGTGAGAGAAAGGGTTGCCAAGAAGCAACTTGATATTCGGTTTGTGCATTCTAGAGATCAAATTGCAGATGGATTCACAAAACCATTACCTACAAGAAGCTTTGAAGACTTCAAACATAATCTCAACTTGATGAAGTTGTGATTAAGGGAGGGTGTTAAACATCATGTCACGTAACATGTGTACACTGAAGGAGGAGACCGAAGGAGGAGTCCTGCGTGCGTTCCAGGAGGTAGAGATAAGCTAGGTAGTTAGTTGAAATATATCTTCTGTAACCTACCTTATCTCTTTATCTCTTCTTCTCCAAGTCTCCTGTAATATCTCAACTATCGTTGTATGCGCTTCAGGGATCATGCGCCCCTGCCTATAATATGCAGCACGTCCCCTCGCACCGAGGTTAAGACGTTTCTGCTCTCGCACAGGGCTTATATGCTTAAATATGAAGTCATTCCTTGTGTTCCATAGAGCCCAAGTCACAAGAATGATAATTTCCAAATAGAAAGGCAAGTTGATTAGTCGCTTCACTCGATCAATCTTGTCCTGCAGACCTAATCCATTGGATGTCCAAGAAGGACATATGTAGTTCCAGCATATCTTTGCGAATAGATAGTGAAAGAAAAGATGATCTCTTGTTTCAAGAGTCTTCATGCTACAAAGAACACACATATAGTCCTGTATAAAGAAATTTTTGCGCAGCAAGAGAGCTCTAGTATTTAACCTGTTGTTCGCTAGAAGCCAAAAAGAAGATCTTATGTTTTAGTTGGCAGCATGTCTTCCATAGCCATCTTACCACTGGGATCACTGGTGTCATAGGAATTAAGATGTTGTAGACCTTGGAAACCTTATAGGAAGCCGAGCCCGTAGTTATTTGCCAACAATCATCATCAGGCATAAGTTGAAGGTCCATAATAAAATTTCCCAATTCTTGAAACTGAGCATATGCCTCCTCTGATAGAGGCAGGTGGAAAAGGGCAGTGAGATCCTCAGATTTGAATAGTTCAGCAATCGAGATGTTTTCATTGTCAACAAAGGAGTGAAGATGTGGCCATCTTTGAGCTTTAGCAATCCCATCCCAAGTGTCAGGCCAGAAGCTTAAGGTTTGGCCATTGTGCAGAATGACAGATGCATGCTCTTTATATATTGGAAAGAGTTTCATGCAGTCTCTCCACCAAAAGGAGCAATTGGCCATACAGGTTGAAGTAAAACCATTTTTTATAAAAAACTTCCCACACAAGGTGCACCCATGGAATATCCAAGTGATTAATAAATTTGTGCACCATCTTAAGCAAAAGACTGGTGTTTTGAGTTGATAAATTCAGAATTCCCAGACCACCTCTATCCTTTGGCCTGCAAATTAAGTCCCAAGCTGCGAGAGGAAGGTTTTTCTTTTCCAGGTCCTTCCCTCTCCAAAATATATGTCTCCTATACTTGTCAATTTGCTCAATGACCCCTTTGTATAGAAGCAGACAGCTCATAATGGAAGTGGGTAAGGATGAGAAAACAACATTAACCATGAGGAGTCTCCCATCATAACTAAGGTACTGAGAATAGGAATTTAGTCTCTTTTGATTTCTGGCAATGATGTACATAAAGAATTCCATTCGAGGTTTGGTAAAGCTGAGAGGAGTGCCATATATGTAAAGGGGGATGTACCAACAGAACATCCCAAAATCGAGGAGAGCTGTTGCATTGTGTCATCAGGCACATTAATAGAGAAAATGTTGGATTTCCAGTAATTTACCTTTACACCAAAGGCTTGAGAAAAAAGGTTCACTAAAGATTGTAATTGTGCTAGTTATTGAGGACATGCTGGCATGATGATCAAAGTATCATTAACATATTGGAAAATCTGGGCATGATGCAAACTATAGAGGGGATTGGATGGTTCCTTTGTGCATTGCGTCATTGGGAATAGTTTGCAAAAAATCTACAGCAAGCACAAAGAGCAAGGCAGAAAGGGGATCCCCTTGCCTTACACCTCTTCCGCACTTGGAAGAGTTCCCAGGTATGCCATTTAATAGTACAACTGATGTGGCCGTGTTTAAAATTTGCTGAATCTAGCACTATTGCGGGATGGGCCAAACGTGACACTACGATCAGAGACCCTTCGAAGAAACTGTGTGCGATGCCATAATCGCAAACGGTGGTGTAAAAAAACCGTCAAAAAAGGTGCAAAACGTTTGCAATGACAGATGCATCAAACACGGTTCAGGATTTAGTTGCATGTGCGATGCAGGGCATACGGTTCAGCTCAATTAACTGTTTGGGATGAGGAGGCACAAAAGAAACGGGTAGCCAGATGAAGGCGTGTGCGATATACAACATACGGTTCACTGGGATGAACTGTGTGTGATTAGGCAACACAATGGAAACGGTTCAACTGAACAAGATGTGTGTCATACGCAGCAAACGGGTCCGTAATCTGAAATGTGTGCGAAGACCAATAATAACACAGACGATTGCTGCTAATAAGCCGTGTGAATTGCTCTGTCTACAGTAGAATAACATGTATATATATAACTGAAATAAACATCCAATTACGTAAGTGACTATACAGATCATTCACACACACCTCAATAAACAATTGCATGCATTCTAAAGTAGGAGAAACAATCGTCTAGTCATCTACTTCTTGTGACGCTCCCGCCACTGCTATGTGGCTCGATCCCTCGTCTTTGTCAGGAAGAAGATAGTTCCTCATGTCAACGATCCTCCTGTACATCTCGTAGCTTGTGTACGCGTCCATGGCCGCATACTTGACATGTTGTTCATCCAGTCTCTTATGCCACACACTGTGCCAGGCGTTCTTGTCCTTATTGCTCTCTTCCTTCATCTTCGCGAGGCAAAGTCAACCAGGGAGTTCAGTTTGTTTTTGTCGCTGCCCTAGACCTTGTAGTGGTGCTCGATGTTGACAAGATTCGGGCATTTCAAGTCCGAAACCTTGAGCGCTTTTAGATCGTTGGTGGTGTCCACCGTAGCGAAACTATAGTCGGAGCTCTTGATAAACCTGGAGGAACGCTCGCAAGGCCTTGTGGCAAGGTGGAAGTGGTAGACGAGGACGTCATGTCGCACGCACAACTGGGCGACGGCAACCTTCTGATCGTGCCCGGCACGACCGATGGTGTACTCGAGGTCGAAGCCGACCACTCGGTACTTGTCATCGGCAAGGAACTGCTCCATAGTTTGGAAGGAGCTCTCCACCGAGACCGGATCATTCGTGTACACCACCGAGAGGGCCTTCCCCCTCACGTGGGTGTCCACTACGTGATGCGTGGTGAACTGCCCGCCGTTGTCGTCGTCGGCCGCTGGGAGCGCCATTGGAGCCACGGGGAGCGCCATTAGAACCGCTGGATGTGCTCTTTGTATGTGTCCTCATGGGTGTGCTTATTGTGTCGTGTGAGACGAGAGATGAAGGTAAATGGCCGCAGGAATAAAAGGGGGCTGGGCGGCGTTGGATTGTCGGCGCGTCTGCATGTTAGTTTTTGCAGCGGGTAACTGCATCGTTGCACCGCGCCCGGCGCAACCGCTTGCACACGAACGTGCGTGATCGTGCGCCGGCCCCAAACACTGGCAGCGCGCGTGAAGGGACGAGGGTAGAGCACCCGGAGGGACGCGGGAGCAGAGCGTGCGCGGCGGGACGCGAGCAGAGCGCGCCGCGGCCGCTTGAACCGCAAGCAACCACACGCATAGAGCAGTTGAACACGCATGAAATGGTCGCCTACAAGCCGGCCGACAGTTGCGTTGCTGCATAGAGAGCGGCCGTGTGGTACCACCTCCGTCTAGTCTACAGTCTCCTTTATATTCCGTGCCATACTTTGCCCTCAAATTTAACCAACAAAATGTTAATGCATGTTTTCAAAATTATATAATTGGAAACTATTTACAAATACAAATCCAACTATATAATCTTTGGCGACATGCATTCGTATTTTATTAGTTAAATCATACTTATAAACCAGGACGGTGGTATAGTAGGTAATTAAATCGCAAATGTTTTTTTATTAACCGTATGTGTACGTGGCCTTTCGTCCTCCTCTCGCACGTCTTGTCACCCCGCTGCCGCAGACGGCTTACAGCGCAAGCTTGTGTAGCGCGCGGGGGCGTTCTTTTTGCCAAATGGTGGGGCCAATGAATCGTCGGTGAGCCCATTCCCGCGCAACCTCGCAGGTTCCCGCGCAAGCTTCCTGCCCGACTCGGTGAAATCCCCCAAATTACCAATGCTTACGGCCTGCTATAAAACCCTCACGACCGGCGAGTCCTGCGTTGCATTTTCCCCTCCATCCCTGTAGCTTATCTCGTCTGCTTCTCCCACAATCGCCAATGGCACTGGTCCGTCGTCATCGCTCAGCCACTCCGCCATCATTAGAGGACAGCTCCAGCTGGGAGGCTACACCGCAGCGGCGGCGCAGTCCCCGACGTAGTGTAGTGTGTGTGGCATCCCTGTTGGGTGTGCGCGGAACACCCACCACATGCTCTGCCGCCGGTGCCCATAGGCAGCTGTTGTCGGTCGCCGTTGCCGCCACACCACCGTCGAAAGCCAGGGCCATCGCCCACTCCGCCGCCGCGGCCCGAACGCGGGAGGTGGCCGTCGTGGCCGCCACCCCACTGCCGGCCACTGTGGCCATCACCCGCTCCGCCACCGCAGCCCGAAGGCGGGAGGTGGTGGTCGTGGCCGCCACCCCGTCGTCGGCCGCCGTGGTCGCCAGCCCACCGTCGACTGCCGGGGTCATCACCCGCTCCTCCACCGCCGCCCGAAGGCGGGAGGCGGAGGTGGATGCACGCACGTGCGTCAGCGACCTTGCGCGCTACACCGAGTTCCTGCGGGAGGAGGAGGAGCGCCTCGTCGAGCACGCAAAGAGCCTTACCGCCGCCGTGGACGCGGCACACGCCGCTTCAGAGGCGAGGAATCAGGAGATCTACGAGGAGAACCACCGCTTCAAGAGGGGTCATCTGGAGCGGCAGAGGGCGTTCGAGGTGAGCGTCGCTGAAGCTGCATTAGCGGCAGGCACCGCATTGCGGTTGCCCAGCTCGTCGGTAGGCTCCTCCTCCTCCGCCTCTTACTGAGCGTGCTCGGCAGAGGAGAGGCAGCCGGAAGTAGTACAAAGCCCCTCCGCAGTAGTAGTAGTAGTATTTAGGGGCTATTTTGTTCTGTTCATCTGACTATAGATGTGGTGGAACTGTACAACGTACTTAAAATTAGCTAGTATATATAGTTGAACTGGCTATTTCAGTACGTGGTTGGCAACAATTGGGGAAAAGTTTGGTCAGTTCAGCTGTTGAGTTGAACTGTTTGTATAAATTAAGAACGACTGCTTAATCTATGAATGAAATCTAAGCTTAATCTATGAATGAAATCTATGTTACAAGGATTGACAAATCTTACCAAATTGTTTGTACGTGGTTGCACACGGGTCATCCAAAATAACCGTTTGCGTTGAAGGGATGCACAAATCCTGTGCTGCTCTCACTTTGCATACGGGTGTTCTATCTAAAACGTTTGCGATCAAGAGCTGCAGAAATCCTGCTCGGCGCTCGCACGCCTCCCTTTTAGTCAAGGTCAAGCAGCTGTCAGCACGGCACCTCCTATAGCCATTAAAACCAAGACACGTGGCGTCACGTGAATGGTTAACAGAATTTTTGATTTACTAGAATTTAAAAACCAGGCATCTCAATATTTTGCCGGCAATCAACGGTGCCCTAGTGTTTGAAATTCATTCCCATTTCTTGCATGGGTCCTAAGCATGCACCCAAGGACACATATTTGATTTTTCGACCAATTTATATGCACTGGAGCATGTGCATGTAGTTCAAATTTGAATTATGCACATAAATGCATTGAAAACTCAGTTAATGCATAAAAATGTCCAAACGAACCCCGAAAATCACAAAAATTCACACAACACTCATGTTGTTCTATGTTGACACGAGAAAAAATTTGAAAGCAATAAGAGGCAATGGATATCGTTCCGTCCCCAAAGGTGGGACCTTCCCTACCGAAAACCATCATGCTTGTTGTGAGAAGCTTCGGTTTGTGAGAAGCATATACCCAAACCTGCCCCAAATGGGACAAAATTTGTACCACGGCATGTTGATGCCGCTCCATGATAGCATGCCAAATTTCATGAATTTCAGACGAGTTTTGGATTTACTAGAATTTAAAAACCAGACATCTCAATGTTTTGCCGGCAATCAAAGGTGCCCCGGTGTTTGAAATTCATTCCCATTTCTTGCATGGGACCTAAGCATGCACCCAAGGACACAGATTTTATTTTTCGACCAATTTATATGCAATGGAGCATGTGCATGTAGTTCAAAATTGAATTATGCACATAAATGCATTGAAAACTCAGTTGATGCATAAAAATGTCCAAACGAACCCCGAAAAATCACAAAAAATCACACAACACTCCTGTTGTTCTATGTTGACACGAGAAAAAAAATTGAAAGCAATAAGAGGCAATGGATATCGTTTTGTCCCCAAAGGTGGGACGTTCCCTACCGAAAACCATCATGCTTGTTGTGAGAAGCTCCGGTTTGTGAGAAGCATATACCCAAACCTGCCCCAAATGGGACAAAATTTGTACCACGGCATGTTGATGCCGCTCCATGATAGCATGCCAAGTTTCATGAATTTCAGATGAGTTTTTGATTTACTAGAATTTTAAAACCAGGCATCTCAATGTTTTGTCGGCAATCAACGGTGCCCTGGTGTTTGAAATTCATTCCCACAGAATGCACCCAAGGACACAGATTTGATTTTTCAACCAATATATATGCACTGGAGCATGTGCATGCACTTCAAATTTGAATTATGCACATAAATGCATTGAAAACTCAGTTAATGCATAAAAATGTCCAAACGAACCCCGAAAAATGACAAAAAATCGCACAACACTCCTGTTGTTCTATGTTGACACGAGAAAAAAAATTGAAAGCAATAAAAGGCAATGGATATCGTTTCGTCCCCAAAGGTGGGACGTTCCCTACCGAAAACCATCATGCTTATTGTGAGAAGCTCCGGTTTGTGAGAAGCATATACACAAACCTGCCCCAAATGGGACAAAATTTGTACCACGGCATGTTCATGCCGCTCCATGATAGCATGCCAAGTTTCATGAATTTCAGACGAGTTTTTGATTTACTAGAATTTAAAAACCAGGCATCTTAATGTTTTGCCGGCAATCAACGGTGCCGTGGTGTTTGAAATTCATTCTCATTTCTTGCTTGGGACCTAAGCATGCACCCAAATACACAGATTTGAATTTTCGACCAATTTATATGCAGTGGAGCATGTGCGTGTAGCTCAAATTTGAATTATGCACATAAATGCATTGAAAACTCAGTTAATGCATAAAAATGTCCAAACGAACCCCGAAAAATCACTAAAATTCGCACAACACTCCTGTTGTTCTATGTTGACACGAGAAAAAAAATTGAAAGCAATAAGAGGCAATGGATATCGTTTCGTCCCCGAAGGTGGGACATTCCCTACCGAAAACCATCATGCTTGTTGTGAGAAGCTCCGGTTTGTGAGAATCATATACCCAAACCTGCACCAAATGGGACAAAATTTGTACCATGGCATGTTGATGCCGCTCATGATAGCATGACAAGTTTCATGAATTTCAGACGAGTTTTTGATTTACTAGAATTTAAAAACCAGGCATCTCAATGTTTTGCCGGGAATCAACGGTGCCCTGGTGTTTGAAATACATTCCCATTTCTTGCACGGGACCTAAGTATGCACCCAAGGACACATATTTGATTTTTCGACCAATTTATATGCATTGGAGCATGTGAATGTAGTTCAAATTTGAATTATGCACATAAATGCATTGAAAACTCAGTTCATGCATAAAAATGTCCAAACGAACCCCGAAAAATCACAAAAATTCACACAACACTCCTGTTGTTCTATGTTGACACAAGAAAAAATTTGAAAGCAATAAGAGGCAATGGATATCGTTTCGTCCCCAAAGGTGGGACGTTCCCTACCGAAAACTATCATGCTTGTTTGTGAGAAGCTCCGGTTTGTGAGAAGCATATACCCAAACCTGCCCCAAATGGGACAAAATTTGTACCACGGCATGTTGATGCCGCTCCATGATAGCATGCCAGGTTTCATGAATTTCAGACGAGTTTTTGATTTACTAGAATTTAAAAACCAGGCATCTCAATGTTTTGTCGGGAATCAACGATGCCCTGGTGTTTGAAATACATTCCCATTTCTTGCATGGGACCTAACATGCACCCAAGGACACATATTTGATTTTTTGACCAATTTATATGCATTGGAGCATGTGCATGTAGTTCAAATTTGAATTATGCACATAAATGCATTGAAAACTCAGTTAATGCATAAAAATGTCCAAACGAACCCCGAAAAATCACAAAAATTCACACAACACTCCTGTTGTTCTATGTTGACACAAGAACAAAATTTGAAAGCAATAAGAGGCAATGGATATCGTTTCGTCCCCAAAGGTGGGACGTTCCCTATCGAAAACCATCATGCTTGTTGTGAGAAGCTCCGGTTTGTGAGAAGCATATACCCAAACCTGCCCCAAATGGGACAAAAATTTTACCACGGCATGTTGATGCCGCTCCATGATAGCATGCCAGGTTTCATGAATTTCAGACAAGTTTTTGATTTACTAGAATTTAAAAACCAGGCATCTCAATGTTTTGTCGGCAATCAACGGTGCCCTGGTGTTTGAAATTCATTCCCATTTCTTGCATGGGACCTAAGCATGCACCCAAGGACACAGATTTGATTTTCCGACCAATTTATATGCACTGGAGCATGTGCATGTAGTTCAAATTTGAATTGTTCACCTGAAATGGCTAGAAATCCAATTTAATGTATTAAATGTTCAAACGAACCCTGAATAATTCCAATTCTTTTACGACCCACATATAGTTGCATGTTCACTCCAGATAAAAGGTCTAGCAATTCAAACACCGTCCATTGCCGCTGTGACCCCATTATGTAATTCAAATCAAGATGAAAAATCAAGTAGATCGCACATAGTTTATTATCAGCAACCGTGTGAGATGCAGCATAAAATATCCTGGAGCACTGTCGGTGTATAGTACCCCTATGGCTTACGCAAGAAGGTGCGTCGGTTACAGTCTACAGCCGGCGTCTCAAGCACACTAGCTCGCTCCCCAAATATCATTTCACTGTTCAATCGTCGCCGGTGAAAGATGGGCACGTGGACCCGCATCGTGAGGGCAACTTCGGTGGCCCACTCCGGCGAGAGCGCGGCCGCAGCCGCCATGTGCGTGCTAACAAGGTGCATGAGCGCAGCCACAATCTGCGACCAGGCGGCAAAGGCAGCCCAAACGGCCGCTGTTGCTTCTCAGGTGGCGGCAGCAACATCTACCTCGGGAATAGCAACTTGCGAGAGCGGCACAGCAGCTGTCCGTTCCGCAGCGGCGGCCTTAGCCCTGATGGAGGCCGCCCATGCCCAGCTCCTGGCGGTCACCGCACAAATCAAACGAAGCTTCTCCGACAATGGTCGGCAACCCACAGCCGAAGAGCTGGCAATCGCCGAGAGCGTTCGAGCAGCCGTCCGTTCCTCCGCCGCATACCTTGCGACGACAGAGCCCGTCCAAGCCCAGATCGCGTCCGCCCACGCCCAGCTCGTGGTGGCCTTTTCCAAAGTGATGGCGGACGTGGATGGTGAGATGCTTGCCGAGTATGGTGCGATGGATGCCATGGAGCCCCTTCCCCAGGAGACCGTCGGGCGCGAGCTGGACATGGAGGCGGCGGCGGAGATCGACGAGCACCAGCCGTAGTAGTACTCTTTGTTTTGTTTAATTATGAGCGTCGGTCTTTAATTTGTCAGAGTAATGTTTAGGTCAGCTAGCTCTGTTTAATTGCTGAACTTGCTCGATTAAAAAGTGTGGGTGTGCTGTAGTCTCCTTTGTGTACCCAAATTATGCAATGACGTGGATGACCACTATAACCATGGAAATTCGAACCAAAACTTTTGATGTTCAAACTCATCACACGCGGGTTAAGCTATCTGAATCGTTTGTGATGTCCACATATCGTACACAGTTCTGAATAAGGGACCGTGTCTGATGACACTTTGCGTGCCAGTTTTTTTGCTGAAGCGATTCCAAATTTTTGGCTTTCGTGAAAATATCTAACTCCCCGCCCCCTCCCCCCTACCAAAAGCCACATTTCCCCTCTTTCCGCCTTCAATTTGAAACCTTCACTCCTTGCTTGCAGCGCCGCCTCCTCGTCGGCGACCCCCCTTCACGCTGCTCGGCCTCCTCTATCCAGGCAGGTAATACACACCGACCCCCATCGTCCTCCTCCTTCCACATCCACATGCCCCGACCGCCGGCGCGAGCGCGACACGTTTCACCCAAATCACCGACCCCTCCACCAAATAAGCGCCGGCCTAAGCCATGGTGCAAGCAGTATAGCCAGGACCTCAAGGAGCATTTGGCAGCGGAGAAGCAAATCACGGCCGCACGCGCGTTATGAGGTCGCGATGGCTGCCATTCGCGTCGACCCCCAGATCTTGAAGGAGCACCTTGCCATTTGCTAGCTACGCCGGTTAAGCATGCTCGGTTTACGCGTTGCGTGTGCTGCTCCTGCCTTTCCTTCACAAATTCTAGTGAATTGTGCTATCTAATTTTACCATGCAATCTGTTGCTCTAGTGCATGTGTTCTATATGTCGTGCAGTGTGGTGCTCACATATTAACTGTTTTGTTAATTAGTTGTCGTCTTCAGTTAACTGTGTGGTTCAATTCTGCAAATGTGATGTTCAATTCTTCAGGCTACAATTTTGTATTGTCTTCCGTGTGAGAAATAAATCGAATTTATCTTTACAAAATTGTGGGTGCATTCTGTTATTGTATGCCATGTGAGGAATAAATTGAGTTTGGCTATAGTAAATACATGAGAAACAAATACAATTGCTACAATTGGCCGTAGTTAACTGTTTGGTTAACTGTCTGATCTTCTATTAGGAGTATGTTATATTGTGCAATGTGGTGCTCAGTTAATGTTTGGTTCATTTGTTGTGGTGTTTAGTTAACTGCTTAGTTCAATTCTGCAATGCAATGTCCAATTGTCGTGGGTAGAATTTTGTAATGTTGTGCATGTGAGGAATAAATCGAATTTGGCTGCACTTAATACATGAGAAACATATACAAGTGCTATATTTCCTAGTTCTTAATCATGCTTGGTTTGGGTAAATGGCTTTTCCGTGTGGCTTGAATTAATCTGATAATCTGCAATGTGCTTATTTTTCATAAACATATTTTACTGATAGCATGTGAACCCTTACTTAACCTGATGACTAATTACCTTATATGTGTTGCAGGGAAATAATGGGAAGCACTGAGGTTTACAATCGAGGTTAGCACGTGCATGGTCTGTTCTCTAATAGCACATTATTGTGCAATTGCAGGAACCATTCTTGCAAACTTCAGCTTCGAAGCTGGAGTGCTTTAGCCCTTTTTTAAGCAAGAATCACCGTCTTGAGAGCCTTGCGCGCTCAAGAACAAGCAAGGGATGAGCGCTTTGTTGCTAAAGCGGATACGTTTTCTTGCTCTTGAAAGCGAAGCACGAGTCGTTACATAAAAATAGTAAAAAACAAGTAACTTAACTCAGCTGGTGAGGAAGAGGGCGAGAGCAAACCTTCACTAGCTTGTTTCCTTAGGCTAATTTCGGTATCAAGAGATAATATTTTGGTTTTTAACAATTTGGTCTTGCACATGTAGGTCCTGGTGTCAGAGGTTTTGACCCACTGTTCGGCCCTTTTTGCATATGGGGAAATGAGTTGTCCATGAATATCAATCAAATCAAGAAACTCAGAAAGATTGTCAGGATAGAGAAATTAGAGACAAAAAACAACAAGATCTTTGTCTGCACAATGAAGAAGACATCAGTTCACTACGAGATGGTACTAACTATTATACCTTGCCTTTTTTATTCCTTTGCCCCATTTCCAATATAGAGAAGATATTTATGCACATCCTTGTTTTCAGGCCTTTCCAAAGCAGTTCAATATTGATTACCCTCTCAAACCACCTCTATGGTCAGGAGGCGAGGAAGGTTTTCATACAACACCCACGGTTCAATATTGAAGTGTTCCTGAAGAGGACGAAGGACGGATGGTCAATCATCCACAGGCACTGGCCTAAAGTTGCAAAGACCTTCAACATGAATGAAGGCTCAATATTCGCCTTCCGCTTCAGCAGTTTTCCAGATGAGATGCATCTGTCTATATACCATCTATGATGCTAATTTCGAAAGGTTCTACATGTTGCATGTGGAACTTGCTGCTGGTGCAGTTGTGTAATGGGGTAGCTGAGTGCTGAAGCTATATCATGTTGTACTCTGATGTATTTCAATTATGAAATTCTGCTTCCTTAATATGGAAATGAAATATATTGTGTGCTTAATATGAAATGTCAATTAGATTAATAAATGGATTATGAATAATCGAATAATTAGCCTGGTAATGGTGAATTTGCCTGCTAATTGGGTTTTGCTATTGCAAACGGTTGTTGAAATAATACCGTGGGCGATGACCTCAGACAACGCACACAGTTTCTAGGAATAAACCGTGTTGGATCAATGAACAATCACACACGACTTTCTCTTGAAAACTGTTTGCGTTAGGCCACCTTGCGCAAACGTTTACCACATAAAAACTGTGTGTGATGGACGGCCTTTGCCACACAGTTTCTTCTATGGACCATGTGTGATACATTCAATAACGCAAACGATTTAACGGGAAAAATTGTGTGTGATGTACCTGTGAACGGAAACATTTTCCTTGGAGCGACTGTGTGGGATGTGCATACGAACGGAAACGTTTAGCGGGGACTGACTGTGTGGGATGTACTTGCGACTGGAAACAATTTCGTCGTATAATTGTATTTTTTTAGCTCTACTGTATGTATTTCTGTATTTGAGCGCTCGCCGGTCGCACACGACCTCATTTTGCCGAACGTGTGTGCCAGTAGGGCATATCCCCGATGGTTTCTGGGTCGTGTGGGAAGGACCCCCCTATCGCCCACACTCACTTGGAGACGGTTCCAAATGCCATCACGGAAAGGGGTTAAAAACCGTTTATTTAGGACCAACGCGCACCAGTGTAGGAACACCACTGTGAACCAAAGGCCTTCTTCTTTAGTATTTCCAGGATCATACCATGTTCCAATTTATCGAGTGCCTTCTCAAAGTCCAGTTTTAGAACTTCTGTAGGCCTCTTGCTCTTGTGGCATTGGAAAAGATATTCATAAGCCCATGCAATACAATTTTGTATGGTTCTAGATTTAAGAAAGCCATATTGATTTACATTGACTAGCTCAAGTATGATAGACTGAAGTCTGTTAGCAAGTAACTTGGTAATCAACTTGATAGTGCAACTGAGTAGCGAAATGGGCCATAATAATTAACAGTGGAAGCATCATATTTCTTAGGAATGAGGGAAATGAATGAATTATTGATACTTTGCAGATAGAGCTCCCCTTTATGAAATTGATGACATAGATCATAAAAGTCATTCTTAATAATTGGCCAGCATTTTTTGATAAAGTCAGTATTGAAACCATCAGGTCCTGGTGACTTGTTGGAAGGAAGATCCTTAATGACAACATCAATTTCCTCAGCGGTAAATGGATCCTCCAAAAAAGACAAATCATAGTGAGTGCCCAAGAGATTAAGTAGCTCTGGTTGGATACTGTATTGCTTAGATTTCCCCAATCTGTCTTTGAAAGCTTCATGCAAAAGGGAGGCCTTGGCTACATGGCTGGTAACCTCAGCTCCATCATTTCCAATGAGATAAGTAATAGCATTATTTCTATGGTGAATTGTGGCCATTGCATGGAAAAATTGGGAATTTTCACTACCAAGAGTGACCCACTTAGAGAGCCCACTCTTAGAGAGTTTTGATTGGTTTTTTCCTCAGCTTCTTGGACCTTGTCATATCCTAATACCCTAGCTTTCCCTCTGTTCATGACCACATCAGATCATGTGCCTTGTGTGGTGCAAATTCAAAATTCCATGCCAAAGAGTACCATTTTCAGATTTTGAAACTCGTGGCCACAACAAGATAGATTTCTGCCTCTAGTTGAGTCTATTTGGAGGCAGGGTATTCATTATGCAGATGCTACCAAGAGGATTAATGCCACAATGAAAATATTAAGGAAGAACTTAAAGACATGGGCTAAAACACTATCTAATGTGAAGGAGGATATTTCTAATGCCAATGCTTTGATTGAAATGCTAGATGCAATAGAAAACTTCAGATATCTCACTAGTAGGGAGAGTTTTCTCCAAAAAGATATAAAAGTCCAGCTTGATAAACTATTGCAGCAGCAAAAGGCCTATTGGCAACAAAGAGCGAATTAATTGAAGTTATAGAGTTTATCGTAAGTAGAAAAAATAAGTTCGACCAAACATATAGAAAAATATACAAATATATATGTCCACACTTTGAACATGTCATCATGTGCCCCTGTGTAGAGCACGATGTGCAGAACACATCGTCAGAATGGCTTCTCCATGAGCGCAATACGCAATACATGCTGAGAAATAATTTGTGGACCCAAAACCCCACATGTCCAAAAGGGGCCTATTAGAAAGTACAACGCATATGGGCTCCTCAAAGTGCATCTAATTCTCAAGGTGAATTTTGGTAATTCATGTCAACATATTTCAAGGAACTAATGTCTCCTTCAAAGTATATTTCAGAAAATGTTCTTTTAGGTAGAACAAAGAAATGGAAGATGGCCCATAAAAATGCTTAAAAAGAAGTGTTGGAAAAGTCAAAGTATTCTACATTTTATTTGTGATCGATGATCACATTGAGTCCATAGGCATTCCGATAATACCAAAAGGGGATGAGAATATGATAATGAGCCATTTGCTCCATGTTCTTAAAGTTCAAACTCCAAAAACTCCTCAAAATCATTGAAAGATTCTGATAAGGACATCACTGCCACAATTACACCCATAGCCCCTACTGCTACACATGTTGGACCAATTACTAGAGCTGGTGCACACCAAATAAAATATCAGGTACTTCCGTTTCTTGGTAATGATTTTAATGTTCACGAGAATATGATGTTGCCTAAATTGTATACATTAGTTTTGCTTATGAATGAAGGGTCTAGCATAGACAAGAAGGATGAACATTAGAATATGATCAAGCGTGGAGATGAAGGTGCATGCGAAGGGAACAAGAACGGAGTTTCTAGTGGAGTTTTCAGCACTTTGAAGCCACCGTGATGACATACAAAGACATGGACGAAATATACAACTTTCATAAATTGTGTCCATAGTTTATTTTAGGTCTTGTGCCACCTTATATTTGGGTCAGACCCATGTAATTTCGAAATACATATAATGGGCTATTTTTAGAGTCCGTATTAATTGGGAAAACGACTTAGAATAGAATTTAGTCCCATCTTGCCAAGGGTGGACGGAATTCCCCCTTGTCTCCCTATAAATACAACCCTTAGGGCGTCATTTTAGACTTGGTTTTGTTTACATTAAAGTTCGCCATAGTTACAACGCATGTCCCTCGTTTGTGTTCAACGACCAGACCAAGATGTCACGGAACCCCACTTTGCTTAATAAAGTTTTCCTGCGAACCAACCTGTGCTTGGATGGTTAGAGGGACAGTGGTATCCCCAACCTGCCAGGGTTCAAGTCCTAGTGCCCGCATTTATTCCTGGATTATTTCAGGATTTCCGGTGATACGCTTTCAGTGGGAGGAGACGTTCCCGTCGACGACGAGGCGCCTACGGTGACTTTGTAAATTTCAAGATGATATGCTGGCTCAGTCTCTCGGAGGTGGTCATAGGGGTAGGGCGTGCGTGTGTGCATTCATAGGGGTGAGTGTATGCGCGTATGTATGAGCACTTAAGTCTGTACTGATATTCAAAAAAAGTTTTCCTCTTAAATTCGCAATATTTAGATTGCAATATCAGTTTCTTGCTTGTTTTGTGTTTGCGTGCAGAAAATAGACCCATGGTCAGGTTGATCGTGCTCCGGCATGGTCAATAACCTCTCGGAGTTAGTTTAGCGATTCTTAAGGCGCGACGTCTTTGCACGTTCGTAGTCGAATCATCAAAGTCGACTCCACCAAAACAGATAGCTACCTCTCATCGAAACATTGGGACACCTTCGCCTCTATCAGGTGGTATCAAATTTCTAGGTTGCTCGGTGAGATTCTACCAGTTTTTCATAGTTTGGACCGCATTTGTTCTTCATACCTACAGTCCATGAAAAAGCCAAAAAGGCATTAGGGTTAGATCATCATATCTGGACCAATCTGAGCCTTTTGCAATTTTTCTTTTCAGTGTTTTGCTTTGTTGAATTTGTGGTTTCATCGACGTGTTGAGTTGCTGGCCTTAGTGTCTACTTACCTTAGAGTTTCGAGTTCTGTTCACAGATTGTCACGTCGCTGATGTCGCTTGAACTACGTCGGTATTTCCCCAACGAGGAAGGGATGATGCAGTACAACTACGGTAGGTATTTCCCTCAGTTATGAAACCAAGGTTATCAATCTAGTAGGAGAACCAAGCAACACTATGTAAACGGTACCTGCACACAAAGAACAAATACTTGCAACCCGACGCTTATGAGGGGTTGTCAATCCCTCTAGGGGTAACGGCGCCAGAAATTATCAAGTTGACGGTATAAAATTGTGATAGATTGGATAAATAGATCTCGATGAAACGCGAAATAAAAGATGCAAATAAAAAGTGCAGCAAAGTATTTTTGGGTTTTTGGAATATTAGATCTGAAACCAAAAGCAAATAAAAATATATCTCAAAGCAAATATGATAAAGAATAGACCCGGGGGACGTAGATTTTACCAGTGGCTTCTCTCAAGAAGTAGCACACGGTGGGTAAACAAATTACTGTTGGGAAATCGATAGAAAATTGAATAGGTGTGACGATATCCAAGGCAATGATCAATATATAGGCATCTACTACGTCCAAGATTAGTAGACCGACTCCTTCCTGCATCTACTACTATTACTCCACACATCGACCGCTATCCAGCATGCATCTAGTGTATTAAGTTCATGGAGAAAAGGAGTAATGCAATAACAACAATGACATGATGTAGACGAGATCTATTCATGTAGGAATAGCCCCCATCTTGTTATCCTTAATAGCAACGATACATGCATGTCTTGTTGTCCCTTCTGTCACTCAGAAAGAACACCGCACGATCGAACCCATCACAAAGCACCTCTTCCCATGGCAAGAAAAATTGATCTAGTTGGCCCAACTAAACCAAAGATTCGAAGAAGAAATACGAGGCTATAAATAATCATGCATATAAGAGATCAAAAGAAGACTCAAATAATATTCATGGATATAGATCCGATCATAAACTCAAAGTTCAATGGATCCCAACAAACACACCGCAGAAAGAGTTACATCAAATAGATCTCTAAGAGACCATTGTATTGAGAATCAAAAGAGAGAGAGGAAGCCATCTAGCTACTGCCTACAAACCCATAGGTCTATGATGAACTACTCACGCATCATCGGAGAGGCACCAATGAGGATGATGAACCCCTCCGTGATGGTGTCTAGATTGGATCTCGTGGTTCTGGAACTTGCGGCGGCTAGAATTGTGTTCGTTGACTCTCCTAGGGTTTCTGGAATATTTGGGTATTTATAGGGCGAAGAGGCGGTGCGGAAGGCCACCGAGGTGGGCACAACCCACCTGGGTGTGCCCTGGTGGGTTGTGCTCCCCTCAGAGCCCCCTCCGGTACTTCTTTTGCCCACTGGATGTCTTCTGGTCCAAAAAAATCTCCAAAAAGTTTCGCTGCGTTTGGACTCCGTTTGGTATTGTTTTTCTGCGAAGTAAAAAACAAGCAAAAAACAGCAACTAGCACTGGGCACTATGTCAATAGGTTAGTCCCAAAAAATAATATAAAGTTGCTATAAAATGATTGTAAAACATCCAAGAATGATAATATAACAGCATGGAACAATAAAAAATTATAGATACGTTGGAGACGTATCAGCATCCCCAAGCTTAATTCCTGCTCGTTCTCGAGTAGGTAAATGATAAAAATAGAACTTTTGATGTGGAATGCTGCCTAACATGTTCATCACATATTCTTTTCTTTTGCAGCATGGACATTGCTACCTCTTGAGCATGCGTTGGTTTTCCCTTGAAGAGGAAAGGGTGATGCAGCAAAGTAGCGTAAGTATTTTCCTCAGTTTTGAGAACCAAGGTATCAATCCAGTAGGAGACAACGCACAAGTCACCTAGTACCTGCACAAACAATCAAGAACCTTGCAACCAACGCGATAAAGGGGTTGTCAATCCCTTCACGGTCACTCACAAAAGTGAGATCTAATAGAGATAGTAAAGTAAATATTTTTGGTATTTTGGAAAGTAAAGATTGCAAAATAAAAGAACGGCGACAGAAATTGGCAAGTAGACGGGAAACTAATATGATGTAAAATAGACCCGGGGCCATAGGTTTCACTAGTGGCTTCTCTCAAGATAGCATGTATTACGGTGGGTGAACAAATTACTGCCGAGCAATTCATAGCAAACCGCATAGTTATGAAGATATCTAAGGCAATGATCATGAATATAGGCATCACGTCCGTGTCAAGTAGACCAAAACGATTCTGCATCTACTACTATTACTCCACACATCGACCGCTATCCAGCATGCATCTAGAGTATTAAGTTCATAAGAACAGAGTAACGCATTAAGCAAGATGGCATGATGTAGAGGGATAAACTCAAGCAATATGGTATAAACCCCATCTTTTTATCCTCGATGGAACAATACAATACGTGCCTTGCTGCCCCTATTATCACTGGGAAAGGACACCGCAAGATTGAACCCAAAGCTAAGCACTTCTCCCATTGCAAAAAAGATCAATCTAGTAGGCCAAACTAAACCGATAATTCGAAAAGACTTGCAAAGATATCAAATCAAGCATGATAGAGGCAAAGGTGTCTCGTCTTTCGATAAGATGGTGGCTATCGTTTTGGAGGAAGTCGACTTTGACGATCCGACTACGAACGTGCGAGGACGTCGGGCCTTAGCAATCGCTAAACCAACTCCGAGAGGTTATTGACCACGCCGGAGCACGATCAACCTGACCACGAAGGTCTGTTTCCTGCAGGCAAATGAAGAACAAGCAAGAAACTAAGATTGCAATCTGGATATTGCAAATATAAGAGGAAAGCTTTATTGATCAAGTGGGGTTCTGTGACGCCTTTGTCTGGTCGTTGAACACAAACGAAGTACGTGAAGTTGCAGCTATGGCGAACTTTAATCTAAACAAAACCCAAGGAAAAGGCTACTAGATGGATCTACTTATATAGGAGCAATGGGTGGCGGCCAAGGAGGTGGAATGACGTCCCAAGGCAGCCTAAAACTAACCCTAGGTCGTACAAGGCTCATGGGCCCAAGTGGAGGTGATGCAACACCTTTGGACTTGTTGTTTGACTCGGATTCTGCTACAGCGTCAGATTGTTTCGTCGATATCTCAATGCTCCGGACGAATTTGAAGGTGAATCCAATCGGGTTAGAAAGAGCACAAAATCTACTTTCCAACAAAAAAAGAATCACCCAATTCGGAGTCCGTATGAAAAAGTTGTTGGCGTTTAGAGTCAGGTATGTGTGTGCAGTCCGAATCTGAATACAGAACGTGAGAGACTTGGACTCTATCTTCTCTTGGCCCAAAAGTGACGTGAAAGGACTTTCCGAACAGAACCTGAACTTCTCCTTTTCCCTTATCTTCATGTGTGGATTGTACAAATGTCCCATGCACCTGTAATTAGACAAAACACAAAAGTGTGTGAAGTATTTTTGTTCTGGATAATATAAATACATTATTTAATAGTTTCCAAGGTAGTCATGTCCTCATCATCCTCCCCTTGTTGAAAACAAAGCCGTCCTCGGCGTTGCTTAATCTGAACTGTGGCTAATAAAAAAGACAAGGTGTACATGTTGTATATGTATATGTCATCCATTTTTACTTCCCTTGATTTTTTTCACATACGACACATGTATACATGAGTAACTTTCATAGATCATAAAATATAAAGCCAAAATATTATCATAAGTAGAAGAAAATATTGCAACTCAGTTTGCACATATAAGTGAAGCTCTTATTCATATCAAAAGATTGACAATATTCATCATTAAACCATCCCAACATTGGTGAATAAACCTTACGTGCATCAATTTTACATGATACAACATGCTTAAATAAGAAAACATGTAATAAGTCATTCGACACAGAATGATCACCAAGATCAGAGGTCATATCAAAATGATTAAACATTGGCACAATTATTTTAAAATGTATTTGATCCAAATCTGATTTATTTCCTGATTCACATGGTTCTTTGACATCAACAGTTAATTCAATGGGCGCACTCAAAATTATTGGTATTTCAGTTGTTTGATCACATGATGCATTCATGACAGTAACATGATTCTCTAAAATAGGTGGCGGGCTCAAATCAACAGGTAACTCAACACATGATGTATTTAAGTTAATTAGGCATGTATCATTCTCATGTGAAGTTATATCATCAATACCTTTACTGTTACCTTGTCGCAAAGACGTAGCTGATGTAGGTATGGACAATGACAATGTACCATACACTTGAGATGATGTCGCACTCACAATCTAAGGTGTGGCTGCTCTAGTAGGTGCAACGGTGGAGGAATCAACCGATGGTAGTGAGCATGAATTGGAATAGTAGTTGTTGTAGTCACCTAATGCATCCTCCTGTAACTGTCTCTCAAAGGTACAAGCACGAACATACATACCAGTAATGCAATAAGGAATATACTGAAATCTTGCCTGAATATCATGGGTCAAACCACCAAAAAATCTATTCATTATATCATCCTCAGATTCTTCTATGTCACAATGATGCATATAAGATTTGAACTCTTGGTAGTAAGAATGAACAGTGTTGTTGCCTTGTTTAAATTGTTCAAATTTGCAAAGCAATTCACGACGATAGTAAGGAGGGAAAAATTGTTGTCTCATTACATCTTTCAAATCTTACCAAGTTGTGGGTTGGTTATCAATGTTTTTCTTACAATGCACACTCCACCAAACAGAAGCAAAACCAGTAAATGCTCTAGTGGCAGCTCGTACTCGCTCAAGTTCAGAAAAGTAATGGTGACTAAAAACTTGTTCTACTTCAAGCTCCCAATCTAGATAAATAGCAGGATTAAATCTACCATCAAATGACGGTAAAGAGATAACCTGACCATGTGCTTGTGTGTGTTGTCCCAACTCTTGTGATGGTGAAGATGTGTCCGTCGTCCAAGAACTTCTATCTCCGGAACCTGTCATGATTAGTAGAAATAAGAAACAAAATCCGAGAATAATGTTCCTATGAACTACTAGGATGTGGTTGTAAAGTGCTCACAGTAAAGCAAATATCAATATCTTACAAGTTCTTACCATGCGGCAGGTGGTGACAGGCAACCAGCGGTGTCAAATAACTCCGAAGATTGTGTAAAGCGATTGCCAGTGGAATGTACGTATACACGGTGTAGAATATGTGGAGCTGGGTTGGCTACATATGGTAGCAAAAGATTAGCAATAATCAATTCAAAGATGCAATGTTGAATAAACGCTCAACGACGGTACTGTGCTGGTCCTAGGCTAGACCATACTAGAGACGCGAGCCTACAAAACTAATGAGGTCACGGCGTAGCACAACTAGCATCAATGAAGGATACTAAGTAGCTCTGGACAGCAAGATATAAGTGAAGATCACAAGGCAGTAAAGATAATGATGAAAAACAACTGCCAAGCAGGATATACAACAACTTTCTCTCCAACTTTCCTCTGGAAAAGTTTGTGCCAATTTTTTTGATAATTTTCCTCAAGAAAGGTACTGACTCAACCTTTCAAACGCAACAGGAATCACTCAACTCCAAGTTGATATGAGGAGTCAAAAAATTCTAAGACTGGCCTGAAAAACTGGAATAAGCTGTGTTCGCGAACTTCGGAGGGCAAAAAGACCTATTTCGAAGCTGCTTTTGAGGTGCCAAATATTGAACTAGCTTCTACAACTATATAGATGTGGCTCGTCGCTAGCTTTCATTTGAGTACTCGTGGAGCCAAAACGGACTTCGTATGAGGAAGTTATGCCTGTTTTACTGAACACTGCACAAAACAGATTCCAATCCGAATTCAACCACGAGATTGAGTCTTGATAGATCTGAATTTTGTTTTTTTTTCTTCTCTCTTTTTTTTCCTCACACTTTTTGTTCTTTCTCTCCTTTTTTTCTGACTTTTTTAACTTTTTTTCTCTTTTTTTTCTCTGCCTTTTTTTTTGCCCTCCCTCTTTCCAAGACAAACTAGATAAGATGCAGATTGGATCAAGCGAAGATGTGAACGACATCAACTATGATTGTGACAATGAACGATGGGTAACACATGGTGGAAATTGATGGATGGAGTGGTGGACAATGGAAGGGATAACGATGCAGCGGCGGTGTGACTAATGTGAACAGAACTCGAAGCTCTAAACGAACTAGACACTAAGACCAGCAACTCGACACGACGATGCAACCGATAATTCAATAATGCAAACAATGAAAAGAAAAATGCAAAGGCTCAGACTGGTTTGGACAAAGGATGAATAGATCTAACTTTTTTTTGTGGCTATTTCTTGGACAGTAGGTAAGAAAATAAATATAATCTAGGGAAAGCCGAAAATTCTCACCGAGCGAGCTGAAAACTGATACCACTTGATAGAGGCAAAGGTGTCCCGTCTTTCGATCAGATGGTGGCTATCGTTTTGGAGGAAGTCTACTTTGACGATCCGACTACGAACGTGCGAGGACGTCGCGCCTTAGCAATCGCTAAACCAACTCCGAGAGGTTATTGACCACGCCGGAGCACGATCAACCTGACCACGAAGGTATGTTTCCTGCAGGCAAACGAAGAACAAGCAAGAAACTAAGATTGCAATCTGGATATTGCAAATATAAGAGGAAAGCTTTATTGATCAAGGTGGGGTTCTGTGACGCCTTTGTCTGGTCGTTGAACACAAACGAAGTACGCGAAGTTGCAGCTATGGCGAACTTTAATCTAAAAAAAACCCAAGGAAAAAGCTACTAGATGGATCTACTTATATAGGAGCAAAGGGTGGCGGCCAAGGAGGTGGAACGACGTCCCAAGCAAGCCTAAAACTAACCCTAGGTCGTACAAGGCTCATGGGCCCAAGTGGAGGTGATGCAACACCTTTGGACTTGTTGTTTGACTCAGATTCTGCTGCAACGTCAGATTGTTTCGTTGATATCTCAATGCTCCGGACGAATTTGAAGGTGAATCCAATTGGGTTGGAAAGAGAATGAAATCTACTTTCCAACAAAAAAAGAATCACCCAATTCGGTGTCCGTATGAAAAAGTTGTTGGCGTTTTGAGTCAGGTATGTCTATGCAGTCCGAATCTGAATACAAAACGTGAGAGACTTGGACTCTATCTTCTCTTGGCCCAAAAGTGACGTGAGAGGACTTTCTGAACAGAACCTAAACTTCTCCTTTTCCCTTATCTCCATATGTGGATTGTACAAATGTCCCATACACCTGCAATTAGACAAAACACAGAAGTGTGTGAAGTATTTTTGTTCTAAATAATATAAATAGATTATTGAATAGTTTGCACTAGAAATCACTCGACAAATATGCATGTATGCAATATTTTTGGTCGTATCCAAGGTAGTCATGGCCTCATGAATGCATATAAGAATTCAGAGAACAACTAAATAATATTCATAGATAAACTTGTTCATAAGTCCACAATTCATCGAATCTCGGCAAACACACTGCAAAAGAGTATTACATCGAATAGATCTCCAAGAACATCGAGGAGAACTTTGTATTGAGAATCAAAGAGAGAGAAGAAGCCATCTAGCTAATAACTATGGACCCGAAGGTCTGTGGTAAACTACCCACGCTTCATCGGAGAGGCAATGGTGTTGATGTAGAAGCCCTCCATGATCGATTCCCCCTCTGGCAGATCACCGGAAAAGGCCCCAAGATGGGATCTCACGGGTATAGAAGGTTGCGACGGTGGCAAAGTGGTTTCATGGCTCCCCCTGATGTTTCTAGGATATAATAGTATATATATAGGTGAAAGAAGTACGTCGGTGGAGCTACGAGGGGCCCACGAGGGTGGGGGCGCGCCAACCCCCCTGGGTGCGCCTTCCTGCCTCGTGGCCTCCTCGTGGAGTTCCAGACTTCAACTCCAAGTCTTCTGGTTTTCTTTCGGTCCAAGAAAGATCATTGCGAAGGTTTAATTCCGTTTGGACTCCGTTTGGTATTCCTTTTCTGCAAGACTCTAAAATAGGCAAAAAAACAAAAACTGGCACTGGGCCTTCGGTTAATAGGTTAGTCCCAAAAATAATATAAAAGAGCATATTAAAGCCCATTAAACATCCCAAACAGATAATATAATAGCATGGAACAATAAAAAATTATAGATACGTTGAAGACGTATCAAGCATCCCCAAGCTTAATTCCTGCTCGTCCTCGAGTAGGTAAATGATAAAACAGAATTTTTGATGTGGAATGCTACCTAACATAATTATCAATGTAATATTCGTTATTGTGTCATGAATGTTCAGATCCGAAAGATTCAAGACAAAAGTTTAATATTGACATAAAAATAATAATACTTCAAGCATACTAACAAAGCAATCATGTCTTCTCAAAATAACATGGCCAAAGAAAGTTATCCCTACAAATTCATATAGTCTGGCTATGCTCTATCTTCATCACACAAAATATTTAAATCATGCACAACCTCGATGACAAGTCAAGCAATTGTTTCATACTTTTGATGTTCTCAAACTTTTTCAATCTTCACGCAATACATGAGCGTGAGCCACGGAGAAGACAAGAAGGAGAAGATAGTCTCACATCAACTAGGCGTATCAACGGGCTATGGAGATGCCCATCAATAGATATCAATGTGAGTGAGTAGGGATTGCCATGCAACGGATGCACTAGAGCTATAAGTGTATAAAATCTCAACAAAAGAAACTAAGTGGGTGTGCATCCAACTCGCTTGCTCACGAAGACCTAGGGCAATTTGGGGAAGCCCATCATTGGAATATACAAGCCAAGTTCTATAATGAAAAATTCCCAATGAAAATGATATCAGAGGAGACTCTCTATCATGAAGATCATGGTGCTACTTTGAAGCACAAGTGTGGTAAAAGGATAGTAACATTGTCCCTTCTCTCTTTTTCTCTCATCTTTTTTTATTTGGGCCTTTTTCTCTTTTTTTATGGCCTCTTTCTTTCTTTTCTCTCTTTTTTCTTTTCGTCCGGAGTCTCATCCCGACTTGTGGGGGAATCATAGTCTCCATCATCCTTTCCTCACTTGGGACAATGCTCTAATAATGATGATCATCACACTTTTATTTACTTACAACTCAAAAATTACAACTCAATACTTAGAACAAAATATGACTCTATGTGAATGCCTCCCGCAGTGTACCGGGATATGCAATGAATCAAGAGTGACATGTATGAAAAAGTTATAAAGGTGGCTTTGCCACAAATATGATGTCAACTACATGATCATGCAAAGCAATATGACAATGATGAAACGTGTCATAACAAACGGAACGGTGGTAAGTTGCATGGCAATATATCTCGGAATGGCTATGGAAATGCCATAATAGGTAGGTATGGTGGCTATTTTGAGGAAGGTATATGGTGGGTGTATGATACCGGCGAAAGGTGCGCGGTATTAGAGAGGCTAGCAATGGTGGAAGGGTGACAGTGCATATAATCCATGGACTCAACATTAGTCATAAACAACTCACATACTTATTGCAAAAATCTATTAGTTATCGAAAAAAAGTACTACGCGCATGCTCCTAGGTGGATAGATTGGTAGGAAAAGACCATCGCTCGTCCCCGACCGCCACTCATAAGGAAGACAATCAATAAATAAATCATGCTCCGACTTCATCACATAACGGTTCACCATACGTGAATGCTACGGGAGTCACAAACTTTAGAACAAGTATTTCTCAAATTCACAACTACTCAACTAGCATGACTCTAATATCACCATCTTCATATCTCAAAACAATCATAAAGAATCAAACTTCTCATAGTATTCGATGCACTTTATATGATAGTTTTTATTATACCCATCTTGGATGTTCATCATATTAGGACTAGTTTTATAGCCAAAGCACATTACTATGCTGTTCTATAAGACTCTCAAAATAATATAAGTGAAGCATGAGAGATCAATAATTTCTATAAAATAAAACCACCACCGTGCTCTAAAAAGATATAAGCGAAGCACTAGAGCAAAATTATCTAGCTCAAAAGATATAAGTGAAGCACACAGAGTGTTATAATAAATTCCGATTCATGTGTGTCTCTCCAAAAGGTGTGTACAGCAAGGATGATTTTGGTAAACTAAAAAGCAAAGACTCAAATCATACAAGACGCTCCAAGCAAAACACATATCATGTGGTGAATAAAAATATAGCATCAAGTAAAGTTGCCGATGGACGAAGACGAAAGAGGGGATGCCTTCCGGGGCATCCCCAAGCTTAGGCTTTTGGTTGTCCTTGAATTTTACCTTGGGGTGCCTTGGGAATCCCCAAGCTTAGTCTCTTGCCACTCCTTATTCCATAATCCGTCAAATCTTTACCCAAAAACTTGAAAACTTCACAACACAAAACTCAACAGAAAATCTCATGAGCTCCGTTAGCGAAATAAAACAAACCACCACAATAAGGTACTGTAATGAACTCATTCTTTATTTATATTGGTGTTAAACCTACTGTATTCCAACTTCTCTATGGTTCATACCCCCCGGTACTAGCCATAGATTCATTAAAATAAGCAAACAACACACCAAAAACAGAATATGTGAAAAACAGAACAGTCTCTAGCAATCTGATTTGTTCGAATACTTATGGAACTCCAAAAATTCTGAAAAACTAGGACAACCTGGACAATTTGTATATTTATCTACTGCAAAAATAATTGGCAATTTATCACGTTCTGGTGAATTTTAACAATTATTTTCGTGAGCGCAAAGTTTCTGTATTTTTCAGCAAGATCAAATAATTATCACCCAAGAAGATCCTATTGGTTCTTCTTGGCACAAACACTAATTAAAATATAAAACCACATCTAACCAGAGGCTAGATGAATTATTTATTACTAAACAGGAACAAAAAGCACGGAACAAAAATAAAATTGGGTTGCCTCCCAACAAGCGCTATCGTTTAACGCCCCTAGCTAGGCATAAAAACAAGAATAGATCTTGGTATTATCATCTTTGGTATGCAATCCATAAGTGGCTCTCATAATAGATTCATAAGGTAATTTAATTTTCTTCCTAGGAAAGTGTTCCATGTCTTTCCTTAACGGAAATTGGAATCTAATATTTCTTTCTTTCATATCAATAATTGTACCAATCGTTCTAAGGAAGGGTCTACCAAGAATAATAGGACATGTAGGATTGCAATCTATATCAAGAACAATAAAATCTAGGGCACATAATTCCTATTTGCAACAATAAGAACATCATTAATCCTTCTCATAGGTTTCTTAATGGTGGAATCCGCAATATGCAAGTTTAAAGAACAATCATTAAAGTTGCATGGCAATATATCTCAGAATGGCTATGGAAATGCCATAATAGGTAGGTATGGTGGATATTTTGAGGAAGTTATATCTTGGGTGTATGATACCGGTGAAAGTTGTGCGGTATTAGAGAGGCTAGCAATGGTGGAAGGGTGAGAGTGCGTATAATCCATGGACTCAACATTAGTCATAAAGAACTCACATACTTATTGCAAAAATCTATTAGTTATCAAAACGAAGTACTACGCGCATACTACTAGGGGGATATATTTTTAGGAAAAGACCATCGCTCGTCCCCGACCGCCACTCATAAGGAAGACAATCAATAAATAAATCATGCTCCAACTTCATCACATAACGGTTCACCATATGTGCATGCTACGAGAATCACAAACTTTAACACAAGTATCTCTCAAATTCACAACTACTCTACTAGCATGAATCTAATATCACCATCCTCATATCTCAAAACAATCATAAAGAATCAAACTTCTCATAGTATTCAATGCACTTTATATGAAAGTTTTTATTATACCCATCTTCGATGCCCATCATATTAGGACTAGTTTTATAGCCAAAGAAAATTACCATGCTGTTCTAAAAGACTCTCAAAATAATATAAGTGAAGCATGAGAGATCAATAATTTCTATAAAATAAAACCACCACCGTGCTCTAAAAATATATAAGTGAAGCACTAGAGCAAAATTATCTAGCTCAAAAGTTATAAGTGAAGCACATAGAGTATTCTAATAAATTCCGATTCTTGCGTGTCTCTCCCAAAAGGTGTGTACAGTAAGGATGATTATGGTAAACTAAAAATCAAATACTCAAATCATACAAGACACTCCAAGCAAAACACATATCATGTGGTGAATAAAAATATAGCCTCAAGTAAAGTTACCGATAGACGAAGACGAAAGAGGGGATGCCTTCCGGGGCATCCCCAAGCTTAGGCGTTTGGTTGTCCTTGAATTTTACCTTGGGTTGCCTTGGGAATCCCCAAGATTAGGCTCTTGCCACTCCTTATTCCAAAATCCATCAAATCTTTACCCAAAAACTTGAAAACTTCACAACACAAAACTTCAACAAAAAATCTCATGAGCTCCGTTAGTATAAGAAAATAAACCACCAATTTAAGGTACTGTAATGAAATCATTCTTTATTTATATTGGTGTTAAACCTACTGTATTACAACTTCTCTATGGTTCATACCCCCCGATACTACTCACAGATTCATCAAAATAAGCAAACAACACACGAAAAAAGAATCTTCCAAAAACAGAACAGTCTGTAGCAATCGGTATCATTAGAATACTTCTATTAGTCAAAAAATTCTGAAATAAATTGGTGGATGTGAGGAATTTGTCTATTAATTATCTTCAAAAAGAATCAACATAAAATCACTCTCCAGTAAAAAATGACAGCTAATCTCGTGAGCGCAAAAGTTTCTGTTTTTTACAGTAAGATCGCAAAGACTTCACCCAAGTCTTCCCAAAGGTTGTACTTGGCACAAACACTAATTAAAACATAAAACCACATCTAAACAGAATCTAGATGAATTATTTATTAGTAAACAGGAGCAAAAAGCAAAGAACAAAAATAAAATTGGGTTGCCTCCCGACAAGCGCTATTGTTTAACGCCCCTAGCTAGGCATAAAAACAAGAATAGATCTAGGTATTCTCATCTCTGGTATGCAATCCATAGGTGGCTCTCATAGTAGATTCATAAGGAAATTTAATTTTTCTTCCTAGGAAAGTGTTCCATGCCTTTCCTTAATGGAAATTGGAATCTAATATTTCCTTCTTTCATGTCAATAATTGCACCAATCGTTCTAAGGAAAGGTCTACCAATAATAATAGGGCATGTAGGATTGCAATCTATATCAAGAACAATGAAATCTATGGGCACATAATTCATATTTGTGACAATAAGAACATCATTAATCCTTCCCATAGGTTTCTTAATGGTGGAATCTGCAAGATGCAAATTTAAAAAACAATCATCAAATTCACGGAAACCTAGCACATCACACAAGGTTTTTGGAATCATGGAAACACTAGCACCCAAATCACACAAAGCATTGCATTCATAATCTTTAATATTAATTTTAATAGTAGGTTCCCACTCATCATAAAGTTTTCTAGGGATATAAACTTCTAGTTCAAGCTTTTCTTCATAGGATTGCATTAAAGCATCAACGATATGTTTAGTAAAAGCTTTATTTTGATTATAAGCATGAGGAGAATTTAACACGGATTGCAACAAGGAAATACAATCTATCAAAGAGCAATTATCATAATTAAATTCCTTGAAATCCAAAATAGTGGGTTCATTGCTATGTAAAGTTTTGACCTCTTCAATCCCACTTTTATAAATTTTTGCATCAAGATCTAAAAACTCTGAATCATTGGGACGCCTTTTAACTAAAGTTGACTCATCTCTAGTCCCATCTTTATCAAGATTCATATTGGAAAACAAATATTTAATAGGAGTCACATCAATCACTTTTAGATCTTCATCATTATTATCATGAAAACTAGAA
Source organism: Aegilops tauschii subsp. strangulata (assembly GCF_002575655.3). Classification (NCBI taxonomy): domain Eukaryota; kingdom Viridiplantae; phylum Streptophyta; class Magnoliopsida; order Poales; family Poaceae; genus Aegilops; species Aegilops tauschii. The sequence continues at coordinate 141,570,511 of NC_053035.3, read as the reverse complement.
GAACACGCTTTCACAAAGCAATCTTTTTTAGCACGCATCCTAGCGGTTCTTTCTTTGCACTCATCAATGGAAATTCTCATGGCTTTGAGATACTCATTGATGTCATGCTTAGGTGGAATAGATCTAAGTTTCAAAGAATCAACATCAAGAGAAATTATATCCATGTTCCTAGCCAACTCATCAATCTTAAGCAATTTTTCTTCAACCAAAGCATTGAAATTCTTTTGCGAACTCATAAACTCTTTAACACTAGTCTCAAATTCAGAGGGCATCTTATTAAAATTTCCATAAGAGTTGTTGTAGGAAATACCATAATTATTAGAGGAATTGCTAGGAAATGGCCTAGAATTAAAGTTTCCTCTATACACGTTGTTACCAAAATTGTTCCTACCAACAAAATTCACATCCATAGATTCATTATTATTCTCAATCAAAGTGGACAAAGGCATATCATTAGGATCAGAAGAAACACTTTTATTAGCAAACAATTTCATAAGTTCATCCATCTTTCCACTCAAAACATTAATCTCTTCAATCGCATGAACTTTTTTACTAGTGGATCATTCGGTGTGGCATTGAGAATAATTAACTATAATATTGTCTAGGAGTTTAGTAGCTTCTCCTAAAGTGATTTTCCCGCGGCCGAATCTAAAAGATTTCTAGAAGCAAAATTCAATCCGGCATAAATGTTTTGTATAATCATCCACAAATTCAAACCATGTGTAGAGCAATTACATATAATTAATTTCATCCTCTCCCAAGCTTGTGCAACATGCTCATGATCAAGTTGCTTAAAATTCATAATATCGTTCCTAAGAGAGATGATCTTAGCGGGAGGAAAATACTTAGAGATAAAAGTATCTTTGCACTTATTCCATGAATCAATACTATTTTTAGGCAAAGAAGAGAACCAAGTTTTAGCATGATCTCTAAGAGAAAACGGAAATAGCTTCAATTTAGCAATATCATTATCCAAATCTTTCTTCTTTTGCATATCACACAAATCAACAAAGTTGTTTAGATGGGTAGCGGCATCTTCACTAGGAAGGCCAGAAAATTGATCTTTCATAACAAGATTCAACAAAACGGTATTAATTTCACAAGATTCAACATTGGTAGTAGGAGCAATCGGAGTGCTAATAAAATCATTGTTGTTGGTATTGGAAACGTCACACAATTTAGTATTATCTTGAGCCATTGTGAAAAACAATCAATCCAACACACAAGAACACAACAAGCAAGCGAAAAGAGGCGAACGGAAGAGGGGCAAAGAAAAGGCAAAGGTTTTCGAAAATCGTTTTAGAAGTGGGGGAGAGGAAAACGAGAGGCGAATGGCAAATAATGTAATGCGAGGGAGAAGAGTTTATGACGGGTACTTGGTATGTCTTGACTTGGCGTAGATCTCCCCGGCAACGGCGCCAGAAATCCTTCTTGCTACCTCTTGAGCATGCGTTGGTTTTCCCTTGAAGAGGAAAGGGTGATGCAGCAAAGTAGCGTAAGTATTTCCCTCAGTTTTGAGAACCAAGGTATCAATCCAGTAGGAGACAACGCACAAGTCACCTAGTACCTGCACAAACAATCAAGAACCTTGCAACCAATGTGATAAAGGGGTTGTCAATCCCTTCACGGTCACTCGCAAAAGTGAGATCTAATAGAGATAGTAAAGTAAATATTTTTGGTATTTTTGTTGTATAGATTGGAAAGTAAAGATTGCAAAATAAAAGAACGGCGACAGAAATTGGCAAGTAGACGGGAAACTAATATGATGTAAAATAGACCCGGGGGCCATAGGTTTCACTAGTGGCTTCTCTCAAGATAGCATGTATTACGGTGGGTGAACAAATTACTGCCGAGCAATTGATAGAAAAGCGCATAGTTATGAAGATATCTAAGGCAATGATCATGAATATAGGCATCACGTCCGTGTTAAGTAGACCGAAACGATTCTGCATCTACTACTATTACTCTACACATCGACCACTATCTAGCATGCATCTAGAGTATTAAGTTCATAAGAACAGAGTAACGCATTAAGCAAGATGACATGATGTAGAGGGATAAACTCAAGCAATATGATATAAATCCCATCTTTTTATCCTCGACGGCAACAATAGAATACATGCCTTGCTGCCCCTACTGTCACTTGGAAAGGACACCGCAAGATTGAACCCAAAGCTAAGCACTTCTCCCATTGCAAGAAAGATCAATCTAGTAGGCCAAACTAAACCGATAATTCAAAGAGACTTGCAAAGATATCAAATCATGCATATAAGAATTCAGAGAAGAACCAAATAATATTCATAGATAAACTTGTTCATAAATCCACAATTCATCGGATCTCGGCAAACACACCGCAAAAGAGTATTACATCGAATAGATCTCCAAGAACATCGAGGAGAACTTTGTATTGAGAATCAAAGAGAGAGAAGAAGCCATCTAGCTAATAACTATGGAGCCGAAGGTCTGTGGTAAACTACTCACGCTTCATCGGAGAGGCAATGGTGTTGATGTAGAAGCCCTCCCTGATCGATTCCCCCTCCGGCAGATCGCCGGAAAAGGCCCCAAGATGGTATCTCACGGGTACAGAAGGTTGCGGCGGTGGAAAAGTGGTTTCGTGGCTCCCCCGATGTTTCTAGGGTATAAGAGTATATATAGGCGAAAGAAGTACGTCAGTGGAGCTACGAGGGGCCCACGAGGGTGGGGGCGCGCCTACCCCCCTGGGCGCACCCTCCTGCCTCGTGGCCTCCTCGTGGAGTTCCAGACTTCAACTCCAAGTCTTCTGGTTTGCTTTCAGTCCAAAAAAGATCATCGCGAAGGTTTCATTCCGTTTGGACTCCATTTGGTATTCCTTTTTTACAAAACTCTAAAACAGAGGCTAGCACTAGGCCTCCGGTTAATAGGCTAGTCCGAAAAATAATATAAAAGAGCATGTTAAAGCCCATTAAACATCCAAAACAGATAATATAATAGCATGGAACAATAAAAAATTATAGATACATTGGAGACGTATCAGACATTTGGACTTTTATATGGTTCAAAGCAATAGTCTAGTTTTGACATGAAGATTTCAATACTCAAGCATATCAACAAGCAACCATGTCTTTCAAAATATCAACACTAAAGAAAGTTATCCCTAGCCCATCATGCTCAATCATTGATCCATTCATGAAACACACTCGCATTTTTTGCTTGTTTTGAAGATCATGAAACACACATGCTCAATCATGTTTTGAAGATCATGGTGCTACTTTGAAGCACAAGTGTGGTAAAAGGATAGTAACATTGCCCCCTCTCTCTTTTCTCTCATTTTTTTATTTGGGCCTTCTCTCATTTTTTTGGCCTCTTTTTTTTCCGGAGTCTCATCCCGACTTGTGGGGGAATCATAGTCTCCATCATCCTTTCCTCAGATGGGACAATGCTCTAATAATGAAGATCATCACACTTTTATTTACTTACAACTCAAGAATTACAACTCAATACTTAGAACAAAATATGACTCTATATGAATGCCTCCGGCGGTGTACAGGGATGTGCAATGAATCAAGAGTGACATGTATGAAAGAATTATGAATGGTGGCTTCGCCACAAATACAATGTAAACTACATGATCATGCAAAGCAATATGACAATGATGGAGCGTGTCATAATAAACGGAACGGTGGAAAGCTGCATGGCAATATATCTCGGAGTGGCTATGGAAATGCCATAATAGGTAGGTATGGTGGCTGTTTTGAGGAAGGTATATGGTGGGTTTATGGTACCGGCAAAAGTTGCGCGGCACTAGAGAGGCTAGCAATGGCGGAAGGGTGAGAGTGCGTATAACCCATGGACTCAACATTAGTCATAGAGAACTCAGATACTTATTGCAAAAATCTATTAGTTATCAAAACGAAGTACTACGCGCATGCTCCTAGGGGGATAGATTGGTAGGAAAAGACCATCGCTCATCCTCGACCGCCACTCATAAAGAAGACAATCAATAACTAAATCATGCTCCGACTTCATCACATAACGGTTCACCATACGTGCATGCTACGGGAATCACAAACTTTAACACAACTATTTCACACATTCACAATTACTTACTAGCATGACTCTAATATCACCATATTCATATCTCAAAACAATCATAAGGAATCAAACTTCTCATAGTATTCAATGCACTTTATATGAAATTTTTTATGATATCCCTCTTGGATGCCTATCATATTAGGACTAAATTTATAACCAAAGCAAATTACCATGCTGTTTAGAAACTCTCAAAATAATATAAGTGAATCATGAGAGTTCATCAATTTCTATAAAATAAAACCACCGCCGTGCTCTAAACAGATATAAGTGAAGCACTAGAGCAATATTGCCTAGCTCAAAAGATATAAGTGAAGCACATAGAGTATTCTAATAAATCACGATTCATGTGTGTCTCTCTCGAAAGGTGTGTACAACAAAGATGATTGTGGCAAACTAAAAATCAAAGACTCAAATCATACAAGACGCTCCAAGCAAAACTCATATCATGTGGTGAATAAAAATATAGCCTCAAGTAAAGTTACCGATAGACGAAGACGAAAGAGGGGATGCCTTCCGGGGCATCCCCAAGCTTAGGCTCTTGGTTGTCCTTGAATATTACCTTGGGGTGTCTTGGGCATCCCCAAGCTTAGGCTCTTGCCACTCCTTATTCCATAGTCCATCAAATCCTTACCCAAAACTTGAAAACTTCACAACACAAAACTCAACAGAAAATCTCATAAGCTCCGTTAGTATAAGAAAATAAATCACCACTTTTGGTACTGTTGTGAAATCATTCTTTATTTATATTGGTGTAATATCTACTATATTCCAACTTTTCCATGGTTCATACCCCCCGATACTAGCCATAGATTCATCAAAATAAGCAAACAACACATAGAAAACAGAATCTGCCAAAAACAGAACAGTGTGTAGCAATCTGGATATTTCGAATACTTCTGTAACTCCAAAAATTCTGAAAAGTTAGGACAACCTAAGCAATTTGTTTATTAATCTTCTGCAAAAAGAATCAATATTTCATCACGCTTCTGCGATTTTAAAAAATTCTGGGACTGAGCGCAAGAGTTTCTGTTTTTCAGCAAGATCAAATCATCTATCATCGTAAGCTATCCCAAAGGTCTTACTTGGCACAAACACTAATTAAAACATAAAACCACATCTAAGCAGAGGCTAGATGAATTATTTATTGCAAAAAAGAACCTAAAAATCAAAAACAAAAAATAAAATTGGGTTGCCTCCCAACAAGCACTATTGTTTAACGCCCTTAGCTAGGCATAAAACACGAAAAGATCTAAGTTTTTTCATCTTCGGTATGCAATAATTTTCTCATCAAGTCTTCCAAAACTCGTCTTAGCAATTCTATCCTTTCCTTTATTTCCCTTCTAGTAGATAAACTTAAATCATGAAAGGGACTTTGATTGGTAATTTTAACATTCATATACCCATAGTCGGGATCATCACCATATATATCATCATATAAAATACGTAGCTCGTTTCTAACGGGTTCCTTCATCATTTTATTCAACCAATCCCTATTAAATCCTACATAAATTCCCCTAGTTATCCAATCGAACTCCTCAGAAGCCTCAAGATACAAAGATTGAGATATCTCTGAATGAGGAACTCTCCTCCTAAGATTTTCACTATAAGATTGATAGTCCCTAGATTCCAAACTACGCATAGTTTCTTTATCATGGAGGATATCTATAATTGGAGGGTGTTCAACATCCTTTTTATAGAAAGCAAAAATATCCCTAGCCTCTTGTATTATAAAATCAAATTCACGCATAAGGATAATGGTGGCACTCTTTTTAGCCATTGGATGATTGATATTAGGAAGTTCATAAAACACTTTTTGCAAAGCAGGATGACGATGCACAAATTTTCTTTCTAATTTCTCAATAAGCATAATAATAGCATCTGCATAACAATTTGTCTCAAGAAGAATAGATCTTTTATTAATAGGCATGGATCCCGTACAATTGAAGAATTCTTGGATAACACTCTTTCCAATAATATTACCGTCTCCTACATGAATTTTTTTCGTTTTGTAATTAGGAGGCTTTTCAGTTTCATAATCCAAAGAACAAGATTCAAGTTTCTCCCCAATATTTTCAACAATAACCTCCCCAGTTTCAGACATGGTGACGACAAACGGATCTAGCAAACGAGCAACCAAAAGGCAAATGAAGAAGACGAATGGAAGAGGGGCGAAGAAAAGGAAAATCTTTTCGAAAATCGTTTTAGAAGTGGGGGAGAGGAAAATGAGAGGCGAATGGCGAATAATGTAATGCAAGAGATGAGAGTTTATGATGGGTACTTGTTATGTCTTGACTTGGCGTAGATCTCCCCGGCAACGGCGCCAGAAATTGGCAAGTTTATGGGAGACAGATCTTGACTTGACTTGCCGTAAATCTCCCCGGCAACGACGCCAGAAATTCTTCCTACTACTTCTTAAGCTTGCGTTGGTTTTTCTCTTGAAGAGGAAGGGTGATGCAGCAAAGTAGAGTAAGTATTTCCCTCAGTTTTGAGAACCAAGGTATCAATCCAGTAGGAGACAACGAACAAGTCACCGAATACCTGCACAAACAATCAACAACTTGCACCCAACGCGATAAAGGGGTTGTCAATCCCTTCATGGTTACTTGCAAAAGTGAGATCTGATAGAGATAGATAAACGGTAAAGTAAATATTTTTGGTATTTTTGGTTTGTAGAATGGAAAGTAAAAGATTGCAAATGAAGTAAATTGGAAACTAAAATTGTAGATCGGAAACTTATATGATGGAAAATATACCCGGGGGGCATAGGTTTCACTAGAGGCTTCTCTCAAGATAGAAAATATTACGGTGGGTGAACAAATTACTGCCAAGCAATTGATAGAAAAGCGCAAAGTTATGACGATATCTAAGGCAACGATCATGAATATAGGCATCACATCCGTGTCAAGTAGACCGACTCCTGCCTGCATCTACTACTATTACTCCACACATCGACTGACTCCTGCCTGCATCTAGAGTATTAAGTTCATGAAGAACAGAGTAACGCATTAAGTAATATGACATGATGTAGAGGAATAAACTCAAGCAATATGATGTAAACCCCATCTTTTTATCCTCGATGGCAACAATACAATACGTGCCTTGCTACCCCTACTGTCACTTGGAAAGGACACCGCAAGATTGAACCAAAAGCTAACACTTCTCCCATTTCAAGAAAAACCAATCTAGTTGGCCAAACCAGATCGATAGTTCGAAGAGACTTGCAAAGATATCAAATCATGCATATAAGAATTTAGAGAAGATTCAAATAATATTCATAGATAAGTTGATCATAAATCCACAATTCATCGGATCTCGGCAAACACACCGCAAAAAAGTATTACATCGAATAGATCTCCAAGAACATCAAGGAAAACATGGTATTGAGAATCAAAGAGATTGAAGAAGCCATCTAGCTACTAGCTATGGACCCGTAGGACTGTGGTCAACAACTCACGCTTCGTCGAAAGGGAAATGGTGTTGATGTAGAAGCCCTCCGTGATCGAATCCCCCTCCGGCAGGACGCCGGAAAAGGCCCCTAGATGGGATATCACGGGTACAGAAGGTTGCAGTGGTGGAAAAGTGTTTTTGCGGCTCCCTTTATTGGTTTTGGGATATATGAGAATCTATAGGCGAAGAAACTAGGTCGGTGGAGTCACGAGGGGCCCACAAGGGCAGGGGGCACGCCCTACCCCCTGGGCGCGCCCTCCGTCCTTTTGGCCGCCTCGTGGCTTCTCTGACTTGCACTCCAAGTCCTTTGGATGTTTTCTGGTCCAAGAAAAATCATCGCGAAAGTTTTATTCCGTTTGGACGATGTTTGGTATTCCTTTTCTGCGAAACTCTAAAACAAGGAAAAAACTGAAACTGGCACTGGGCTCTAGGTTAATAGGTTAGTCCCAAAAATAATATATAATAGCATATTAATGCATAGAAAACATCCAAACAGATAATATAATAGCATGGAACAATAAAAAATCATAGATACGTTGGAGATGTATCAATGACTCAAGTAGATATTTATATTTACTAATTGAGGCATAAATTTGGATCTTTTGAAGTGTTTCAGAAGGTTTTCAGAATGAAGTAGAAATTATTGTAACAAGAAAATTATGTTATTTGAGTTACAAATTTAGCGAATGTCTGATGAGCTATAAAAGAATTTTATAGCTTGCACCTACTAGAAACACTACTGAGAGTAGATTGTTTTAAGTAGACGCAATCAAACTATGTATGACATGGTGAGGTCAAATATGACATTAATTATTTCGCTAATATACTTTCAAAATGATGCTTTATAGACTGGCTTTCACCCTGAAAAAGGGAGCGCCATCCAATTTTTTTAAATAAGTGCTACTTTGTAGGTTATCCTAAATAGTTGGGTATTCCTCTATCACTACGCCGAGGCAAAGTGTTGCCATAGAGTGTGGAAGTTTTGAAGAAAATGTTTTCTACAAAAGAGTGAGTGGGAGGACACTGCAACTCGAAAAGATTGCGGAATCTTTGTAATCAGCTCAAAGAAAAGAAACACTGGAAGTAATTCTAGAATTTCTTACTACGACTGGTACAAAAGCCTCTACATGAGATGTAGAGACTACGGTTGAACTTGCAGCTGAACTATATTGTTGGGCAAACAATGAACCTATAAATTACAGAGAAGAGTTGATGGGCCCTGACTCCGGAAATTGGCTATATGCCAACATAATCCAAGATAGTATCCATTCACATAATTCAAGCTTAGAACTTGATGAACCCTTCGAAAGACTTAGAGTCTAAAGAATAGTGATGGATCAATAAACTGACAAAGATCAAAATTGTTTTATAATGCTTGACTTGTTACAAATAGTTAAAGACAAGATCAAAGAATTGACTATGACGAGATTGTCTCATCATAGTAATACTTAAAGTCAGTTCGGGTTAAACTAGCAATTATTAAATATTTGAATTATGAGACAAAACAGATGGATGTCAAAATAATTCCATGAGATGGAAATAGAACCAAGGTTGTATGTTTCATATGATCCAAGGTAATTTTGTCGATCCAGAGGATGCTAGTAAGTATGCAAACTTCAAGAGATCCTATAATGATCTGAAGCAAGCATAGTGGAGTTGGAATCTTCGTACTGATGAAATGGTCAAATAAATTGATTTCATCGAGTAAAGCGAATATGCTTGTATTTTACAAGAAATTAAGTGGGAGCATGATAATATTTCTAAATACTATATGTACATGACATATTGTTGATTGGAAGTTATGTAAATTTCTTGACACGGATTAAGACTTTATTGAAACTAGTTTTTCAATAAATACTGTGACGCCCCCGATTCAATCGTACACTAATCATGCACGCAAATATGTACGATCAAGATCAGGGACTCACAGGAAGATATCACAACACAACTCTACAACATAAATAAGTCATACAAGCATCATAATACAAGCCAGGGGCCTCGAGGGCTCGAATACAAGTGCCCGATCAAAGACGAGTCAGCGGAAGCAACAATATCTGAGTACAGACATAAGTTAGACAAGTTTGCCTTAAGAAGGCTAACACAAAAGTAGCAACGATCGAAAAGGCAAGGCCTCCTGCCTGGGACCTCCTAACTACTCCTCGAAGCCGAACTCCATGTAGAATCCTCCTCGGGATCTCTAGCTCCTGGACTCCAGCATCTAGTTGCGACAACCAGGTAGAATGGAAAGGGGGAAAGAGGGAGAAAAGCAACCGTGAGTACTCATCCAAAGTACTCGCAAGCAAGGAGCTACACTACATATGCGTGGGTATATGTGTAAAGGGCCATATCGGTGGACTGAACTGCAGAATGCCAGAATAAGAGGGGAATAGCTAATCCTGTCGAAGACTACGCTTCTGGCAGCCTCCATCTTGCAGCATGTAGAAGAGAGTAGATTGAAGTCCTCCAAGTAGCATCGTATAGCATAATCCTACCCGGCGATCCCCTCCTCGTCGCCCTGTTAGAGAGCGATCACCGGGTTATATCTGGCACTTGGAAGGGTGTGTTTTATTAGGTATCCAGTTCTAGTTGTCATAAGCTCAAGGTACAACTCCGGGTCGTCCTTTTACCGAGGGACACGGCTATTCGAATAGATAAACTTCCCTGCAGGGGTGCACCACATAACCCAACACGCTCGATCCCATTTGGCCAGACACACTTTTCTGGGTCATGCCCGGCCTCAGAAGATCAACACGTCGCAGCCCCACCTAGGCTCAACAGAGAGGTCAACACGTCCGTCTAAATCCTATGCGCGCAGGGGTCTGGGCCCATCGCCCATTGCACACCTGCACGTTGCGTACGCGGCCGGAAGCAGACCTAGCCTAGAAGGCGTTCCAGTCCAATCCGGCGCGCGCCACTCCGTCGCTGACGTCAAGAAGAGCTTCGGCTGATACCACGACGTCGAGTGCCCATAACTGTTCCCGCGTAGTTGGTTAGTGTGTATAGACCAAATGGCCAGACTCAGATCAAATACCAAGATCTCGTTAAGCGTGTTAAGTATCTGCGAACGCCGACCAGGGCCAGGCCCACCTCTCTCCTAGGTGGTCTCAACCTGCCCTGTCGCTCCGCCATAAAGTAACAGTCGGGGGCCGTCAGGAACCCAGGCCCACCTCTACCGGGATGGAGCCACCTGTCCTTTCAGCCCCCTCATCAGAATCACTTGCGGGTACTCAACAAGCCGACCCGACTTTAGTCACCACATGTGTCATGTATATAAAGTATATAGTATATACCCGTGATCACCTCCCGAAGTGATCACGGCCCAGTAGTACAGCATGGCAGACGGACAAGAGTGTAGGGCCACTGATGGAACACTAGCATCCTATACTAAGCAGTAGGATAGCAGGTAAGGGTAATAACTGTAGCAACAATGACAGGCTATGCATCAGGATAGGATTAACGGAAAGCAGTAACATGCTACACTACTCTAATGCAAGCAGTATAGAGAAGAATAGGCGATATCTGGTGATCAAGGGGGGGCTTGCCTGGTTGCTCTGGCAAGAAGAAGGGGTCGTCGTCGATGTAGCCGATCACAGGGGTATCGGCAACGGTCTCGGAGCCTACCGGAAAGAAGTAACGGAGGGGGAACACAATAAATAACAAAGCAATCAAATGTAACACAAAGCAAGACGCGGCAATACGTTGTGCTAGGGGTGACGTAACGCAGGGATATGTGATACCAGCGAAGGGGGGGAAACATCCGGGAAAGTATCCCCGGTGTTTCACGTTTTCGGACAGATGAACCGGAGAGGAAAGTTGCGTGTTTACTATGCTATGGATGTGTGGTGAACGAACGGGCTGCGTATCCGGATTTGTCTCGTCGTTCTGAGCAACTTTCACGTAGAAAGTATTTTCATCCGAGATACGGATTAAAAGATATGATTTTCAAAAGAATTTATTAATTTCTGGAATTTAATTAATTATTTAATTTAATTCGAAACTGGATTTATGACATCAGCATGATGTCATGCTGACGTCAGCAGTCAACAGGGGTTGACTGGTCAACCTGACCAGTGGGTCCCACTGGTCAGTGACACATTTTAATTAAACAAATTAATTAACCTAATCAGGATTAATTAGGGGTGGGCCCCACTGTCATTGACTACTTAATTAGCTAATTAGGTTAATTAGGTAACTAATGTTTGACTAGTTTAATTAGTTATTTAGTTTAATTAATCAAAGTTAATTAAGTTAATTAATTAATTGTTATTATTATTATTATTTATTTATATTTTTTTAATTATTTTTTTATAAACGTTCTCAGGGGTGGGCCCCATATGTCATAGGGCCAGGGGGCACTGGCCCAGTGGTAAGTGGCCCTGGCCATAGCGGGCACGGGCGCGCGGGCGCTAGCGGCGCCCGACCAGGCGAGGACCGAGCGGCGCAGATGGGCACCGGCGTCGGGCGACGACCGGGGCCGCGGCGAGGCCGGCCGGGAACGGCACCGGCGAGGCCGGTCGAGTGGCGGCCTGCAGCAGAGGACGACGGGGGGGAGTCACGCGAGGGGGCGGTGGAGGCGCGGCGGGAAGGTCAGGGAGGCAGAGGAAGGCCGCGGCCGTAGGCGGGTGCGCCAGCACGCGGTGAGCATGCGGGCGACGTGGGTAGCGGCGAGTAGGACGGGCGGACGAGGGCGAGCGCGAGCGCGGGGGCTCGACCACAGGGGCGCGCGAGAGCGCGGACGGGCGCGGGCACGACGCGGTGAGGGAGAGTGAGGAGGAGAGTGAGGGGCTCACTGGGGCCGTAGGGTGAGGGGCAGCGTTGCTCGGGGCGGAGGACGGGGACGAGGCCGTCGACGGAGAGGACGACGAGGAGGAGGTTGACGGGGGGGGCGCAGATCCGGCGAGGGGGTTGTGGTAGAAGAGCTCCGATGGGGGGAGGGGTTGCCCCGGCGAACGGCGATGGAGAGGCGGGGCGGGGCAGTCCAGCGCGGCGGGGGTGAGGATGACGCAGTCCGGCGGGCATGTCCAGGGCGACGGCGTCGGAGCCGGGCCGGCGTGGTGGCTCCGGCTTCGAGCGGCGGGGCGGCGTCGGGCGGCGAGGGCGCGGCTGCGGTCTGCGCGGCGAGGGGAGTCGTCGAGGGAGAGGGGACGGGGTAGTGCGGACGGGCGTCGGGGTCGGCTCGGGGCTGCCGAGGTGCAGAGGGGGGAGACGAGGCGGCGTCGCCGGCGTCGGGGCCAACCGCCCCGATCCATATCCGATCGGGGGGCAGAGAGGAGAGGTGGGGGTCGAGGGGATCGTGGGGGGAGTGGGGTTCGTGGGGGAGTAGTGAGGGTGGACCGGGCTAGGGTTTCTGGTCAGGGTGGGGCTAAGGGAAGCGAGGAGGGGCCGGCTGGGCCGGCCTGGTCGGCTGAGCCGACTGGGCCAAGAGGCCTAGTGGGGAAGTGGGGCCTTTTGTTTTTGGGACAATTGCATTTTTACCCCTAGTTGGTTCCTACCCACGGGTTTTGCCCTTACTTTTCGAGCTTGCTCAGTTTTGCCCTTACTTTTTCCGTCATGGTCCCTCGAATGCCCTTTGACTGTTTGACCAAAATTTTGAAAATTCTTAACTAATTCATATTAACTCAGAAAAAAGCAAATAAGATATCAAAATGTTCAGATAAACATTACCTTTATGTGCATATCATTTGCATTCAGGACAAAAGCACCCTTTAAACTACCTGAGGTAATTAATGTTATTAACATTATTAAAAATAAAAAGGTATAAACAATATTATTTTTCATGAATAAAAATTACATGCGAATGTATGTGATGTTTTCTGAACATCCAGATATCTTATTTGCATTTTTCTGAGTTCGTATCATCTTGTTATGAATGTTCTAACGACTTTGACCATTATTTGGAAACTTCATAACAAGTTGATACGAACTCAGAAAAATGCAAATAAGATATCAGGATGTTCAGAAAACATCACCTACATTTGCATGTAATTTTTATTCATGAAAAAAATATTGTTTATACCTTTTTATTTTTAATAATGTTAATAACATTAATTACCTCAGGTAGTTTAAACGATGCTTTTGTCCTGAATGCAAATGATATGCACATAAAGTTAATGTTTATCTGAACATTTTGATATCTTATTTGCATTTTTCTAAGTTCATATGAATTAGTTATGAATTTTCGAAGTTTTGGTCAAACGGTCAAAGGGCATTCGAGGGATCTCGACGGAAAAAGTAAGGGCAAAACTGAGCAAGCCCGAAAAGTAAGGGCAAAACCCGTGGGTAGGAACCAACTAGGGGTAAAAATGCAATTGTCCCTTTGTTTTTTTCTTTTTGTTTTGATTTTTCTTTATTTATTTTATTTCCTTTTCTGTTTTAGCTTAGTTTCCTTTTATTTTTGTTTTAGAAAAATACCAAAATGGCACCTAACTTGATGTTACCAATTATGCCACACCCACACTAACTTGCTACCCAAACTAAAATAGTTTCGTAATTATTTAAATTTAAAAGTATTTAGATAATAGTTTTCGCTACTGTTTTATTCATATAATAGTATTTAAATATTTTATAAAGGTGTGGTTTCTCCACCATAATTACCTATGCATCATTTGGTTCACTCCGAACATTTTTAGTTTTAATACTTGAAAACTTTTATTGTTTGTTTGATTTTGAATTTGAATTTGAATCGGTTTTGAACTAACGCGAGAGTAGTAACAGTAATCGAAGTGACATGGCATCATTAGCAGAGAATTACTGTAGCTTAATTATCCGGGCGTCACAAATACTTAGGCAATGAATAGTCTTGGTATTAGACATAATGATCTATGGAGATAATAGTGTCTAATCGGACTTAGCCAAAATACATACTGACAAGATACTAAAGCAGTTTAGTATGTAAAATGTCAAGAAGAGTTTCTTGTCAATATCACATGGAAGGATTCGGTATCCTGAAATACTGATGAGCGAAATATGATTTCAACCACACTTTTATTCCATGGTATGTAAACAACCAGATATTTCCAATACTCCAAGTTAGTTGTAAGTAAAAGTTGTATGGTCAAATTGTTGATCATAGGACAACAATGAAAAATGTCGTAAGGATTAATGACATGTTTCTCACACACGGAGAAAATGAAGAGATTGTTGTAAGAAGTTACATCAATGAAGGCTCTTTGTAAGTAGTACATCGATAAAATCTTCATCTGTGCTCCAAGTGATATTCGATTTCAAATTAAAAGTGATTTATGGTGGCACAGTAAGTTGGAATTGGTCCAAAAAGTTATTGTGGCGAATTCTATAATAGAAGGCTAAGTATATTATTGCTTTAGAAGCAAAAATTAAGGGTGAAGAATCAGAAGTTCATTCATGAGCTTGGTATGGTTTCTAAATGATTGTATCATTGGAACACTATTCTTAATAGGGGTTCCATAACTCAGTCTAAGGAATCAAAGGTTCTACCAGTGATTCAATATACAAAGTTGGTTTCACACAAATTATGAATTCTTGTGAAAGCATTATAGATGCATAGAAATGCAAATGATACACGCAGATCTGAAGTTTTTAGATTCGATAGGACGAAGTCTATACCACAAGCAAAGCAAAGGACTGACACCGGATTGCCATTGGTGTAAAAGTTAAAAGTGCTAACTAGATTATTGACTCTAGTGCAAGCGGGAGACTGTTGAAAATATGACCTAGAGGCAATAATATTGTATTATTATATTTCCATTATTCATAGTTAAGAGTTTATATTCCATTCTATAACTGCTATGATGCTGGAATATGCGATTCAGTGGAAAACTCATATGCACATGTGGAATGATAAACGGTAAACAATAGGTTCCCAGTCTCGCCTCTAAGACCGGATCAAGTGTTGTTGGTGATCACGTTTTCTGGATCTTAGGATATCGTTAAGTGTAACGGTAGTCCTAAAACAACATTGAGGGTATGATGTTAGAAGAACAATCATACTGAATCGACCCAATACTTGTCTGTTATATTATGTGATCATATCGTCTGAAATCATCTGTTATAACAAGGAGTGTTAGCATGTGTTTTAGTTCCTCAGACCATAAGAGTGTCTCGGTCACTTCCTACCGGACGACGGGCTTTGGGGTTGCTCAAACGCCATCTGTAACACGATGATCATAAAGACAACTTCCAGGCACTCCGGAAAGTTTGACAAGTGACTAGACAGCTCGAGAGTGGGATTTGCTCCTCCGACGATGGAGAGATATTCTTAGGGCCCTCTCGGTGTGACGGCATCCATCATCGTCTGGGCAGACACAGGTGACTACGTCACGGGGATGCCGAAACATGTCAACGAGAAAGAAGAACAAAACCGGTAATGGGAGCAACGGTATAGTGAGCATGGTGAAGACTCTGGAGGATACCGGTGCTGATGAGGACACCACAACCATCGACAAGTCTCCAACAATTATAGGTCCAATCACAAGAAGTCGCGCCAAACAAATAAGTGACCAAGTGAACGCTAACTTAAGTTTACCTTGTAACCTTGATGACACAACTATGCTTTCATCCCCATTGTTGTTGGTTGAACTTAGGTATAACATGGAAGCAATCCAACAACCCATGGGCTCTTGAAGCAACCGCTTTGGAGGAACAAGTTTGGAGAAAACAAGTTTCAAGTGAAGCTGATGCTGTCAGTTTTTCCCTCTGATGTTTTGTTGTGCCACACCCATGAAGTGGAGAGACGGGGCCATAGGGGTAAATCAACTGAAGCTACATCAAATTATCTTTCCAATGCGAAAAACTTCACATCATTTGGAGTTGTGAGTCAAAAGTTCTAGTCATTCTCGTGGAAGGTGTCCAGGCTGTCAAGGCTTTGTGAATTTCCGAGGAGCTCTGCAACAACTCCCAAAGTTGACTGCTTATTCACCCAAGGAAGCCATGCAAACCTGCTTACTTTGAAACCATTTTCACACCTAGCTAAGGGGGGTTGTCCCTGCTATAAAACCCCATCTCCCCCATCCCCTAGAGGAACATTTTGTCAAACCATTCAGCTAAAAGCTTATGCAGCAAGACTTCTAGAGAGATCCGAGAGATCTTGCTACCTTTGCTCTTGTGAGTTCATTCAGATTCGCGAGAAGGAGCCTCTAGTTCCCCCTAGTTCATGCTCTACGGTTCCGGCCGTTTTGTGTGGATTAGTCCCGGTTTGTGGTTCTGCGATTGTTCGGACAGCGGGTTGGAGTTCTTGTAGCTTCGGTCAGCCATCCCCAACGTACGGGTTGCATCCAACCTTGGCAGGTATAAAGCTAGTTATCCCAGCTGCTTGCAGCTAGTTATCCCTCCTGATTCGATCCTACGACGTGAAGATCGGGCCACCCTCGGGCGTGAACTCGTTCAACCGGTTCCCACCTATCATCTGGCATCAGAGCCTTCGTTGACACAGTAGGATCTGTTATCCAAGTTTATCTTGCTATCATCCCTTTAGATCGAGTGTTTTTCATGCTATATTTTCTGTCCTAGAAGTCCAAAGCCCCATCAAAAATAAATCCAAGCCTGGTCGGTGCTGAGATCTTGTTGTTGCATACCTTGCATGTTCTACATCTTTTAGATCTGCACCAAGTTCATCGTCGTAATTCCTTTCAGATTTGGTTGTTGTGCTTTGGAAAAAGAGAGAGAGAAAAGAGTGGCAAAAAAAAGAATCAAAGAAAGAAAAAAAGAGTGGCAAAAAAAAGTCAAGAGAGAAAAAGAAAGTGTTGTGTAAGATCCAAAAGTTTCAGCTTGGTAGAAAAATTTCAGAAGCTTGTGTGTTGTGTGTTTTTCAATCTTGGTGTAAAGGTGCAGCAGATCCATCCACATATTTTTCTTGGTTTGCATCAACTTGATTTCAGCACAAGCCCCCTTTTTGTTTACCCCACCGAGCTCCACCAAAAACCGAAGCTAGTTCTTTGATCCCTGTCTTTCAATCGCTTTAACACATCCGGGAGAAGCACAATCTGATGTGAACTCATAAGAACTTTGGTGAGTAAGAGGTGAGGCCGTGTGATTCCACAAAATTATCCTATTCCACTTTTGGCCTTACTAACATGGCAGGATCTAGATCGAGTGTTCATGGAGAAAACCATGGGGAAGAAGATGCCCCGGTCACACGTGCCGAGCTGCAGCGACTCGAGAACAACTTACTCCAAGCCATGGAAAGGATGCTTCATGAGCGTCCTCCAGCAGGTGGTGACAGGGTTCGACACCGACAACACCCTATTGATCCACTTGAGGAAGTTGGCGATGAGAATTCCGTGCACGCTGCTGTGGATGGTGCCTTGGAGGATGATAACAACAACTATGGTGGACATGTGGCTGCTGCTTGTGGGTGTGGTGCCGCTGCTCATGGAGGGCAGCGAGGAGGACAAATTCGAGGGCGAGGCCATGGTCCTCGTGGGCACTACTATGACGCTCATGAGCATGTTGCTCGTGGTCATGGAGATGATTCTGATGATTATGATGGTGTTCCATACTGTCGTGCTGCTGAAGATGGGCGTCATGCAGAACATCGTGACCGAGTTGGTCGAGATGACATAGCAAGAATCAAGTTGCACGTCCCCAAGTTCACAGGAAAGGAAGACCCCAATGCATATTTTGATTGGGAAGAGCAGTGTGATCAGATTTTTCGTATCCATAACCTTGCTGATCCGAAGAGAGTCAACCTTGCTTGTGTTGAGTTTTCTGGTTATGCACTCACTTGGTGAAACCAACTCCAAGAAAATCAGCTGCTGCTAGGCCGTGATCACATTGACACTTGGGAAGAGATGAAACAAGCCATGAGGCGAAGGTTTGTTCCTTCACAATATCAAAGAGATCTCTGAAACAGATTGCAACGTCTCAGCCAAGGTACGCGCACGGTGGATGAGTACTATAAAGAGATGGAATTGTTGTTGGTTCGTGCTCGTATTCATGAAGATGAGGAGTCAAATATGGCAAGATTTCTGCATGGTCTCAACACTGAAATTTCTGATTTTGTGGAGATGTTTCCCTATAACACTCTACAAGATATTTTGGAGCAAGCAAAGCGCACGGAGAGGAAGGTGCAGCGGAGTGGTCATGGACGGATATCTCATAACCGCACCACCACACCATGGCAAAGGTTGCAGCCAAGTGCCTCTCATTGTGGTTCTCAGTTTCAGCATACTTCACATCCTACTGCCACCCGGCGAACAACGGCTTCATCGGCATCATCACCGGCTCCTAGGAATGCTGACAAGCGTGCTCCTTCTGCTGCTGGAAGTACCTCTAACCCCACAGATGTACCATCATCTCAAAGCCGAGATATTGAGTGTTGGAAGTGCAAAGGGCATGGTCACATTTCTTCTGAATGTCGAAACAAGAGAGTTCTATTTGTGAATGAACAGGGGGATGGGAATCTGAAAGTGAGCATGAAGATAATGGAGCATCAGATGATCATGAGGATGAAGAGGGCGAGAAGAGTGGTTGTGATATTCAGGCCGACATGGGAGATTTCTTTGTTTCCCGTCATGTGCTTAGTGTTAATGCAGCTAGTTATCCCTCCTGATTCGATCCTACGACGTGAAGATCAGGCCACCCTCGGGCGTGAACTCGTTCAACCGGTTCCCACCTATCACCAGCTAGAGAAGAGAAAGGGCGGCGACATAATATTTTTCACACCCGTGGCACCATCAAGGACAAGGTTTGCATAATTATTGTTGACAATGGCAGCTGCAACAACATTGCAAGTTCAGATTTGGTAGAGAAATTGGGACTGAAACAAAGAAGGCACCCAAGTCCATATAAGATGCAATGGCTCAATGATTGTGGTACACTTCGAGTAAGCAACATAGTCACCGTTCAGTTTTCCATTGGGAAGTACCGAGATCAAGTGGAATGTGACGTGGTGCCCATGTAAGCATGTCAATTGCTATTGGGAAGACCTTGGTTGTATGATCGTGATGTGCAAATCAGCGGCCGTACTAATCGTCTCTCATTCCAATACGAGAGAGAGCGCATATCTTTGCTCCCTTTGACACCCGAAGAAATATTGATGGATGATCTAAAAAAGAAAGAGAGAGTGAGCGTGAAACACTTGAGTGACCTCCACCAACATAGTGAGCGAGAGAATCCAAAGCCAAATAAAACCCCATAGCTTAAATTGACCAAGACATGGGAAAAACAGGGATTAGTTATGATGGCTAGGAAAAGGGATATGCGAGAGTTGAGAGAACCCAATTCCGTGTTCTTTGTACTTTTGTACAAGGACAACTTCCTTTCTACAAACCAATTATCCTCTACCACTCCTAGTGTTGTTGCTGAAATTTTGCAGGGGTATGAAGATGTGTTCCCCGAGGAGATACCACCAGGGCTGCCACCACAAAGAGGCATTGAACACCAAATTGATTTGGTTCCAGGAGCCCCATTGCCGAACCGACCACCATACCGCACAAATCCGGAGGAAACCAAGGAGATTCGACAACAAGTTGAAGGCCTACTAAACAAAGGTTATGTAAGGGAAAGTCTCTCTCCTTGTGTTGTACCTGTTCTTTTAGTACCCAAGAAAGATGGAACTTCTCGAATGTGTTGTGATTGTAGGCCTATTAACAACATCACCGTGAGGTATAGGCACACCATACCTAGGCTTGATGATATGCTTGATGAACTTAGTGGAGCCACCATCTTTTCTAAAATTGACTTGCAAAGTGGCTACCACCAAATTAGAATGAGAGAGGGTGATGAATGGAAAACTGCTTTCAAAACAAAATCTGGTTTGTATGAGTGGTTAGTTATGCCGTTTGGATTGACAAATGCACCTAGTACCTTCATGAGATTAATGAATCATGTGCTTAGAATGTTCATTGGTAAGTTTGTGGTTGTTTACTTTGATGACATCCTGATTTATAGCAAAACTTTGGATGAACATGTTGAACACATACAGTGTGTGCTTGCTGTCCTAAGGGAGGAGAAATTATATGCTAACAAGGAAAAGTGCACATTTTGCATAGAAAAAGTTGTGTTTCTTGGCTTTGTTGTTTCAGGTCAAGGTGTGGAGGTAGATGAGGAGAAGGTCAAGGCCATCCGTGAGTGGATGCCTCCACAAAATGTAAGCCAAGTACGAAGCTTTCTTGGCCTTGCTGGTTTTCAGTACCATTGCTGCCCCCAATGAATGAGCTAACCAAGAAAGATGTTCCCTTCAAGTGGGCAAATGCACAAGAGAAGGCCTTTCAAGAGTTGAAAGAAAAATTGACATCTGCACCATTGCTTGCACTACCCAACTTTGGTAAGACTTTTGAAATTGAATGTGATGCAAGTGGTGTTGGTATTGGAGGCGTACTAATGCAAGAAGGCAGGCATATTGCATATTTTAGTGAGAAGCTAAGTGGTCCAACTCTAAATTACTCAGTTTATGACAAAGAATTATATGCACTTGTGAGATCTTTGGAAACATGGCAACATTATTTGTGGCCTAAAGAATTTGTGATCCATTCTGACCATGAATCTTTAAAGCACCTTAGGGGTCAACAAAAACTGAACTGTAGACATGCAAAATGGAGTGAATTCATAGAATCTTTTCCCGATATTGTCAAGTACAAGAAAGGAAAGGATAATATTGTTCCCGATGCTTTGTCTAGATGCCATATTTTACTCTCACAACTTGATACTAAAATTCTTGGGTTGCAAAGCATTAAAGAATTGTATGTGAATGACCCATATTTTGCTGAACCACACTCAAAGTGTAGTGAGGGAAAAGGTTGGGAAAAGTTTCACTTGCATGATGGATTTTTGTTTCGAGCTAACAAATTGTGCATCCCAGAATGCTCTGTTCGTCTGTTGCTTTTGCAGAAGGCTCATGCTGGTGGTCTCATGGGACATTTTGGAGCAAAGAAAACTAAGAGTGTGCTGATTGAGCATTTCTTTTGGCCAAGGACGAGGCGTGATGTTGAGCGCTACGTGCTACGTTGTGAGATTTGCCGCAAAGCTAAGTCATGTTTAAACCCTCATGGGCTTTATATGCCCTTATCAATTCCTAGTACACCTTGGGAAGATATTTCTATGGATTTTGTTCTTCGATTACCACGCACTAAGAGGGGGAGTGATTCAGTTTTTGTAGTGATTGATAGGTTTAGCAAGATGGCTCATTTTGTCCCGTGTCATAAGAGCAATGATGCTTCACACATTGCTGATTTGTTTTTGAGGGAAATCGTGCGGCTACATGGACTACCACGCACTATTGTTTTAGATCGTGACACCAAGTTTCTCAGCTGTTTTTGGAAAACATTGTGGGCGAAGCTACGGACAAAGCTTCTGTTTTCCACTACATGCCACCCACAAACGGATGGACAAACTGGAGTTGTCAACCGCACACTATCCATGATGCTAAGAGCAGTTTTAAAGAAAAAATTGAAGATGTGGGAAGAGTGTCTCCCCCACGTGGAGTTTGCATACAACAGGGCAGTACATTCGACCACTAAATTTTGTCCTTTTGAAATTGTTTATGGTTTCAAACCTGCTGCTCCCATAGATCTTTTGCCTTTACCATTGCAGGAGCGAACCAATCTTGATGCAAGTAAGCGTGCTGACTTCGTGAAGAAAATTCATGAGAAGACCAAGGAAAATATTGAGAAGATGACTGAACAATATGCAAAACGAGCAAACAAGGGAAGAAAGAAGGTGTTGTTTGAAGAATGTGATCTTGTGTGGGTACACCTGCGGAAGGATCGTTTCCCAGATCAACGCAAATGCAAGTTACAGCCACGTGGAGATGGTCCATTCAAAGTGCTTGCGAAGGTCAATGACAATGCCTACATGATTGACCTTCCGATGGATTATGGTGTTAGTCCAACTTTCAATGTGTCCGACCTCTCTCCATACTTTGGACCATCAGAGTCGAGGGCGACTCCTTTTCAAGAGGGGGAGGATGATGAGGACACCACAACCATCGACAAGTCTCCAACAATTATAGGTCCAATCATAAGAAGTCGCGCCAAACAAATAAGTGACCAGGTGAACACTAACTTAAGTTTACCTTGTAACCTTGATGACACAACTATGCTTCCATCCCCATTGTTGTTGATTGAACTTAAGTATAACATGGAAGCAATCCAACAACCCATGAGCTCTTGAAGCAACCGCTTTGGAGGAACAAATTTGGAGAAAACAAGTTTCAAGTGAAGCTGATGCTGTCAGTTTTTCCCTCTGATGTTTCGTTGTGCCACACCCATGAAGTGGAGAGACGGGGCCATATGGGTACATCAACAGAAGCTACATCAAATTATCTTTCCAATGCAAAAAACTTCACATCATTTGGAGTTGTGAGTCAAAAGTTCTAGTCATTCTCATGGAAGGTGTCCAGGCTGTCAAGGCTTCGTGAATTTCCGAGGAGCTCTGCAACAACTCCCAAAGTTGACTGCTTATTCACCCAAGGAAGCCATGCAAACCTACTTACTTTTGAAACCATTTTCACACCTAGCTAAGGGGGGTTGTCCCTGCTATATAAACCCCATCTCCCACATCCTCTAGAGGAACCTTTTGTCAAACCATTCAGCTACAAGCTTATGCAGCAAGACTTCTAGAGAGATCCGAGAGATCTTGCTACCTTTGCTCTTGTGAGTTCATTCGGATTCGCGAGAAGGAGCCTCTAGTTTCCCCTAGTTCGTGCTCTACGGTTCCGGCCGTTTTGTGTGGATTAGTCCCGGTTTGTGGTTCTGCGATTGTTCGAACAGCGGGTTGGAGTTCTTGTAGCTTCGGTCAGCCATCCCCAACGTACGGTTGCATCCAACCTTGGCAGGTATAAAACTAGTTATCCCAGCTGCTTGCAGCTAGTTATCCCTCCCGATTCAATCCTACGACGTGAAGATCGGGTCACCCTCGGGCGTGAACTCGTTCAACCGGTTCCCACCTATCAGGTGCACACTAGGTTTTGTAAAGTATCGCGAAGCAAAGGGAACATCACATGATAACCAAAGGTTCACTTGAATATCATTCGAGTAATCATAGCGACCGATATGGATGTCCACGGTTCCGCTATCGGTCATTGAGCAAAGAGGTTTCCTTCATGTCTATGGTTTACCGAACCTACGGGGTCACAAGCTTAAGGTAATCACGATCTGCTGAGTGTTAGTAGGATGAGAGTGATGATAATATATTTGTGGAATTGTTTCTTTAATATCCGGAATAGTTCCGAGTGGTTCCGGAAGCGTTTCCGGTCATCGGAAGGGTTCCAGTGAATAACACGTAATACCGGGTATTACTGATTAATATATATATATATATATATATATATATATATATATGTATAGGACAAATGTTTCCTACAAGCAGTGGTAGTTACCACCACTTGCGTTTGTATGTTGTATGTAGTATCTGTCAAAACCAAGAGTATGTACGTGTAGTATGTAGTATATATCAATGATTATGTAGTATATATACTAATTTTTAGGTAGTATGTACCATATTTTGAGTATGCTCTTTTTACGTACAAATATGTACGTATTTCACAAATATAACAAAAACTATGGGCTTATATGCAATTTTTTCATGTAACTTGCTTTGAAATATCCTAGATATAGTATATGAACATATTAAAAGTAATAAAATATTATATATAGTATCACATGATGGTATATGAGATATGTGGGGTAACTACCACCGGGTGGTAGGATGGATTTTTCCTATATGTATGTATGTATATATATATATATATACATATATATAGAGAGAGAGGGGTGGAAAATGTTTCCGGGGATGTTAAATTATATATATAATGCTTTAAAAATGTTTAGAACAAATATATATTTAATTTAATATCGATGGGCCTAATAAGGCCAAGTGGTGGAAGACCACTTGGGCAATAAAGGCCCAATAAGGGTGGCGCCCCCTTCTCCCCATGGAAAGGGGAGAGGGAGACCGACTTGGAGAGGGATTCCCCCCTCCCCCCTTGTGTGGCGCCTCCTCCTCCCCTCCCAACCTATATATACTAGAGGATTTCCACCCTTTTGGACACACAAATGTTGGGTGCCTCTTCTAGTTGATCTAGTTCTAATTCTAGTTGGTCCTAGACTAATTAGAGTTAGTCCTAGCCACCTCTAATCCTCATAATTAGAAGCCTAGTGTGGTTCTAATCTCCTCCCTCTAATTCTTCGGCGATGATTAGCTCTGGACGGCAAAGCGCTGCTGGATCATGAAGACCGTACGCTTGCAACCAAGTAGAGAGGTCGTGCTTTTGGTCTTCTGTTCAAGGAATCGTTCGAGGGCGGTTCACGGGATCGTCATCATCGTTCGAGAGACTTCAAGCATGATCTACACTGACTCTTCTTCTTCCGCTGCATTCCGGAGTTGGTAACATCGTTGATCCCAACCCTTTTGCATCTTCATATTGATCTTGGTGATCGTAGGTGTGACTTTTTTGTTTTCTACTACGTTTCCCAACAAGAACATTGATGTCATTGCAAGATCTAGGCATTCCGAAAAAACATGTGAAATCCAAGTCTATTGATCGGCCACTGCTTCAAGGATTATAGCGGAACCCTTTTTCTGGCCGCGGAATTGTCCATGCCATGCCTTAGGATAGTTCTTCCAACTTCAATGCATGCAATCTATTGAGCCAAGCATACTTGGGAACCCGCAAGCTTTGTTCATCTCCAAAAGCCTTGCGGTGTCTTCAGCATTGGGAGCTCTCAAATATTCCGGACCAAACACTTGCACAATTCCGACTTCGAAGCGCTTGACACACATGATGGCTTGACTCTCATCCATGGCCAAGTAGTCATCAACTAGATCTGCCGGAATACCGTGTGCCAACATACGCAAAGCGGCGATCACCTTTTGAAAGGTGTTATGCCCGAGTTCTCCGGCGACATTCCTCCTTTGCCGAAAAACCCGATCATGGCTCGCCAGTTTCTCCGTAATGTGTTTGAACAACTCGATGCTCATCCTAAAACGACGCTGAAAGTAGGACTCGGGGTATGTAGGATTCTCCACAAAATAGTTTCTCATCAATCTGTTGTGGGCATCGATTCTATCCCTCCACAATTTCTGACGACCGATAGCCGAACTACCGTGCTTCGGCTTTTTATTGACGTGCATAGTTAGGATCATTGCGACCTCCTCCTCCTCCTCTCGAAGATCAAATTCTTCGTCGGAAGAATCGTAGGACGAACTCATCTACAAAGTTGAATTTTAACTAATTTAAAACTACAAACAACATGCACCAAATTCATCTACAAATATAAAGTTGAAGCAATAGATACCTTGCAAGCGTTTTGTCAAACACCTTGTGGCCGCCGAGCCACAAACGGCCGCCGGGCGCTGTTCGTCGGAGGAACGAACGGTGCGCTCGAGGGGCGGCGGCGAGGAGAGAAGGTGGAGGAAGCAGCGGCAGCGCGCGGGGATAGGCGGGGGAAGCGCCGATGGGTCGCCGGAGCGAATGGGGAAGGTGCGGGCGGAGGCGCCAACGCCTGGAGGTTTCAGATCTGGCGGTTGGTGAGATTCGCGCGCCCATTGCCATGTCCAGCGCGTGCGAGCGGGCGCACCAAATAAGCAGCGCACGATGCCGTTTTCTCAACGCGCTGAACCAACTTTGCCGCGCGCGGGATTTTAGCGCGTCTGCTGGAGCGCCGGTTACGGCCGCGCACGCCAAATAGTCGTTTTTTCCAGCGCGTGGCTAATCTAGCATGCCTGTTGAAGATGTTCTAATAAGAATAAAAGATTCTAAAAAAACTAATAAGAATAAAAAGAAAACTAAAGGCCCTACATGTAATTCCTAGTATTTCCTCCGTTTCAAAATATTTGTCGTGGTTCCATGACAAGTATTTTGGAACAGAGGAGTACTCACCAAGGGTCTATGACTCGAAACCGTTTTTCTCCCCGTGCATAAACGCGAAAGTAAGAACAGACGAACACCACAGGGAGTCAAAAGCACAAACAAAACAAAATAAATAACCTTTTCAATCAAAAAGGTAAAACCAAATCTTCTACTCAGCTTCGTTTCCACGCGCAGGAAACCCTAGAAATCCCCCCACCCGATTCCTCTCGGCAGGATCCCCAACCCTTCCTCGCCCCCGGAGGCCTGAGCCGTAGTTCCCGACCCCCAGTCGCCCAATTTCGCCGCCGCCCGATCCCCGGAGTCCCGCGCCCTTCTTCTATCCATCTGGGCGGGCCGCCGGAAAGCGACTCGGGATGGTGTTCTACTTCAAGGCGCGGCCCGACGCCGGTGACTACACCATCTTCATGGGGCTCGACAAGCATGAGAACGAGGACCTCATCAAGTACGGCTTCCCCGAGGACATCTGGTAACCGCCCTTTCATTCTACCCAGACCTTTTTTTTCCCTGTCATTATGTACTAGTATTTCTTTGTGCGTCTTGAATCGATGCCATAGTGACGGAAGAATGAAGAATTCATGGAGTATGGGACAAGGACATTCTCTGGTTTGTAGAGTTGGTTTTCTAGATGGGAGTTGGTTGTTAGTTCACGAAAGTTTGCTTATGGTTAGCAGCTGTTTCCTCATTGATGATACCAGATCAGGATATTGTCGTCCGTTTTGATGCTGCTTTCAGATGCATAGCTTGAGTGAGCAGTAGTCGATTTTTTTCAAAGGAGATATGCTTGATTTCTGTCAGAACCTATTGTTAGTTAACTGTGAAATGCTGTGCCAGTGAGTTTCGTATAATGGATTAATGGGTGTTCTTCATTGATGTCACCATGAACAATAATCACGGTGAGGATAATATGTTGGAACTTAGAATCATAGTACCATCTTTTTCACCGTGAATTGGGTTCACGGTTCATCACTTCATAAAAGGGTAGTTTGTTAGTTCGTTTCACGATCCAATTAAATTTGGTTCAAGATATAACAATATACTCCCTCCTTACCGGTTTATAAGGCTCATCTCAAAATCTTCAGATTTCCGTTTTATAAGGCTTGTTTTGAAAGTCGCTTGGTTAAAGCGCTGAGGTCTTTTCGAGTGCTGCGTTGCATTTAATTCCCTGGTGCCGTTTTCAAAAGAGAATTAATCACAGAGCGAAGTCGTTGCTCCTTTCCTTCCCTCAGCTGCATACATGCAGCAAACTGGACATTAAAACGAGATAAGAAAACGAAGACTAACCAGTGCATGCGCCATCTGGATGAGAGAGGGAGTGGGACGCATGCGTCCGTGGGGCGATGTAGTTAATTGCAGTGGCAGTTGAACAGGCTGAGATTTAATACCATTATGCTAATTGGGCACTTTTCACATAAGCTCAATTCATCTCAGCCAATAGACATTTACCTTGGTTGGTGGGATTTCAGATATGAGCCCTATAAACCGGTAAGGAGGGAGTATATTAACATACGAGCAAAAAAAAAATCCATGTCATCTTGCTCCCACCCCCGACCATAAGCCCTTATGAGCTCACCACCTCTTATTCCATCCTCCCATCTTCTCACCCATAAATTAAAGACCCCGCCACCAAATTTCTCCTCCGCAGCCTGCTGGTCCTGCTTTAAGCCTCTGCTTGTGCAACTAGACCTTTGCTCCTCCTCAACAACTATAGCTGTGGACATGGTCAAGACACAGACTGTGCTTTAGCGTCATTTGGTTGCCCATGTATTGCGTGAGCAGGCTGGCAGGATGCAGTGAGACACCCTGTTTGGAATTTTGATGCCTGCTTATGTCCTTGGGTCTGTCCAGCATGATGTAAATGGTCCTGGCTCCAGGGAAACATATTTCATTGTGTTTCCCCTGGCCTGTCTCGGTGCACGGGGGTGTCAGTGTTAGAGGTTAGCCCCCACTGGTTCAAGCCAATCTTATGCAGACACATACTCCCTAATCCCTATGTCATCAACAAAAGGAGCTTACTGCCTCAGCATGTCTCATACACACAGGCCACCAAACACAGGCACCTCCGTGGACTCAACGTCCGATTCTGTCCTGGGAAATCTAGGTTGAGCACATCCTATATACTTAAGTAGTTGATTCCCACAACTTCTGTTTGTCACAAAATGCACACATGCCACCTCATCAACCCCACTACTTTTATTTCTCTTAACATCCATGTGAAATGTTACTTTTACTATTTCTCTCAACATGCACACGTCCCACTTCATCAACCCCACTGCTTTTATTTCTCTCAACATGCATGATAAATAGTACTCATATTATATAAATATTTTACAACTATATAATGATCAAATGCACTAAATCATATGTATTTGTAACTTAATTCTTATATTAAAATTTCAGACAATCAAATCTCATCAAAACAATATATTGCAACCAATTCTGGCTGCAACATGTGGGGTATCTCTAGTTGTTAATGTTATGGGTAACTAGTAGCTGCTTGGTCCAGTGCAGAGTAGCGAGTAATCGGGGCATCAGCTGATTAACTGATTTTATCGGTCGGCCATTGATCGGTGGGTTAACTAATGGTAAACCAACACTTAGCATCCTACTTTCATACAACACACTGGATAGAGGAAAGGATGAAACGCGACCAGATTCGAGGGGAGGGGGGGGGGGGCTTTGTGAGACACTCAATGTGAGGTAGGTGAGCAGGAAGAGTCAACGGTGTTCGAGGGGAGTGGAGGCAAAGCATGGCGGCTTGGGGAGGCGGCCGAGACAATAGATGTGTAGATCGGAGGCCCTTGGTTGGAGGCAAGGCACGCAGGTGGCAGCTGGCAACGATTCCGACCAACGAGATGCAAGTTTGATCTGCTGGAGGTGCGTGCACTCGTTGGGGCGGGGGGGGGGGGGGTGTAACCTTGCCATCGGCAAGGAACTTGCTCCACTATTACTTGGTCTGACACCTGATTAAGCAGCTTGTCAGACCAATTAATTGCCTCAGCCAGTAGATACGTTGAATGGACCTATTTGTATCGGTCACCCTCCGAGTAGGGATTAACTGGCTGATTAACTTATATGTCGGCCGATATTTTGAACAGTACTTGAGCGGCAATGCACGAATAACTCATTGGAGAGGAATGGTTTCCTGCCTTGACTATGAATCCCGCAGACAATGCAGGGCCGAGTGTGACTTGGCCACTCCTCCTCCTTGGCATCCGGGACATCTTGTCCTTTTGTTTGTCCTAGGTTACACCTAAACTATGTCATGGTATCATACTTGTATTGCAATATGATGTTGTGATTCTAGTACAATTTTGACAAGTATCTGTGGGTTTTACTAAATTTTACCATAAGTTCCTAATACTCTGCTGATAGGTACTGAATTGAAACCACTCGAATTGAAGCAGAATAACATCTCAATGTGAACCCCTTAAACTCTAAAATCAGTTCACTGCAATGGTTCTTCTCTGCTCTACTCCTCCTGTTCCATAATCGCTGGCCACTCCTACTCTCTGCCTGACATGCTCCTGCCCCATCTGATGCAATCACCTCTAACCCAATAGATATACTTGTGTCTCCACATTCAGTATTAATAAGCTACTCTAATGAATCTACTGAGCAGCAAAGGTTCATACATAATTTACTTTCTGTGTTGTTAACTCTGATGCTTGCCCCGTACACATCATGAGAGAAAGAAAATTTGTAACTATCAACCCAAAGCATACTTGAGTGCTTGCGGAATTTTGTTTGATAATTCTTTTTCATGCATTTTCTGAGATTCTGCTCCACTGTTAGGTGCACAACCTTTCATATAGGTAGCGTGGTAAGTAAGAATGTAAGATTAGCAATTTCTCGCATATATAATAATGATTGTTTGAAAGGGTGCATGGGGGCTTTGGCTATTGCAGTAGGAATCAAGAAGGAGAGGATGTCTTAAGCTTCGTTCTAGCCTACGACATGATCGTAGCTAACACCCCCTTTAAAAAGAGAGAAGCCCATCTAGTGACTTTTAGTAGTGGTCAACACTCTAGCCTGATTGATTTTGTCCTCTTGAGAAGAGAAGCCAGGCATGCTTGCCTAGATTGTAAGGTGGTGCCTGGAGAGAGTGTTGTCCCTCAATCTACGTGATAGAGTTGGGGCTGCACCAATTGAAGAAACTTGTCCAACATTGTCCGAGATGGTTTGGGCATATACAGCGCAGGCCTCCAGAAGCGCCAGTGCGTAGCGGACGGTTAAAGCATGTTAATAATGTCAAGAGAGGTCAGGGTAGACCAAACTTGACATAGGAGGAGTCCGTTAAGAGATATCTGAAGGACTGGAATATCACCAAAGAACAAGCCATGGACAGGGGTGCGTGGAAGTTAGCTAACAATGTGCCAAAACCATGAGTTGGTTTCGAGATTCCTATGGGTTTCAACTCTAGCCTACCCCAATTTGTTTGGGACTAGAAGGCTTTGTTGTAGCATGGATTGGTAATCTTCAGTTTGTACTGTGCTATTTGGAATATTAACCGCCTGACTGCAAACATAGTTAGTTTTTAGCTGTTTTTTCGGAAATGATGGAATGTGATCAGCTGCATCTGTGTTTTTGTTCAGGGCACGTCAAGTGCCAAGCAACACAGCTGATATAATATTCATGTTGGCTTGTTTCATCTATTATTACAATCTCCATGCCCGCCCCCCCCCCCCCCCCCCCCCCCACCAATCT
Source organism: Aegilops tauschii subsp. strangulata (assembly GCF_002575655.3). Lineage (NCBI taxonomy): Eukaryota > Viridiplantae > Streptophyta > Magnoliopsida > Poales > Poaceae > Aegilops > Aegilops tauschii. The sequence goes on along the minus strand of NC_053035.3, from coordinate 141,539,502 downwards.
GTTGGCTAAGGTTAAATTTATTTAGATGCGATATTTTCATGGGATACTCTTGTAAATTTCTTTCCAGTCATGTAGAATCATTTTATCATGCTTTCAGCCTCGAACAACTTTTGTTGAACACAGGTTCCATGTAGATAAGATGTCCTCTGCTCATGTATATGTGAGACTGAATAAAGGTCAAACAATGGATGACATAAGCGAAGGTTTGCTGGAAGATTGTGCCCAGCTTGTTAAAGCGAACTCCATTCAAGGTTCGATAAATTAACTGAGGAGACTTTGTTAATTCACATGAATTTGTTGCTTTACCTTTGTTTGTTTTCCTTTACTCACACACATCTAATTGTCCTGTTTATTCATTATAGGTAATAAGGTGAATAATGTTGATGTGGTTTATACACCATGGTACAATCTGAAGAAGACACCATCCATGGATGTGGGTCAAGTTGGCTTTCACAACTCTAAATTGGTGAGAAGTCATAATTTTCCCTAGGTCCTTGTTAACTATTTTTATGCTACACGCTTTGTATCTATCCATTCTCGTAATTTTCTATTTGACACACGATGATTTGAATAAGTAAGTGACTGAGAACATAATTTACTTTCCCCATTAGAATTTGGAAGTTTGTGTGCCTTGTATAAACACATGAAATTTGACTAGTATGTAAGATCGCTAAGGCTATGTTTTGCAGCTCAGTGTTCTTTCGGAGAATATACTGTGATTTTTTTAAAATCATGGTTTCAAATACTCTGATGCCCGTTTTTTGGCATCAACATGTATACCACCCTTTTTTTTGCAGTATTTTTATAAAGAGGCCTCGGCCTCTTTTTTATAAACTGACTGAGAAAAACTGTGTTTTTTATAAATTGAAGTATTCATTTCCTAGGCATTGGAATACTTAGGTTTTCGATTACTATGGTTTTGGAAAACTGTGCTGCCAAACAGGCCTAAGTATACGTCGGTCAGGGTTCCCTATTGAAAAACTATGTTTTCTTGATCTGTATGACAACCTTTGCATAATCCATCCTAGTTGCTAGTGAGTTTCCAGTGCTTTAGGGTGGAACTGGCGTTAAGTAAATTCATTCCAGGGAATAGTTTATTTTCATAAATATTGATGTTTTCATTGTATCTGAGATCTGACTATCCATTAATGAATTTTTTCTGTATTGTCGGCAATCGCTAGAATAAATTTAGTTATTTAAAGGCGAGGAAGGATCGAGTCCGGAATGATGATATACGAGATAGAGTTGGGGTAGCACCAATTGAAGAAAAGCTTGTCCAACATCGTCTGAGATGGTTTGGGCATATTCAGCGCAGGCCTCCAGAAGCTCCAGTGCATAGCGGACGGCTAAAGCGTGCGGAGAATGTCAAGAGAGGGCGGGGTAGACCGAATTTAACATGAGAGGAGTCCGTTAAGAGAGAGCTGAAGGATTGGAGTATCACCAAAGAGCTAGCTATGGACAGGGGTGCGTGGAAGCTTGCTATCCATGTGCCAGAGCCATGAGTTGGTTGCGAGATCTTATGGGTTTCACCTCTAGCCTACACCAACTTGTTTGGGACTAAAGGCTTTGTTGTTGTTGTTGTTGTTGTTGTTGTATTTAAATGTGACTTCTTTCTGCAAGTCCTCAGTCCTAGCTCTTGAAGTTCGTATCGTATGTGATCATTCCATCCTTCTCTGAACCACATTACGCTCTAAACAGTGTGTTGATTTGTTGCCATTTCTTATTGCAACCTGCATAGGTTGTGTGAATTGGGCCCTATATACCTCTCCCATGGAACTTTATTTGAAATATACCATTTCAGTGCATTAGTTCTTGTTCAATTTTGTAATACTGAATCAGTACCGCTCATATTACCTTTAGAAGCTCACTAGCAATTTTCTTTTCTACTGGTGGATATTCTCTCTGTTAATGCACTTGGTTCTGTTGTTTACTCATGTTATTTTGTTAATTGGAAATATTTAAACCAAAGCGAATGAGTCATAGTAACTATGTCCCTAATTTACGGGCATGTTTGCAGGTTCGGACTGTTCAAGTAGAAAAGCGAATCAATGAGGTTGTCAATCGGTTGAACAAGACAAAGGTGGAGAGGACGCCTGACTTAAAGGGTACATGACTACTCTCTGGAATATATTTTTCATGCTCATTTTAGTTATATTTTTTAACATGCCTTTTGTTTTTGATTTAACGTATAATGTTTGTTTTGCACCTATAATTTTCGAGGATGCTCCAAGTGGAATGACGAACTGGTGTGCAATTTAGGCTAGACCAAGTCTTTTGCAAGTGCAGGCTAGACTCTTGTGAATTCTAAAGGTGGAACTTGCAACTAGATGGGTAGAAAAGAACGAAAATTTTAGGTATTAGAACTTGAAAATGGGTCGAAGCACCGCACAAACATTTGCCAGTTTGCTTTGGGTTATTTCGTACTCCCCCCGTAAAGAAATATAAGAGCGTTTAGATCACTAAAGTAGTGATCTAAACACTTATATTTCTTTACAGAGGGAGTAGTTCTTAAAACAGAAAGCATGATCAACCATATATCCCGTCATGTGTGTTTTTGGTAGTTGTGATCATTTGTTGTATAAAGTATTTGCAGCCTGATGATGTCTTCTGCTGCAGCTGAAAGAGAAGCTGTGAGTGCTGCTGAAAAGGCTGAAAGAAAGTTGCAGCTTAGAGACAAAGTAAGCTATCCCTCTGTAAACTAATATAAGATCGTTCAGATCACTATATAGTGATCTGAACGATCTTATAGTTGTTTATAGACGGAGTACTCGAGTATCAGGCTATTACAAGTTACTTTCCTTTAGTTTTTGTTTGCTGTAAGCACATGTGTACAGAAAACCAGTTGTCACGAAACTGTTGCCCTGTGCTGTGTTGTTAATCGGGCCCTGACCGGATAATTGATGGAATGGCCTTTTATTTGGTTTCAGAAACGTAAAGAAGAGATGGAGAGGCTCGAGAAGGAGAAGCAGGCTGAAATAAGGAGTTACAAGGGCCTGATGGTCCAAGACAAGATGACTTCGAACAAGCAGGTTGCGTCTGGTAGCAAGACCCTGCAGGAACTAGAGGAGGACTTCATGTGAGGCAACAGTGTGACGAATTCGATCATACTGCAAAAGCTCTCTAAGAACTGATTCTGTCGAAGACAGGACAGGCATCGCCCAGCTTTCAAGACTCTTGACCTGATGATTCCAGGCGGAACCTTGACCTGTTACTGTTATGCTTCGTACTTTAATGGCATCTGTAGACCTGTTTGATGTGTTGAGACAACAGCTATGTGTGATCTAGCCGTGGGTCCGATACATGGATCGGTTAATCGTGAACCCGACATGGTAATAAAACTTATTTTCAATGACTTCTCTGCAACATTGGCTTGAATATTTTCATTCCTTAACTGGAGCACGGTTTGGGAAGCCTTTAATTGGCCTGTCACGGAAGTGAGGCCGAAGGTCTCTTTTTTGTTAGACATTAACGTCAAGACCCACCTGTTTGAATTTGGTTATTCCAACATCTGGCATCTGAACTTGTTACTTTCATATGCTTCAGCCTTCAGTGTTCCCCTTTGGATTTTGAAACACTTTATTAGATGTTACAAACCGAGTGGATAGTGAAGAGCTACGCAGAAACAGAATGGGCATTGCGCCTCTTTATTGTTGCACTTATTATGAGGAAGCATCCGGCTTAATTATTGCTATGAGGAAGCACCCTTCTATAAGTTGCCTGTTGCTCTAGTAGCACTACTCTTGTAAGCCTAAAAACATACCCATGGAAATAACATACAATCATTAAAAGTCACCTCACATAAGAATTTCCATTCTATTATGATATTTTTATATTATACTCCCTCTGTCCTAAAATATTCAAACACTTAAGTCATAACTCATGTTTTGTCAGGACCCAGGACCAGAATTATGCAAATCTTACTAGTGATGATCATCGGGAAGCCAAGATTCCTAACACACATACTTGAGTGGATATCCTCTCGGAGAGCCTGCAATATTCGATCCCTTGCCCCCCCCCCCCCTCCCCCCCAAGCTTGAATTAATCAACCTATGGTGATGGTCTAAATATTCACTCACCCAATGTAACTGACTCAGAGCATCAACATAGTATGATACACTCCAAGCTCTCAATACATGAGTTGCTTCACACTGTGAAGACCGCCTGTTAGCAATATTGCATAACAACGGTTCCAAGACCCTACACACAAAACAACAAGTATCACAACACAAACTCTATGACTCAAATCATATATTATTCAAAGGCTCTAAAGAGCAAACATAACAGAGCTATTACAGGCAGGGATGACATGACCAAACACACACTACATGCAACATCGACAACAATTATATCTTATTAAAGATCAAGTTTAACAAATGGCCTAAGAGGCTTGTAAATAAAACTACGACCCTCTTAAGGCACCAGATTGTCATCTAGGACCTCCAAACTATCGGTCGTTCTCGATCTCCATGTAGAAACCACCATAGGATCGGTGGTCTCCTCTGCAACAAGTTAACTAAAGTAAGGATGAGTACAAATTTACTCGAGAGGACTTACATCAGAACTATCTAGCTATGCTCAAATATGGAAGGAAAAGGCATGTGGTGCAGAATTACCAAATTTGACTTTGGCTACCCTAAGTTGCAACTTGCATCAAAGGTAGGAGAGCACACACGAGCCGATCATCTAGCTAATCAACACATCAATACACTACTGGGGCATGCCATACACTACATTAGCGCAAAACAAAACAAAAATCTATCATGCGAACCATGAACATGATGTGGAGATAGGTCATAGGATAGGGTTTTACCACTAGATGCATAGTCACGACATCAGAAGTAGATTTGGTGATGCGCGTCCCTATCTCCTCCTCGCTAATGACTCAAACAATTCCCTCGATTGGTTTATATGAGAATTGAAGGTACAACCCCTCCACGGCATCCACGCGTGTAGGGTGGAACGCAAGGCGGGGGACTGCCAGGTCCGATCGCATGACGTGGGCGTGGAAGTGGCGATAGCTAGGTTGTCTGACTGGTCTAACCCTTTCCAACGTATCATCCCTACACTTATATAGAAGTTCGAGGTGGGATCAACACTTGAGGCCCATTAGAACTCTATGCCTAATTCCACTCATATCCAATCCAAGTGGGTTCCTACCCCTTAAGTGTGTGACCCTATAGGTTCACATATACATGGATACGAATTGGATCACATCCGATTACTTAGCAACAGCTCCTAGCAGAACATGTCGACTCCCAAGTGTGCATGAAGTCATATTGGCGAACCATGACAATGTGGCATATGCAACATTCCTTTTGCCTCATGATATAAGAGCTCAAGGAGAGTACTTACCACCCTTGTTGGTAGCTCGACCTCTCTTCTGGAAACTGTGATACAAATTCTAGGACCAGGTGAACACTTAACCCAAGTCACATGGCCATGCTTTCCGAATCTGGTCACTTGAGAGGCCCCGAGAATATCTCCTGGAGTCGGAGGGGCATATTCCATCTTGGTCGACTATGTCTGGTGAAATTTTTAGGACTCACCCGAAAGCTACCTTTCTAACTACCTAGTTACAAAGTAGCATTTGATAGATCCCAAGTGAGCCGGTTCTCATCCTGAGAACATGTGAGGACCTCAAGCTACCTTTGAGTCTATCTACTCATTTCAAATGAAGCGGGAAACATATATGAAACATTTATCAATTGCTCCATAACAAAATAAAGGTTAATTATGGATTAAGCCTAACTCCAATTTTAATTGATACGAACATGACATATGAATGATCTATGCATTATGCTGAACAAGATGGCATGTTTAATCATATTATTATGAGATGGGATTAATTAGTTTGAACTAAGTCATTTAAATAATGCATTAATGCAAATCAATTAAATGTATCATTTTAAATAGTGCACACATGTATGCAAATGGCATGTTCAGATTCTACATGTTTTTTGAGTCAAGATTCCTATACAAGTATTGATCTGAGCTAGGGTAGAATTACTATGAATTATGAAATCCGACATGTTTTTTTGTATATAATAATAGGCCAATAACATATTGGTTGGAAAAGAGAAACATACCACTAAATAACGCATCATAGCAAATCTACACCTACTAGGCTAGGCCCATCTACAGAGGTGAGCGAGAGCTGCTATCTAGCGCCCACTGGCATCGGATAAGGGGAAACGCACATGGGCAATGCCAATCAATGGAGGAAGGGGAGAGGTTGGGCTGCTTACCTAGATAAAAATGTTACTAAAAAAACCTAAGTAAAAATGGGAGCTCCTGTTCGGCGACTTAAGCACCCAAACAGGTAGCTGGCGCCCACGCGCCCCACCTCATGGGCCGGCCAAGGAACGTGCATTGCAGGGAGCCTATGAAAGCGTGAAAAAACAGCAAAGAACTCAGGCCATCCTCAGGATTCGTGTTGGGGAACGTAGTAATTTCAAAATTTTCCTACGCACACGCAAGATCATGGTGATGCATAGCAACGAGAGGGGAGAATGTCGTCCACGTACCCTCGTAGACTGTTAAGCGGAAGCGTTATGACAACGCGGTTGATGTAGTCATACGTCTTCACGATCGACCGATCCTCAGTACTGAACGTACGGCACCTCCGCGTTCAGCACACGTTCAGCTCGGTGACGTCCCGCGAACTCACGATCCAATAGAGCTCGAGGGAGAGTTTCGTCAGCACGATGGCGTGGTGACGATGTTGATGAAGCTACCGTCGCAGGGCTTCACCTAAGCACCGCTACGATATGACCGAGGTGGATTATGGTGCAGGGGGGCGCCGCACACGGCTGGGAGATCAATGATCAACTTGTGTGTTCTAGGGTGCCCCCTGCCCCCGTATATAAAGGAGCAAGGGGGGAGGCCGACCGGCCCTGTAGGGCGCACCAGGAGGAGGAGTCCTCCTCCTAGTAGGAGCAGGACTCCCCTCTTTCCTACTCCTACTAGGAGGGGGAAAGGAAGGGGGAGAAGGAGAAGGAAAGGGGGGGCACTGCCCCACCTTCCTAGTCCAATTTGGACCAGAGGGGGAGGGGGCGCGCGGCCTGCCCTGGCCGGCCCCTCTCTCTCTCCACTAGGTCCCAACAAGGCCCATTAACCCCCGGGGGGTTCCAGTAACCCCTCCGGCACTCCGGTAAAATCCCGATTTCAGCCGGAACTCTTCCGATGTCCAAATGTAGGCTTCCAATATATCAATCTTTATGTATCGACCATTTCGAGACTCCTCGTCATGTCCGTGATCATATCCGGGACTCCGAACTACCTTCGGTACATCAAAACATATAAACTCATAAAACTGATCTTCACAGAACTTTAAGCGTGCGGACCCTACGGGCTCGAGAACTATGTAGACATGACCGAGACACATTACCGGTCAATAACCAACAGAGGAACCTGGATGCTCATATTGGTTCCTACATATTCTACGAAGATCTTTATCGGTCAAACCGCATAACAACATGCGTTGTTCCCTTTGTCATCGGTATGTTACTTGCCCGAGATTCGATCGTCGGTATCTCAATACCTAGCTCAATCTTGTTACTAGCAAGTCTCTTTACTCGTTCCGTAATGCATCATCCTGCAACTAACACATTAGTCACATTGCTTGCAAGGCTTATAGTGATGTGCATTACCGAGAGGGCCCAGAGATACCTCTCCGACAATCGGAGTGACAAATCCTAATCTCGATCTATGCCAACTCAACAAGTACCATCGGAGACACCTGTAGAGCACCTTTATAATCACCCAGTTACGTTGTGACGTTTGGTAGCACACAAAGTGTTCCTCCGGTAATCGGGAGTTGCATAATCTCATAGTCATAGGAACATGTATAAGTCATGAAGAAAGCAATATCAGTAAACTAAACGATCAAGTGCTAAGCTAACGGAATGGGTCAAGTCAATCACATCATCCCGTTAATCAAATGACAACTCATGTCTATGGCTAGGAAACTCAACCATCTTTGATCAACGAGCTAGTCAAGTAGAGGCATACTAGTGACACTATGTTTGTCTATGTATTCACACATGTATTATGTTTCCGGTTAATACAATTCTAGCATGAACAATAAACATTTATCATGATATGAGGAAATAAATAATAACTTTATTATTGCCTCTAGGGCATATCTCCTTTAGTCTCCCACTTGCACTAGAGTCAATAATCTAGATTTCACAGTAATGATTCTAACACCCAGGGAGTCTTGGTGCTGATCATGTTTTGCTCGTGGAAGAGGCTTAGTCAACGGGTCTGCAACATTTAGATCCGTATGTATTTTGCAAATCTCTATGTCTCCCACCTGGACTTGATCCCGGATGGAATTGAAGCGTCTCTTGACATGCTTGGTTCTCTTGTGAAATCTGGATTCCTTTGCCAAGGCAATTGCACCAGTATTGTCACAAAATATTTTCATTGGACCCGATGTACTAGGTATGACACCTAGACCGGATATGAACTCCTTCATCCAGACTCCTTCATTTGCTGCTTCCGAAGCAGCTATGTACCCCGCTTCACACGTAGATCCCGCCACGACGCTTTGTTTAGAACTGCACCAACTGACAGCTCCACCGTTCAATGTAAACACGTACCCGGTTTGCGATTTAGAATCGTCCGGATCAGTGTCAAAGCTTGCATCAACGTAACCATTTACAACAAGCTCTTTGTCACCTCCATAAATGAGAAACATATCCTTAGGCCTTTTCAGGTATTTCAGGATGTTCTTGACCGCTGTCCAGTGATCCACTCCTGGATTACTTTGGTACCTCCCTGCTAAGCTAATAGCAAGGCACACATCAGGTCTGGTACACAGCATTGCATACATGATAGAGCCTATGGCTGAAGCATAGGGAGCACTTTTCATTTTCTCTCTATCTTCTGCAGTGGTCGGGCATTGAGTCTGACTCAACTTCACACCTTGTAACACAGGCAAGAACCCTTTCTTTGCTTGATCCATTTTGAACTTCTTCAAAACTTTATCAAGGTATGTGCTTTGTGAAAGTCCAATTAAGCGTCTTGATCTATCTCTATAGATCTTGATGCCCAATATATAAGCAGCTTCACCGAGGTCTTTCATTGAAAAACTCTTATTTAAGTATCCTTTTATGCTATCCAGAAATTCTATATCATTTCCAATCAGCAATATGTCATCCACATATAATATTAGAAATGCTACAAAGCTCCCACTCACTTTCTTGTAAATACAGGCTTCTCCAAAAGTATGTATAAATCCATATGCTTTGATCACACTATCAAAACGTTTATTCCAACTCCGAGAGGCTTGCACCAGTCCATAAATGGATCGCTGGAGCTTGCATACTTTGTTAGCTCCCTTTGGATCGACAAAACCTTTCGGTTGCATCATATACAACTCTTCTTCCAGAAATCCATTCAGGAATGCAGTTTTGACATCCATTTGCCAAATTTCATAATCATAAAATGCGGCAATTGCTAGCATGATTTGGAGAGACTTAAACATCGCTACGGGTGAGAAAGTCTCATCGTAGTCAACTCCTTGAACTTGTCGAAAACCTTTCGCAACAAGTCGAGCTTTGTAGACAGTAACATTACCGTCAACGTCAGTCTTCTTCTTGAAGATTCATTTATTCTCTATGGCTTGCCGATCATCGGGCAAGTCAACCAAAGTCCACACTTTGTTCTCATACATGGATCCCATATCAGATTTCATGGCCTCAAGCCATTTTGCAGAATCTGGGCTCACCATCGCTTCTTCATAGTTCGTAGGTCCGCCTTGTTCAAGTAACATGACCTCCAGAATAGGATTACCGTACCACTCTGGTGCGGATATTACTCTGGTTGACCTATGAGGTTCGGTAGTAACTTGATTTGAAGTTTCATGATCAACATCATTAGCTTCCTCACTAATTGGTGTAGGTGTCACAGGAACCGGTTTCTGTGATGAACTACTTTCCAATAAGGGAGCAGGTACAGTTACCTCATCAAGTTCTACTTTCCTCCCACTCACTTCTTTCGAGAGAAACTCCTTCTCTAGAAAGGATCCATTCTTAGCAAGGAATGTCTTGCCTTCGGATTTGTGATAGAAGGTGTACCCAACAGTTTCCTTTGGGTATCCTATAAAGACACATTTCTCCGATTTGGGTTCGAGCTTATCAGGTTGAAGCTTTTTCACATAAGCATCGCAGCCCCAAACTTTAAGAAACGACAACTTTGGTTTCTTGCCAAACCACAGTTCATAAGGCGTCGTCTCAACAGATTTCGATGGTGCCCTATTTAACGTGAATGCAGCCGTTTCTAAAGCATAACCCCAAAATGATAGCGGTAAATCAGTAAGAGACATCATAGATCACACCATATCTAGTAAAGTACGATTACGACATTCGGACACACCATTACGCTGTCGTGTTCCGGGTGGCGTGAGTTGCGAAACTATTCCGCATTGTTTCAAATGTAGACCAAACTCATAACTCAAATATTCTCCTCCACGATCAGATCGTAGAAACATTATTTTCTTGTTACGATGATTTTCCACTTCACTCTGAAATTCTTTGAAATTTTCAAATGTTTCAGACTTATGTTTCATTAAGTAGATATACCCATATCTGCTCAAATCATCTGTGAAGGTGAGAAAATAACGATACCCGCTGCGAGCCTCAATATTCATTGGACCACATACATCAGTATGTATGATTTCCAACAAATCCGTTGCTCGCTCCATTGTTCCGGAGAACGGCATTTTAGTCATCTTGCCCATGAGGCATGGTTCGCAAGTACCAAGTGATTCATAATCAAGTGATTCCAGAAGTCCATCAGTATGGAGTTTCTTCATGCGCTTTACACCAATATGACCCAAACGGCAGCGCCACAAATAAGTTGCACTATCATTATCAACTCTGCATCTTTTGGCTTCAACATTATGAATAACTGTATCACTACTATCGAGATTCATCACAAACAGACTACTCTTCAAGGGTGCATGACCATAAAAGATATTACTCATATAAATAGAACAACCATTATTCTCAGATTTAAATGAATAACCGTCTCGCATCAAACAAGATCCAGATATAATGTTCATGCTTAACGCTGGCACCAAATAACAATTATTCAGGCCTAAACTAATCCCGAAGGTAGATGTAGAGGTAGCGTGCCGACGGCGATCACATCGACTTTGGAACCATTTCCCACGTGCATTGTCACCTCGTCCCGAGCTAGTCTTTGCTTAATCCGTAGTCCCTGTTTCGAGTTGCAAATATTAGCAACATAACCAATATCAAATACCCAGGTGCTACTGCGAGCTCTAGTAAGGTACACATCAATAACATGTATATCACATATACCTTTGTTCACTTTGCCATCCTTCTTATCCGCCAAATACTTGGGGCAGTTCCGCTTACAGTGACCAGTCTGTTTGCAGTAGAAGCACTCAGTCTCAGGCTTAGGTCCAGACTTGGGTTTCTTCTCCTGAGCGGCAACTTGTTTGCCGTTCTTCTTGAAGTTCCCCTTCTTCTTCCCTTTACCCTTTTTCTTGAAACCGGTCGTCTTGTTGACCATCAACACTTGATGCTCCTTCTTGATTTCTACCTCCGCAGCCTTTAGCATTGCGAAGAGCTCGGGAATTGTCTTATCCATCCCTTGCATATTATAGTTCATCACGAAGCTCTTGTAGCTTGGTGGCAGTGATTGAAGAATTCTGTCAATGACACTATCATCCGGAAGATTAACTCCTAGTTGAATCAAGTGATTGTTATACCCAGACATTTTGAGTATATGTTCACTGGCAGAACTATTCTCCTCCATCTTGCAGCTGTAGAACTTATTGGAGACCTCATATCTCTCAATCCGGGCATTTGCTTGAAATATTAACTTCAACTCCTGGAACATCTCATATGCTCCATGACGTTCAAAACGTCGTTGAAGACCCGGTTCTAAGCCGTAAAGCATGGCACACTGAACTATCGAGTAGGCATCGGCTTTGCTCTGCCAGACGTTCATAACTTCTGGTGTTGCTCTTGCAGCAGGCCTGGCACCCAGTGGTGCTTCCAGGACGTAATTCTTCTGTGTAGCAATGAGGATAATCCTCAAGTTATGGACCCAGTCCGTGTAATTGCTACCATCATCTTTCAACTTTGCTTTCTCAAGGAACGCATTAAAATTCAACGGAACAACAACACGGGCCATCTATCCACAACAACATAGACAAGGAAAATACTACCAGGTACTAAGTTCATGATAAATTTAAGTACAATTAATCATATTACTTAAGAACTCCCACTTAGATAGACATCCCTCTAATCATCTAAGTGATCACATGATCCATATCAACTAAACCATAACCGATCATCACGTGAGATGGAGTTGTTTTCAATGGTGAAAATCACTATGTTGATCATATCTACTATATGATTCACGCTCGACCTTTCGGTCTCAGTGTTCCGAGGCCATATCTGCATATGCTAGGCTCGTCAAGTTTAACCCGAGTATTCTGCGTGTGCAAAACTGTCTTACACCCGTTGTAGATGAATGTTGAGCTTATCACACCCGATCATCACGTGGTGTCTCGGCATGACGAACTTTGGCAACGGTGCATACTCAGGGAGAACACTTTTACCTTGAAATTTAGTGAGAGATCATCTTATAATGCTACCGTCAAACAAAGCAGAATAAGATGCATAAAGGATAAACATCACATGCAATCAATATAAGTGATATGATATGGCCATCATCATCTTGTGCCTTTGATCTCCATCTCCAAAGCACCGTCATGATCACCATCGTCACCGGCGCGGCACCTTGATCTCCATCGTAGCATCGTTGTCGTCTCGCCAACTATTGCTTCTACGACTATCGCTACCGCTTAGTGACAAAGTAAAGCAATTACAGGGTGATTGCATTGCACACAATAAAGCGACAACCATATGGCTCCTGCCAGTTGCCGATAACTCCATTAGAAAACATGATCATCTCATACAATAAAATATAGCATCATGTCTTGACCATATCACATCACAACATGCCCTGCAAAAACAAGTTAGACGTCCTCTACTTTGTTGTTGCAAGTTTTACGTGGCTGCTACGGGCTGAGCAAGAACCGTTCTTACCTACGCATCAAAACCACAACGATAGTTCGTCAAGTTAGTGTTGTTTTAACCTTCTCAAGGACCGGGCGTAGTCACACTCGGTTCAACTAAAGTTGGAGAAACTGACACCCGCCAGCCACCTGTGTGCAAAGCACGTCGGTAGAACCAGTCTCGCGTAAGCGTACACGTAATGTCGGTCCGGGCCGCTTCATCCAACAATACCGCCGAACAAAAGCATGACATGCTGGTAAGCAGTATGACTTGTATCGCCCACAACTCACTTGTGTTCTACTCGTGCATATAATATCTACGCAATAACCTAGCTCGGATGCCACTGTTGGGGAACGTAGTAATTTCAAAATTTTCCTACGCACACGCAAGATCATGGTGATGCATAGCAACGAGAGGGGAGAGTGTCGTCCACGTACCCTCATAGACCGTTAAGCGGAAGCGTTATGACAATGAGGTTGATGTAGTCGTACGTCTTCACGATCGACCGATCCTCAGTACCGAACGTATGGCACCTCCACGTTCAGCACACGTTCAGCTCGGTGACGTCCCGCGAACTCACGATCCAGTAGAGCTCGAGGGAGAGTTTCTTCAGCACGAAGGCGTGGTGACGATGTTGATGAAGCTACCGTCGCAGGGCTTCGCCTAAGCACCGCTACGATATGACCGAGGTGGATTATGGTGGAGGGGGGCACCGCACACGGCTGGGAGAGATCAATGATCAACTTGTGTGTTCTAGGGTGCCCCCTGCCCCCGTATATAAAGGAGCAAGGGGGGAGGCCGGCCGGCCCTGTAGGGCGCGCCAGGAGGAGGAGTCCTCCTCCTAGTAGGAGTAGGACTCCCTTCTTTCCTACTCCTACTAGGAGGGGGAAAGGAAGGGGGAGAAGGAGAAGGAGAAGGAAAGGGGGGCGCCCCCCTTCCTAGTCCAATTCGGACCAGAGGGGGAGGGGGCGCGCGGCCTGCCCTGGCCGGCCCCTCTCTCTCTCCACTAGGGCCCAACAAGGCTCATTAACCCCCGGGGGGTTCCGGTAACCCCTCCGGCACTCCGGTAAAATCCCGATTTCACCCGGAACTCTTCCGATGTCCAAATGTAGGCTTCCAATATATCAATCTTTATGTCTCGACCATTTTGAGACTCCTCGTCATGTCCGTGATCATATCCGGGACTCCAAACTACCTTCGGTACATCAAAACATATAAACTCATAAAACCGATCATCACAGAACTTTAAGCGTGCGGACCCTACGAGTTCGAGAACTATGTAGACATGACCGAGACACGTTACCGGTCAATAACCAACAGCGGAACCTGGATGCTCATATTGGTTCCTACATATTCTATGAAGATCTTTATCGGTCAAACCGCATAACAACATACGTTGTTCCCTTTGTCATCGGTATGTTACTTGCCCGAGATTCGATCGTCGGTATCTCAATACCTAGCTCAATCTCGTTACCGGCAAGTCTCTTTACTCGTTCCGTAATGCATCATCCCACAACTAACACATTAGTCACATTGCTTGCAAGGCTTATAGTGATGTGCATTACCGAGAGGGCCCAGAGATACCTCTCCGACAATCGGAGTGACAAATCCTAATCTCGATATATGCCAACTCAACAAGTACCAACGAAGACACATATAGAGCACCTTTATAATCACCCAGCTACATTGTGACGTTTGGTAGCTGATACGTCTCCAACGTATCTATAATTTATGAAGTATTCATGCTATTATATTATCTGTTTTGGATGTTTGTGGGCTTTATTAAACACTTTTATATTATTTTTGGGACTAACCTATTAACCCAGAGCCCAGTGCCAGTTCCTGTTTTTTCCCTTGTTTCAGTGTTTCGTAGAAAAGAAATATCAAACGGAGTCCAAACGGAATAAAACCTTCGGGAGAGTTATTTTTGGAACGGAAGCAATCCAGAAGACTTGGGGTGTACGTAAGGGAAGCAATGAGGAAGGCACGAGGCAGGGGGCACGCCCACCCCCTGGGCGCGCCCTCCACCCTCATGGGCCCCTCGTGGCTCCCCTGACTTATTTCTTCCTCCTATATATACCAATATACCCTAAAACCATCGGGGAACAGAATAGCTCGGGAGTTCCGCCGCCGCAAGCCTTTGTAGCCACCAAAAACCAATCGGGACCCTGTTCCGGCACCTTGCCGGAGGGGGGGGGATCCATCACCGGTGGCCATCTTCATCATCCCGGCGCTCTCCATGACGAGGAGGGAGTAGTTCACCCTCGGGGCTGAGGGTATGTACCAGTAGCTATGTGTTTGATCTCTCTCTCTCTCTCGTGTTCTTGAGGTGATATGATCTCGATGTATCACAAGCTTTGCTACTATAGTTGGATCTTATGATGTTTCTCCCCCTCTACTCTCTTGTAATGGATTGAGTTTCCCCTTTGAAGTTATCTTATCGGATTGAGTCTTTTAATGATTTGAGAACACTTGATGTATGTCTTGCGTGGGATACCCGTGGTGACAATGGGGTATTCTATTGATCCACTTGATGTATGTTTTGGTGATCAACTTGTGGGTTCCGCCCATGAACCTATGCATAGGGGTTGGCACACGTTTTCGTCTTGATTCTCCGGTAGAAACTTTGGGGCACTCTTTGAGGTTCTATGTGTTGGTTGAATAGATGAATCTGAGATTGTGTGATGCATATCATATAATCATACCCACGGATACTTGAGGTGACATTGGAGTATCTAGGTGACATTAGGGTTTTGGTTGATGTGTGTCTTAATGTGTTATTTTACTACGAACTCTAGGGCTGTTTGTGGCACTTATAGGAATAGCCCAATGGATTGATCGGAAAGAATAACTTTGAGGTGGTTTCGTACCCTACCATAATCTCTTTGTTTGTTCTCCGCTATTAGTGACTTTGGAGTGACTCTTTGTTGCATGTTGAGGGATAGTTATGTGATCCAACTATGTTATTATTGTTGAGAGAACTTGCACTAGTGAAAGTATGAACCCTAGGCCTTGTTTCCTAGCATTGCAATACCGTTTACGCTCACTTTTATCGCTTGCTACCTTGCTGTTTTTATATTTTCAGATTACAAAAACCTATATCTACCATCCATATTGCACTTGTATCACCATCTCTTCGCCGAACTAGTGCACCTATACAATTTACCATTGTATTGGGTGTGTTGGGGACACAAGAGACTCTTTGTTATTTGGTTGCAGGGTTGCTTGAGAGAGACCATCTTCATCCTACACCTCCCACGGATTGATAAACCTTAGGTCATCCACTTGAGGGAAATTTGCTACTGTCCTACAAACCTCTGCACTTGGAGGCCCAACAACGTCTACAAGAAGAAGGTTGCGTAGTAGACATCAAGCTCTTTTCTGGCGCCGTTGCCGGGGAGTCTAGGTAAGCGGCACTCACACCCCGTCAACTAAGCTCTTTTCTGGCGCCGTTGCCGGGGAGGTGAGTGCTTGAAGGTATATCTTTAGATCTTGCAATCGAATCTTTTAGTTTCTTGTTTTATCACTAGTTAGTTTATAAAAGAAAACTACAAAAAAAATGGAATTGAGGGTGCCTCATATGCTTCATCTTTTTAATGTCTTCCGTGAAAATAAGGATTCCGATAATTGTGCTCAATTGCTAGAGGAAGAATGCATTAAAATGTTTGGTACTAAATTTTTGAATGATGAGCATGATTGCAATGTTGTTAGTATGAATTCCTTGAATACCCATGATGCTAATGATATGCAAAGCCACAAGCTTGGGGAAGCTATGTTTGATGAAGATGATATTTTTTGTCCCCCAAGTTTTGATGAGCAAATTTATTATGATGAAAGCATGCCTCCTATCTATGATGATTATTGTGATGACACGTATGCTATAAAAAATAATGATAACCATGAAACTTGTCATCTAGATCTTAATTTTCAATCAGATGATAGTTATTTTGTTGAGTTTGCTCCCACTACTATTGATGAGAACAAATTTGCTTACGTGGAGAGTAGTAAAATTTCTATGCAAGTAGATCATGAAAAGAATGCTTTAGGTGCTGGTTATATTGTTGAATTCATTCATGATGCTACTGAAAATTATTATGAGAGAGGATCATATGCTTCTAGGAGTTGCAATAATATCAATTTTCCTCTCTATGTGCTTAAAGTTTTGAAGTTATGCTTGTTTTGCCTTCCTATGCTAGTTGATTATTGTTCCCATAAGTTGTTTTCTCACAAAATCCCTATGCATAGGAAGTGGGTTAGACTTAAATGTGCTAGTCATATTCTTCATGATGCTCTCTTTATGTTTCAATTCTTATGTCTTATGTCCTCGTAGACCGAAAGCGGAAGCGTTTAGTAACGCGGTTGATGTAGTCGAACGTCTTCACGATCCAACCGATCCAAGTACCGAACGCCGGCACCTCCGTGTTCAGCACACGTTCAGCATGATGACGTCCCTCGAGCTCTTGATCCAGTTGAGGACGAGGGAGAGTTCTGTCAGCACGACGGCGTGGCGACGGTGATGATGAAGTTGCCGGTGCAGGGCTTCACCTAAGCACTACGACGATATGACCGAGGTGTGTAACTGTGGAGGGGGGCACCACACACGGCTAAGACAAAACTTGGAGTGCCCCCTGCCCACGTATATAAAGGAGGGAGGGAGAGAGAGGCCGGCCCTCCTAGGGGCGCGCCAAGTGTAGGGAGTCCTACTAGGACTCCCAAGTCCTAGTAGGATTCCCTTTCCTTTTCGGAGTGGGAAAGAAGGAAAGGAGGGAGAGGGAGAAGGAAAGGGGGGGGTGCCCCCACCCCTTGTCCAATTCGGTTTGGGCAGGGGGCGCACGCGCCACCTTGTGGCCCTTCTTCCCTCTCTCCACTAAAGCCCAATAAGGCCCATTAACTTCCCCGACGAATTCCCGTAACTCTCCAGTACTCCAAAAATACCCGAATCACTCGGAACCAGTCCGATGTCTGAATATAGCCTTCCAATATATGAATCTTTACCTCTCGACCATTTCGAGACTCCTCTTCATGTCCGTGATCTCATCCGGGACTCCGAACAAACTTCGGTCATCAAATCACATAACTCATAATACAAATCGTCATCGAACATTAAGCGTGTGGACCCTACGAGTTCGAGAACTATGTAGACATGACCGAGACAATAACCAATAGCGGAACTTGGATGCTAATATTGGCTCCTACATATTCTGCGAAGATCTTTATCGGTCAAACTGCATAACAACATACGTTATTCACTTTGTCATCTGTATGTTACTTGCCTGAGATCCGATCGTCGGTATAGGCAAGAGAATGGCCTCCCTTGCCGGGCAGGCGAGCCCGGCAAGGGGCGAGGCCACCACCGGAAGCAAGCAATCAAGGCTCCCCAGCAGAGCCTGCCGGGGCTCGCGGGGGCAGAACCACCCCACCAACCACTCAAGCACGACCCATGTCGTCGATCAGTGCGGTGTCAAGCCGCAAGATGATTAAGTGGCAGCCATTCGCCACATGGCGGCCATTTCCTACAGAAGAAACCCGCAGATGACACCCGTCCCACGACATGTCAAGAGAACAGATGCGGAGCTGGCAAGATAGCCGGGCAGGCCTTACCGGGCAGCCAGTGATCTGACACTAAGCAGGGCATTTAATGCACCCTGTCAGCCCGCAGAGTTAGGTATGATAGCACTGTTCGCTATCATATCAGTGGATAATGACCACTTTGCCACTGTGGTGACCCCTTAATCTATAAAAGGAGGCCCATGGCACTCATAGGAGGGGTTGGAAAGTTGATGAACCTAAGCCACCATACGCGCGTAGTCGCTGCAACCTCGAGGCAAACCATGCCGGGCAAGTGTACTTCATGTCTCCACGCTCATTCCACCAAAGCAGGAGTAGGGTCTTACGCCTCACGGTGGCCCGGACCTGGGTAAATTGCTTGTGTGCTCTCTACCGTGCTGCCGCACGCTGATCTGCTCTTTGTGCAACGCGACGTCCCCCCGGCGAACCAGCAAGGGGCCGCCCGGTCCCATAGGTGGCCGCGGATATCCTACAACATCTTTGGCGCGCCAGGTAGGGGGCTCGCTTGCACGAACCTAAAAGCGTGCATAGCGCGTCATCTTCGTCGCCATCTTCATCTTCGACGCCGCCATCGACCATGGCGCCTAAGAAGAAGAAGTCCGGCCCTTCAGCCCATCCGTCCACCTCGAAGGCTCCACCGCCCGCGGCCTCTAGTGCCTCGGAGGATGCGGGGGCGAGCGAGGACGTGAACGCTGCTAGGGGCGTGGTTGGAGCAGGTGGCGCCATCGCCACTCCCCCTGCGGTCGACACGGGGGCTGAAGACGTCGGAGGAGGACAACATCAGCAATGCCTCGGCGGTCATGCTCCACAAGCTGCGGGTGCGGGGGTCACTCCGTCTGCACCCTCTCCCCCACCGACGAGCACAACCACAACAACGGCGCTCGGTCCAGGGTGAACCATCGCCCTCCGTCCGCCCCCACTGCGGGAGCGACCGCGGCCAACGTGCCTCCTCCCGGATGAGTCGACTAGACCGCTGCGCTCGACGGAGCCACTGACCTTCGAGCACCACCGCCGCGCGACCCCGCTGCCCAGATGGTCGTCCCACAGCTACGTGGACGTGACACCCCCACTATCGCCGCCGCTGGCACCATCAGGAGCCGGGCGACGGTGCGGTCGACGTCATCAACATCTATGCCAAGCACAGCCATGGAGGCTACGGCGCAAGCTCAATTGCTGCTGAGGTATCCGCTAGCGGCCGAGCAGATGGATGAATGGCATGCCACTATCCAGAGCCTGCTCAGTTTCGCCGAGGCTGGGGGCTCACGGCGGGCTGACCCGCCATGACCTCCCCAAGCGACAGCAATTGCCCGTACTGCTGGCCGAACAGAGGGGGCCATCCCCACCGTGCAGTCCCCATCGTGGCAGCCAACGTGGGCGCATCTGAATCAAGACCCCGACAACGTCTCGATGGCCTCTTCCGAACCTCGAGCACGTCCAGGCCAACGTCGGGCCCCGGAGGATAGTTGGGGGGGGGGGGGGGAGACGCACGCGTCGTCGTGAATCGGCGCCACGACGACCTCCGCCAGACCGACGGGTGCGGCTGCCTCAACGTCGACGAGCCTGCGCTCGGTGTTGGCGAGTGCCTGCCTTTCGAGGTCGGCTACCCTGCCTTTACACGAGAGCTGCGGCAAGTTCGTTGGCCGTCCGTTCGCATGTTCCAGCCAGAGATACCTGAGAAGTACGACGGGAGGCTGAACTCGGCAGAGTTCCTGAGCATCTACACCATCGCTGTTCAGGCTGCCGGGGGAAGAGACGAGAAGGTGTTCGCCAAATACTTCCCTTTGGCCCTCAAGTCCAACGTGAGGTCTTGGCTGATGCACCTGCCGGAGAACTCCATTTCTTCATGGGCAGATCTGTGCCACGAGTTCATCGGGGCCTTCACCGGTGGCCACCAAGAGCCCGACAGGCCCAACGACCTGCAGCTTCTCCAGCAGAAGGAAGGAGAAACCCTCCGTAATTGTTTACAGAGATTCAGTAAAGTTCATAGAAATATTCCAAATATCCATCCGGTAGCCGTTATAGCGGCCTTCCAGTCCAATGTGCGCAACCGTCGCATTCGTTCTAAAATGAATGTGTGGTTGCCCAAGACTATGAAGGAGCTATACACACTGGTGGATAAGTGTGCTCGGATGGAGGAAGGAAGGAAGTTGCCCGGAGAGGAGGATTGCATCAATGGTGATTCAAAGGATGAAGATGAATCAACCAGTCAGATAAAGGGCAAGAAGTGCAGTAAGAAGCCAAGAGATAAGGTAGTGATGATTGTAGAAGGTTTGGGCACACCTAGTACCGGCAAGAAGGCTAAGGCTGAGGCCCCCGGCAAGGAAGCTGCCGCATGCGGTGCCTGCCGGGAAGCCGCTGCCGCGGAAAAAGTTGGGAAAGGTGATGGGCCGTACTGCAAGATCCATCAGACCAAAGGTCACGACCTTCAGGAGTGTTATCAGGTTGAGCATCTTGTCAAGAAACAGAAGGCAGAGTATGATAAGCGTGATAAGGAAAAAGGTCAGAATGCTGCTGGCGGTAAGGGCCGAGGCGGTGAAGCAAATCACCCCGGTAAACCCTTTCGGAACCAAGGAAAACCCGCCAGGGGACAAGAGAAGGAAATCTGTGATGATGTGAGTGATGAAGGGAATGAAGAGGAAACCAGTGAGCAGGAATTTCAGAAGGCCACTGACACCCTATGCATTGATGGAGGTGCATCTTTGCACACCTCTCATCGCCAACTCAAGCGATGGGAACGAGAGGTCAATGCTGTGGAACCAGTGCCAGAGGCCCAGAAGCCGCTCAAGTGGTCCCGCACGCCCATCATCTTTGATGAGGAGGATCACCTTGGCCACACCACTGCGGTAGGGTGTTTTCCATTGTTGGTCTCCCCAACAATTCGCAACCTCAAGGTCACAAAGGTGTTAGTGGATGGCGGGGCCGGGTTGAATCTGATTTCCCCGGCAGTCATCAACAAGCTTCAGATAGGAGAAGAAGAGCTAGAAGTCACTGGCACGCTTCAAGGAGTCAATCCCGGTAGGAGCCATCCCAAGGGAAAGATTACGTTGCCGGTGACGTTTGGGGGAGACCTGAACTATCGGACTGAGAAGATTGTGTTTGATGCGGTTGATCTCCCCCTGCCGTACAATGGGATTCTGGGACATTCGGCCCTGGCTAAGTTCATGGCAGCATCCCACTATGCTTATAATACTTTGAAGATGCCTGGGCCACTGGGAGTCATCACTAACCCATCAGATGAGAAGGATGCAATTATCTGCGTGGACAAGATGTACCGGGATGCGGTCGCAACAGAGGCTGCAGCAGCAGCAGCTCCCGCTAGGGAAAGCAAAGGAAAGAAGAAGGATTGTAGGACCTCCAGCAGGGAGTCCCAGAAGCATGCCCCCTCCGAGTGCACGACACCCATTGACGATGTGCCAGAGTGTTCCAACAGCAAGAGATCCAAGGTTACTCCACCCCAAGTGAAGAAGGTCCCGGCAGGGCTGGCTGGCATTGATGGTACTTTCACTATCAGTGCCACCCTTGATGCCAAATAGGAAAGCATGCTTGTTGCCTTCCCGCGGGCGAATATCAATGTGTTTGCCTGGAAACCATCTGATATCCCTGGTGTTACCAAGGAGGTAATGGAGCACCACCTTGCTGTCTGCCCACATGCCCGACCAGTCAAGCAGAAAGTTCGGAAGCAGGCCTTGGAGCGGCATCAGTTCATTGCTGAGGAAATCAAGAAACTAGAGGCAGCTGGTTTGATCAGAGGAGTACTACATCCTACGTGGTTAGCAAATCCAGTGGTGGTCCGGAAGGCGATTGGGAAATGGAGGCTTTGCATTGATTTCATAGATCTCAACAAGGCTTGCCCGAAGGACCCATTTCCGTTGCCGCGCATTGACCAGATCGTGGATTCCACTTCAGGTTGTGATTTGCTCTCCTTTCTGGATGCATACTCCGGATATCACCAGATCTTCATGTCCAAAGAAGATGAGGAGAAGACATCGTTCATCACTCCATGTGGTACGTACTGCTTTGTCCGCATTCCTTTCGGATTAAAGAGTGCCAGGTCCACTTTTGCAAGAGCGGTCCAGATTGGTTTTGAGCCATAGTTGCACAGAAATATAGAAGCCTATATGGATGACATCATGGTCAAAACCAAGGATAAGACCAACCTTATCCAGGATTTGGAGACATTTGCTAATCTGCGCAAGATCAACTTGAAGCTTAATCCGGAGAAGTGTGTATTCGGTGTTCCCTCCGGCAAGCTACTTGGATTCTTCGTGTCCCATCGGGGGATCGAAGCCAACCCCGACAAGATCAAGGCCATTGAGCAGATCCAAGCACCAAGGATAGTTAAGGATGTAAGACGCTTGACGGGATGCGTTGCCGCGCTAAGCAGATTCATTTCCAAGTCTGCCGAGCGTGCCCTGCCGTTCTTCAAAATTTTGAAGAAAGCAGGGCCTATGAAGTGGACCCCGGAAGCAGATGCAGCTCTGCAGGAATTGAAGGCCTACCTATCGTCTGTGCCTACCTTGGTTGCCCCCAAACCCCAAGAGCCGTTATTGCTTTACTTGGCGGCAACCAACCAAGTGGTCAGTGTGGCCTTGGTAGCACAGCGAGAGGTGGATGAGGCAGAAGTTGCCAGATCACGACAGAGTCAGAAAAGGATCAGAACAGCAATGAGTACGGCAACGAGAGCAACCCCAAGGACGTGGCAAGGAAGAAAGTGGTGCAGCACCCAGTGTACTTCATCAGCTCCTTGTTACAAGGGGCTAGATCGAGGTACTCTGGCATGCAAAAGTTGATCTTTGGCCTCATCATGGCCTCAAGGAAACTACGCCACTACTTCCAAGCCCATGAGATCACGGTTGTCACTCGTTTCCTGTTGCAAAGGATACTTCGAAACCCTGAGGCCACCGGAAGAATAGTGGAGTTGGCTTTGGAGTTATCCAGCTTTGGTTTGAAGTTTGAGAGCACATCAACTATTGAGAGCAGGGCACTGGCAGAGTTTATTGCAGAATGGACGCCAACCACTGACGAGGAAGTAACAGAAACAGCTCTCCCCGGCAAGGAATCACCCCAAGAATTGATTATGTATTTTGATGGTGCTTTTTCCCTACAAGGTGCAGGGGCTGGCGTGCTTCTCGTTGCCCCCTCCGGGGAGCATTTGAAGTACGTCGTCCAAATGCACTTTGCCCGAGAAGAAGCCACCGACAATACAACTGAGTATGAAGGGCTCCTTGCCGAGCTCAGGATTGCAGCAGAATTGGGAATTAAGAAGTTGATCATTCGAGGGGATTCACAGCTTGTGGTGAGACAAGTCAACAAGGATTATCAAAGCCCATTGATGGAAGCATACATCGAGGAAGTGAGGAGATTGGAGGAGCACTTTGATGGGTTGCAAACAGAGCACGTACCTCGTGCGGAAAATAGCATAGCTGATCACCTGTCAAAGTGTGCTGCACAGAAGCTTCCTGTGGAACCAGGAACTTTTGTTCTCCATATCTCTCAGCCCTCCGTATCACCAGCCACAATGGCCCGGAAAAGGAGAAAGCTGGACTACGGTAAGCCTCTCCCGGTCGAGCCGTCCGCTCCCGGCAGAGACCCTGCCGGAAACAACTCCTCACAGCCTGCCGGACCACCCCCTCCAGCCAGGCCTATGGACCCCGCGAACGAGGCTGGTGCTCCCGCAGCAGAGGAGGTGCCGCTAGTCCTTGTTGCCGAGCCCCAGGCTCCAACTTGGGCAAGGCACATCGTCCGCTTCCTCCAAACTAGAGAACTTCCCGGCGACCAAGATGAAGCTGAGAAAGTAGCCCGGAGGGCCAGTATGTATCAGTTTGTTGATGACACTCTGTACAGAAGGAGGCCCAACGGTATGAAATTGAAGTGTGTCTGCCGGGAGGATGGAAAGGAACTGCTGGCTGAGATTCACAGAGGAATGTGCGACTCACACATTGGATCAAGGGCATTAGTTGGGAAAGCATTCTGGCAAGGATTCTATTGGCCCACAGCCCTCTAAGATGCAGTTGAGCTCGTCACGACATGTGAAGCCTGCTAGTTCCATTCCAAGAGAACACACCTGCCTGCCCAAGCCCTTTAGACAATCCCTCTATCATGGCCATTTTCAGTCTGGGGCTCGATATCCTCGGCTCCTTCCCCCGAGCAATCGGGGGCTTTGAATTCTTGTTCGTTGCCATCGACAAGTTTACAAAGTAGCCGAAAGTGACTGCCGTGAGAAAGGTGACTGCTCAGCCAGCTATCAAGTTCTTGAAAGAACTGGTGTGTCATTTCGGAGTTCTGGCAAGCATCATCACTGACAACGGCACCCAGTTCACGAGCCATGCCTTCATGCAATACGTTCATGCCCTCGGATGCAAGATCTCATTTGCTTCTGTGGCACCCCCCGGAGCAATGGACAGGCTGAGAGGGCGAACGCTGAAGTGCTTCGTGGACTCAAGACAAGAACTTTCGATACGCTGCAGAAGCACGGCAGGCGGTGGATCGAGGAGCTGCTGGTAGTTCTCTGGTCCCTTAGAACGACACCTAACCGAGCTACCAGGCAGACTCCCTTCTCCCTGGTCTACGGGGCAGAAGCAGTTATCCCCACGGAACTCATTTACGGGTCCCCTCAAGGAGAACCGTCTCCGGGCTGCTACGCGTGCTGCACGCTACCAGCAAGTCATGCGAAGCTATCATAGCCGCATGGTTCATACCCGGTGTTTTGAGGAAGGTGACCTTGTCCTTAGGCGCGTTCAGTCCGCCAAGGGTACAAACAAGCTGTCACCGAAGTGGGAAGGCCCTTACCGGGTGGTACGAGTCACCAGACCTGGCGCAGTCCGTCTGGAGACCGGGGATGGCACTCAGTTGCAAAACTCATGGAATATTAAGCATCTCCGTAAGTACTACCCGTAAGGCGCGAGGCTGCCGGGCACTGCCCGGCAGCCACCCTTTTGTATAGGCCTTGCCTTAGCTGCATGTAACCCCTTGTACAAAGCCGGGGCGATGACCCCATGCAAGAGAAAATAAAGAAGCGTTGTAGGGGGGCCCCAACTAAGATTGCATGCATGCACGAGCACACCAAGATCACTCCATAAGCATTTCATGAGCATTTGCATATGCATATAGATAGGATTGCATCCTGCATTCATTCTCATCTACATGGAGTTGCAGGTTCCTGCCGTGAACTTGACTTCGACAAAGGATGAGAAGATGGCACGGCACAACGATCCCCGGCAAAGCCAAACAGATAAGTTTACCTCTTGTCCATTGGTGTTATGTAAAGCTATGACTTTGCATGAGAAAACCTCGCCTCTCTCTTTTGAAACTTAGGTGCTCCCATCCATGAGTCAAATGTTGCTTCAGTCAGGATGGTCGTAGTAGCCTTTGGTAAAAAGGAGCTGGCGGGGGGCTGGCCCCTCTGTCTGTCCCTGGCAGACGTAGTTCTCCGGCAGACAAAGAGGGTGCCGGCAGGATATCCTGCCGGGGAAAACTCGTTTATTTTTAATAAAGAGCCGCTCTGACTCTGCATGGACATACACGTGCACGGGTTCCCGGCAAGGCTCATCTTTTTCATTCACATGCTAACACAAGTACAAGCATTACAGAACACAAAAATGGACTCGAGAGATTACATTATTTGAATTAAAATTTGGCAATTGCCTGCCAGTTTAAGATTGAAAAAAGATAAAAACCCAATAACCCCTCTTTACCTTTCTCTGCTCCTCTTTCCCAGGCTCTTCTCTTCGGCATCGCTGGCGGAAATAGAGAACAAGGGAAGAAGAAGAGGAATGCAGAGATGGATGACCCCGCCCTCCTCTGCCCCTCCTTTTATAGGCGAGACGAGGAGGGGAGCTGCTCCATCAACAGGTGATCACCGCCCTCCTCCGCCAATTCGAGGCAGGCGGACCCTCTCCAAGATGCTCTCCCACGCCACGTGCCTCCGTTACCTACCCCGCGCAATGCATGCAACATACGTGGCTAAGGATAAGGGCGCGCTGTGGGAAGAGTAAATTGGCAGTTTCTACCCCGTGCGTCAAAGTCACTCACGGGCCATCACTGTCGCGGCCCCACCACTATTGGCTTTACACCATGCACGGGGAAATCGGAAACCGCCCCAAAATCAAGACTAATGAAGCAGCAATGGAAACCTTAAGGGGCCAACCCCTTCAGCGATCCTGCCTGTGCACTTATTAGGCCCTACCCCGATGATGCTCAGCAGCGCATTCGGGGCAGGCCCGGGGGCTTCTGTTGGTGCAACAAACCCTGGGTCTGTTGCCCAACTATGCACAGGCACAAGATCAAGATTGAAGCACCAGCTTAAGTCAGAGATTGAAGAACCAACATGCAGCCCAGAGGGACCAAGATCAAGCCAGAGGAGCAAGATATCGGCAAGAGAAGGGCCTCCCTTGCCGGGCAGTCGAGCCCGGCAAGGGGCGAGGCCACCACCGGAAGCAAGCAATCAAGGCTTCCCGGCAGAGCCTGCCGGGGCTCGCGGGGGCAGAACCACCCCACCAACCACTCAAGCACGACCCATGTCGTCGATCAGTGCGGTGTCAAGCCGCAAGATGATTAAGTGGCAGCCATTCGCCACATGGTGGCCATTTCCTATAGAGGAAACCCGCAGATGACACCAGTCCTGCAACGTGTCAAGAGAACAAATGCGGAGCTGGCAAGATAGCCAAGCAGGCCTTGCTAGGCAGCTAGTGATGTGACACTAAGCGGCGCATTTAATGCACCCTGTCAGCCCACGGAGTTAGGTATGATAGCATTGTTCGCTATCATATCAGTGGATAATGACAACTTTGCCACTGTGGCGACCCCTTAATCTATAAAAGGAGGCCCATGGCACTCGTAGGAGGGGTTGAAAAGTTGATGAACCCAAGCAAACATACGCGCGTAGTCACTGCGGCCCCGAGGCAAACCCTGCCGGGCAAGTGTACTTCGTGTCTCCATGCTCATTCCACCATCAATCCACCAAAGCAGGAGTAGGGTTTTACGCCTCGCGGCGGTGCGAACCTGGGTAAATTGCTTGTGTGCTCTGTACCGTGCTGCCGCACATTGATCTGCTCTTTGTGCAATGCGACGTCCCCCCACCGAACCAGCAAGGGGCCACCCGGTCCCATAGGTGGCCGCGGATATCCCGCAACACCATGGTTATGAAACTAAAACTGTTGTGGCACATCTTACTAAGTTGAATGACATAGCCACCCTTTTTACTCATGATGAGAAAACTCGCTATTACTATGTTCTCAAATTGTTTCTGTTCTCATTAAAGGGTGATTCTAAAGCTTGATACAATACTTTTGCTCCTGGTTGTGTGTGTAGTCCCCAGGATATGATTTATTACTTCTCTGAAAAAATACTTTCCTGCTCGTACGAAACAAGATGCCTTACAGGAAATATTTAACTTTGTGTAAATTGAAGAAGAGAGTCTCCCACAAGCTTGGGGGAGGCTTCTCCAATTGCTTAATGCTTTGCCTGATCATCCTCTTAAGAAAAATGAAATACTTGATATCTTCTATAATGGACTAACTGATGCTTCTAGGGACTTCCTAGAGAGTTGTGCTCGTTGTGTTTTCACGGAACGAACTATTGGGCAAGCTAAATAATTATTGAATAATATATTAAAAATTATGATGATTGGATTCTTACTGAGCCACCGCCTAAGCCCACTCCGAAGAAGAGGGGTATATTATATCTCAATCCTGAAGATATGCAAGAGGTAAAGAAATCTACGAAGGAAAAAGGTATTAAAGCTGGGGATGTCAAAAATTTACCTCCTATTGAAGAAATACATGGGCTTGATGCACCACCATTTGCCTAAGGTGGTAGAGGTAAAGTCTCTAATGAAATTCAATGATAATGATAATCCTCACAATATGCACCCTAGCCAATGCCTTTATGAGTTTGAGAATTACATTAGAAAACAAGATCACTTCAATGCATATGTTATGAAACAATTGAAATACAATTCTGATATGATTGCTTGCTTGAGTGACTTGCTTTTTATAATCTCAAATGATGTTAGAGGTGTGGGAAAGCATGCTTCTATGGTACAAACCCAGTTAGAACAAGTTGCTAAATCTCAAAGAGAATTGCTTGATGAAATGAATAATAACATACATGACTTTGCTGTTAGAGTAGCAACTAGAGGAGGTAAAATGACTCAGGAACCACTTTATCCTGAGGGACACCCAAAAAGAATTGAACAAGATTCACAAAGGAACAACACCACTGCACCTAGTCCTTCTAAAAAGAAGAAGAAAACAAAAAACAAAAAATGATAGGACTTTGCATGCTTCTAGTGAACCCGAAGAAGAAAAACCTCCTGATAATGATAATGATGTTTATATTTCTGATGCTGAAACTCAATCTGGTAATGAACATTCACCTAATGATAATGAAAAAGATAATGCGGTCATTCATGAAGATACTCAACCAAACAATGAAAAAGAACCAGATAATGATGTTGAAATAGAACCAGCTGTTGATCTTGATAACCCACAACCCAAGAATACACGATATGATAGAAGAGATTTTATTGCTAGAAAACACCATAAAGAAAGAGAACCGTGGGTTAAAAAACCTATGCCTTTTCCACCTAAGTCAACAAAAAAGAAAGATGATGAAGAATTTGAACGCTTTGCTGAAATGTTGAGGCCGGTCTTTTTGCGTACTCGCTTGACTGATATCTTGAAAATGCCTCCTTATGCAAAGTACATGAAAGACATCATCACTAATAAGAGAAAAATGCCGGAAGCTGAAATCTCCACCGTGCTTGCTAATTATACTTTTAAAGATGGAGTACCTAAAAAACTTGGAGATCCGGGAATACCGACTATACCTTGCTCCATCAAAAGAAATTATGTGAAAACTGCTTTATGTGATTTAGGAGCTGGTGTTAGTGTTATGCCTTTCTCTTTATATAAAAGACATTATTTGAATAAACTCACACCTACTGAAATATCTTTGCAAATGGCTGACAAATCAACTGCCATACCTGTCGGTATCTGTGAGGATGTGCCCGTTGTTGTTGCTAATGTTACTATTTTGACTGACTTTGTTATACTTGAGATGCCCGAGGACGGCAACATGTCGACTATCCTTGGTAGACCCTTCTTGAATACTGCAGGGGCTGTTATAGATTACAATAAAAACAAGGTCACTTTTCATATCAATGGTAATGAGCACACGGTGCACTTTCTGAAGAAACAATTCCAAGTGAATGGTATTAATGTTATTGAAAAATCTCCGACAATCACTATTGGAAGTTTTCAACTACCTCTACCTACTATTAAAAAGAAATATGAGATGCTTATTGTTGGGGACATTCATATCCCCGTTGAGGTAACTTAGTGATATACGAATGTTCTTTGGTTTCATGCTAATCGAAAGTGGTTGTTAATAAGACTTGATCAACCTTATTAATGAATCATTTTTGAGAGGTATGAAGTTGATGAATTTAGTGAGCACTACCTTCTGTCCCTACCTTTTATTTTCTGTTCCTACTAGTTAAATAAAATAAAATGCCTTGTTTTGTCTATTTTCTGAATTTCTCGTGCAATAAAAAAATGACCCCAAAAAAAGTTCTCAGAATGCTAAATTTAATACGATTTTTTCTGAATATTGAAGAATTTCTGGTGCAAATAATATCAGAGGGAGATGCACCAGGTGGGCACAACCCACCTGCGCGCGCTAGGACCCCCAGGCGCGCCCTGGTGGCTTGTGGTCCCCACATGGGCCCCCTCACTTATCTCTTCATCCCACATCATCGCCAACCTCCAAAAAAAATCACCATTGCTCTCTCTCGTGTACTTGCTCTCAAACCCATGGATTTCGATCTCTTTGCTAGAAGCTCTGTTTCCGAAACTGTTTTGGGGAATTGTTGCTTGGAAAAACATGAGTATCTTTAGGAAGTTTGCTTCCAAGAAGAACTCCAAGGGAGTGATTGGTGAGTCATCTAATACTGATGTCCACACCCGGAGATTGGCGGAGCTATGGCCGTGCGAATGGCCGCATACCCCGTTCATGGAAGGGGCTGGAATCCTTCAAGAGTTTGCACAATATGATGCTAATGCCGGCCTCACCGACTTCATCGCAACTGAATGCGAACAGTATCATCTCCTCACAAACACATTTGTGTAAATTTTTAATTTTCTTCCTAGGAATAATCCCCCTCAGGTGAAATTTAATTTATATGCTGAAACCCATCAGATACCGCTTACTGAATTTTGTGAAATATGCTTGCTTCCTTCTGATGGTAGTTTGGGAGAGCCTAGGCCCGCAGAGTTTGAAAGCTTTTATCGTACTCTGACAGTGGGTGATGAGAGAGGGGTGTCGAGTATCACTGCCGCTGGCTTGCATTTTCCTGCTGTTCATTACTTTGCTCTTTTCATTGCAAAATGCTTGCTTGCTAGAGAGAAGGTGGGTGCACTCAGTTCACGAGACCATGTTGTTTTGTGTCGTGCACTAGAGGGCGATAACACTTATAGCTTGGGAGCTATTGTGGCACGTCGCCTCCACATTAATAAGTCCAAGGGTAAAATACATAGAGGTATTTATGCCACTCGTTTGGCGGCTCGCTTTAATGTTCAGATACGCCTGCATGATTATCCTTTGCCCAAGGTTAACCTAGATCGCGCGGCCATGGATCACCACCAGTTTACTGCTGTCAATTATCCTAACATTCCTATTCCTTATAACCTGGTTTTTAGTGTGAGAACTCGTGATATTATTCCACTGCATGCACCTTCTTTGTTTGATCCTATTGTTAGGGGCGGATACAGGATTATGCCTGAGGACATCATCGCTTATCAGAACGACCAGGCTGCAGCACAGGAGGAGCCTTAGCAGTGGGATCCTCAAGTGCCTGCGCCTCAGCACTTCAACATAGGACCTCATGGCTTCTACGACTGGTGATTACCGAGCTAGGCCAAAAGCCTAAGCTTGGGGGAGTACGTATTCCCACCGACTTTACATTCATGTTCACACATT
This sequence comes from Aegilops tauschii subsp. strangulata, assembly GCF_002575655.3. Lineage (NCBI taxonomy): Eukaryota > Viridiplantae > Streptophyta > Magnoliopsida > Poales > Poaceae > Aegilops > Aegilops tauschii. The sequence continues at coordinate 141,507,895 of NC_053035.3, read as the reverse complement.
TTGGTTGTCGGTGTCCACACTTTTTCATTGTATTATCCATGCTTAATTTTATTTTCTCGCTTTCTTCTTGTGTGTTTGAGAAACTTGAGAAAATACAAAAATATTTCCCGCTTCTTTTTGTTTTTCTTTCTAGAGTAGTTAGCCGTGGCACTAAAAACAAAACCCAAAAATATTTCCTTGTTCTTCTTTTACTTGTTGGGAGCTTTCCCATGTAAATAGTTTTTCTTGTTTTTGCTTTCCCCTTTTATTTGCTCGTTCTAGAAAATCAAAAACTTCAAAAATATATTTCAGTGTGTTTCTCTGAATTTATTTTCTGTTTATTGAGTCGTACCAAGGAGAGGACCATGATGAAAATGTTGAGTGGCTCTCATATGCATAATTGGTGATCTAACAACGAGCCCATTTTACCTTGTCTTCTCCTGCTGAATAAAATGTTTGCAGATTCCAGCTTAGTCCATGGCACTCTTGCACTAGTATTATTTTCATATCGTTCGGTCGTGCAAGTGAAAGGCAATAATGACGATATTCGATGAACTAGCCATGGTAGAGAGAAACAGGTATGAACTCGACTTGTTCTATTTTTGTAAATATGCTTAACCTAGTATCCATGATTCAGCCCATTATGATTAAACATGTTTGCAATGACAATTAGATATTATAGTTTCTCATGCCATGCATAAGTGGCTAGGAGTGGACAATGATTTATGTTGGATATCAACATTGCGTTAAAATGATTGTGATGTAGTATGATGATATGGTATCCTCCTCTGAATGTTCGAGTGGCTTGACTTGGCACATGTTCATGCATGTAGTTGAATCAAAACCAACAAAGCCTCTATGATATTTATGTTCATGGTGTTCATATCCTACTCATGCTAGTGTCCAACGTTACTTATGCATAATGCATGTTCATGACCGTTGTTGCTCTCTAGATGGCCGCTTCTCAACCTATTTGCTAGCCTTCGTCTGTACTAAGTTGGAATTCTGCTTGTACATCCAAAACCTTGAACCCAAGTTATTCCAGATGAGTCCACCATACCTACCTATATGCGGTATTACCCTACCGTCATAAGTACATTTGCATGTGCCATCTCTAAAAACTTCAAATAAATATCCTTTTGTGTGCCTGGATCGTTCATGGAACGACGGGAGGTAGTCGGTATCTTCCATGCTAAGCGGGTTATTCTCAGGTCGAGTGTTTATTCACTCGCCATCGCACGAGAAAAGGGCGGTAATAGGGATGCCCAGTCCCAAACTGCAAAAAGAATTGATCTCTCAAATAATCAAACAAAAACTCCGAATGGAGTCATAACCTTTACTTTTCCGCTTGGGAACCTCCACTAGCGTGCTTAGCATGGAAGATATTGATAACTGATAGTCGTGAAGTAAATGAGAAGGGTGCATGTCTCAAAATATCATTCACCTCTGTTTTAAAAACTTGAGCTCTAGCACCTCTGCAAATCACTGCTTCCCTCTGCGAAGGGACTATCTATTTAGTTTTATGTTGTGTCATCACCTTCTAAAATAAGCGCCAGAACCTGAGAGCATTGCTGTCATGCTGATGCATTGTGTGTAGCTAATGTTGGGTGCATCATGACTGGATCTTTTCTACCATGAATTACAATGTCTAGTCGCTGCTTGAACTTTGGAGGTGCTCTGCATTTATGTTTTGCGGTCTCAGAAAGGGCTAGCGAGATACCACTATTGTCATATTATATCATGGTTGTTTCGATAACATGTTACTATTTGAGATATCTTATTATTGCTCGCTAGCTGATTATGTCATTGATAGGAGTTAATATAATTCTTAAGAGTTATTGTCGACATGGTTAGTTATAATATTGGCTGAAAACCTGGGTGATGTTTAAGCTTATTTATGCAAACAAGAGCAAAAGAGTTCGTAAAAGTCTTTCTTTTTCATTTCAGTTTATCAACTGAATTGCTTGAGGACAAGAAAACGTTTAAGCTTGGGGGAGTTGATACGTCTCAAACGTATCTACTTTTCCTAACGCTTTTCCTCTTGTTTTGGACTCTAATTTGCATGATTTGAATGAAACTGACCCAAGACTGACGCTGTTTTCAGCAGAACTACCATGGTGTTCTTTTTGTGCAGAAATAAAGGTTCTTGGAATGGAACCAAACTTTGCGATGATTTTTTATATCAATAAAGAGAATTTCTGGAGCCAAGAACCACCGGAGGGGGGCACCTGGGTGGGCACAACCCACCAGGGTGCGGCCCCCTCCAGGTGCTCCCAGGTGGGTTGTACCCACCTGGTGGCCCCACAGATCCTGAAACCTACGCTATAAAATCACATTTTTCCAGGAAAAAACCAGGGACAAAGAATTATGGCATTCCACGAGACGGAGCCGCCGTCACCTCCTGTTCTTCGCCGGGAGGCTAGATCCAGAGTCCGTTTGGGGCTCCGGAGAGGGGGGTCTTCGTTCTTCGTCATCACCAACCCTTCTCCATCGCCAATTACATGATGCTCCCCACTGGGAGTGAGTAATTCCTTCGTAGGCTCGCTGGTCGGTGAGGAGTTGGATGAGATTCATCATGTAATCTAGTTAGTTTTGTTAGGGCTTGATCCCTAGTATCCACTATGTTCTGAGATTGATGTTGCTATGACTTTGCTATGCTTAATGCCTGCCATTTTGGGCTCGGGTGCCATGATTTCAGATCTGAACCGTTTATGTTATCACCATTATATCCATGTTCTAGATCCGATCTTGCAAGTTATAGTCACCTACTACGTGTTATGATCCGACAACCCCGGAGTGACAATAGTCAGGACCACTCCCGGTGATGACCGTAGTTTGAGGAGTTAGGTTATAACTGTCTCATTATGAATATCATCCAACAAGTCACCGATCCAACGCCTACGAATTTATCTTATATTATTTCTGCTAAGTTACTATTGCTATCATCACTGTTACACTTGCTACAAAATTACTGCTATCACTACTATCAAAACTATCAAACTACTTTGCTACTGATCACTTTGCTACAGATAATTAATCTCCAGGTGTGGTTGAATTGGCAACTCAACTGCTAATACTTAAAAATATTCTTTGGCTCCCCTTGTGTCGAATCTATAAATTTGGGTTGAATACTCTACCCTCAAAAACTGTTGCGATCCCCTATACTTGTGGGTTATCACACTCCCATCATATGTTATGAGAAATAACTACACCTCCTTGTGCTGATTTCAAAAGGCTTTCTACTCCAACCATCCAAGCCAATCCTTTGAGATCTAATCCCCTTTTTCTTTCCACTCATACTTATCCAATCCAATAGCCATATCTTAAGAGAGTTTGGATGTTGAGGAGATTATCTTTTGAGCACAAGAGCAAGTGATTCATCACCAAGCAACCTCTATCTTTTTACTTTTGAAGGGTGTGCGCCTCCTAAATTGCTTAGGTGCTGGGAAGTCTTCAAGTTTGTGAAGAACCCAGGAAGTTCGTAAGAGATTGGAGATCACTTACTTCGTGAAGATATACCCTAGTGTGGTCATTCCTGATGGGGAACATTGCATGGAAAAAATATTACCACAAAACACCCAAGGTCTATTCCTTGGAGATGCTACCAACAAGAGGGAGAGGCTGCATACCCTTGTAGACTGAACGCATTAACGATCTAATGATCGTGGTTGGCGTAGTCGTACTCCTTTCGTGATCCAATCCGATCCGGCACTGAGCGGATGGCACCTCTGAGATGTGCACACGTATGGCTCAGTGAAGTCTTCGCCTTCTTGATCTAGTAAGGGAGCGTGGAGAGGTAGATGGTATCTAGGCCAACACGACGGCATGGTGGCGGCAGCAGAACAAAGACAGGGTTTCGCCAAGCGCTATGCGGAGGAGTAACGGGAGGGAGAGGTGACCAAGGGTGGAAGGATTCTACCCTTGTGCCTCCCCATCTTCATATAAGCGTGGGGGGGGGGTGGTGGCTTGGCCTCCAACACCCTAGGGTCGTTGGTCAAAGGGGATAAAGAAATCCCCTCCTTTCCTTCCCCATCGATCGCTATCCCCCTTTCTAGGGATCTTGATCTTATCCCTTCGCGATATGATCTTATTCCTATTTGGGGAGATATTGGTGCGCCTAGACCAAGGGTGTGGGGCCTTGCCCCACTACCTACATCCACGTGGGTCTCCCATGTAGGTGGCCCCACCCCAGAACCTTCTAGAACCTTCTTGGTACAATATCGAAAAATCTCACAACATTTTCCGGAACACTGAAAACCACTTTCCATATATAAATCTTTACGTGCGGACCATTCCGGAGCTCCTCGTGATGTCTCGGATCCCATCCAGGACTCCAAACTACTTTCAAAATTCACCATATAAATATCCCAATACTACCTTAGCGTTATCGAACGTTAAGTGTGTGACCCTGCGGGTTCGAGAACATGCAGACATGACCGAGACACCTCTTTGATCAATAATCAATAGCCGGACATGGATGCCCATATTTATTCCCACATATTCAATGAAGATCTTTATTGGTTTGAACCACGATGTCGAGGATTCAGTTAATCCCGTATAGAATTCCCTTAGTCCGCTGATATGTTACTCGCCCGAGATTCGATCATCGGTATCTATCTGCATTACCTAGTTCAATCTCATTACCGGCATGTCTCTTTACTCATTCCGTAATACAAGATCCCCATGACTAAAATCATTAGTCGCATGCTTGCAAGCTATTCACGATGTTGTATTACTGAGAGGGCCCAGAGATATCTCTCTGTCGCACGAAGCGAGCAAACCCAGTCTCGATCCATGCAACCCAACAAACACTTTCTGAGATACCCGTAGAGCACCTTTATGATCACCTAGTTACGAAGTGACATTTGATAAGCCAGAAAGTCCGGCATTTGGGAGTGGCATTATCTCATGGTCTAAGGAACATATACTTGACATGAAGAAAACTGTTGCAAATAAACTAAGTGATACGATTTGATCCTAAGCTTACGGCTGGGTCTATCCATCACATCATTCTCCTAATTATGTGATCCCATTTTTGAATGACAACTCATGTCTATGGTTAGGAAACCTTAACCATATTTAATCAACGAGCTAGTCTAGTAGAGGCTCACTAGGGATATTGTATTCGTTTATGTATCCACACATGTATTCAAGTTTCCGATCAATACAATTATATCATGTATAATTAACATTTATCACGAACAAGGAAATATCACAATAACATATTTATTATTGCCTCTAGGGCATATTTCCAACAATCCCCCACTTGCACTAGAGTTAATAATCTAGTTTACATAGTTATGAATCTAACACACATGGAGTTCTGGTGTTGATCATGTTTTTCTCATGGAAGAGGTTTAGTCAATGGGTCTGCCACATTTAGATCCATATGTAGTTTGCAAATATCTATGTCACATGTAGATACTGCTACCACACTCTTCTTGGAGCTACTCCAAACGACTGCTCCACCATCCAAAATAAATACGTTGAGTCATCCAGATCAGTGTCAAAGCTAGCATCAATGTAACCCTTTACGACGAGCTCTTTATCACCTCCATAAACGAGAACTATTTCCTTAGTCCTCTTTAGGTACTTAAGGATATTTTTTCCCATTGTCCAGTGATCCACTCCTGGATCACTCTGGTACCTCCCAGCTAAACTTATGGAAAGGCACACATTAGGTCTGGTACACAACACGGCATACATGATAGAGCCTATGGCTGAGGCATAGGGGATGACTTTCATCCTTTCTCTTTCTTCTGCCGTGGTCGGGCTTTGAGTCTTACTCAACTTCACACCTTGCAACACAAGCAAGAACCCCTTGTTTGACTGGTCCATTTTAAACTTCTTCAAAACCATGTCAAGGTATGTACTTTGTGAAAGTTCTATTAGGCGTCTTGCTCTATCTCTATAGATCTTGATGCCCAATATGTAAGCAGCTTCACCGAGGTCTTTGATTGAAAAAATCTTGTTGAAATAACCCTTTATAATATGTCTCCACATACAGTATTAGAAATGCCAAAGAGACCCCACTCACTTTCTTGTAAGTACAAGCTTCTCCAGGAACTTGAAAAAATCCAAAAGCCTTGATCACCTCATCAAAGAAAAGGTTCCAACTCTGAGATGCTTGCACCAGTCCATAAATGGATCACAGCAGCTTGCATACCTTATTAGCATCCTTAGGATTGAAAAAACCTTATGGTTGCATCATAGACAACTCTTACTTAAAGAAACCATTAAGGAATGTTGTTTTGAAGTCCATATGCCATATTTCATAATAAAAAAATGCAACAATTTCTAACATAATCCTAACAGACTTCAGCATCGCTACATGTGAGAAAGTCTCATCGTAGTCGACCCCTTGAACTTGTCGAAAACCCTTTATGACAAGTGGAGCTTTATAGACGGTGACATTACCATCAACGTTCGTCTTCTTATGAAAGATCCATTTGGTCTCAATGGCCTTTCAGTCATCGGGTAAGTCTACCAAAGTCCATACTTGGTTTTCATACATGGATCCTATCTCAGATTTCATGTCCTCAAGACATTTATCAGAATCCGGGTTCATCATTGCTTCTTTATAGTTTGTAGGTTCACTTTTGTCCACCAACATGACTTCCAGGACAGGATTACCATACCATTCAGGGGAGGTATGTGTCCTGGTTGACCTATGATGTTTAGTAGTAGCTTGATTCGAAGTTTCATGATCATCATCATTAGTTTCCTCTTCGGCTGGTGTAGGCATCATGGGAACTTCTTTCTGTGATGCGCTTCTTTCCAATTCGAGAGAAGATACGATTACCTCATCGAGATCTACTTTCCTCCCACTCACTTCTTCCTAGAGAAACTCCTCTAGAAAGGATCCATACTTGGCAACAAAGATCTTGCCCTCGGATCTGTGATAGAAGGTATACTGATACGTCTCCAACGTATCTATAATTTTTTGCTTGTTCCATGTTGTTATATTATCATTCTTGGATGTTTTACAATCATTTTATAGCAACTTTATATCATTGTTTGGGACTAACCTATTGACATAGTGCCCAATGCCAGCTGTTGTTTTTTGCTTGTTTTTTTACATCACAGAAAATCAATACCAAACAGCGTCCAAACGCAGCGAAACTTTTTGGAGAATTTTTATGGACCAAAAGACACAACTTGGGCCAAAGAAGTACCAGAGGGGTGCCCCGAGGGGGCACAACCCACCTGGGCGCGCCTGGGGGCCCAGGTGCGCCCTGGTGGGTTGTGCCCACCTTGGTGGCCTCCCGTACCGCCTCTTCGCCCTATAAATACCCAAATATTCCAAAAACCCTAGGGGAGTCGACGAAACACAATTCTAGACGCCGCAAGTTCCAGAACCACGAGATCCAATCTAGACACCTTCACGGAGGGGTTCATCATCCTCAATGGTGCCTCTCCGATGACGCGTGAGTAGTTCATCATAGACCTACGGGTCCGTAGTAAGTAGCTAGATGGCTTCCTCTCTCTCTCTTGATTCTCAATACAATGGCCTCTTGGAGATCTATTTGATGTAACTTTTTTGCGGTGTGTTTGTTGGGATCCGATGAACTTTGAGTTTATGATCAAATCTTTTATCCATGAATATTATTTGAGTCTTCTTTGATCTCTTATATGCATGATTACTTATAGCCTCGTATTTATTCTTTGAATCTTTGGTTTAGTTAGGCCGACTAGATCGATTTTTCTTGCCATGGGAAGAGGTGCTTTGTGATGGGTTCAATCGTGCGGTGTTCTTTCCCAGTGACAGAAGGGGCAGCAAGACACGCATGTATCGTTGCTATTAAGGATAACAAGATGGGGGCTATTCGTACATGAATAGATCTCATCTACATCATGTCATCATTCTTATTGCATTATTCTGTTTCTCCATGAACTTAATACACTAGATGCATGCTGGATAGCGGTCGATGTGTGGAGTAATAGTAGTAAATGCAGGCAGGAGTCAGTCTACTAATCTTGGACGTGATGCCTATATTATGATCATTGCCTGGATATCGTCATAATTATTTGAGGTTCTATCAATTTCCCAATAGTAATTTGTTAACCCACCGTGTGCTATTTCTTGAGAGAAGCCACTAGTGAAATCTACGGCCCCCGGGTCTATTCTTTATCATATTTGCTTTGAGATCAATTTTTATTTTCTTTTGTTTTCAGATCTATTATTCCAAAAAGCCAAAAATACCTTGCTGCAATTTTTTATTACTTGTTTTATTTTGTGTTATTGTGAGATCTATTTATCCAAGATCATACAAACCAATCTATCTTTTGCTCGAGGAGGGATTGACAACCCCTCTTACGCGTCGGGTTGCAAATATTTGTTCTTTGTGTGCAGGTACCGTTTACATAGTGTTGCTTGGTTCTCCTACTGGATTGATACCTTGGTTTCACAACTGAGGGAAATACCTACCTTAGCTATACTACATCATCCCTTCCTCTTTGGGAAAATACCGACGCAGTTTCAAGCGACATCATATACCCAATGGTCTCTTTAGGGTATCCTATGAAGATGCACTTATCCACTTTGGGTTCGAGCTTATCAGGTTGAAGCCTCTTGACATAAGCGTTGTATCCCCAAACTTTAAGAAACGACAACTTAGGTTTTTGCCAAACCATAATTCATACGATGTCGTCTTAACGGATTTAGATGGTTCCTTATTCAAATTGAATGCACTTGCCTCTAATGCATAACCCCAAAATGATAGTGGCAAATCGGTAAGAGACATCATAGAACACATCATATCTAGTAGAGTACGATTACGACGTTCGGACACACACCATTAAGCTATGGTGTTCCAGGTGGCATGAGTTGTGAAACGATTTCACATTGTCTTAAATGCATGCTAAACTCGTAATTCAAATATTCACCTCCATGATCAGATCGGAGAAATTTTATCTTCTAATTGCGATGATTTTCTACTTCAGTCTGAAACTCCTTGAACTTTTCAAACATTTCAAAATTTTGTTTTATTAAGTAAATATACCCATATCTACTTAAATCATCTGTGAAGGTCAGAAAATAGTGACATCCACCACTTGCTTCAACACTCATTGGACCGCATACGTCGGTATGTATTATTTCCAGCAAGTCACTTGCCCGCTCCATTGTACCGGAAAACGGGGTTTTAGTCATGTTACCCATGAGGCATGGTTCACATGTATCAAATGATTCAAAGTCAAGTGATTCCAAAAGTTCATCAGCATGGAGTTTCTTAATGTGCTTTATATCAATATGGCCTAAGCGGCAGTGCCACAAGTATGTGGTACTATCATCATTAACTTTGCATCTTTAGGCATCAATATTATGAACATGTGTATCACTACGATCGAGATTCAACAAGAATAAAGCATTCACATTGGGTGCATGACCATAAAAGATATTATTCATATAAATAGAACAACCATTATTCTATAATTAAATGAATAACCGCCTCACAATAAACAAGATCCCGATATAATGTTCATGCTCAATGCGTGCACCAAATAACAATTATTGAGGTTTAAAACTAATACCGAAGGTACACCTAGAGGGAGCCATTTACAACATGCATCATCACCTCGTCCTTAGCTAGCGTTCGTTTATTTCGCATCTCCTTTTTCAAATATTAGCAACCGAACCAGTATCAAATACTGAGGCGTTGCTACGAGCACTAGTAAGGTACACATCAATAACATGTATATCGAATATACCTTTGCTAACGTTGTGAACCTTCTTATTTGCCAAGTACTTGGGGCAGTTCCGCTTCCACTAGCCATTCCCCTTGCAATAGAAACACTCAATCTCAGGTTTGGGTCCAACCTTGGGTTTCCTCATGAGAGCGGCAACTGGCTTGCCATTCTTCTTGAAGTTTCCCTTCTTTCCCTTGCCTTTCTTGCAACTCGTGGTCTTTTTGACCATCAACACTTGATGTTCCTTTTTGATTTCTACTTCCGTGGCTTTAAGCATCATGAAAAGCTTAGGGAGTGTCTTCTCCATCCCTTGCATGTCATAGTCCATCACAAAGCCTTTATAGCTTGGTGGCAGTGACTGAAGAACCCTGTCAATTGTTACTTCATCTAGAAGATTAACTCCCAACAGATTCAAACGGTTGAAGTACCCAGACGTTTTGAGTACGTTCTCGCTAAAGGAGTCGTTCTCCTCCATCTTACAGCTAAAGAGCTTATATGAGGCGTCATACCTATATATCCACAATGACGTGAGCCTGAAATACCAATTTCAGCTCCTGAAACATCTCGTATGCCCCATGGTGCTCAAAACGCTTTTGGAGCCCTAGTTCTAAGACGTAAAGCATGACACGCGGAACTATTGAGTAGTCATCACACCTCGCCTGCCAAATATTCACAACATCCATAGTTGAAGGAGCGGGTGGCACACCTAGCGGTGTATCAAGACATAAGGCTTCTATGCAACAGTGATGATATTCCTCAGATTACGGACCCAGTCCGCATAGTTTCTTCCATCATCTTTCAGTTTTTCTTTCTCTAGGAACACATTGAGATTCAGGGGAGCTACAACGCGAGCCATTGATCTACAACATATTTGCAAAGACATTTTAGACTATGTTCATGATAATTAGTTCAACTAATCAAATTTCTAATGAACACCCACTAAATCAACATCCCTCAAGTTGTTAAGTGATACATGATCCAAACCCACTAACCCAAGTCCAACCATCACCTAAGATGGGGTAGTTTCAATGGTGAACATCTCCATGTTGATCATATCTTCTATATGACTCACGTTCGACCTTTCGGTCCTCCGTGTTTCGAGGACATGTCTGTACATGCTATGCTCGTCAAGTTAACCAAAGTATTTTCGCATGTGTAAAATTGGTTTACACCCATTGTATGTGAATGAAGTGGCTATCACACCCGATCATCATGAGGTGCTTTGAAAGGACGAACTTTCGTAACAGTGCATACTAAGGGAAAACACTTTTATCTTGATATTAAGCGGAGGGATCATCTTATAATGCTACCGTCGTTCTAAGAAAAATAAGAGGCAGAAAACACTACTGCAGGATGCTGCTAATGCGACACTACGATAAGAGACCCTTCGACGAAACTGTGTGCGATGCAATAATTGCAAACGGTGGTGTAAAAAACCATCAAAAAAGGCGCAAAACGTTTGCGATGACGGATGCATCAAACATGGTTCAGATTTTAGTTGCGTGTGCGATGCAGGGCATACAGTTCAGTTCAATTAACTGTTTGCGATGAGGAGGAACAAATGCAACATACGGTTCACTCGGATGAACTGTTTGTGATTAGGCAACACAAAAGAAACGGTCAGCCAGATCAAGGTGTGTGCGATATACGGCATGCGGTTCACTCGGATGAACTGTTTGCGTTGAAACAAGAGAATAGAAACGGTCAGCCAGATTAAGGTGTGTGCGATATACAGCATACAGTTCACTCAGATGAACTGTTTGTGATTAGGCAACACAAAAGAAACGGTCAGCCAGATCAAGGTGTGTGCGATATACGGCATGCGGTTCACTCGGCCTTGTCGTACCGTGGCAACCGTCCACCGCCTCTTCGCCTTTCCCTCTCGATTTGGAACTGTTGTCGCACGCTCTTCCTCCCTCCATTTGCCTTCACCCTTCCTTCTGCCATTGTTCGATCATCTTCTCCATGGAGGGAACAGGCCGGAAACGACCCCGTTATTCTTGCCCCGATCTGAAAGATGATGTGGTGGAGGAACTCACTGATCGGTGCGACGTCATCACCTCGGCTAGCTTGGCAGTTTCGTTCAAGACCATTCTCGACTCAACTAATAACATAATTACAAGGAACCCAAGGGTCCAGGAGCGGTTTAATCTCCCCTATCTTGTTCCCCGTGACCCTGCTGACTGACGCGGGGACGACGGAAGCCTCGCCTTGTGCAAGTTGATGCCGCTTGATAATGATACATGTGTTGTTAAGATGCCATCGCTTGAGGTCAAGGCTTGGGTAGGTACAAATGGAGATTGGGTTGTTTATATTGGGTACAACTGCGAGTGGGAACTTGTGAATGTGTACACTCGTCACCGGGTTCCACTTCCAAAAATCTCAGACTGCCTAGAGGTTGAGTACACCGGTATTCTACGTGAGTTCAAATACGATCATGGTGACTGTCGTCTACAGAAGATAGCAATATGTCGAGTTCCCAACCGCTCTTGGGATTACACGAACTATGAAGTTGTTGCTATCTTCGACAAGCTTGTTGCCTTCCTTACTTCCACGCCTCGATGGATATTGCTCAAAAATCAATTTCTGTACACGGATGAGTACTGTGATGCAATTCAATACGAGGGTCTTGTGTTTGCTGCCACCACTCGTGGCACTGTTTTGGCATGGAATCCTGATGCTTTCGGTACGTTTGTCTTCCACCGTAATTATAATTGTTTCATCCACATGCATGCGGGTTAGCTAGTTTCCCTTTACTAACTAACCTTCTTGTGTTTCCAAGGTCCTGTGAACATTCCACCACCTATACTTGAAAATTTTTATAACCAAGGGGGAGATGACGATGCTGATGATCACGAGCATGAGGACCCATATACTCGGTGGCGCCTGGCAACTTATTCCGATGGATCACCTCTTCTTATCTGTATACAGGGCAGTGCTGATGTTACTAAGTAAGCATGTGTTGTCTCGCATGGTCGCACTCTCTGGACCTATTCCAACATCGGTTGCAGGGTATTCGGGATGGATACTAGTGTACTAGCGCCAACACCTTCTCCCTGGTTCAGTATTCAAAGTCTTGGAGGAAACTCGCTCTTCCTTGGACAAAACTATCCAATGATGGTGGAAGGCGATCCAGCTGCTGCTGACACAATGCTACCTCTTGAGCACTGCGTTGGTTTTCCCTTGAAGAGGAAAGGGTGATGCAGCAAAGTAGCGTAAGTATTTCCCTCAGTTTTGAGAACCAAGGTATCAATCCAGTAGGAGGCCATGCTCAAGTCCCTCGCACCTACACAAACAAATAAAAACCTCGCAACCAACGCAATAAAGGGGTTGTCAATCCCTTCACGGTCACTTACGAAAGTGAGATCTGATAGATATGATAAGATTATATTTTTGGTATTTTTATAATAAAGATGCAAAGTAAAATAAAAAGAAATAAAAATAGCTAAGTGTTGGAAGATTAATATGATGGAAAATAGACCCGGGGGCCATAGATTTCACTAGTGGCTTCTCTCAAGAGCATAAGTATTACGGTGGGTGAACAAATTACTGTTGAGCAATTGATAGAATTGAGCATAGTTATGAGAATATCTAGGTATGATCATGTATATAGGCATCACGTCCGTGACAAGTAGACCGACTCCTGCCTGCATCTACTACTATTACTCCACACATCGACCGCCATCCAGCATGCATCTAGAGTATTAAGTTCAAAAGAACAGAGTAACGCTTTAAGTAAGATGACATGATGTAGAGGGATAAACTCATGCAATATGATATAAACCCCATCTTGTTATCCTCGATGGCAACAATACAATACGTGCCTTGCTGCCCCTGCTGTCACTGGGAAAGGACACCGCAAGATTGAACCCAAAGCTAAGCACTTCTCCCATTGCAAGAAAGATCAATCTACTAGGCCAAACCAAACTGATAATTCGAAGAGACTTGCAAAGATAACCAATCATACATAAAAGAATTCGGAGAAGATTCAAATATTGTTCATAGATAAACTTGATCATAAACCCACAATTCATCGGTCTCAACAAACACACTTCAAAAGAAGATTACATCGAATAGATCTCCACGAGAATCGTGGAGAACTTTGTATTGAGATCCAAAGAGAGAGAAGAAGCCATCTAGCTAATAACTATGGACCCAAAGGTCTGAGGTAAACTACTCATACATCATCGGAGAGGCTACGGTGTTGATGTAGAAGCCCTCCGTGATCAATGCCCCCTCCGGCAGGATGCCGGAAAAGGCCCCAAGATGGGATCTCACGGGTACAGAAGGTTGCGGCGGTGGAATTAGGTTTTCATGGATGCCTCTGTTGGTTTGGGGGTACGTAGGTATATAGAGGAGGAAGAAGTACGTCGGTGGAGCAACATGGGCACCACAAGGGTGGAGGGCGCGCCCAGGGGGGTAGGCGCGCCCCCTGCCTCGTGCTCTCCTGGTTGCTTTCTTGACGTAGGGTCCAAGTCCTATGGATCACATTCGTTCCAAAAATCATGTTCCCGAAGGTTTCATTCCGTTTGGACTCCGTTTGATATTCTTTTTCTGCGAAACTCTGAAATAGGCAAAAAAACAGCAATTTGGGCTGGGCCTCCGGTTAATAGGTTAGTCCCAAAAATAATATAAAAGTGTATAATAAAGCCCGTTAAACATCCAAAACAGAATATAATATAGCATGAAGCAATCAAAAATTATAGATATGTTGGAGACGTATCAAGCATCCCCAACTTAATTCCAGCTCATCCTCGAGTAGGTAAATGTTAAAAACAGAATATTTGATGCGGAATGCTACTTGGCATAATTTCAATGTAATTCCCTTAATTGTGGTATGAATGTTCAGATCCGAAAGATTCAAGACAAAATTTTAATATTGACATAAAAATAATAATACTTCAAGCATACTAACTAAGCAATTATGTCTTCTCAAAATAACATGGCCAAAGAAAGTTATCCGTACAAAATCATATAGTCTGGCTATGCTCTATCTTCACCACACAAAGTATTTAAATTATGCACAACCTCGATGACAAGCCAAGCAATTGTTTCATACTTTTGGTGTTCTCAAACTTTTTCAATCTTCACGCAATACATGAGCGTGAGCCATGGATATAGCACTATATGTGGAATAGAATGGTGGTTGTGGAGAAGACAAAAAGGGAGAAGATAGTCTCACATCAACTAGGCGTATCAACGGGCTATGGAGATGCCCATTAATAGATATCAATGTGAGTGAGTAGGGATTGCCATGCAACGGATGCACTAGAGCTATAAGTATATGAAATCTCAACAAAAGAAACTAAGTGGGTGTGCATCCAACTTGCTTGCTCACGAAGACCTAGGGCATTTTGAGGAAGCCCATCATTGGAATATACAAGCCAAGTTCTATAATGAAAAATTCCCACTAGCATATGAAAGTGATATCATAGGAGACTCTCTATCATGAAGATCATGTTGCTACTTTGAAGCACAAGTGTGGTGAAAGGATAGTAACATTGTCCCTTCTCTCTTTTTCTCTCATTTTTTTATTTTTTTATTTGGGACTTTTCTCCTTTTTTTATGGCCTCTTCTTTTTTTAGTCCGGAGTCTCATCCCGACTTGTGGGGGAATCATAGTCTCCATCATCCTTTCCTCACTTGGGACAATGCTCTAATAATGATGATCATCACACTTTTATTTACTTACAACTCAACAATTACAACTCAATACTTAGAACAAAATATGACTCTATGTGAATGCCTCCGGCTGTGTACCGGGATATGCAATGAATCAAGAGTGACATGTATGAAAGAATTATGAACGGTGGCTTTGCCACAAATACGATGTCAACTACATGATCATGCGAGGCAATATGACAATGATGGAGCGTGTCATAGTAAACGGAATGGTGGTGAGTTGCATGGCAATATATCTCGGAATGGCTATGGAAATGCCATGATAGGTAGGTATGGTGGCTGTTTTGAGGAAGGTATATGGTGGGTGTATGATACCGGCGAAAAGTGCGCGGTATAGAGAGGCTAGCAATGGTGGAAGGAAGAGAGTGCGTATAATCCATGGACTCAACATTAGTCATAAAGAAATCATATACTTATTGCAAAAATCTACAAGTTATCAAAGCAAAGTAGTACGCGCATGCTCCTAGGGGGATAGATTGGTAGGAAAAGACCATCGCTCGTCCCCGACCGCCACTCATAAGGAAGACAATCAATAAATAAATCATGCTCCGACTTCATCACATAACGGTTCACCATACGTGCATGCTACGGGAATCACAAACTTTAACACAAGTATCTCTCAAATCCACAACTACTCAACTAGCATGACTAATATCACCATCTTCATATCTCAAAACAATTATCAAGCATCTAACTTCTCATAGTATTCAACACACTCATAAGATTTTTTTTACTAATCTTGAATGCCTCTCATAATTAAAGCAAATTACCATGCTGTTTTGTAGGACTCTCAAAATAATCTAAGTGAAGCATGAGAGAACAATAGTTTCTATAAAACAAATCCACCACCGTGCTCTAAAAGATATAAGTGAAGCAGTAGAGCAAAAACTATATAGCTCAAAAGATATAAGTGAAGCACATAGAGTATTCTAATAAATTCCGAATCATATGTGTCTCTCTCAAAAGGTGTGTATAGCAAGGATGATTGTGGCAAACTAACAATTAAAGACTCAAATAATACAAGACGCTCCAAGCAAAACACTTATCATGTGGTGAATAAAAATATAGCTCCAAGTAAAGTTACCGATGGAAGTAGACGAAAGAGGGGATGCCTTCCGGGGCATCCCCAAGCTTTGGCTTTTTGGTGTCCTTAGATTATCTTGAGGTGCCATGGGCATCCCCAAGCTTAGGCTCTTGCCACTCCTTGTTCCATAATCCATCGAATCTTTTACCCAAAACTTGAAAACTTCACAACACAAAACTTAACAGAAAATCTCGTGAGCTCCGTTAGCGAAAGAAAACAGAACACCACTTCAAGGTACTGTAATGAACTCATTATTTATTTATATTGGTGTTAAACCTACTGTATTCCAACTTCTCTATGGTTTATAAACTATTTTACTAGCCATAGATTCATCAAAATAAGCAAACAACACACGAAAAACAGAATCTGTCAAAAACAGAACAGTCTGTAGTAATCTGTAACTAACGCAAACTTCTGGAACTCCAAAAAATCTACCAAAATAGGAAGACCTATACAATTTGTTAATTGATCAGCAGCAATTGGAATCAATATTTTATCACGTTCTGGTGATTTTTAACAATTGTTTTCGTGAACAGAAAGTTTCTGGAATTTACAGCAAGATCAAATAAGTATGATCCAAGAAGATCCTATAGGTTTAAATTGGCACAAACACTAATTAAAACATAAAAACAAATCTAGCCAGAGACTAGATCAAATATTTATTCCTAAACAGAAGCAAAAAACAAAAAACAAAAATAAAATTGGGTTGCCTCCCAACAAACGCTATCGTTTAACGCCCCTAGCTAGGCATAAAAGCAAGGATAGATCTAGGTATTGCCTTCTTTGGTTTTAGGGAAGAAAAGAGCAAACTTATTATCTATGGAATTAATCTTTCTATTTTGATAAAGCATGTGGCCATTAATGGTAGAAGAAAGATTAAGCACGTTACGGAAATTTGCATCTAAGCTAGCCTTCATCTCTTTGATAGATTCGTTTTGGTAGGAGAGAAAAAGAGATGTAGATTCAACTTTCTCATTCATGGGGTGCCCAAATATAATCTTCATCTTTTCATAAGTATCTATGGCATCCCCTTCAAGAAAACCTTATTCAAATATAGAATCTAAGACATGCTTAAACGAAGAAGGAAGGGCAACATAAAAACTCTAAGTAAATTTCAATTTGGTATTGGGGTACATAGCTAGCCCGAATCCTTAATAGTCTATCCCAAGCATCTTTTAAAGATTCATCGAGTAAATAACGAAAAATTCCGGAATCATCTTCATCAAAATTATTAAGATTCTCATTGATAACTCCGGAAGGTTTTTCCATAGTATCTCTATTTATGAGTTTAGATAAAATAGCAGGATTGTCTAAAGTGCTAAAACTCGGGAGAGAAACCCCAACCCTTTTTGATTCTGACATGGCGAAAGGAAGGCGAGCGGAAAAGAGAGGGCGAATAAAACGGCAAGGGTGAAGTGGGGGAGAGGAAAACAAGAGGCAAATGGCAAATAATGTAATGCGGGAGATAAGAGTTTGTGATGGGTACTTGGTATGTTGACTTTTGCGTAGACTCCCCGGCAACGGCGCCAGAAATGGCTCAATGTCGGGAGTCCAAATCTTGACTTGACTTTGCGGAAGCCTCCCCGGCAACGGCGCCAGAAATCCTTCTTGCTACCTCTTGAGCACTGTGTTGGTTTTCCCTTGAAGAGGAAAGGGTGATGCAGCAAAGTAGCGTAAGTATTTCCCTTAGTTTTTGAGAACCAAGGTATCAATCCAGTAGGAGGCCACGCTCAAGTCCCTCACACCTACACAAACAAATAAAAACCTCGCAACCAACACAATAAAGGGGTTGTCAATCCCTTCACGGTCACTTACGAAAGTGAGATCTGATAGATGTGATAAGATAATATTTTTGGCATTTTTATAATAAAGATGCAAACTAAAATAAAAGGCAATAAAAATAGCTAAGTGTTGGAAGATTTATATGATGGAAAATAGACCCGGGGGCCATAGGTTTCACTAGTGGCTTCTCTCAAGAGCATAAGTATTACGGTGGGTGAACAAATTACTGTTGAGCAATTGATAGAACTGAGCATAGTTATTAGAATATCTAGGTATGATCATGTATATAGGCATCATGTCCGTGACAAGTAGACCGACTCCTGCCTGCATCTACTACTATTACTCCACACATCGACCGCTATCCAGCATGCATCTAGAGTATTAAGTTCAAAAGAACAGAGTAACGCTTTAAGTAAGATGACATGATGTAGAGGGATAAACTCATGCAATATGATATAAACCCCATCTTGTTATCCTCGATGGCAACAATACAATACATGCCTTGCTGCCCGTGCTGTCACTGGGAAAGGACACTGCAAGATTGAACCCAAAGCTAATCACTTCTCCCATTGCAAGAAAGATCAATCTAGTAGGTCAAGCCAAACTGATAATTCGAAGGGACTTGCAAAGATAACCAATCATACATAAAAGAATTCAGAGAAGATTCAAATATTGTTCATAGATAAACTTGATCATAAACCCACAATTCATCGGTCTCAACAAACACACCGCAAAAGAAGATTACATCGAATAGATCTCCAAGAGAATCATGGAGAACTTTGTATTGAGTTCCAAAGAGAGAGAAGAAGACATCTAGCTAATAACCATGGACCCGAAGGTCTGAGGTAAACTACTCACACATCATCGGAGAGGCTATGGTGTTGATGTAGAAGCCCTCCGTGATCAATGCCCCCTCCGGCAGGACGCCGGAAAAGGCCCCAAGATGGGATCTCACGGGTACAGAAGGTTGCGGCGGTGGAATTAGGTTTTCGTGGATGCCTCTATTGGTTTGGGGTTACGTAGGTATATATAAGAGGAAGAAGTACGTTGGTGGAGCAACGTGGGCCCCACGAGGGTGGAGGGCGCGCCCAGGGGGGTAGGCGCGCCCCCTGCCTCGTGCTCTCCTAGTTGCTTTCTTGACGTAGGGTCCAAGTCATCTGGATCACGCTCGTTCCAAAAATCACATTCCCGAAGGTTTCATTCCATTTGGACTCCGTTTGATATTCTTTTTCTGCGAAACTCTGAAATAGGCAAAAAAACAGCAATTTGGGCTGGGCCTCCGGTTAATAGGTTAGTCCCAAAAATAATATAAAAGTGTATAATAAAGCCCGTTAAACATCCAAAACAGAATATAATATAGCATGAAGCAATCAAAAATTATAGATACGTTGGAGACGTATCACACAACATTACTACCATTTATGAGAAGCAACTGTATCTATACCTCGGACATTGCTATGCTTCCCTACCATCCCAATATGGGTCTTGACATAGGCCACTTCAGCATGGATGATCAGTCCTGCATTGGTCTCGAGATTGACAGTAGCTGGCCCTTCCCAGAGAATCACTTCTGGTTCAGAGCAAGCGTTTCCAACGCCGACGAGTGGTTGAGCTGAATTACATTTCATCGCTTTGTAATTTGTTGTGTGAGAAAAACTTTACTTTACTAGAATGTTTCATTGGAAATGATCTATAATCCAACGTGAATCCTCGTTGCCGTTGTGGGTTGATGACTTGTTGTATGTAATCAATGGTACATTAGCATATGCGTCCATCAACTCACGCCTGCTACTGGTGTCCATATGAACAGTGCTAGTGATTTTAGTTGCAAAAATTAGATAGTGCTAGTGATTTTTAGCTGCATATTTTGACAAATCGCAGTGTTACAAGGTTGACAAATGGCAATGTTACTAGGTAAACAAATGTCAATCTTTCCAATTTGACAAATGGAAACATACCCAAAATGACAAATGCAAATCTTACCCAATTGTTTCTACGTGGTTGCACACGGGTCATGCAAAACGACCGTTGGCGTTGAAGGGATGCAGAAATCCTGCTCGGCACATTTTCCCTTGGCTTCCTGGGGAAGCTGTCGGTTTGCGTACGGGTGTTCTAACTAAAACTTTTGCGATGAGTGTTTTATATTTAAAAACCATTGACATTTTTTTCAAAAGAAAATCGTTTCATAAGTCTGTACATTAAGAGAGAAAAACACAAGTTCGTTCAAACCATATCTTTCATTCAGTCACACTGTGAATTTATATTCATATGACCGAGAATTCAAGATACAATATTTAACCCCCAAAAGAACTATTTCTGGCGGCGGCGGAGGCGGCGTGCCGCGCCGTCGTTGTCGTCCTTCGGGACGCCGTTGTTGAAGTCTTCAAGGCAGCACAAAATGTTCTTCACTTGTAAATCAAACATCATGTCGTCGCGCGATCGACGGGTGGGGCGCGGGAGGACGGCAACTGGCGCTGCTGAGAGGTAGCGGTCAACGGCAACGTCCCATGCCACTGAGGGGGGCGCGCACGGGCACATGCACGGGCGCGGCAGGTGCAGCCAAGCGCATGGGGATTGGCATCGCGATGGGTGGAGAGGCGCGCACGGGCAGGGGCACGGGCGCGGCGGGTGCAGCCAACGCACGGGGGGCGGCGCCACGGTGGGTGGAGGGGCGCGCACGGGCACAGGCACGGGCGCTGGCGCTGGCATGTACACGAGCTTGCGCGGGTCCGCGGAGACCTCGCTGACGCCCGCGGCTTCTAGCTCTGCGATAGTGCTCGGCGACCAGCCCGTCAATGCTACGGGGATGGTCGCTGGCGCTGGCGCGGGGATGGGAGCTGGGACGGAGCAGGGGCAGCAACCGCCGCGGCCAGCTCGTTCCGGGCCATGTCCATGAGGCCCCATTCCTCCTTATTTTCTATCTCCTCCAGCTCGGAGTCGACTTCACCAAACTTGAAGACTAGTGGCAGAAGATCATTCTGCGCCATGGCGTTGGTGAAGGTCTGCAGGAGGGAGGGGAAAGGGAGGCGAACAGTAAGGCCGCCCGTATTAAACAGCGGCTCGGGTAAAATTAATGGAGAGGAAGGCGGGCGGCCATGGAAGTCAAAGGACTCGCTTCCCAGTGATCCTGCGCAGCATACAACTCGCACGCTTCCCGGTGAGTCTGCGCATTGGAGGACAGCTTCCACGCCTCTCGGTCAGCTTGCGCACCGGACTCTGCTCGCACGCCTCCCGTTCAGTCAAGGTCAAGCAGTTGTCCGCACGACACCTCCTATAGCCATTAAAACGAAGAAACGTGGCGTCACATGAATGGTTAACAGAACGCACATGATTTGAATTATGCAATCGTTTGAGATATTAAAGTGGCAGCTATTTTTTCAAAATGCCTTTGTTGGCTGTTATTCGAGTGCGCCTTCTCTCAAAATGGACACGAAAAATACCACAACATGTCCGGTGCCATTCCATGATAGCATGCCAAGTTTCACGAATTTCAGACAAGTTTTAGATTTACTAGAATTTAAAAACAAAGTATCTCAACATTTTGCCGGCAATCAACGGTGCCCTGGTGTTTGAAATTCATTCCCATTTCTTGCATGGGACCTAAGCATGCACCCAAGGACACATATTTGATTTTTCAAGCAATTTATATGCACTGGAGCATGTGCATGTAGTTCAAATTTGAATTATGCACATAAATGCATTGAAAACTCAGTTAATGCATAACAATGTCCAAACGAACCCCCAAAAATCACAAAAATTGACACAACACTCCTGTTGTTCTATGTTGACACGAGAAAAAATTTGAAAGCAATAAGAGGCAATGGATATCGTTTCGTCCCCAAAGGTGGGACGTTCCCTATCAAAACCATCATGCTTGTTGTGAGAAGCTCTGGTTTGTGAGAAGCACATACCCAAACCTGCCCCAAATGGGACAAATTTTTTACCACGGCATGTTGATGCCGCTCCATGATAGCATGCCAAGTTTCATGAATTTCAGACGAGTTTTTGATTTACTAGAATTTAAAAACCAGGCATCTCAATCTTTTGCCGGCAATCAACGGTGCCCTAGTGTTTGAAATTCATTCCCATTTCTTGCATGAGATCTAAGCATGCACCCAAGGACATAGATTTGATTTTTCAACCAATTTATATGCACTAGAGCATGTGCATGTAGTTCAAATTTGAATTATATGCACATAAATGCATTGAAAACTCAGTTAATGCGTAAAAATGTCCAAACAAACCCCGAAAAATCAAAAAAATTGACACAACACTCCTGTTGTTCTATGTTGACACGAGAAAAAAAATTGAAAGCAATAAGAGGCAATGGATATCGTTCCGTCCCCAAAGGTGGGACGTTCGCTATCGAAACCATCATGCTTGTTGTGATAAGCTCTGGTCTGTGAGAAGCATATACCCAAACCTGCCCCAAATGGGACAAATTTTTTACCACAACATGTTGATGCACTCCATGATAGCATGCCAAGTTTCATTAATTTCAGACGAGTTTTGGATTTACTAGAATTTAAAAATCAGGCATCTTAACGCTTTGCCGGCAATCAACGGTGCCCTGGTGTTTGAAATTCATTCCCATTTCTTGCATGGGACCTAAGCATGCACCCAAGGACACAAATTTGTTTTTTCAACCAATTTATATGCACTTGAGCATGTGTATGTAGTTCAAATTTGAATTATGCACATAAATGCATTGAAAACTCAGTTAATGCATAAAAATGTCCAAACGAACCCCGAAAAATCACAAAAATTCACACAACACTCCTGTTGTACTATGTTGACACGAGAAATTTTTTGAAAGCAATAAGAGGCAATGGATATCATTTTGTCCCAAAGGTGGGATGTTCCCTATTTAAACCATCATGCTTGTTGTGAGAAGCTCTGGTCTGTGATAAGCATATAACCAAACCTACCCCAAATGGGACAAATTTTTTACCACGGCATGTTGATGCCGCTCCATGATAGCATGCCAAGTTTCATGAATTTCAGACGAGTTTTGGATTTACTAGAATTTAAAAACCAGGCATCTCAACGTTTTGCCGGCAATCAACGGTGCCCTGGTGTTTGAAATTCATTCCCATTTCTTGCATGGGACCTAAGCATGCACCCAAGGACAGAGATTTGATTTTTTTCAACCAATTTATATGCACTGGAGCATGTGCATATGTAGTTCAAATTTGAATTATGCACATAAATGCATTGAAAACTCAGTTAATGCATAAAAATGTCCAAACGAACCCCAAGAAATCACAAAAATTGACACAACACTCCTGTTGTTTTATGTTGACATGAGGAAAAATTTAAAAGCAATAAGAGGCAATGGGTATCATTTCGTCCCCAAAGGTGGGACATTCCCTATCGAAACCATCATGCTTGTTGTGAGAAGCTCTGGTTTGTGAGAAGCATATATCCAAACCTGCCCCAAATGGGATAACTTTTTTACCACGGCATGTTGATGCCGCTCCATGGTAGCATGCCAAGTTTCATGGATTTTAGACGAGTTTTCGATTTACTAGAATTTAAAAACCAGACATCTCAATGTTTTGCCGGCAATCAACGGTGCCCTCGCGTTTGAAATTCATTCCCATTTCTTGCATGGGACCTAAGCATGCACCCAAGGACACATATTTGATTTTTCAACCAATTTATATGCACTGGAGCATGTGCATGTAGTTTAAATTTGAATTATGCACATAAATGCATTGAAAACTCAGTTGATGCATAAAAATGTCCAAACAAACCCCGAAAAATCACAAAAATTGACACAACACTCTTGTTGTTCTATGTTGACACGAGAAAAAATTTGAAAGCAATAAGAGGCAATGTATATCGTTTCGTCCCCAAAGTTGGGACGTTCCCTATCGAAACCATCATGCTTGTTGTGAGAAGCTCTGGTCTGTGAGAAGCATATACCAAAACCTGCCCCAAATGGGACAAAATTTTTACCACGGCATGTTGATGCCGCTCCATGATAGCATGCCAAGTTTCATGAATTTCAGACGAGTTTTGGATTTACTAGAATTTAAAAACCAGGCATCTCAACGTTTTGCCGGCAATCAACGGTGCCCTGGTGTTTGAAATTCATTCCCATTTCTTGCATGGGACCTAAGCATGCACCCAAGGACACATATTTGATTCTTTTCAACCAATTTATATGCACTGGAGCATGTGCATATGTAGTTCAAATTTGAATTATGCACATAAATGCATTGAAAACTCAGTTAATGCATAAAAATGTCCAAACGAACCCCGAGAAATCACAAAAATTGACACAACACTCCTGTTGTTTTATGTTGACATGAGGAAAAATTTGAAAGCAATAAGAGGCAATGGGTATCATTTCGTCACCAAAGGTGGGACATTCCCTATCGAAACCATCATGCTTGTTGTGAGAAGCTCTGTTTGTGAGAAGCACATACCCAAACCTGCCCCAAATGGGACAAATTTTTTACCACGGCATGTTGATGCCGCTCCATGATAGCATGCCAAGTTTCATGAATTTCAGACGAGTTTTCGATTTACTAGAATTTAAAAACCAGGCATCTCAATCTTTTGCCGGCAATCAACGGTGCCCTAGTGTTTGAAATTCATTCCCATTTCTTGCATGAGACCTAAGCATGCACCCAAGGACATAGATTTGATTTTTCAACCAATTTATATGCACTAGAGCATGTGCATGTAGTTCAAATTTGAATTATATGCACATAAATGCATTGAAAACTCAGTTAATGCGTAAAAATGTCCAAACAAACCCCGAAAAATCAAAAAAATTGACACAACACTCCTGTTGTTCTATGTTGACACGAGAAAAAAAATTGAAAGCAATAAGAGGCAATGGATATCGTTCCGTCCCCAAAGGTGGGACGTTCGCTATCGAAACCATCATGCTTGTTGTGATAAGCTCTGGTCTGTGAGAAGCATATACCCAAACCTGCCCCAAATGGGACAAATTTTTTACCACAACATGTTGATGCACTCCATGATAGCATGCCAAGTTTCATTAATTTCAGACGAGTTTTGGATTTACTAGAATTTAAAAATCAGGCATCTTAACGCTTTGCCGGCAATCAACGGTGCCCTGGTGTTTGAAATTCATTCCCATTTCTTGCATGGGACCTAAGCATGCACCCAAGGACACAAATTTGTTTTTTCAACCAATTTATATGCACTTGAGCATGTGTATGTAGTTCAAATTTGAATTATGCACATAAATGCATTGAAAACTCAGTTAATGCATAAAAATGTCCAAACGAACCCCGAAAAATCACAAAAATTCACACAACACTCCTGTTGTACTATGTTGACACGAGAAATTTTTTGAAAGCAATAAGAGGCAATGGATATCATTTTGTCCCAAAGGTGGGATGTTCCCTATTTAAACCATCATGCTTGTTGTGAGAAGCTCTGGTCTGTGATAAGCATATAACCAAACCTACCCCAAATGGGACAAATTTTTTACCACGGCATGTTGATGCCGCTCCATGATAGCATGCCAAGTTTCATGAATTTCAGACGAGTTTTGGATTTACTAGAATTTAAAAACCAGGCATCTCAACGTTTTGCCGGCAATCAACGGTGCCCTGGTGTTTGAAATTCATTCCCATTTCTTGCATGGGACCTAAGCATGCACCCAAGGACATAGATTTGATTTTTTTCAACCAATTTATATGCACTGGAGCATGTGCATATGTAGTTCAAATTTGAATTATGCACATAAATGCATTGAAAACTCAGTTAATGCATAAAAATGTCCAAACGAACCCCGAGAAATCACAAAAATTGACACAACACTCCTGTTGTTTTATGTTGACATGAGGAAAAATTTAAAAGCAATAAGAGGCAATGGGTATCATTTCGTCCCCAAAGGTGGGACATTCCCTATCGAAACCATCATGCTTGTTGTGAGAAGCTCTGGTTTGTGAGAAGCATATATCCAAACCTGCCCCAAATGGGACAACTTTTTTACCACGGCATGTTGATGCCGCTCCATGGTAGCATGCCAAGTTTCATGGATTTTAGACGAGTTTTCGATTTACTAGAATTTAAAAACCAGACATCTCAATGTTTTGCCGGCAATCAACGGTGCCCTCGCGTTTGAAATTCATTCCCATTTCTTGCATGGGACCTAAGCATGCACCCAAGGACACATATTTGATTTTTCAACCAATTTATATGCACTGGAGCATGTGCATGTAGTTTAAATTTGAATTATGCACATAAATGCATTGAAAACTCAGTTGATGCATAAAAATGTCCAAACAAACCCCGAAAAATCACAAAAATTGACACAACACTCTTGTTGTTCTATGTTGACACGAGAAAAAATTTGAAAGCAATAAGAGGCAATGTATATCGTTTCGTCCCCAAAGTTGGGACGTTCCCTATCGAAACCATCATGCTTGTTGTGAGAAGCTCTGGTCTGTGAGAAGCATATACCAAAACCTGCCCCAAATGGGACAAAATTTTTACCACGGCATGTTGATGCCGCTCCATGATAGCATGCCAAGTTTCATGAATTTCAGACGAGTTTTGGATTTACTAGAATTTAAAAACCAGGCATCTCAACGTTTTGCCGGCAATCAACGGTGCCCTGGTGTTTGAAATTCATTCCCATTTCTTGCATGGGACCTAAGCATGCACCCAAGGACACATATTTGATTCTTTTCAACCAATTTATATGCACTGGAGCATGTGCATATGTAGTTCAAATTTGAATTATGCACATAAATGCATTGAAAACTCAGTTAATGCATAAAAATGTCCAAACGAACCCCGAGAAATCACAAAAATTGACACAACACTCCTGTTGTTTTATGTTGACATGAGGAAAAATTTGAAAGCAATAAGAGGCAATGGGTATCATTTCGTCACCAAAGGTGGGACATTCCCTATCGAAACCATCATGCTTGTTGTGAGAAGCTCTGTTTGTGAGAAGCACATACCCAAACCTGCCCCAAATGGGACAAAATTTTTACCACGGCATGTTGATGCCGCTCCATGATAGCATGCCAAGTTTCATGAATTTCAGACGAGTTTTCGATTTACTAGAATTTAAAAACCAGGCATCTCAATCTTTTGCCGGCAATCAACGGTGCCCTAGTGTTTGAAATTCATTCCCATTTCTTGCATGAGACCTAAGCATGCACCCAAGGACATAGATTTGATTTTTCAACCAATTTATATGCACTAGAGCATGTGCATGTAGTTCAAATTTGAATTATATGCACATAAATGCATTGAAAACTCAGTTAATGCGTAAAAATGTCCAAACAAACCCCGAAAAATCAAAAAAATTGACACAACACTCCTGTTGTTCTATGTTGACACGAGAAAAAAAATTGAAAGCAATAAGAGGCAATGGATATCGTTCTGTCCCCAAAGGTGGGACGTTCGCTATCGAAACCATCATGCTTGTTGTGAGAAGCTCTGGTCTGTGAGAAGCATATACCCAAACCTGCCCCAAATGGGAAATTTTTTTTATCACAACATGTTGATGCGCTCCATGATAGCATGCCAAGTTTCATTAATTTCAAACGAGTTTTGGATTTACTAGAATTTAAAAATCAGGCATCTTAACGCTTTGCCGGCAATCAACGGTGCCCTGGTGTTTGAAATTCATTCCCATTTCTTGCATGGGACCTAAGCATGCACCCAAGGACACAAATTTGATTTTTCAACCAATTTATATGCACTTGAGCATGTGTATGTAGTTCAAATTTGAATTATGCACATAAATGCATTGAAAACTCAGTTAATGCATAAAAATGTCCAAACGAACCCCGAAAAATCACAAAAATTCACACAACACTCCTGTTGTACTATGTTGACACAAGAAATTTTTTGAAAGCAATAAGAGGCAATGGATATCATTTTGTCCCAAAGGTGGGATGTTCCCTATTTAAACCATCATGCTTGTTGTGAGAAGCTCTGGTCTGTGAGAAGCATATAACCAAACCTACCCCAAATGGGACAAATTTTTTACCACGGCATGTTGATGCCGCTCCATGATAGCATGCCAAGTTTCATGAATTTCAGACGAGTTTTGGATTTACTAGAATTTAAAAACCAGGCATCTCAACGTTTTGCCGGCAATCAACGGTGCCCTGGTGTTTGAAATTCATTCCCATTTCTTGCATGGGACCTAAGCATGCACCCAAGGACACAGATTTGATTCTTTTCAACCAATTTATATGCACTGGAGCATGTGCATATGTAGTTCAAATTTGAATTATGCACATAAATGCATTGAAAACTCAGTTAATGCATAAAAATGTCCAAACGAACCCCGAGAAATCACAAAAATTGACACAACACTCCTGTTGTTTTATGTTGACATGAGGAAAAATTTGAAAGCAATAAGAGGCAATGGGTATCATTTCGTCCCCAAAGGTGGGACATTCCCTATCGAAACCATCATGCTTGTTGTGAGAAGCTCTGGTTTGTGAGAAGCATATATCCAAACCTGCCCCAAATGGGACAACTTTTTTACCACGGCATGTTGATGCCGCTCCATGGTAGCATGCCAAGTTTCATGGATTTTAGACGAGTTTTCGATTTACTAGAATTTAAAAACCAGACATCTCAATGTTTTGCCGGCAATCAACGGTGCCCTCGCGTTTGAAATTCATTCCCATTTCTTGCATGGGACCTAAGCATGCACCCAAGGACACATATTTGATTTTTCAACCAATTTATATGCACTGGAGCATGTGCATGTAGTCTAAATTTGAATTATGCACATAAATGCATTGAAAACTCAGTTGATGCATAAAAATGTCCAAACAAACCCCAAAAATCACAAAATTTACACAACACTCTTGTTGTTCTATGTTGACACGAGAAAAAATTTGAAAGCAATAAGAGGTAATGTATATCGTTTCGTCCCCAAAGTTGGGACGTTTCCTATCGAAACCATCATGCTTGTTGTGAGAAGCTCTGGTCTGTGAGAAGCATATACCAAAACCTGCCCCAAATGGGACAAATTTTTTACCACGGCATGTTGATGCCGCTCCATGATAGCATACCAAGTTTCATGAATTTCAGATGAGTTTTGGATTTACTAGAATTTAAAAACCATGCATCTCAACGTTTTGCCGGCAATCAACGGTGCCCTGGTGTTTGAAATTCATTCCCATTTCTTGCATGGGACCTACGCATGCACCCAAGGACACAGATTTGATTTTTCAACCAATTTATATGCACTGAAGCATGTGCATATGTAGTTCAAATTTGAATTATGCACATAAATGCATTGAAAACTCAGTTAATGCATAAAAATGTCCAAACGAACCTCGAAAAATCACAAAAATTGACACAATACTCCTGTTGTTCTATGTTGACACGAGAAAAAATTTGAGAGCAATAAGAGGCAATGGATATCATTTCGTCCCAAAGGTGGGACGTTCCCTATCGAAACCATCATGCTTGTTGTGAGAAGCTCTGGTGTAACGCCCCGAGACCGACGCTCCAGACGCCTTCCATATATTTCGTGATCGCCGTGTGTTTCTTTTTGCTTGCTCTATTTATTTTGCATTGCATCATGTCATCATGCCATCATGTCATTTAATTTTTAATACTCAGATAAATAAATTGTATGGATCTTCGATCCATTCAAATCGAGGGAATTCACATGCTGTTTTCTCTTTATAACATATCCTCCCAATATTATTAGGGAGCTATAACAAAGTATTCCATTCTTTGGGAATCACCATAACACACGTGCAAGATTAATCCTATGCCTTTTCTGCTTTGAGTCGATCTCTCTAACCTTGTCTATAATTCTTTCTTCATCTACCGAAGCCCCACCAAAATTCTCAACATTTTTGGACCTTCCCAACCCTCGCTTCCTATTCAAACCATTTGAATTTTAAATCAAATGAGTTTGAATTTAAACTTTCGGTCATGCCCACTTCTATTTTTCCTGGTTCAAGCACATTTTTGTGAGTCCGGAAAAATAATCCCCATGTCCAACTTCTTTCCCTAACCCTCTCTTTCTTTTCTTCTCTCTAATTTCTTTTCTATTAAAAGAAATATGAGGGGGAGAGAGAGAGCGCAGCCTTGCAGCCCAGCCGGCCTCTTGGGCCTAACCAACCAGCGCCGGCCCACCTAACCCTCCTAACCCTAGCCAACTCTTTATCCCATTCTTGTTCATTACATGGGATTGTGTGAAGATACCCCTTCTTGCGACAAAACCACAATGCGGTTATGCCTCTAAGTCGTGCCTCGACACGTGGGAGATATAGCCGCATCGTGGGTGTTACATCTGGCTTGTGAGAAGCTTATACCCAAACCTGCCCCAAATGGGACAAATTTTTTTACCACGACATGTTGATGCCGCTCCATGATAGTGTGCCAAGTTTCATGAATTTCAGATGAGTTTTCGATTTACTAGAATTTAAAAACCAGGCATCTCAACATTTTGCCGGCAATCAATAGTGCCCTGGTGTTTGAATTTCATTCCCATCTCTTGCATGGGACCTAGAAATTCACCCAAGGACACACATGTGATTTTTCAACCAACTTTATTGCACTGGAGCATGTGCTTGTAGTTCAATTTTGAATTATGCACATAAAATGGCTAGAAAACCCAGTTAATGTATAAAAAAAGGCCAAACGAATCCCGAAAACTTCTGAGATTAAACACAACACTCTTGTTGTTCTATGTTGACACTAGAATTTTTTTGAAAGCAATAAGAGGCAACGGATATCGTTCCGTCCCCAAAGGTGGCACGTTCCCTACCGAAACCATCAAGCTTGTTGTGAGAAGCTCTGGTTTGTGAGAAGCTTATACCCAAACCTGCCCAAAATGGGACAAAATTTTCACCACGGCATGTTGATGCCGCTCCATGATAGCATGCCAAGTTTCATGAATTCCAGACGAGTTTTGGATTTACTAGAATTTAAAAACCAGGTATCTCAACGTTTTGCCGGCAATCAACAGTTCCCTGGTTTTGAAATTCATTCCCATCTCTTGCATGGGACCTAAGCATGCACCCAAGGACACACATGTGATTTTTCAACCAACTTTGGTGCACTGGAGCATGTGCTTGTAGTTCAAATTTGAATTATGCACATAAAATGCCTAGAAAACCCAGTTAATGTATAAAAAAGGCCAAACGAACCCCGAAAAATTCATTCCCATTTCTTGCATGGGACCTAAGCATGCACTGAAGGACACATATTTGATTTTTCAACCAATTTATATGCACCGGAGCATGTGCATGTAGTTTAATTTTGAATTGTGGACTTGAAATGGCTAGAAAACCAGTTTAATGTATAAAATGTCCAAATGAACCCTGAATAATTCCAATTCTTTTACGACACACATATAGTTGCATGTTCACTGCAGATAAAAGGTCTAGCAATTCAAACAGCATCCATTGCCGCTGTGACCCCATTATGTAATTCAAATCAAGTAGATCCCACACAGTTTATGATCACCAACCGTGTGAGATGTAGTACAAAATATCTTGGAGCACCGTCGGTGTAGAGTACGCCTATGGCTTACGCATGAAGGTGTGTCGGCTACAGTCCACAGCCGGCGTGTCAAGCACACTAGCTCGCTCCCCAAAAACTCCCGCTCGGCTTCAGTCCCTTGATTCAAATTTTCAGTAGCCCCAACATTTTACTCCCGCCTCTGCATCCCTCGCAATCTCAAAAATATCTGCTCGCCCTTGATCCAAATTTTCAGTAGCCCCGCCTTGTTACTCCCGCCTAGTAAAATTTTCAGTTGCCGCAGTATTTCCTCAAACACAACCTTGCCCCCCCCCACGAAACCATTGGTAGGTCGCCGCCATCGCCGGCGCCTCCATCCTCAACCTCTGCCTGTGTGCCGGGGAGCTCGAGGAGCCAATGGCCAAAAAGAGGTTTATCGCGGCCTTTTTGCCCGACGCCGGCAAGGTGGCTGCCGAGGTGTCCCCGTCGTCCTCCGCGGGCCCGATCCGCCATCGCCGGTCCCCCGATCCGCCCGCCGCCGCGCCCCTACACTGGTTCAAGGACTTCCCCATCCTCCCTCGGACCCGGCAGCCGACGAGGTGCTACCTCGGGGTCCAGCAGCGGCGGTGGGGGACGTGGGTCGCCGAGATTACAGATTGAGAGACCCACACCCGCCGGTGGCTGGGTAGCTTCCACATGGCCGAGCTCGCGGCCATGGAGTACGACCGCTGGCAGGTCCGCTACCACGGCGTGGTAGCTAGGCTCAATTTCCCCTTCAGCACATGTCCGGTTGACCTTGTTCCGCCGGAGCCAGGGATGGTGAGCTCGGCTATGGCGCGGGAGGACCGCGAGGCGTGGGAGCGCCTCGAGGCCGAGGCCGCCGACGAGGCCTACATGCAAGAGCTCTGCCGGCAGCACCCGGAGCTCGTGGAGGCGGAGAGGGCGATCTTTGCCGGCGCGGAGGGCGGCGAGGTTATCGCGCGCTCCTCCGATGATGAGGTCGAAGGCGGCAAGGACGGCGGCGAGGTTATCGCGCTCTCCTCCGATGACGAGGTCGAAGGCGGCGGCGACGCCGGAGCGGAGGGCGGCGAGGTTATCGCACTCTCCTCCGATGATGATGTCGAAGGCGGCGGCGACGGCGGCGCGGAGGGCGTCGAGGTGGGCCCCGAGGACGAGGAGATCGATGTTGACGGGTGGAGGAGTGCCTTCCCCAACGACCCCGACGACGGTACCGGCCCGAACCCGGCTCGCGGCACACCGTACATGACGAGGAATGATTGGCTCGACCTCTACTTCGGCCGAAAGTAGTTTAGCTTAGTTTAAATTTATGTTTTATATTCGGTTATGCAAAACTATCAATGTTTATGTTTGAATGCATGCTACTTTCGGTTGAACCTGCTTTGAACTTGATCAAATTGAAGTTTACAACCTTAAGTTTAGGGGATCGACTAGAAAAGGCCAAAAATTGCTGGAGTATATATATATCCACTAAGGGTTTTAGTCCTTTAACTTTTTAAGGATCGCCTAGAGATGTCCTTATGACTTGTTTATTTCAGTTCTTCACAATGTGATGCTCTATATGTGCAACTATTTGCCGTGCAGTTCAATTTCATCAATAACAGTTTCAACAATACCACTATGAATTACGATATTTGGTTGTTGTTAAGGATATTGCAGTTAACATGCCTTTTCGTTTTTCAATTGTTGTTTAGCAACATGCATTGTACTAAATGACTAAATATGCAATCCCAGGCTACATAGCAACAAAGAAGAGTGTTACCTTAATGTTCTGATGATGTCTAGATATACATGTAATAAAATATTATATAATGGGATGGATGGAGTGTTGTACTACATCATTTTTCAATTGTTGTTTAGCTTCTAATATTAACTTGGTGCTTTTAGGTACATATATCATTGCCAAAGATCCACACTTTGACCCTTTCTGCGTATGGGGCAATGAGATATTCATGAACCAGCATCAAGTGAGGAAACTGATAAAGATTGTTATTAAAAATGGGTCAAAAGATGTCAATCAAACTATTTTTTACATTTTATGCAAGCAAACAGTGAACTACAGGATGGTAAGTAAGAACCCTGTAGCCTTCTTTTTACTGCCCGTAATGAGTTGTGTTAGATGACAATATCTGAATCTTTTTTCTTTTGCAGTGGATCCTGAAGCAGTTTACTCAAGATTACCTCTCAAACTACATGATTGGCGGGCGGCCATCACAAGGGGTTGGACTAGAGTCCTGCATGCCTTCTGCATCCAGGAGAGCACAATAGGGCCATTCCGCTTCACCTTGTTCAGCAACCGGAATGTCTGTCGCCTCTTTCTTTACCATTCGTAATAGTACAAGTATAGAACCCTGGTTCATCATTCTTTATTTGGTGCTTATGTAATTCTTAAACATATGTACCTGTGAATCGAATAATGCATTGGTTGTTTGAACCTGATGGATATGAATAAAGCTATAGCCTACTTTCAAGTTTAAATTAGGAACAATTTTAAATAACAACAATTAAATTAGGGCAAAGTTACGTTGTGCAGGTCATTACGGCACACACGGTTGGTAAAACACAAATGTTTGCGATATACACCATAATCCGAGACGGTTCACAGAGAGGAAACGTGTACAAGCATGCACACAGTTTGCAGTTGCAAAGCATGTGTGATGTCAGACACTATCACATACAGTGCGGGAAACCTAAATGTGTGTGATTATCTACCTATTGTACACGGTTTATAATCCTGAACTGTTTGTGATGTGCCAGGCATCGTAAAACTCCCGTGCGTGGAATCTGCCTGGAAAGCTCCCGTGCCTGGAATCTGCCTGGCTTTAGGTAAAACCACAAAACTCCGACTGCGATGGCAATGCGAGCACAAACGAGTAGCAAGGATGAAGCGTTTGGGATATTCGAGATATCGGAAACAGTTATATAGGGACAACTGTATGCATAAGGCTCCCTATCCCCGACGGTTTCTGGGTCGTGTGGGAAGGACCCCCCCTATCGCCCACACTCACTTGGCGACGGTTCCAAATGCCATCGCGGAAAGGGGTTAAAAACCGTTTGTATAGCACCGACGCGCACCAGTGAAAGATAAACATCACATACAATCAATATGTGACATGATATGGCCAATATCTTCTTGTGCTTTTGATCTCCATCTCCAAAGCACCAACATGATCTCCAGCATTACCGGCATGACACCATGATCTCCATCATCTCCGAGGTGTCGTCATTTGGTTGTCTCCACCAACTATTGTTTCTACAACTATTGCTAACTCATAGCAATAAAGTAAAGCAATTACATGGTGTTTAATGGGATTGACACGCAGGTCATACAATAAATTAAGACAACTCTATTGCTCCTATCGGTTGTTGTACTCATCGACATGCAAGTTGTGAACTTATTACAAAACATGATCATCTCATACATCACATACATCAAATCACGTCAGGGCCATAGCACATCACATCACATGCCCTACAAAACAAGTTAGATGCCCTCTACTTTGTTGTTGCGCTTTTCTTAATAATAGGGCCTGGGGATTACTTGGAAGTTTTACATGGCTTCTAGGGGAAATCTAATAAGAACCGTTCTTATCTACGCAAAGTCACAACAGTGATATACAAGTTGCCTTTTAACCTTCTACAAGGACCGCCCTTGTCAAATCACATTCAACCAAAGTGGGGGAAACAGACACCCGCCAGCTACTTTATCCAACACAAGTTGCATGCCAATTGTGGAACCGGTCTCTTGTGCGAGGACAAGTAAAGTTGGTCCGGGCCACTTCATCCCACAATACCGCCGAATCCAAAATAACAAGGTAGGTAAGCAATCTGAACATCAACGCCCACAACCAATTTGTGTTCTACTCATGCATAACATCTACGCATAGACCTAGCTCTGATACCATTGATGGGGAACGTTGCATGGAAAACAAATTTTTTTCTTACAAAACACCCAAGATCTATTCTATGTAGATGCTAGCAATGAGAGGGAGAGGCTACATACCCTTGTAGTCAGAAATCTTTAACAATCTAATGATCGTGGTTGGAGTAGTCGTACTCCCTTTGCGATCCAACGCCGAACGGACTGCACCTCCGAGATGTGCACACGTATGGCTCGGTGACGTTTCCTCCTTGATCCAACAAGGGAGGGTGGAGAGGTAGATGGTATCTAGGCCAGCATGATAGCATGGTGGCGGTGGCGGAACAAAGACAGGGTTGGGGAGGCTGGTGGCTTGGTCTCCAAGCCCCTAGGGTCGTTAGTCAAAGGGGGGGGGAGGAAATCCCCTCCTTTCCTTCCCCACCGATCCCTATCCCCCTTTTTGGGATCTTGATCCTATCCCTTCGGATGTGACCTTATTCCTTTTAGGGGGGACCTTGGTGCACCTAGACCAGGGGTGTGGGGCCTTACCCCACTACCCACGTCCATGTGGGCCCCCATGTAGGTGGGCCCCACTCCGGAACCTTCTAGAACCTTCTCGGTACAATACCGAAAAAATGGGAAATTTACCGGAACCCTGAAAACCACTTTCCATATATAAATCTTTGCCCGCGGACCATTCTGGAGGTCCTCGTGATGTCCCGGATCTCATCTGGGACTCTGAACTACTTTCAAACTTCACCATATCAATATCCCAATACTACCCTAGCGTTATCAAACATTAAGTGTGTGACCCTACTGGTTCGAGAACATGCAGACATGACCGAGAGACACCTCTTTGATCAATAATCAATAGCAGGACCTGGATGCCCATATTGATTCCCACATATTCAATGAAGATCTTTATCGGTTTGAACCAAGATGTCGAGGATTCAGTTAATCTCGTATACAATTCCCTTTTTCTGCCGATATGTTACTTGCGCGAGATTCAGTCGTCGGTATCTATCTGCATACCTAGTTCAATCTCGTTACCAGCAAGTCTCTTTACTCATTCTATAATACAAGATCCCCGTGACTAAACTCATAGTCACATGCTTGCAAGCTATTCACGTGTTGTATTACTGAGAGGGCCCAGAGATATCTCTCCGTCGCACGAAGCAACAATACCCAGTCTCGATCCATGCAACGCAATGAACCCAGTTACGAAGTGACGTTTTATACCCAAAAAGTATTCTTCCGGCATTTAGGAGTGGCATGATCTCATGGTCTAAGGAACAGATACTTGACATGAAGAAACTATAGCAAATAAACTAAGTGATATGATCTGATGCTAAGCTTAAGGTTGGGTCTGTCCATCACGTCATTCTCCTAATGATGTGATCCCATTATTGAATGAGAACTTATGTCTATGGTTAGGAAACCTTAACCATATTTAATCAACGAGCTAGTCTAGTAGAGGCTCACTAGGGACACTGTATTCGTTTATGTATCCACACATGTATTTAAGTTTTCGATCAATACAATTGTAGCATGGATAATAAAAATTTATCAATAACAAGGAAATATGATAATAAAATCTTTATTATTGCCTCTAGGGCATAGCTTACGCCATACTGGAAGTGTAGTGTCCTTCGTGGACCGTTTCTTCAGGGAATCTCGCAACCAAGATCCTTGGGATCTTAGAACCTTCGTGAGTCAGATCCTCCCTCAATGTGGATGTAAGATAGCACTAACTATTCGAACCATGGGAAAAATCTTCACAGAGCCAATCAGTGTTTGCATATCGCTAACTGAACTTGTTTAATTTCATGTGTATGTCTCTACTTTACACTACCCATACTCCTATGGACTTACATGTGTATGGTGCTTGATAAATACCTAGAAAATCCTAAAATTGCTAAGACAATTTAATTTTGGGAAATGAGTCCAGCTTTTGTCTTGGTAGTCTATGCACACCCCGCGATCTAGACATACTTATTGATCCTACATCAAGGGGAGTGCTGGCCTTGTAGCTCAATAGTGGGCCGCTACTCTCAAGTAGCGGTGTCGTACTCTACTCGGGGCTCAACTTGTAAAGGGAAGAAAAAAACACCGACCAGAGATGCTTATCATCCATACATTACAATGCACATCCAAGATGCATGTCATGACATGTTAATGGTGTTGAATTGATCTAATGCATCAAGGATCAATTTAATTGTAGTGGAATTGAGAAAAATATATCAATTCCAATCTCCAAACTGTATAGATAAAAAACTATTTCATGTTTTGCACTAAACATCAATTTTAAGTTGCTTTAACATGCGTGATCATGGCATAAATATAAGGGAAAACTTTGTTTTTGCCACTCTAGATTACGCCTACTTTTCTTATGCCACTCTAGAATTTGACATATCACTTTTGCCACTCTTAGTTTTTGACAATACATTACAAATGCCATTCCGTGGCAAAAGCAACAACTTTTCATTTTACTTTTGCCACTCTTAGATTTTGACAATGTGTCACAATTGCCACTCTAAAATTATTGTTTTTTCCATGGAATGGTAATTGCGATGTATTGTCAAAAACTAAGAGTGACAAAAGTGAAATGTGAAATTCTAGAGTGGTCAAAAGCTAGAGTGGCAAAAACAAATTTTTCCCTAATTAGAAAGGGTGCGTTTTTACGAAATCTTTAATATTACACATATTTTTAGGAGCTATGGTTCAAGAGTAATCAATTCTTGTAGTTTGAAGAGATATTTATGGAAATTCTAAATTCAAATATTCCTAGAAATACTTCTTTTAGTAATAGTGTGCTAGTCGTAGTTACTGACTGCCGGGCTCAGTCAATGCCTACGTAAACAGTGATCAAACTGACGCGTGGGACTCTTCTGTCGGATGCAAGGGGGCAAGGGGGGGGGGGGGTGAGAGACCCCCAAATGATGGCCTTGTCCCTTGGCAGCGATCATGTATTCACTATTTTATTGGCGTTTGCAATTGATCGTAACTTGCTTCACCCACCTAATCCTTCGGCCTCTGTTATTAATGTAAAACCAGAGCCCATGTACAACCCATTTTGCAGGCTAAATGTACAAAATCCACGTAAGAAGAATGCTAAGCACTAGTTTGTTGCAGCACAAAATCCATGTAAGCTTGAGCCCATGTACAACCATCGTGGTCCACTGAAAAACCAGACTATCATGGAAGACAAAAAGACCTGTTTGTTGCATCGAGCACACACATATCGTTGCTGATATGCTAATCTCTTTGTTTCCAAACTGCCAGGGACTGTTGGCCTGTTGTGATCGAGACCGACGCTGCTGTGATCGGATCTTTCCATTGTGCGGTCGCCGCCATCCAGAAGTGGAGAAAGGAAGGGGATGCCGACATAGGCAGATGCCGATCTACGGACCACGGACACACTGGCAGGTAGGACGCGCAGATGAGCGGCAACAACACGAGGGGAAAAGGTATTTTTTTTCAGATCATATTAGCTCGCGCCTTTACAAATTACAGAAGTATAATCATACATACTATAGGCATTAAGAATTAATTATAACATTTCCATTTTTTGTGCTTTTATAGATATGAACATGAAGAGATCCGAATCGATACATAAATGTTTCAAACGACTTGGTTCAAGCTCTCAACCATCGAAGCATGATGCTACCATGAAATCTTGTGAAGGGAAGCAGCCTAATCCTAACAAAGGTAAGAAAAAATTATTTAATTCCAAACATTCAGAATTTATTAATACATGGTGTCGAATAATTATTCCCCATTGATTGCATCAGGTGGTTAATGTTCCTTGCATGTCCCTTTAGAGAAAACGGTGAATATGAGGATTCCAAGAACCAAGATGCCAGAGCATAATTTAATTGATATGCAGGCTATTCATTAAAATAAAATCCACTAACAAAATTTCACGAATCTACATCTCTTGTGTCATGGTTTTTCTATTAGTGCTCAGATTTTCTACCTCTTTTCCCTCCTATAAGAATTAGTGGAAACGGGTTAACCTACGGGGAAAAAAAATCTCTTGTGCCATTGTCTTCGCCTCCCATGGTCAAATCCTTGCTCTGTCCCTGGTTCTATGATTACCAATCCCTTAAAAGAAATATTACTCAACTAATTAACCAAGTGGTGCCGGTTGTCAGTGACATGGGAGTGTGATTAACGCTAGTCTAATTGCACCACATCGGCGGCTTAATGACGACGAGCCAGTGAAGGTCAGAGGGCTAGGAGGAGGGAATAGGGGTCCTCGGAGCCCCAAGAGCTCGAGCATGTGCTTGACATCGGCATGCGCGAGCTCTAGCTAAGGCGACAATTAGCTCTGGCCATGGTGGCATCCCTAGCTATGACATGCTACGGTGCTGGGAAATAGCGGGAAAGGGAGGAGGGGCTCACAAGGAGACGGGTAGCTCAGCAAGTTCGAGGGTGCGTCCGCGATGGCGATCCTCGGTGGCCAGCGGGGAAGATGATATCGAGGGGACGACTCGGGGCAGCTCCGGCCGATAAGATCAATGAAGATAGCGAAGACGTCACGGTGATCCCGATGGACAAAGTCTCGAGGCCAGGCCTGGCCAGTGGCCACGTAAACGACTAACGACGACGGTAACTTAGATAGAGCGTCAGAATATCACGATGGAGAGAGGGTGAGGGATCGGAGAGAGGGGGAAAGGTGCGGGCGATGTGGCAATCTTATCCCATGCCTCTGCGGTGCTGGGGAAGTAGGAGGTGGCACGAAGCAGCGGGCGCACACGCTTGGTGGCCGCCTCGCACGAGATTGAAGATGGTCCTGTCCCTTGTGCGCAGAGCTGGGATGGCTGGACTGCACAATGCTACATTGAAGTTTCCTTTTGTTCTCCGTTTTAAATAAGTGGATGTTTTTTAGGGTAATAAGTGGGTGTTGTTTTTAAATCTTTTGGAGATTCCAAACAACACCAAGTATTCCGAGAATATTCATGTGCGAAGCTATGGATCATTCCAAGATCACATAATAATTTTCAGAAATTTTGGGTTTATATTATTGCCTTTTAGATACAAACTAAATTAAAATACAATGTGGATTAAATTCAAAGCCCAAAAGTAATTCCTTTTAAATCCAAAAATTTAGGGTGGACCCACATATATACATACGAGTTCATGCCTAAACCTTATAGTTTTGAGAAGGGCATTCTGCGTACATTGAGCAAAGTTTGGGAGTTCTTGCCCTTTAACATCGTTGCTTTGAATTATCTCAATTTCAAGTTTTATTGGAATTAAACATGATGGCATGCAATGGTTTTGCTGCTAGGCTAATACATTATCATTAACTAGAGTTGTGACATGTTTATTTTCAATTTTAGTTCTCCTATTATTACTTTAAATATTCATATTCTGTTCTCACTGAAATATATTGCATAATATTTCGACCGTGGATATCATCCACTCCATCGGTTCACAAACATAAGATGTTTTGACTTCTTTTTTCTTGAATCTATGTAGACATATTTAATGTTTGTTCACTTATTTCAGTTCGTATGTAGTCCATATTAAAATATCCGAAGCATCTTAAAATTTTGAAGGAATGAAGTAGTTAGCTAAAAAAAGTTGTATGTGTCAATTTTTTTAATCATTTTTTGCAGGTGAATCTTTTTTTATCAATTACAGTTGGGTAGTTACAAAACGTTTCCCTCCTTACTCCTCCTACAAGCAACTCTTGCATTTGGCTTTCTCGGCCTCCTCCTGCCGGCAGCTGTACCGATCTATACTTTATACTGTCATGATGTTTGAGGAATAGAACAAAAGTTTGTAAATAAAATAAAATAAAATAGGACAGAATGTTTCCACGAGAAAAAAGCGGTATGTTCCTACATTCCTGACCTCCATCGCACGGATGGAACAGAACAGCTTTGCTGAATAATCTTCGCTGGCACCGGAACCCTCTTGCTAAGAAGTCCCTCATCTCGAAAAAACCCACACAGCGGGCTAAGAAAAAGGGGGAAAACAGAGTTGAGGAAGAAACGAGGCATGGCGCAGCAGCTGCTGCTTCTCCTACCCGCGCCTTCGGGGACGTTCTCGAAGCCACTCCCTTCCCCTGCCCCCTCCCTGCCCCGGCGCCATGTCCCCTCCATCTCCATCACACGCCGATTAGTGGCGGGAGTCGCCGCCGCGCGCCGCGACCTGCTCCGCTGCGGAATGCGGCGCTCAGGTGAGCCCTCCTCTTCTTCCTTGCTCCTAAGACGTAAGCAGATTGCAGCTGTGTGAATTGTTCTCTGAGTGTTTTTTCTTTTTCTTTTGTCTTTGGACATGTGATCAGATTTGGTGTCCGAATTGGAGCTCGCCAAGGACAAGAAGCAGCAGGGTGGTCGTGCCAATGCCATATTCTGGATCTTGCTGCTTAATTTTGGACTCTATGTTGCAGACCACTTGTTACAGGTACCATTGCAATCTCTTGGCTATTTCAATGTGCAGAAATCCATGTAGGCCCTCGAGAACTGGCGTTCTATGCTAGTATAGTAGAACATCTGCATAAACCAGAGTGATGGGAGATGTACTGTACGAGTTGTTGAATTATGTATTTCAATCAAATTGGCCATAAGTACTATGGGTGTTCAATTGCAAGAACACCCTGAAGAAATGAACAATGGCACAGACAATGATGTGAACTTGTGATCATAATTTTTTAATTCAATACTGAATTTATCTTCAAATTACTGAATTTATATCCCAAACATTATGAACGTGTGTCTACTATTTATATTACTATGTGAGATACATTACTATTTGGATGAAAATTGAGGAAATTTTTTTACTTGTTGATATTTGTTACCTTTGCTTTGCATTTCAGATCCGGCAGATAAAGTCACTCTACCTGTACCATGCATTCCCTTCTTGGTATCAGTTTGTGACATCAACGTTTTGCCATGCTAACTGGTCAGTTTGACTTGTTGTTGCGAATTGCATTTTATATAGTGATCTAAAACGCCTTATACAGTATTAGTTTACCGCGGGAGTAGTACTAACAAACTATTGTACTGTTATATCAGTAACTGTAACTGTTTAACATTCTTTCGTTGCAATGTATAATTTTCACTCATTCAGTTATCTGTAATCCATTACAGGAACCACCTTTCAAGCAATCTGTTCTTTGTGTACATTTTTGGTGAGTTTGGTACCTGAAGCAATGCTTTGCTTGATGCTTGTAGTTTTGTTAAAGGATGCCTAGTTATCATCTAAATATACAGGGAAGCTTGTGGAAGAGGAGGAAGGTAACTTCGCACTGTGGATGTCTTATATTTTGACCGGTGCTGGAGCAAACTTGATTTCATGGTTAGTTCTTCCAACGTCATCTGTGTCGCTTGGAGCATCTGGGGCTGTTTTTGGCCTTTTCACAATTAGTGTACTAGTAAAGGTGATTATACCTAATCTTGATCTGTTCCAGAGTATTTCTTTGGATGAGCACTAATCTCATATAATTTTTTTCCAATCTTTGTGTTGCTCCTTTATTGCAACAGATGTCCTGGGACTGGAGAAAGATTCTTGAGGTCCTTATCCTTGGTCAATTTGTTGTTGACAAGGTAAATACTACACTATCTTGCGGGGAATCCTCTATTTGTTGTTGCCTGACTCGACATTTATTTGTTGAACATATCTTAGTTACAGCGATGAAATAAATACATCTGCAGGTGGGGTTGTTCACTGCCGCCTATTCATTGTATTACTCCCTAAATATTCATAGTTCCATTTCCCTTCAAGGGAAAACCTCTGAAAGAATTTCCATATTGACCTTGGATTTTTACTGAAAAAAGAGACAGTGTTATCAACTATCACAAAATTACAATCCTTAAAATTCATCATACATTCACAATGTCACAAATCACTAGTTTACAGGACAAACCATCCAGGATTGATGTTCTCTTAAAAAAAGGATTGCCATGTTTTCCCGCCCATCATGACTAGAAATACTCGGATATATTTCTAGATAATGAAATGCTAGGATATTTGACAGTAGGGACCACAGGAATGATCGATTATAAGTTCATATGCAGATGAACTGATTCCTGCAGACTTCCTGAATTCTAAACAGGCATTTGATGTTTACGTATTTATTTACTACTACCTTTGTACCAAAATATAAGACGTTTTTGTTGGCTAAACTAGCCTACAAAAACATCTTATATTTTGATATGGAGGGAGTATTTTGCTAATTTGTATACCAAAGGGGAGTCTTGGCGCAGCAGTAAAATTGTTGCCCTGTGACCATGAGGTCATGGGTTTGAGTCCCGGAAAAGTGGTAGGACCCTGCGCAAGCGGGAGCTAGGTGCACTGGGCTGCCTTTTTTTGTGTATACCAAGCAGACACTCTTGATTAACCCCTGTTTTGCTCTTACAGGTCAT
Organism: Aegilops tauschii subsp. strangulata; assembly: GCF_002575655.3. Classification (NCBI taxonomy): domain Eukaryota; kingdom Viridiplantae; phylum Streptophyta; class Magnoliopsida; order Poales; family Poaceae; genus Aegilops; species Aegilops tauschii. The sequence continues at coordinate 141,463,978 of NC_053035.3, read as the reverse complement.
GGAAGCTGCACGTGCAACTACCATAACAGGCGCCGCACTTCAAGTAAACAACATTGCCCATGTCTCGGGTGCTTTGATTGGTGCTGCGCTAGTATTTGTGATCAACAGAATCCCCTTATCATCTAATGATGATAACCCAAAGGCTTCAAAGGATAACAAGGACAAAAGAAGTTAATTTAACCTAGAGCTGCCATGCTAACACACTATATCGTTCATTACAATTTTTCTTCTTCAAATGGACTACTCATTGTGTCCACATTCATACGTAGTTCTGATTTCTGTTGGAAAAAAAAAGGATAAAAGACAACATCCCATAGAGGTTCTACTGGAAATCATCACACTTGTAGTGTAAGGTTCATTTCTGTACCTTTGTAACAATGTATCGAAAAGCTAAAATATTTCTGGAGTCAGACTCGGTAGCAATTCATGATTTATAGCTCACATCCGGTTGGTTGATATGGAGAATGTTTGGTTACATGCACCGCTTTTTGCCTCCTTGCATCTGTTACCCATTTAGGTCTGGCTGAGTTTATGCAGGGTAAAAATCATGTTCTCCATGTTGTTTGGTAGGCTGCATATAGGATGGCTGTATTGGGGAAGCAATTTTTTTTGCGGTGTTTGGTGGGTCCACTTAGCTGGTTGATGCACTGTACGGTGTTTGGTTGCATATACTGAACATCATTAAGAGTTAACAATTACACATGACACACAGAATTATCCTAGAGCGTCTCAGCGACTGCGGTGCATGGTGGCCGCGGCGCCGCGTCCAACGTGATGAGCACGCAGTCACAGGCGAGCATCCTGCCGGCGGCGCATCGAACCAGTTGCGAGTTGTCACCGCAGGGAAGTCTACGACGAGGGCGTCGAGGTAGAGGTTGGGGAGGAGAAGTGCAGTGTGCGCATGCTGACGGTGTTAGTGTACTAGGCCGCGGGGTGAGGAGGCCGAGAGGAAAGACGCGGGTGGCAGTGAAGTCTGACGAGGCACAGAGGAAGCGGTGCAATGCGACGTGTTGGGTGGTGTTCGTGAAGTCTGACGAGGCGCCGGCCTGGGTCCTCACGGACCCCATCCTCGTGGAGGCCTGGGCCCACGACCTGTCGGTGACCGTCGCAGAGACGGGCGCGAGGCGACTACGTCGCCTTGCCAGGGAGTTCGCCAAGATTAAGGAGGAGTGGTCGCTCGGCGACACCTCCTTGCCGCCGACAGGGGCAAGGGCAAGTGATGTAGGGTGGAACCCTAGGGGCCGATCTTTCACCGTTTGGAGGGGGATTCCTGAAGAACACGAAGAACACACTGAGAACACAAGGGGAAACACTCAAATTGACTTGATCCAATCACACATGTGCTAGATCCACATACACAAAGAGGTCACAAAGATCCAAGGACAACAAAGGAGGATACACATTAGGTAGTTCATCCCAATCCGCGAGGAGATGGGGTCTTGAATCCACAAGGGGATCTTCCCTAGACGCGGTATTGAATCCACTTGGGGGATCTTCTCCTAGGAGGCCTTTGGTCTCCAATGGAGTTGGGGTACAAGTGGATGAGCAAAGCTCTATCTCCAAAATGAGCTATCACAATGCTAACGCTAAAACGATGGAGGAGGAAGAGCATATATAGTCTAGGGGGTGAAGGGATACATGGGCTTCGCCCCATTACTGTTCGTAGACAGGGGGCCGGATGCCCGAGCCTTCGAGGAGGGGCCGGATGTCTGGGCCATGGGGGGCGGATGTCCAGGGACGGTGTGGGCAGGCCTCGGGTACGTTCTGTGAAGGAGAGGCCAGATTTTCGGGGCTGGGCTGGATGTTCGGGCTGCTCGGGTCGGATGCCCGGTGCCTGTAGGTGCTCCTCGGCTGGACTGCTGCTGTGGTTGCTGGCTTCAGGGGCCGGATGTCCGGGCCAGGGGCTGGATGTGCGGGTCCTGGGAACTTTCTCTGGTTCCTTTCGTTGCTCCTCTTCATATGTGCACTTGGGGACTTGTCCATCATCACGAGCATCTCCAAGGGGGTGTTATTCATACCTAATAATACATAGTGTTCCGGCTTTAGGTAGTAGCCATGTCTCATCTGGGTCATATGGAATATCACTAAGGAGAGATGTCACCTCGGTCTCGAGAGCTCTTGCATGTGCTCATGTCATCGGCCCACTTGGCACTTGGTGAGACGTCGGTAGGTCCATGGGGATGACCATAGGATGCTCTGCATCATCTCCCCCCCTTGGGAAAGACCCGACCTCGGATTGAAAACCTCATCACCATGGTAGGGAGAGAGATCCTTGACGTTGAAGATATTGCTCACGTTGTACTTGTTGCGCGGTTTGTTGATCTTGTATGCATTGTTGTCGTAGCGCTCGGTCACCTTGAAGGGGCCGTCGGCTCGAGGTACTAGTTTGAACTTGCGTTCGTTGGGGAAGCGGTCCTTGCGAAGGTTTAGCCACACAAGATCTCCGGTGTTGAATAGCATGGGTTGCTTGTTGATGTTGATCTTGGTCGCGAGGCAGTGTACTTGGTGCTCGATGGTGTGCCTTATATCTTGATGCACCTTCTTGAGATAGCTCGCTTGTGCACTCGCGTCCATGTTGATGAGCTCTTGTAGAGGTAGCGGTAGAATGTCCAATGGGGACAACGGGTTGAAGCCGTAGACGACCTAGAAGGGGGACTTGCCGGTAGTCGAATGTCTTGTGCAGTTGTAAACGTACTCGGTGATGGGTAAGCACTCTCCCACTCCTTGATGTTCTTCTTGATCAACACGCGTAGAAGAGTGGATAGCGTCCGGTTCGTGACCTCCGTTTGGCCGTCGTTTTGTGGATTGTATGCCGAAGAGAATAGGAGCTTGATTCCGAGCTTGGCGCATAGCGTCTTCCAAAAGTAGCAAAGGAAATTCACATCGCGGTCTGACACGATAGTCTTTGGCACTCCATGTAGACGTAAGATTTCCCTACAAAAAAGATTCACAACATGTGAAGCATTGTCTATCTTGTTGCATGGAATAAAATGTGCCATCTTGGAGAAACGGTCCACAACAACAAATATGGAATCTTTGCCATTTTGCGTTCTTGGCAAACCAAGCACAAAGTCCATACTAATATCTTCCCATGGGTGGTATGGAATAGGAAGTGGCATATAGAGACCATGGATTGAGCTTTAGACTTAGCTTTACAACATGTAGAGCAATGGTTGGTGTAGCAGGAGACATCACGAAACATCTTGGGCCACAAGTAGTTCTTGGAGAGCGTAGCAAATGTCTTGTCGCGTCCAAAGTGTCCCATAAGTCCTCCTCCATAAGCCTCTTGCAAAAGTAACAAACGAAGAGAAGACTCGGGTGTACAAAGCTTGTTAGCTCTCATTAGATAACCATCCTTGATATAATATTGCTCCCAAGATGTATGAATCAAACATTTGGTATAAGGAATAGCAAACGTAGGATCATGTGCATACAAGTTTTTTATGTGCTCAAAAGCTATGAAATTCAATTCAAGTTGAGTTACAAGGATACATTTGCGGGATAAAGCGTCCGCCACAACAATTTCCTTGCCTTTGATATACTTGATAACATAAGGAAAATACTCAATTAACTCACTCCATTTGGCATGTCGCTTATTCAATTTTGTTTGACCTTTAAGGTATTTAAGCGTCTCATAATCCGTATGGATGACAAATTCACAAGGGCGAAGATAATGTTCCCACAGAAGCAATACTCTCACTAAAGCATATAACTCTTTGTCATAAATGGGATAGTTAAGTTGCGCTCCAAAAAGTTTCTCGTTAAAGTAAGCAATTGGGCGCTTCTCTTGCATTAATACACCTCCTATGCCATTACCACTAGTGTCGCAATACTTCTAATGTTTTATCAAAGTTAGGTAATGCAAGCAATGGAGGATGTGTAAGCAAATTCTTAAGCTCATGAAATGCGGTATCTTGGGATATTCCCCAAACAAATGGTGCATTCTTCTTGCTCAATGCATGCAATGGTGTTAAAATCCTTCATGAATCTACGATAGAATCCGGCTAAGCCAAGGAAGCTACGCACTTGTTGCAAGTTGGTTGGTTGTGGCCAAGTTTTAATAGCATCAATTTTAGCTTAATCTACATGAACACCCTTAGAAGACACAACAAAACCCAAGAAAACAAGCTTGGCAACACCAAACGTGCATTTTCCATATTAGCATAAAGGCGCTTGTTTCTAAGTGTTTGCACAATGGCTCCAAGATGGGTGACATGATCTTCTAGAGATTTGCTAAACACAAGTATATCATCAAACTAGACCACAACAAATATGCCAATGTATTTGCGAAGAACGTAATGCATCACACGCATGAAAGTGTCGGGTGCTTTGGATAAGACCATAGGCATAACTAACAACTCATACAAGGCAAACTTGGTTTTGAATGCGGTTTTCCATTCATCACCATCTTGTATGCGAATTTGGTAATAGCCACTCTTAAGATCAATCTTAGAGAAAATTGTGGCTCCTCTAAGCTCATCTAGCATATCGTCAAGGCATGGAATGGGATGCCTATATCAAACGGTTATAGCATTGATGGGTCGACAATCGGAACACATGCCAAAACTATCATCCCTCTTAGGCACAAGAATAACCGGAACGGCACAAGGACTTAAGCTTTCACGTACATGCCCATTGTCAATGAGGTGTTGTACTCGCCATTGGATTTCTTTGGTTTCTTCGGGGTTGACGCGGTAGGGTGCCTTGTTTGGTAAAGGTGCGCCGGGGATGAGGTCTATTCGGTGTTCGATGCCTAGTAGTGGAGGTAGTCCCGGAGGTAGCTCATCGGGGAAGACGTCCTTGAATTCCTGTAATAGATTAGACAACACTAAAGGTACATGGTGAGAGGTATTATCTCTTGCTGCTTCGTCTTTGCACACTAGGACATAGTGCATAACACTAGATGGGTTCTCACACACTTCTCTCATCTCTCTTTTAGTAGCTAAAAGCACTAAGTTTTTCTTTTCGCTCATCGTGGAGGCACTCATTTTTGTCTTGTGGCTCACTCTCTTTTTGGTGGATCACTCTCTCACTATACTCTCCATTATGGTGGTTGCTTGCTTGTCAGATCACTTGACTTGGCGACATGGGTCGTAGTTCGAACTCCTTTCCCTTTATCTTGAAGCTATAGTGATTTCTTCGTCCATTGTGGATGACGCCACGGTCGAATTGCCAAGGTCATCCAAGTAGGAGATGGCAAACGGACATGGGAACCACATCACACTCCAAGGTGTCTTCGTATGCGCCAATATTGAAGGAGACTTGAACAGTGTGCTCCACTTGAATGCCGCCGGAGTCGCTAAGCCATTGGAACTTGTAGGGACGAGCATGCTTCATCTTGACCAATTGTAGCTTGGAACATAGCTCTTCGCTTGCCAAATTGTGACAACTTCCTCCATCGATGATGACCTTCACGGAACGTCCATTGATGCCTGCTTTGGTGTGGAAGATGTGGCAACGTTGGTCTTCGTCTTGTTGATGTGGAGGTGTCAAGACCTCTGAGACAACAAGAGAGGGGCTCGAATCATTGTCACAAAAGACTTGGTCATCTTCATCTTCATTCACGCGTCGGTGCATGGCCACGTGCTCAAGTGCTTCCATTTCTTCCTCACTCATGGAGTCATAAGTGCTGTCATCGTTGGTGATCATGGTGCGCCGAGTGGGGCACTCAAATGTCTTGTGGCCTCGGCCTTGACATGTGAAGCATTTGATGGAACTTGTCTTGACGGTGTCATCCGGTGGAGTTGTTGATGATGAAGCTCTTGGCTTGAAGTTTCTTGTAGTAGGAGGATAACATGATGGTGTTGAAGTTTTCTTGTAACTTGACTTGATGCCGTTGGTTGATGTTGGTTTCGTTGAGGTAGAAGGTGTCGTAGTCGTAGAAGCTTGATTGTAGGAGCCATAGGTCTTGGAAGAGTACTTGGCATACTTGTAGTCGTCTTGCACTTGTCGCTCTGCCTTGGTAGCTTGGTGCACTAGCTCGAGGAGGTTGGAGTAAGGTTGGAAGTGACGATCTTCTTGATAGGAGGGTTGAGGCCATTCAACAAATGTGCCATGGTTTGCTCCTCATCTTCTGTGACATTGGCTCATATCATGGCGATCTCCATTTCCTTGTAATACTCTTCAACGGACTTGGTGCCTTGCTTGAGGAGTTGCAATTTCTTGAAGAGGTCGCGGCTATAGTACGTGGGTACAAAGTGCGCTCGCATGACATCCTTCATTTGATTCCATGTTGTGATGGGTGCGTCACCTCTTGCTTCTCGCCATTCAATGACTTGCTCCCACCAAATGAGGACATAGTCTTGGAACTCAAGATATGCCATGGCGATCATCTTTTCTTCTTCATAGTTGTGCAAACAGAAGATCTTGTCAACTTTCAATGCCCATGAAAGGTAGTCTTCAGTATCGTTGCATCCGGAGAACTTAGGCATGGTGAACTTGAGCTTGCCGTAGCGTTGCTCTTCAATGTGTTTGGGGCAATTATGAAGTCACTCTTGCGGTGGTGGAGGTGCTTGAACCTCTTTATCCTCGTGCTCCTCATGATTAGCTTGACGTTGAGGACCTGGAATTGTTGCATGGTTCCTCATCTCTTGGTGCTCCTCAAGGCGTGCGGCCTCTTCTTGGTGCAGGAGGAGCAGAGGAAATTGGTTCATTTACCTCAGGCACAACTGATGCAGTTGGCCCGGTTGGTTCAGTTTCTTCAGGCACAGCGGTTGATGCTTCAGCTAGCCTAGATTGTTCCTCAGGCGCAACACTAGTGGTTGCCCTAGCAGTTTCATCAGCGACTGGAATAGCTTCATCAGCCCTGGTACTAGCAGTTTCATCAGCAGCCTGATTTTCATCAGCGGTGCTGGCATGTTCTTCAGTGGGCTGAGCAGATGCTTCACCCTGAAGAGATTCATCATTTGAAGTGAATTTTTCAGTTAACTTCACAAATCTGACTTTGGCTCCAAGCCAGTCAGCATAGTAGCGATCAAATTCATCACTGAGATTCTTGATCTCTGATTGCAGAGCTACAAGTTGATCAGGTGAAAGCTTCAACACATTTTGATTTAGAAAGCGCTCTTTCTTGTACTGTGCTTTCTTCACCTTCCTCCCCTGTTCATATTTCCATTTCTCCTCACCAATGAAGGCAGTCAACATATGACTTTGACCACGAGTGAGGTTCATCTCAGACAAAGGTGTATTGGGGTCCTTATGCCATAAGTCGATGAAATCGAGGATCAACTTTGGATCCAGCATCAATGGCACATTACTGCCTTTGGCTCTAGCGGCCCTTTGCTGTCTGTCTCTGATGATTTTGGCGAGTTCCTCATCATCAGCTTCGTCATCACTGGACGGTACTTGGAAGGCGACCTACTTCTTGTGAGGACTTGGTCTAGTGCCTCATCCAGCAGTGGCCTTGGTCTTCAGCAGAGTGGGGCCCGTTGAGGAATGCGAAGGAGCTGAAGAACTTGGAGATGCTCCTGAGGTAATTGATTTGCCTGTGGTCCTTTGACACGAGGCAAGATGCACGGGTGCTGAGGACTTTGCCGGAGGAGCTGAGGGCTTTGGAGGAGCAGGAGCAGCATGAGGAATTTGTTGTGAGGGCTTTGCAGAACTGGGCCGTGAGGGCATTGCTGAGGTGCTTGGATGTGAGGGCATTGAAGTAGAAGCACTCGGCTTGTGTGCGGGATTCTTGGGCATAGCCTTCTTAGGCTTGCTAGCAGAGGCCTCAGTAGTGGCAGCAGCAGAATCTTCATTGAATTTCTCACTGCCTCTTTTGCCAATTTGGCCAGTTTAACTTGACGCTTGGCCCATTCAGCGGGAAAATCTTCACCACATCTGATGCTTGTGGGACCAGCTTCTTGGCCAGGTGCTAGTGGAGGTCTTGGGCATGGAGGGTGTACAGCGAATTTCTTCATGTACTTTGGAGTGACATAGTGATATTCTCTCCATTCTCTGGCCCATCTCCTCTCTATCTTCTGAATGCGCACTTTGCGCTCATTCTTTGTTTCATGAGGAGTGCAGTACCCTGCATAGATGTCATCAGGAATCTCAAACGCAGTGTTGACTTCAGGTTTCTTCCCTCCCTTCTGAGGTTTCTTGCCGTCAGCCATTTTCTTCAGCTGAGGAATCTGAACAACAGAATTCTCTGACGAGGTATGCAACTTTTCTTCGAGGAACACTGCAAATGAGTTAAGTTGATGAGAACCTAGTGATTCAGCAGCGGACATGTGTACCTGTGAACAGAGTATAGGTGCGAAGAATTTGGAGAGGTCATATGCGTTCTCAGAAGTTTTTTGCAAAAAGAACTAGTTTGAGGAATTTGACCAGATGTGTCTTGAGGAATTTCACTAAGCGTTCTTTGTCTTAGGTTCCAGAGTTGTATAGATTGAAAATCCACACAATTGAGGAATCTTGAAGAAAAACGTTGCTTAGGGAAACAGATCAAGAACAGATGTTTGTGTGAGGTGTTTAGAGTGTGAAGATTGAATAATAAACACCTTTTGAAGATTTTGTAGAAATCATAAGAATCAACAAGGGCAGTAAAAATGGCTTTTAGTTACCCTTGACGAAGAACACGATGAACTGAGAATAGTAGATTTGAAGCTCGTCGGTTTAGATCTTCCACACCCTAACTTGGCAGAGGAAGACAGCTACGGCGGCGGCAGAGTGAAGAAATCCGGGGCCGGCGCGAGTACGACGGTGATGAGGTCGAGGCAACGAAGCTCTTCCTCACCGGCGACGATGGAAGTAGCGGCGGCGCTAGGTTTTGAGAGCTCGAGCGAGGGAGTGTGGTCGAGCGGAGTAAAAACAGTCTAAGGAGGGTGAGGGGTATTTATAGCCATGGTAAAAAATCGCTCGCCCGAGGAAAATGGACGAACGTGCCCCTGACCCTTCTCGTTCGTGCGACATGTGTCACCCACGTACAGAGAGGTGAAGATCGTGTGAGATCGTGGGTGAATAGATAATCATATCGTGGAATGTGGAACAGTTTGAGCGGCAAAAGCCGAAAATTCAGATAGAACAAATTCTTCAGCTGACAAGGACACAGTGAAGATTTTGAACGGGTTTCAAATAGAACGCACATGAAGAATTTGTGAATAGACTGGGTTGAGTTTAACAAAGAGGGGGAAGGGTCCGATCACATTCACTTAGCAGAAAAAACAACTTGAAGAAATAGCAATAAGTGAATGCTATAGAGGACATAAACTCATATATGTATAGCCAATGAAGAAAAACAACGGAAGCAGTGAAGATAATGCAAAGTTGAAGAAATTGAACAACTGAGGAATTTCAAAACTGAAGAAAAACTCAAATTGAAGATTTTCAACTTTTGTTGGTAGCGTAACCCATCGTATAAGAATGCTGATTTCAGACACCACGTACAATTGTCGTAGGGCTCTGAGAATCAAATTCTTCGTTAATTTCTTCACACTTTGAGTGTTAGTCTTCATTGATTGAAGAAAAATGTTACTTCGTGTGTTGCACATCTAAGTCATCAATTTTGCATAAGTGTTAGGATGTGTGTCCTTTTCAAAGGACATTCAAAGATTCTAATATATTTAGCTCACACCGCAACTTGCTAAATCTCTTCTCATCCAAGGGCTTTGTGAAGATATCGGCTAGCTGTTCTTCAGTCTTCACGTGCTCGATGGAGATGTCGCCCTTCAACACATGATCACGAAGAAAATGATGACGAATCTGAATGTGCTTTGTCTTCGAGTGATGAACTGGGTTATGAGCAATCTTGATGGCACTCTCATTGTCCCAGTAGAGAGGCACATTCTTCATGTTGATGCCATGGTCCTTGAGGATTGGCTTCATCCATAGCAATTGAGCACAACACGAACCAGCAGCAATGTACTTAGCTTCAGCAGTAGAAAGTGATACACAGTTCTATTTCTTCGAGGACCAACAGACAAAGGATCGCCCGAGGAAATGGCATGTGCCTGATGTTGACTTGTGGTCCACACGATCACCAGCATAGTCAGAGTCTGAATATCCAATGAGATCAAAAGCTGAGCCCTTGGGATACCATAATCCAAGTGTTGGAGTGTGAGCTAGATATCGAAGAATATGCTTCACAGCCTTATGGTGTGATTCCTTCGGTGTTGCTTGAAAGCGGGCACACATGCAAACACTAAGCATAATATCTGGCCTAGATGCACATAAATACAATAAAGAGCCAATCATGGAGCGGTATACCTTATGATCGAAGTCAATACCATTTTCATCAGTGCATAGATGGCCATTGATGGGCATAGGGATTTTGACGCCTTTGCAATCTTGCATGCCGAATTTCCTTAATACATCCTTGAGGTATTTCTCCTGAGATATGAAGATGCCGCTGTGCTGTTGATGAATCTGAAGACCTAAGAAGAATTTCAATTCTCCCATCATAGAAATTTGATGTTCTTCACTCATCATATAGGCAAATTCATCACTGTAACGTTGGTCAGTACAACCAAAGATGATATCATCAACATATATTTGACACACGAATAGTTCATCATCATAAGTTTTGGTGAAAAGAGTTGGGTCAAGTGAACCGGGTTTGAAGCCTTTCTTCATGAGGAATTCCTTCAAAGTATCATACCACGCCTGAGGGGTCTGCTTGAGGACATAGAGGGCTTTATTGAGTCTGAAGACTTTGTCAGAATGCTTTGGATCTTCAAAACCTGGGGGTTGAGCAACATATACTTCTTCCTCAAGCTTACCATTAAGGAATGCAATTTTCACATCCATCTGATATAAGATGATGTCATGATGGTTAGCATAAGCAAGTAATATGCGAATAGCCTCAAGTCTAGAAACAGGTGCAAAAGTTTCATCAAAATCAATTCCTTCAACCTGTGTGTAGCCTTGAGCTACAAGCCGTGCCTTATTCCTCACCACAAGGCCATTTTCATCTTGCTTGTTGCGATAGATCCACTTTGTGCCGATGATATTGTGCTTGCGAGGGTCTGGTCGCTTGACAAGTTCCCAGATGTTGTTGAGCTCGAACTGATGTAGTTCCTCTTGTATAGCTTGAATCCATTCAGGCTCTAGAAATGCTTCATCTACCTTAGTGGGCTCTGTGATAGAGACGAAAGCAAAGTGCCCACAAAAGTTATATAAATGTGAAGCTTTTGAGCATGTGAGAGGACCTGGTGCATTGATGTCGCTGATGATTTTCTCAATCTGCACTTCATTTGCAACGCGAGGATGAACGGGTTGGCGACGAGGAATTTGCTCAGCATTTTCTTCAGAGCCATTTTCCTCAGGTGCACTAGCATGATGTTCTTCATGGTCTGGAATGACTTCTTCAGCAGATTCTTCGGTAGGAATGACATCCTCAGTAGCCTTGAACTTGATTGTTTCCTCAGGTGACTGTTCATCTAGCACAGGAGGTAGGTGCTCTCTTTGCGAGCCATTAGTTTCATCGAACCGCACATCTACAATTTCAACAATCTTGTGGTGAACGTTGTTGAAGACTCTATAGGTGTGCGAGTCCTTTCCGTAACCAAGCATAAAACCTTCATGTGCTTTCAATGCAAATTTAGAATTGTGATGAGGATCTCTAATCCAACATTTAGCACCGAAGACTTTGAAATAACTCACATTAGGTTTCTTGTCAGTGAGGAGTTCATATGCAGTCTTCTTGAAGAATTTGTGAAGATATACCCTGTTGATGATGTGGCACGCAGTATCAATTGCCTCAATCCAGAAATGATGAGGCGTCTTATATTCATCAAGCATAGTGTGAGCCATCTCAACAAGAGACCTGTTCTTACACTCCACGACGCCATTCTGCTGAGGAGTATAGGGAGCAGATAACTCATGAGTAATACCAAGTTCATCAAGATAGTCATCAAGACCAGTATTCTTGAACTCAGTTCCATTGTCACTTCTGATGTGCTTGATCTTCAGACAAAAGTTGGTTGCAGCCCTCGAGGAAAATCGTTTGAAGACTTCCTGCACTTCACGTTTGTAAGTGACAATATGCACCCATGTGTAACAAGAGTAATCATCAACAATAACAAAGCCATATAGAGATGCTTCATTGGTGAATGCAGAATAATGGTTAGGACCAAAGAGATCCATGTGAAGCAATTCAAATGGATGAGTGGTAGTCATGATAGTCTTCGCGGGATGCTTGGCCTTGGTCATCTTCCCAGTTTCACAAGCACCGCATAGGTGATCCTTGAGGAATTTGACATTCTCAATGCCAATGACATGCTTCTTCTTCGCGAGCGTGTGCAAGTTCCTCATGCCAGCATGACCGAGTCGTCGATGCCATAACCAGCCTTCTGAAGCTTTTGCAAGTAGGCATATAGCAGGCTGTGGTCCTGTAGAGAAATCAACAATATATAGATCTCCTCTCCTAAAGCATTCGAAGACTTTGGAATGGTCAGCTTCCATGGTCACAACACAACGATACTTGCCAAAGATAACAACCATATCAAGATCACAAAGCATCGAGACTCACATGAGGTTGAATCCTAAGGACTCGACAAGCATGACTTTGTCCATGTGTCGATCCTTTGAGATCGCAACCTTACCTAGACCCAATACCTTGCTTTTGCCTTTATCAGCGTAGGTAATATGCTTCAGATGTGACGGAGATAAGGGAGCGTCCATCAATAAGTTCTTGTCACTAGTCATGTGATTTGTACATCGACTATCAAGGACCCACTCAGTGGCTTTGGGTTGATCATCCTGCAGATGAATTAGTGTAGCTTATGAACTCATATACTTCATCAGTGAAGAATATGGCATCAAATTCATCAGATCACTTTCATCAAGCAATAGAACAGATATAGCAATATGAGGACGTGAGAAATGAGAATTCATTTCTTCATGATTAGCTTGCGTCCTTTCAAGCATATTCAGGTCTCCAGCAAATTCTTCAGACGCTTAAGTACGTCTGGAGACCTGACCCTGCATAAGAGATTAGTTCTTTTTCTTCACCACCCACATCTGAAGGGGTGGCAAAGAGTTCATCATTCTGTGAGCTCCATAAGAGAAAGATGGCATAGAAGCCAGTCCACTTCGTTTCACATAAGAGGAGTTAGGGTAAGCATATGAATAAGTAGAGAAATTCTTCGAGGACTTATGAACATAATGGTTTGAAGAATAATGCACATATTCATAGCCCTTAGTTCTTCCCTGCGAAATAGAAGTGTTAGCACGATGATGTTCATATGAGGACTTTGATCCACGTGAGGAATTTGGTCCGTATGAGGACTTGGATCCATATGAATAATTTGATATGGGGTTCCTATTCTTCACAGGTGGTGTCATGATGACATTCACCTGAAGACTTTCAAGGCACCTTTTGTGAACCCAGATTTTCTTCACAGGGGAACCGTTCCTGCAGTTAGTGCCAACATATCTAGCAAATACTTCACCATTCTGATTTTTGAACAACTTATAGTTGGAGTCAAATGACTCATCAGAAGAATGAGAAGATTCACATGTAAAGCCAGATAAAGTAGATGGATCTACTGGAGGTCCCTTTGCAGCAACCCATGAGGTTTTGGGATACTGCTCAAGCTTCCAGCATGTTCCATCAGCATTGAGTTTCCTCTCAAAGGCAATACCCTCTTTCCTAGGGTTCCTGTTGAGGATCTGCTTTTTAAGCACATCACAAAGAGCCTGATGCCCTTTGAGGCTTTTGTACATGCCTGTCATATACAATTCCTTTAGCCCTGCATTGTCAGTGATACTAGCAATATCCTCAGATGAGGAATTAGTGATAGCAGATATAGGTGAAGAATTTGCAGCAATAGAAGCATTTGAACTTTCGGGTGAAGAATTAGCAGATTCACGTTCGATGTACTTCAAACATGGAGGAATAAATTCTTCCTGAGCAACGCTGATTTGTTGAGCAAGTAATGAATCACGCTCCTTCTGAAGATCTTCATAACTCACCCTTAGCTTCTCAAGATCTTGCTTTCTTTGAAGAAATTCATAAGAAAGCTTCTCATGATCAGATAAGAGAGTGTTATGATGACTCTGAAGATTGTCAAACTTGGACTAAAGTTTCTGAAGATTTTCAGTCAAAGTTTTGGTGCGATCCATTTCTTCACCCAACAAATCATCACTTTTATCTAGCATATTTTGAACCTTTTCAAAAGTCTTTTGTTGTTTCGCAGCAATCTTGGCAAGTTTAGAGTAGCTAGGCTTGAGGTCTTCATCAGATTCATCCTCACTTGATTCAGAGGAGGGATATTTGAGTACCTTGGCACCCTTTGCCATGAAGCAATAGGTGGGAGCGTAGTCATCATCGTCATCATCAGCCTTGTTCTGGAAGCCATTTTCTTCAGTGTTGAAGATGGACTTGCTGACGAACGCAGTAGCGAGGGCTAGGCTCGCCACACCAGATTCTGACTCCTCAGATGCCTCCTCTTCCTCATGTTCCTCAGACTCAGCCTCAGAGTCCATTTCCTTGCCAATGAATGCCCGATCCTTCTTGGAGATGCTCTTCTTGTGAGATGAAGACTTTGAGGATTTTGATGATGAGGACTTTGAAGATTTCTTCTTCTTCTTTGAGTCATCAGAACTGTAATCCTTGTATTTCTTCTTCTTTGATTCCTTTTCCCACTGAGGACAGTCTTGAATGCAGTGACCGGGTTTCTTGCATTTGTGGCACAGTCTCTTCTTGTAGTCACGGGATGTGGAATCATCACTTCTTGAGGATTTTCCAAAGCAACCATGTCTTGAGAACTTCTGGAATTTCTTCACGAGCATTGCTAGCTCCTGGCTCAGTTCTTCAGGATCACCAAGGCTGCTACCAGAATCTTCACCTTGAAATTCAGATACCGCCTTGGCCTTCAGAGCACGTGATCTGCAATAGCTCGGTCCATAGAGATCTCTCTTCTCAGTAAGCTGGAACTCATGAGTGTTTAGCCTTACAAGGATATCAACGGGATCAAGTGACTTATAGTCTCCACGTTCTTGTATCATCAATGCCAGAGTATCAAATGAGGAATCAAGCGATCTCAGCAATTTCTTCACCACCTCATGGTCGGTGATGTCAGTGGCACCAAGTGCTTAAAGCTCATTTGAGATGTCAGTGAGGCGATCGAAGGTTCGCTGAACATTTTCATTCTCGAGTCTTTTGAAGCGGTTGAAGAGATTGCGAAGAACGTCAACTCGAGAGTCATGCTATGTTGAGACTCCTTCATTGACCTTGGACAGCCTATCCCAGATAAGCTTAGCTGTCTCCAAAGCACTCACTCTACCATACCCCCCTTTGCTAAGATGGCCACATATGATATTCTTCGCTTGAGAGTCGAGTTGCTTGAATCTGTTCACGTCAGCAGCGTTGATGGTAGGGGTGACAGAGGGGACACCATTCTCCACAACATACCAGAGATTGTTATCAATTGCCTCAAGATGCATTCGCATCTTATTCTTCCAGTAGGGGTAGTCCATCCCATCGAAGGTAGGACACCTAGCAGAGACCTTGATCATACATGCGGTCGACATAACTAAAACTCCAGGCGGTTAAACCAAAATCACACAAAACAAGGGAGTACCTTGCTCTGATACCAATTGAAAGTGCATTAAGTCGAGCAGAGGGGGGCCGTGAATAGGCGAATTTTATGAATTCTTCACTGACGAATTTCAGGGTGAGGAAATTCCTAGGCGAAGAACTACTTGCAGCGGAATAAGTACTCAGATGCAGACATGACATAACATAAGCATGGACATCATGATGAAATAAAAACAAACACAGAGTACAGAAAGCGTAAGCACATGATAAAACAAGGTGAAGACAAACAGACTGAAGAAATTGAACTGAGGAAATTGAGAAAGTCTTCAGTCAAAGTCTTCAAACAGATATGAACAAGCACACAACACAGTAATGAGGAAATGAAAGGGTTGACGAAATAGAACCAGTAGGCTTGGTGAAGACAGTGATTTGGTAGATCAGTTCCAACTACTGTGATAGTTGTATGTCTGGTTGGAGCGGCTAGGTATTTAAACCTGAAGACAGTGATTTGGTAGATCAGTTCCAACTACTGTGACAGTTGTATGTCTGGTTGGAGCGGCTAGGTATTTAAACCTGAGGACACATAGTCTCGGACACACAGTCCTCACCGTATTCTCCTGGAGCTAAGATCACACAGACCTCACCCAATCACTCGTAGTAAGTCTTCAGGTGACTTCCAAACCTTCATAAACTCGGTCACTCGGCGATCCACAATTTCCTCTTGGATGCTCTAGACCATGACGCCTAACCGTCTGGAAGATGCATAGTCTTCAAAGGTAACAAGCATCAGATCCACACAGGATCAATCTCTTCAGTGATGCTCAATCACTTTGGGTTTGAAGGTGTTTGGGTTGGGTTTTCCTCACTTGATGATTTTCACTCAAAGTCCTCAGAGGATGGGATGCTCTCAATGACAAGTGTCAATTTCTCTCGGAGCAGCCAACCAGCTAGAGGTTGTAGGGGGCGACTATTTATAGCCTAGGGAGCAGCCCGACATGATAAGACATAAATGCCCTTCAATGATATGACCGTTAGGTGGGTAGATATTTTGGGACAGCTGGCGCGTAGCACAGCAACGGTCGAAAATTTGAGGTTCAAATTCCTCAGGGCTATCATGTTCCTCACTTGTAGGCAATCCGCACTGGCGAATTCCTAACTCCTCAGTCAGAACAAGTTCCTCAGAGACCAGAAGAACTTCGTCTCTGTCACTGAAGAAATTGACTGAACTGTATGAGATTTCTAATGGCTTCACTCGAAGGGATTGGTAGGTGTAGGATTTTGAGATGAGCATCACTTGGAAATTTTTCCTTAGTTTTTCCTCGACCCCGTTTAACAGTACGGTGTTTCTTATGACTCAAGAAAGATAAAATGAAACTACGAAAATAAAATTCTTCATGCTTCATGTTCCTCGCATGAATACCAAGTCTTCAGGGTTACACCAATTTCTTCACTTTCAAAGTCTTCAGAAATCCAAAGTCTTCAGTTGAAGACATTCATTTTTAGGGGTCGACTTTCTCTGTAAATATCAAACTCCTCATAGACTTATAGACCTGTGTACACTCACAAACACATTAGTCCCTTAACCTATAAGTCTTCAATACACCAAAATCACTAAGGGGCACTAGATGCACTTACATACCTAAAGTAGTGATTTACTTTCTTATACTAATGGATCTCATGAAGGTTTTGTTGAGTTTTGTGTGATTGAAGTTTTCAAGTTTTGGGTGAGATCGCGATGGATGAAGGGATAAGAATTAGCAAAAGGCTAAGCTTGGGGATGCCCATGGCACCCTAAGATAATATTCAAGAAGTATCAAGCAACTAAGCTTAGGGATGCCCCCGACTGGCATCCCCTCTTTCTTCTAACCCCCTCGGTAATTTACTTGAAACTATATTTTTATTCGTCACATATTATGAGTTTTGCTTGGAGCGTCTTGTATGATATGAGTCTTTGTTTGTTTTTCTTTTAAATTTTTAATAAGCATCCTTGCTGGACACACCTATTTGAGAGAGCCAAAATTATGCTATGACTTGTTAGAATTGCTCTCTATGCTTCACTTAAATATTTATGAGCTATGGAATTGCTCGAGTGCTTCACATATATCTTTTTGAGCATGGTGTGCTTTGTTATCTTTGAAGAAATTCTCTCATGCTTCACTTAGATTAATTTGAGAGAAAGAAATATGATGCTCATGTTCTTCACTTTTGTTTGAGCTTATTAGAAGCAACATATGAAACTAGTTCCAAAGTGATAGATACGAAAGGAGGATATAATAAAAACTTTCATGAAGATCATTGGACAAAATAAACTTGATTATTTGTAATAGTTTTGAGATTGATGATAGTGATATGTGAGTCATGTTGATGAGTAATTATGCTTTAGTAAGAATATTGGTGTTAAGGTTTGTGATTCCCTATGCAAGCAAGAAAGTCAATAGTTATGCAATGAAATTACATCCTACTTGTGGTGTATTATTCGGTGTTAGTTATGCTTAATGCTCTCTTATGAGATTTTTTGTTTCTTGGTTGGATGCTTCTCAATCTTTTGCTAGCCTTCATTTGCACTAAGTATGATTACTACTTGTGCATCCAAAATCCTTTAAACCAGTTTTTGCCACATGAGTCCACTATACCTACCTATATGCATTATTCTTTTGCCATTCTAAGCAAATTTGTATGTTCCATCTCTAATTTTCAAAATAAATTTCTCTTTTGTGTGCTCATACCGCTCATGAAACGGTAGGGGTGGCTAATATATTCCCATGCTAGATGTGTTATTCTCAAGATGAGTGTTTATTCACTTGTCAATGCACGAGAGTACGGCAGAGGTATTAGGGATGCCCAGTCTCGAAATGAAAAATGAATTTAGTTTATGTTGTCAAATAATAAATTCATTTGAAAGTGTTGGTATGGAAGGCACCCGTGGATACGGTTAGCCATGGAAAGTGAAAGTATGGTGGAAAAAGAAATAATGTAGCGATCCGACCTCAAATGATCAAATCTCTGTGTATAAGTGTCATCCTGGATCGGTAATGCTGACACACAAAGTACTTGAAGCATTTATAACAGAGTGCAATCACACACTTATTACATCGAATGTCTCAAAAGAGAACTTATTACAGGCTTAAGGCCAACTAAAATACGATAACAGCGGAAGGCTTGGAAGATAAAGTGAGTCCATCAACTCCAACGGCATAGCTGAGTGCACGACAATGACCTAGCGCACCTTACTCTTTGTCTGAAAAGTCTGCAACATGATATGTTGCAGCCCGAAACGGGTCAGCACATGGAATATGCTGGCAATATAACACAGTAGAGCAAGGAACAAAATAGATGCTATCACTACATGCATATATGGCTGGTGGAGGCTCTATGGTTATAGTTTTTTTGCGAAAAGCCAATTTTTTCCTACAACAAAGGAATATATTTTGTTTAACTATCATGTTAGTTGATAAACATTGAGAATGGTACCCCCATCTCAATCCCAATTAATTAGTAATTAACAACCCAACAAATTAATTTAAAGTGATGAGATCAACATGATAATCCAAGAACCAGATACTCAAGATGTCCATAACCGGGGACACGACTAACCATGATTAGTTTGTACACTCTGCAGAGGTTTGCGCACTTTTCCCCACAAGACTCGATCTCCTCCGTTGGATTTCTCACACTACATGGTGTTTGAGAAACGGATGAACGAGACACAGTCTTTCAGAAGCATTAACTCTTTACTCTGGGTAGACAGTACCAACCTACATCCCCTACATCTGCTAGGCTACCACTTAAAGAGGTCATGCAACATACTCAACTACGCTAGAGCCCATAATAGCTTGTGGCTGCACACGGAAGTTTCTAGCATGAATAATCTTATGATCCCTTTGAGCCTGGGTGGCAAACCAAAAGACAACACTGGTATATCCCCAGGTGCCTGCAACCAATCCACCCAGATATGTATTTAAGTAGCCACCTTAAGTTAACCATTAATTAATGATCTCACATCTGTCATGGATCACTCAAACCAAACCACGTCTACGAGCATAGCATAGCAACCTAAGCATAACGTAGAAGTAACTCCCAAGGTTTGATAATAAAAGGGCAATAGCTTCTACCTCATCATCTACTTCCCAATACCCACATGTTAATCACATCCTAATCATGCAGTGTTTGAGGATTGAAACTAATGCATACAAACTGGGTAATAAAGGGGTATGATCAATGTGTTACTTGCCTTGCTGACGATCTGCAAACCCTAGAGACTCGTAGTAGCACGCTTCGCACTCCGGGAATTCTATCGCAAACAAACAATAGCATACATAATCACTTAAGCATAGATGCAAGGGTAAAACTCAAATAAGAAGATCCAATCTTAAAGTCCAACTGAAGAACTTCGATTTGCAAAAAGAATCAACCAAATCGGAGCTATGAAACTGAAACTACGGTCAAAAGAACTTCGAATTTAAATCTGCTTGAAACCAAGTTTTAATTTGTCAAAATCATGTTCAAGTTGATTAACCAGAAAGAGGGGCTCGAGACGAAGATTTTGGCGTTGGTTTCACTGGATTTGGACGAACGGTTAAAAAGTTGCGAGGGTTTGAAGGTCAGGGGCTAATCTGCGATAAAAATAATCACGGATAGGTCCCTGGCAAAAATAAAACAGAAAAAGAAAAATCTATCAGACGAACGTCCGCTAACAGAGACTAACGAACGAATTCGTTCGTTAACAGATCTAAACGAACGAACATTCGTAAAATAAAACTAACCGAAGAAAACCGAGAAAAATGAACCGATCTAATAAAAAAACTGAAACGGATCTAGGGTTAAAAAACGAACGGTTTATACCTAAATCGAAAAAAGACCGGTGGCGAGATCCGGCGGGCGGCGGCGTGTTCCGGCGAGGCGGGGCGGCGGTGGTCCGCGGTGGCGGCGCGACGCGGCGGGGAAGCGGGCGGCGCGGCGCGGGGCGGCTGCTGTGGCAGCGGCGGTTGCGGCGGCGGGGCTGCGGGCTCGGGGGGAGGCGGCGGCGGCAGGGTATTTAAAGGCCTCGGTGGGGGGGGGGGGGTCCGACTTGGGGGAGGGGGCGGCGGCGCGTGTCCGGGACGGACACAACGTCCATGGCGGCGGCGGCGCTCGGGAGTCCGCTCCGGAGCCGGAGCGGGAGCCGTTGGCCCAGTCGGGCGACGCGTTTTTTTAAGTAAATTCCACCAAAAAGGAAAAATACTAAATAAATCCAAAAAAAATTCTAAAAATATCAAAACAATTTTCACCGTCTAAATAAAATATTTAGAACAAAGTGAACATTTTCTTAGCCTAAAAATGCAATTTTGAAAAATGCATATTTTTCTAATTCAAATAGAATAGCAATAAAATTCAAATAAAATTATTTATTTGATTTTAACATTTTCCTCCAATATTTCTTTTATTTTGGAGAAGTCATTTTATCTCCTCTCTTTTATTTTTATATTTGAAATATTTTGGAGAGAAAAATAATTAAAACCAAAATGATCCTCTTTTCAAATTTGAAAAAAAATTCAAATATGAAAATAATGAAATCCCCAACTCTCCGTGGGTCCTTGAGTTGATAGGATTTTTAGGATCAAAACCAAAATGCAAAATAAAATATGATATGCATATGATGACCTATGTATAACATTCCAAATTGAAAATTTGGGATGTTACAAATAACCTTTATTTTCTGTTTGGGAACCGCTTATGATATATCTAGCATGAAAAGTATTGGGAACTACTCGATCATTTTCGTTGACAGGAAAAGCATGCCACCCAAAATGTTTTTATCTCTATCTTTTTCACTTTGAGCTCTGGCACCTCTACAAATCCCTACTTCCCTCTGCGAAGGGTCTTTCTATTTACTTTATGCAATTTTTTTTACTTGAGTCTCCATCTTCTCTTATAATGGACCAACTAAGGGGCACTATGATCGTACTTGAGCATTGGGTGTAGCTAATATGCGAGTGTGCTTCATGAATGGATCAATGACTGATCATAATGGGCTAGGGATAACTTGCTTTAGTGTTGATATTTTGAAAGACATGGTTGTTTGCTGATGTGCTTGAGTATTAAAGTCCTCATGTCAAAACTAGACTATTGCTTTGAACCATATAAAAGTCAAAATGTCCATGCTACAAAGAAAAGAATGTGTGATGAACATGTTAGGCAGCATTCCACATCAAAAATTCTGTTTATCATTTACCTACTCGAGGACGAGCATGAATTAAGCTTGGGGATGCTGATACGTCTCCAACTTATCTATAATTTCTGATTGTTCCATGCTATTATATTATCATTCTTGGATGTTTTACAATCATTTTATATCATTTTTGGGACTAACATATTGACATAGTTCCAAGTGCCTGTTGTTGTTTTCTGCTTGTTTTTTACATTGCAGGAAATCAATATCAAACGGAGTCCAAATGCAGCGAAACTTTTTGTGGATTTTTTCTGGACCAGAAGACACCTGTTGGGCCAAGAAAGTACCTAAGGGGAGCTCCGAGGGGAGCACAACCCATGAGGGCACGCTTGGGGCCCAGGCGCGCCCAAGTGGGTTGTGCCCACCATAGTGGCCTCCCCACACCGCCTCTTTGCTCTATAAATACCCCATCCAGAAACCCTAGGGGAGCCGACAAAAATCAGTTCCAGTCGCCGCAAGTTCTAGAACCACCAGATCCAATCTAGACACCATCAAGGAGGGGCTCATCATCCTCATTGGTGGCTCTCCGATGATGCCTGAGTAGTTCATTGTAGACCTACGGGTCCGTAGTTAGTAGCGAGATGGCTTCCTCTCTCTCTTTTGATTCTCAATACAATGGTCTCTTGGAGATCTATTTGATGTAACTCTTTTTGTGGTGTGTTTGTTGGGACCAGATGAACTTTGAGTTTATGATCAGATCTATGTTTTTATCCATGAAAGTTATTTGAGTCTTTTGATCTCATATATGCATGATTACTTATAGCCTCGTATTTCTTCTTCGAATCTTTGGTTTAGTTAGACCAACTAGATCGATTTTTCTTGCCATGGGAAGAGGTGCTTTGTGATGGGTTTGATCTTACGGTGCTTGATCCTAGTGACAGAAGGGGAATTGACACGTATGTATCATTGCTATTAAGGATAACAAGACGGGGTCTATTTCTACATAAATAGATCTTGTCTACATCATGTCATTGTTCTTATTGCATTACTCCGTTTCTCCATGAACTTAATACACTAGATGCATGCTGGATGGCGGTCGATGTGGGGAGTAATAGTAGTAGATGCAGGCAGGAGTCGGTCTACTAATCTTGGACGTGATGCCCATATAATGATCGTTGCGTGGATATCGTCATGATTATTTGAAGTTCTATCGATTGCCCAACAGTAATTTGTTTACCCGCCGTATGCTATTTTTCTTGAGAGAAGCCACTAGTGAAATCTACGTCCCCCGGGTATCTTCTTTATTATATTTGCCTTCACGATCTATTTTTATTTGCTTTTATTTTCAAATCTATTAATCCAAAAATACAAAAATACCTTGCTGCAATTTTTATTTATTTATTTTATCTCGCGTTCCCGCGAGATCTATTTATCCAATCTACTACAATTTTTCCTATCTTTTTACCCATGAGGGATTGACAACCCCTGTCTTACGTCGGGTTGCAAGTATTTGTGCTTTGTGTGCAGGAGCTGTCACTACAAAAAAAGACACATCCGTGACATTTTGGGCCGAACGAATTTTTTTCTGTCATGCTTATGACACTTCTATGACAATAATTGTGACAAAACCTGGTATCATCATAGATGTGGTGGGCTCCTACTTCTATGACAAAAAATCATGACAAAAAATGGGCTTTTCGTCCTGGGCGTGCCGGAGACACATCTGCATGACATTCTTTGGGCCGTGCATGACGGAAAAAACCGTGGTAGAAGCGAGGGCGAGGAAAATATCGGGGAGTTCCCGGTTACGGTGGGTGGTCGGGGGCCGAGCGATGCGCGTTTCTCTCGTACACGTATGCGCGTGTGTGCGAGGCGTTGCGCTCTAACTGAACCTGAGCGAGGCGTTGGGCTCTAACTGAACCCGAGCGATTGCACTAGCTATGTTACTGAACCCAGATCGATCCCTTTCTGTTAACTGAACCCGAGTGATTCCTTCGCTACTGCTGCTAACTGAAGCCGATCGAACACTGCTGCCTCCTTCCCTTGTTGAACAGTGAGCGTTGTTGGAGGGGAGTTGGATGAACAGTTCCCGGTGGGGGGTTGGATGAACAGGACCCCGTGGTAGTAGAGGCCATTGCCGCTGGATGAACAGGTCCCCGATCCATCGAGCCAGTGGATGAACATGACCCAGTGGAGGGGTGGATGAACAAGACTCCGTAGAGGGCCGGATGAACAGTAGCCGGTGGAGGGCGGGTTGAAAAGTAGCCGGTGGAGGGCTGGATGAACAGTAGCCCATGGAGGGGTGGTTGAACAGGACCCCGTGGAGAGGGCTGGTTGAACAGTAGCCGGTGGAGGAGCGGTGGAGGCTGGATGAACAGGAGCCCGTGGATGAATAGTCGCAGGTGGAGGCTGGAGGAGGTCGACGGTGGATGAACAGTAGCCCGTGGAGGCAGTCGACAGTGGAGATGAACAATATCTCGTGGAGTCCCGTTTTGTGGTACGCCACACCCCTCCCGATGAATAGGACCCCCATTTCGACCGTAGCGCTCCAACACAAGTCCGTTTCCTCCATTTTGCGGTACGCCACACCTCTCCCGATCAACAGGACCCCGTTTCTACCAAGAGAAGTCCGTTTCTCTGTTTTGCGGTACGGCAGACCCCTCCCGATGAACAGGATCCCGTTTCGACCATGGCCGGTCGAACACAAGGCCGTTTCCCCCGTTCTGCGGTACGCCAGGCCTCGTTTCCATCGGCTGTTTCGTCCAAGCTGGTTGATTCTTGATGAACAGCACGCGTTGCCTCCCAATGAACACGATGCATTCCGTTGCCTCCCCATGAACATGACGACGACACAGTTTCTTCGTTCCGACCCAGCCATGTACATGAGCCCTGGCCGTACGTATGCGCGAGTAGGCGTTCGAGACCCCGCCCGTATGTACGTACGTGGCCGTATTTACTTTCTTGCAGCCTGGCCGCTGTACGTACGTGTACATGCTATGTGCGCGCCTCTACTACGACACGTGTGTGCCTCTACTACGACACGTGCCCTTCCTTACACGGCCACGGTTCATCGCTGCAGCCTGCAGACAGACCGATCATATGTACGTACATGTTCGCGACCAGAATGACAACGCTACGTACGCTTTGACCGGGTGGATCCCGACTGTCAGGCACTTCCTTGCGTGCGAAGATGTAGCTGGTTGGTCCCAGCAGTCAGGGGGAAACATTTTTTTCATGAAATACGGTGGCCCATCCGGTGGGTCCCTGCTGTCAGGTGGAGGAATCATTATTTTCCGCGTAATAAGGACGCACTTCCTTGCTGCGGCTGTGGACCCAGTTGTCAGCCTCTCAACATACAGTACTCTTCCGATGGAAGTCCTTCATTGACCACATTGACCACGCCGCACCGAGAGCACCAAGGCGGTGGACGACGGCGAGGCCTAGGAAGGGAACGACGCGGAGCTGGGTAAGACGCGGCAGTGGATGCCCACGGGGAGAGGTGTACGAGGGTTCACTGGTTCGGCTGCGGTGTGAGGCTGCCGTCGCTGCAGGGCCTGACCAGCGGTGGGAGTAGTAGGGGCGGTGAGGCCTCCACGGCAGCACAGCCGGCCACGGGAGGCAAGAGCACGTGGTGGTTTGGACGGCTGGAGCAAGAAAATCAGAGGTTGAAGAAGCAGGAAGACCGTTGGATGTTAACAATCCAATGGTCACTGGTGATAGAATCGTTTGTTGACTAAGTTGACAAAGCCCTCCGTCCGCCTCAACTTAGTAGGCCCACAAGTCAGCCTCCCACTATGGTGGTCCCAGCTAGTAGGGGGAGTATTCATTTTTTTGTGCGTAATAAGGAGGCACTTCCTTGCGTGCGAAGATATAGCTGGTGGGTCCGAGCTGTCAGCGGGAGTATTCATTCTTTTTGGCGTAATAAGGAGGTACTTGCTTGCGTGCGGCCATGGACCATGTGGGTCCCAACTGTCAGCCTCTCCATGTACGTCCCTCTTCTGATGTTGTCGTTTGTTGACAACGTTGACCACGCCGTGCCGAGAACACCAGCGTGATGGACGACGGTGAGACCCAGGAAGGGAATGACCCGGAGGCGGCGAAGCCACAGTAGTGGAGGGATGTGGGTGAGTAGAGGGATGGCCTGGCCATTGGTGGGAGTAGTAGGGGGCGGTGAGGCCTGCGCAGCAGCACAGCCGGCCACGGGAGGCGGGAGCAGGCGGTCTCGCCGGCGCTGGATTTGGCGGCTGGAGCAAGAAGATCAGAGATTGAAGAAACACGACGGCCGTTGGATTGACATCCAATGGTTATGTCTGCTAGAATCGTTTGTTATCGTATATAATAAGTAAAAAAATCTTGCATACGCGTCAACTTAATAGGCCCACAAGTCAGACCATTCCCTATTTTTTTAATAATTTATATATAGCTCATTGCAACTTCTTATGCAATTTATTGCAGTCTGTTTTTTTGTTGGCTAGGGCTAAAAATTTAAACGAAATTTCACATATTTCTGTGGGTTCCAAGCTATTTCTAATACCGAAATGTCGAGCCAGATTTAAAGTACTTTGAAGATATATTTAAATTAGGTTAAAGCCCAGTGAAATTGGAATATGAAATTGTGAAAAAATTCAGAAATTATAAAGTAATTGCCAATTTGTCATCTGTTTTTATATTTACAGCCCATTTCATATTACTTTCAAGATTTGCAGGCGTCTTGAAAGAGTTGCATCCCATCAGGGCGTAGAAAAATAAGTAGGCCTGGATTGGGTATTCTTCAGA
This sequence comes from Aegilops tauschii subsp. strangulata, assembly GCF_002575655.3. Classification (NCBI taxonomy): domain Eukaryota; kingdom Viridiplantae; phylum Streptophyta; class Magnoliopsida; order Poales; family Poaceae; genus Aegilops; species Aegilops tauschii. The sequence goes on along the minus strand of NC_053035.3, from coordinate 141,437,588 downwards.
AAAAATAAACTGGGCTCGTTTTCACAAAAAAATTAGCTGGGCTGGTCATGTGGTGAACATAAAATATAAGCCTAGGCTAGACGGGCCACAACCCAGTTGAAACCCTGCTTCGTCTCAACAATAACAAAAAAACTACTGCTCGAGCAGCTACGTCCCAGGTGTCAGCCGATCTTGTGCTGTTATCTTGTCTATTGACTATATACGCTGACAATGTCGTGGGTCCTAGATGTCAGGAAAGCACTAGCAGGAAGCATTTTCTTTTTCCATACGCTGACAATGGAGTATATATATATAAATGAGGAACTTCCTTGCGTCCGGCCATGGACATGGTGGGCCCCTACTGTCATCCTCTCCACGTACAGTCCTTTGCCGATTCCTCTTGTTTGTTGACCATGTTGACAACGCGAGAGGGCGGCGCCGCGGCGAGCGCAGCAAAGCGCGTGGAGGATGACGGTGAGGCCTCGGAGATCGGCGTTAATGATTTAGGAGACGGTGGGGCGGCGATGCGTGCGCTGAGACGCAGCCAGCCGTGGGAGGCGGAAGCAGGCGGCCCCGCCGGCGCTGGTTTGGTTTTGGTGGCTGGAGGAAGACAGGACTGAAGAAACACGACAGACTGTAAAAGCAGCAGGAGTACTTAACAACCTTAACTGAAACCAGCAGGGGCACTTAACAACCATAGCTGAAAGCAGTATGAGTACTTATACAGGTTCAACCGTACAAAGCACGCCTCGAACAGTGCTACTTTGCCTACAGTTAACCAAAGGGTGAGGCCGCCAAGCCCCAGGACAAGGCCCAGGCGCCACCCCGCGCATCCACAACCTTCTGAAAGCGGCTTCATCTCGCAATGTGGTCAATAAATAGGATATTTTCTTTAGAGCCATGGAAAAGCAGGAACATAATCTTCTGTCCTATTCTCCAAGATGGATGGGCCTTCATTATTTGAGACCACCCATGAATAAGTATCTTTTCACCTCCAAGGGGAACGGAGTAGGTCGACATAAACATCATGTTGTGACCAAGTGCAAGTCTGACCAGACCATGGTCAGGCATCTGTATAGGAACAATAGAACTGGGCAGTTCCTGTTCCAACAAGATCACAGCTATAAAGTTGTGCATAAGCAAGAGTTTATGAACAACATATATAACAGAAAATAGCTCGTGTCATAAGTTTCTCAACACATTTGGACCTGTTCCACGAGTGCAGCAGTGGCATACATATCCCACGTGGCCTTCCACCATTGAAACGCCCCACAAGGACCTCAAGACGATCAATAAAGTGTAGGAACTTGTGGATGTCGTCCAAGTCAACTTCAGTACCATGAGTAACAGCCGAGTTCTTATAGAATAACAAACGAGTAGCCTGCTTAACTCTGAAAAAACCTACACGTGCCACCAATTATAAGAAAATATTAGTTAGAAGTAGCATCTTCGTGAGAGATTCGTTGCTACTTCTAAAGTTAAATTGTGATTAGTTAGACATAATAGGTGGATTAAGAAGTAATCGAGGCAAGAAGCAAGAACCAGATACAAAACTAACATGGATGAACAATTGGAACGACGTCGGGGTGGAAGATCGCAGTGAAGATGAGACCAGGTTCTGCTATTTCCACCAACATTCGTGTGCCAACTTTCAGTCCGTAACAATTGAGAAAGTTTATCCAAGTTCGTCCATAAAAAAAGCAGCAATCTTCTTGGTTCATGAACCCAACTCGAAACTTATATCCATGGCTTGTCTTCACTGTGACCATTAAACTGGTGTATTCAGTTATGGCAAGGCCGAGCATCTTGAGTACATGTGTTCTGGCAGAGCAAGGAATGCACTGCAGGAAAAATAATATGAGAACACAATGTATTCCCTATATCCAAATCTAGAAATAATTTCCTCCTTCACGTCAGTGTTGACCATGGTACTAGTACCTTTTATCCAAATATAGCAATCCAAATTTCCAAATTAGTCGACAGCATGTTCAAAAAACCCCACCCTCCCGGATAGAAAAGAGGATTCTAGGAACATACTGTGCGCGTTTTAAAATCCTGTGTTAGGATGAGAAGGAACAAGTGTGGCATCTCGCCGAGGGCGCAAAAACCTATAGGGTCCTCGCACTTTGGGCACTGCAAATGAAACACACTAGATTCAGTAGGAAGAAAAATGCATCAACGACGGCGGCTGCCATCCTAGGAGTACCCGCGACCAAGGGACTTGGATTAATCGGGATGGATGAAGAATTCGTATCAGGTTCTCCATGAGATAACCCTATGCAATCGCCGAGCGGGGTTTTTCTCTAAACAAGCAGACGAGGGAGAAGGGGATTCAGGCCCAATGAAATATTGCCGCTTCGTCCGTCCAGCTTACTGCTAAAGCTGGAAAGGTGGGTTTTTTTTGTGATTTGATGGCTCATTGGGCATTACTACAGCGCTACGACCGGGGTGTGTCTACCGTGCAGTTGTGCACTCTAATTTGGTGCATATGGCACGTGGATCCCATTGCCGGATGCCCCACATATCAGCGAAAGGAAGTAGAAAGACAGGAGTAACTAGTTACACATAAATATATTTTTGACAGAGAGATACTCCCTTTGTAAAGAAATATAAAGATCTTTTATATCACAACTTTATACATAAGAAAAATCAAGGGGAATATATATAACATATATAATTATAAAAAACAGAGTTTTTTAACACAGTATAGATGAGTTGGTGATGATGGTGTGCCTGCCATCCTGCAATATAGGCCGTCTGATTTATATCTGACGGATAGGAAGGAAACTATGGCAATTTTGCAAAAAGGTACCCACACACCTCTCCACATTTGCAAATAAGGCCTTCCCTCGTTCATCCTTTTCTCTCACAAGATAAAATACTCATACAAATGCATCTTGATGTTACGTGCGACGCACGGGCATTATGGGGGTTCAGCTAAGAAATACTCAGACAGGCTCACGGTTCTTGACTTTGGGCCACAGGCCGGTGAGCCTGCATGTTTGGGGGCCCATGTGTTCTACCTCAGCGCTTTTCATATTGCAAGCGATCGGTACGGCGCTGGTTTTAGATGCTGTTGCAAGGCGAATACACAAAATTGAATAAAGCACGACAGCTGTTGGATTGAAATCGAACGACAGTTCCTAACCAGCAATCATAGTTGCAATTCTATCAACGATACTGTCGTACTACTTATACACACAGGCCACTTGTTTCATCATGCCAGAGTATTACATCAAAATCTCTCAGAGGATAGATCAGTTCGGCAGTTGCGTGCTGCTACTGAAGAATTTCAAAGTTGATTTGGACCAGCTCTCCTTGCCGAGAAAGTTCGATTTTGACATCATCCCCTACCGCAAGATATGATTTAGATTTGAACCTTGACCATCTTTTAGCATCAATTATCATGCGACCATCCTTTGTACTTACGGTATATTGAGCAGGTTCATTCACACCAAGGCTGCGCATGGTAAGAGAAACCTGGCCACGGTCGCCTGGATTGTTGAACGACTCCCTCGTTGCTCTAGGAATTCTCTATTTGCAAATAAGAAGGCATACACAAACAGTTAGATCAACATAGTGAATCATGTGAAACAACATGGAAAGAAAAAAGAACGAAGCACTTGGGCAGCCAATGCTTACCAAGAAGGTGGACATGTCGGTTTTTGTAAGGACTTTGGTATATGAAGTGCGAACTGCAGCCCAGTCTGTTGCCGGTGCAACAGCTGGTTCCATTGCTGCTGCACGGGCCGGAGTAGATGCAAGTTCAAGTGTTGGTGCAAGTGCCGAAGCCGTTGCTGGTGCCCGTGCGACTGGTAGTGCCGTTGCTACTGCCGGAGATGGTGCCGGTGTCGGAGCAGGTGCCGGTGTCGATGCCCGATCCTCCGGTAGATCAGCCTGATCCTCTGACGCGGTCGGTGAGCAATCCTCAGCTGGATCAGACTGAGCTGTTGCTGCAGTCAGTGCTAGAGCAACTGCCAGTGCTTGATCCGTTGCTGAAGGTGGTACCGATGTGCGAGACAACGGCGATCGTGTCTGGTCTGCTATGATCAGCTTTCTAACTTCACTAGGCTCCGTGACCGTGATCCAGTCTTTTTCTTCATTTCTTTTAAACGCGAGAAGGACTAATTGTGGCGTGTTTGTTAAACCAAACTGCAGTTCATCATAGGGATTCAGCTTGTACTCAGACAACAGACTGATCCAATTTTTTCCAGTAATATAAGTGATGGACAATGCCTTCGTTACTGACACGACATAAGAAGTGAAACCTGCAAAAATATCCATCGTAGAGCAAACCAAATGGTTTATTTTGTGATGAATGTCACATGGCAAAACCTGCATCGTAAAATTGCAGCAAAAGAAAGAAAACATGCATTAAATCAATAAGATTTAGACAATAAATCAATAAGATTTACTTGATGTGACACGAGTGAATCCTTACCAGGAAATCACTGATACGTCTCCAACGTATCTACTTTTCCAAACACTTTTGCCCTTGTTTTGGACTGTAACTTGCATGATTTGAATGGAACTAACCCGGACTGACGCTGTTTTCAGCAGAATTGCATGGTGTTATTTTTGTGCAGAAATAAAAGTTCTCGGAATGACCTAAAACTTCACAGAGAATATTTTTGGAATATATAAAAAAATACCGGCAAAAGAATCAACACCAGGGGGCCTACACCCTGTCCACGAGGGTGGAGGGCACGCCCACCCCCTGGGCGTGCCCCCTGCCTCATGGGCCCCCTGATGCTCCACCGACCTCAACTCCAACTCTATATATTCACGTTCGGGGAGAAAAAAACCAGAGAGAAGGATTCATCGTGTTTTACGATACAGAGCCTCCGCCAAGCCCTAATCTCTCTCGAGAGGGCTGATCTGGAGTCCATGCGGGGCTCCGGAGAGGGGAATTCGTCGCCGTCATCATCATCAACCTTCATCCATCACCAATTTCATGAAGCTCACCGCCGTGCCTGAGTAATTCCATCGTAGGCTTGCTGGACGGTGATGGGTTGAATGAGATTTATCATGTAATCGAGTTAGTTTTGTTAGGTTTTGATCCCTAGTATCCATATTGTTCTGAGATTGATGTTGCTATGACTTTGCTATGCTCAATGCTTGTCACTAGGGCCTGAGTGCCATGATTTCAGATCTGAACCTATTATGTTTTCATGAATATATGTGAGTTCTTGATCCTATCTTGCAAGTCAATAGTCACCTACTATGTGTTATGATCCGGTAACCCCGAAGTGACAATAATCGGGACCACTCCCGGTGATGACCGTAGTTTGAGGAGTTCATGTATTCACTAAGTATTAATGCTTTGGTCCACTACTCTATTAAAAGGAGGCCTTAATATCCCTTAGTTTCCAATAGGACCCCGCTGGCACGGGAGGGTAGGACAAAAGCTGTCATGCAAGTTCTTTTCCATAAGCACGTATGACTATATTCAGAATACATGCCTACGTTACATTGATGAACTGGAGCTAGTTCTGTGTCACCCTATGTTATAAATGTTGCATGAGGAATCGCATCCGACATAATTATCCATCACTGATCCAATGCCTATGAGCTTTTCACATATTGATCTTTGCTTAGTTACTTTACCGTTGCCACTGTTACAATTACTACAAAGTTGCTATTGTTACTTTTGCCATCGTTACCGTTACTTCCATACTACTTTGCTACTAAATACTTTGCTGCAGATATTAAGTTTTCCGGGTGTAGTTGAATTGACTACTCAACTGCTAATACTTGAGAATATTCTTTGGCTCCCCTTGTGTCGAATCAATAAATTTGGGTTGAATACTGTACCCTCGAAAACTAGTGCGATCCCCTATACTTGTGGGTTATCAAGACTATTTTCTAGCGCCATTTCCGGGCAGCATAGCTCTATTCTTTGATTCACTTGGGATTTATATCTGTTGCTCACTATGAGGAACTTGAAAGACAAAAAAACCAAGATTTATCACTCAACTACGGGGGGAGGTAAGGAACTGCCATCTAGCTCTACACTTGATTCACCTTCTGTTATGAGTAAATTTGCGACACATACACCTGCTATTGATTCTGATAGGTCGCATGTTATTAATGATGCCACTTCTGCTATGCATGATACTTATGATGAAACTACTTCTATACTTGATAATACTGTGCCATTAGGTGAATTTCTTGATGAACAACTTGCTAGGGTTAGAGAGAATGAAATTAATGAAACTGATAATATTGACGAAAGTGATGATGAAGATTCTCCCCCTAGATATGAATTGCCTGATGTACCTGAGGGTTATGTTATGGATGAAGAAACTGCTAGAGACCTTTTTGCTTGCAAAGATAGATATGATCCTAAGAAATTATTAGCTAAGCTGAAAGAAAAGTCTTTGAATGCTAGAATGGAATATGACCTTGCTTTTGCTACTTCACCATCTGTATTTCTGATAAGGATTATGATTTCTCTGTTGATCCTGAGTTAATTACTTTGGTTGAATCTGATCCTTTCTATGGCTATGAATCTGAAACTGTTGTGGCACATCTTACTAAATTAAATGATATAGCCACCCTATTCACTCATGAGGAAAAAATTCGTTACTACTATATCCTCAAGTTATTTCCGTTCTCATTAAAGGGTGATGCTAAAACATGGTTTAATTCTCTTGCTCCTGGTTGTGTGCGTAGTCCCCAGGATATGATTTATTACTTCTCTGCTAAATATTTCCCCGCTCATAAGAAACAAGCTACCTTAAGGGAAATATATAATTTTGTGCAAATTGAAGAAGAGAGTCTCCCACAAACTTGGGGGAGGCTTCTCCAATTACTTAATGCTTTGCCTGATCATCCTCTCAAGAAAAATGAAATACTTGATATCTTTTATAATGGACTAACCGATGCTTCCAGAGACCACCTGGATAGTTGTGCTGGTTGTGTTTTCAGGGAAAGAACTGTTGATCAAGCTGAATTGCTATTGAATAATATGTTGAGTAATGATAATAATTGGACACTTCCTGAACCAATTCCTAAGCCAACTCCGAAGAAAAGGGGTATTCTATTTCTCAGTCCTAAATATATGCAAGAGGCAAAGAAATCTATGAAAGAAAAGGGTATTAAAGCTGAAGATGTTAAGAATTTACCACCTATTGAAGAAATACATGGTCTTGATAACCCGACATAGGTAGTAAAGGTAAATTCTCTCTATAGATTTGATGATGGTGATATTCCTCATAATAGGTCTGCTAGCCAATGCTTAGATGAGTTTGATAATTTTATTGTTAAACAAGAAAACTTCAATGCTTATGTTGGTAGACAATTGAAACATAATGCTTATATGATTGAACACTTGAGTGATTATATGTCTAGAGTTAAATGTGAACTTAAACTTATTAGTAAACATGCTTCTATGGTTACCACTCAAGTAGAACAAGTGCTTAAGGCTCAAAATGATTTGCTCAATGAATTAAATAATAAGAAAAGTGATAAGGCTGTTAGAGTTGTGACTAGAGGGGGTAGAATGACTCAGGAACCTTTGTATCCTGAAGGTCACCCCAAGATAATTGAGCAAGATTCTCAGAGAACTAATGTTGATGCACCTAGTCCTTCTAAAAAGAAGAAAAAAAACAATAGGACTTTGCATGCTTCTGGTGAACCTGTTGTTGACACACCTGAGAATCCCAATGATATTTCTATTTCTGATGTTGAAACACAATCTGGTAATGAACATGAACCTAGTGACAATATTAATGATGATGTTCATGATGATGCTCAACCTAGCAATGACAATGATGTAGAGATTGAACCTGCTGTTGATCTTGATAACCCACAATCAAAGAATCAACATTATGATAAGAGAGACTTTGTTGCTAGGAAGCATGATAAAGAAAGAGAACCATGGGTTGAGAAACCCATGCCTTTTCCTCCTAAACCATCCAAGAAAAAGGATGACGAGGATTTTGAGCACTTTGCTGAAATGAATAGACCTATCTTTTTTGCGTATGCATTTGACTGATATGCTTAAAATGAATCCTTATGCTAAGTATATGAAAGATATTGTTACAAATAAAAGAAAGATATCGGAAGCTGAAATTTCCACCATGCTTGCCAATTATACTTTTAAAGGTGGAACACCAAAGAAACTTGGAGATCCAGGAGTACCAACTATACCATGCTCCATTAAAAGAAACTATGTTAAAACTGCTTTATGTGATCTTGGAGCCGGTATTAGTGTTATGCCTCTCTCTTTATATCGTAGACTTGATTTGAATAAGTTGACACCTACTGAAATATCTTTACAAATGGCCGATAAATCAACCGCCATACCTGTCGGTATGTTTGAGGATGTGCATGTTGTGGTTGCAAACATTACTATTTTAACGGACTTTGTTATTCTTGATATTCCCGAGGATGATAGTATGTCTATTATTCTTTGTATACCATTTTTGAATACTGCAGGGCTGTTATAGATTGCAACAAAGGCAATGTCACTTTTCATGTTAATGGTAATGAGCATACGGTACACTTTCCGAGGAAACAATCTCAAGTCCACAGTATTCATTCTATTGGAAAAATTTCAACGATTACTATTGGAGGTTTTGAATTCCCTCTTCCTACTGTCAAGAAGAAATATGATATTCTTATTATTGGGACGTGCATATCCCCATTGACGTAACTTAGTGTTATTCAAAAATTCTCCGGTTTCATGCGATTCGGAAAGAGTTTGTTAACAAGACTTGATCAACCTTGTTAGTGGATTCCTTTTGATGAGCATGAGATGGATGAAGTTAGAAAGAACAACCCTCTGTACCCTCCTTTTACTTTCTGTTATTTAGATTAAATAAAGCAAAATAGTATTTTCTGTCTGTTTTCTGAATTATCCTTGCAATAAAAATACCCCGAAAATAAAAGTTCTCCAAATGTCCCGAAAATGAAATATGTTTTTTTGTAGAATATTTAAGAATATATGGCACTAAGAACACACGAGGGGGAGCCACCACCTGGCCACGACGGCACAAGGCGCGCCCACTCCCCTGCCTCGTGGACCCCATGTGGACCCCCTCCACTTATTCCTGCACCCACTCACTTCGTCTTCCTCCAGAAAAAAATCCTCCCATAGCTCAAACCAGTGTTCTAGCTCATCTTGCTGCCATTTTCGATCTCCTTGCTCAAAGCTCCATTCACAAAACTGCTTTGGGGGATTGTTCTTCGGTATGTGACTCCTCCAATGGTCCAATTAGTTTTTGTTCTTGTACTTTATTTACTGCAAATTTTTGCTGCTTAGGTGACACTGTTCTTGAGCTTGCATGACAAATTTATATGGTCCCAAGTAGTTCTAATGCATGATATAGCCTCTAGGCACTTGTGGGAGTAGTAGCTATCAATCTTGTTGAGTTTGGTTCACTTTTATTTTGAGTCACTAAACAATTTCAGAAATTTTTCAGAGGAAGAAATATGTTTAGGAAAATGTACCAAGGTGGTTCCTCAAGGAAGCAAGGCCCCAGGCTCGCGATACGTGAGTCGGACAATGAACTACCAAGGGAAGCTCAAGTGCGGCCTTGTGAATGGCCGTTAGAGGAGTTTATGGTCGGAGCAGGTATTAAGGATGAATTTGACGCGTATGTGCGTAATGCTGATCTTGAGGGCTTCGTGTCAGATAAGTGCCCGCAATACCGTTACCTAACTGATTCCTTTGTGAGAAGGTTTAAATTTACATCCTCACGCAATTCTCACACTGTTTTATTTGATCTTTATGATAAATCATATACCATGGATTTAGAAGATTTTAATATTGCTTGTAAACTCCCACTGTGGGGCAATGTTAGTGAACCTCGCAAATCTGAATATAAAGACTTTCTTGCTAGTATCACTGTGGGGAAATCTAGAGAAATCACACAAGCTACCATAGGGATCATTCATTTTCCTTCCATACATTATTTTGCTCTCTTTATAGGTAGATGCATTAACGGTAAAGATGAAGCTTCTCACATGTGCGTTCCAGATCTTTGTTTCCTCAAAAGTGCGGTATTAGGTGACAAACAATATAATTTGGGGGCCATTGTTGCACGAAGGTTGCATCTTAACGGTTTAAGTGGAGGCTTGTTTGGTTGAATTTACGCAACTCGTGTAGCTAATTATCTTGATGTACCCATACATGCAAATGACATGGAATTGCCTCCTGCTTACCTAGATTATAATGCTATGGTTTGCCATCAGTTTGTTGAGAGGAATGAACAGTTCCTCCAGTACCGACTAATCTTCGACAGATGTCGCACTGTCCATGTTGCTCTCCCTGCCCCTACTTTCTTTGACTTTTAGGCAAAAAGGAGATATGTTATAACCAGGGAGGAGGCGAACGAGTATGAGAGGAGGACAGAGGCAGCTCGCCTCCAGGCTGCAGCTCGTCAAGCAGTAGCCGCTGCATCTCAGTACGATCCCAGCTACAACTTTGGATATCCGCCAGGCCAGCAGTGGCCATAGAACAACTTAGGCCAAAAGCCTAAGCTTGGGGGAGTACGTATTTCTCACCGATATTACATTCATGTTCACACATTCATGCCAGATGTCGGTGCTCATACTTTTTCATTGTACTATCCATGCTAGTTTATTTTCTGTTTTAAGCCTTCTTCTTGTGTGTTTGAAAAACCTTAAGAAAAACCAAAAAAATTAGTTGTAGCTTTCAGCTAGTTTACTTTCCATGCGTGTAGTAGTAATAATTAAAAGAAAATCCAAAAAGATTTCTCGTTCTTCTTTTGCTTGTTGGGAGCTTTCCCGTGTAAATAGTTTTATTTCTTTTCTTTTCTTTGGGGGTCGAGAGGAGAAGACCATGATGAAAATGTTGAGTGGCTCTTATATGCATTATTGTTGATTTAACCAAGAGCCCATATTACCTTGTCTTCTCCCTTGTATTAAAATGCTTGCAGATTCCAGCTTAGTCCAATGCACGTGCACTATTATTATTATCCACACCGTTTGGTCATGCAAGTGAAAGGCAATAATGACGATATATGATGAATTGATTGAGATGAGAGAAGCTGGTATGAACTCGACCTATCTTGTTTTTGTAAATATGATTAGTTCATCGTTCCTGATTCAGCCTATTATGAATGAAACATGTTTGCAATGACAATTAGAGATTACAGTTGCTCATGCCATGCTTAATTTGCTAGGAGTTTATAATGGTTTACCTTGCGTGCCAACATGCTATTAAAATGGTTGTGATGTGGCATGATAGGGTGGTATCCTCCTTTGAAAGATTCGAGTGGCTTGACTTGGCACATGTTCACGCATGTAGTTGAAACAAAATCAACATAGCCTCCATGATATTTATGTTCATGGTGAATTATATCCTACTCATGCTTGCACTCAGTGTTGATTAATTTTAATGCATGTTCATAACGGTTGTCACTCTCTAGTTGGTCGCTTCCCAGTCTCTTTCTATCCTTCACTTGTACTAAGCGGGAATACTGCTTGTGCATCCACTTCCACAAACCCCAAAGTTATTCCATATGAGTCCACCATACCTTCCTGTATGTGGTATCTACCTGACGTTCCAAGTAAATTTGTATGTGCCAAACTCTAAACCTTCAAATGAAATTCTGTTTTGTATGCTCGAATAGCTCATGTATCAACTAGGGCTGTCTGTATCTTCCATGCTAGGTGGGTTATTCTCACGAGGAGTGGACTCCGCTCCTCACTCACGATAAAATGGTCGGTAACCGGGATGCCCAGTCCCATGCTCAAATCAAAATAATTGCAAACAAAACTCCCCCAGGACTGTTGTTAGTTGGAGGCACCCGTTGTTTCGGGCAAGCCATGGATTGATGCTTGTTGATGGTGGGGGAGTATAAACTTTACCATTCTGTTTGGGAACCACCTATAATGTGTGTAGCATGGAAGATATCGAGATCTCTCGGTTGTTATATTGACAATGAAAGTATGCCGCTCAAAATATTATTTATCTCTATTTCAAAAATCGAGCTCTGGCACCTCTACAAATCCCTGCTTCCCTCTACAAAGGGCCTATCTATTTACTTTTATGTTGAGTCATCATCCTCTTATTAAAAAGCACCAGTTGGAGAGCACCGCTGTCATTTACATGCATTACTATTAGTTTACATTGAGTATGACTGTAACTTATCTCTTTTACCATGAATTTCAATGTTTAGTCAGTCCTTGATCTTCAGAGGTGCTCTGCATTTATGTTTTGCGGTCTCAGAAAGGGCTAGCGAGATACCATCTTGCTATATCATATTATGATTGTTCTGAGAAAGTGTTGTCATCCGAGATTTATTATTATTGCTCGCTAGTTGATTATGCCATTGATATGAGTAAACATGAGACCTAAGTGTTATTGTGAATATGGTTGGTTCATAATATTTGCTGAGAACTTGAATGCTGGCTTTACATATTTACAACAACAAGAGCAAATAGAGTTTGTAAAAGTTTTTCTTTATCACTTTCAGTTTGTCAACTGAATTGCTTGAGGACAAGCAAAGGTTTAAGCTTGGGGGAGTTGATACGTCTCCAACGTATCTACTTTTCCTAACACTTTTGCCCTTGTTTTGGACTCTAACTTGCATGATTTGAATGGAACTAACCCGGACTGACGTTGTTTTCAGCAGAATTGCCATGGTGTTATTTTTGTGCAGAAATAAAAGTTCTCGGAATGACCTGAAACTTCACGGAGAATATTTTTGGGATATATAAAAAATACTGGCGAAAGAATCAACACCAGGGGGCCTACACCCTGCCCACAAGGGTGGAGGGCGCGCCCCTGCCTCATGGGCCCCCTGATGCTCCACCGACCTCAACTCCAACTCTATATATTCATGTTCGCGGAGAAAAACCAGAGAGAAGGATTCATCGCGTTTTACGATACGGAGCCGCTGCCAAGCCCTAATCTCTCTCGGGAGGGCTGATCTGGAGTCCGTTCGGGGCTCCGGAAAGGGGAATCCGTCGTCGTCGTCATCATCAACCTTCCTCCATCACCAATTTCATGATGCTCACCACCGTGCATGAGTAATTCCATTGTAGGCTTGCTGGATGGTGATGGGTTGGATGAGATTTATCATGTAATCGAGTTAGTTTTGTTAGGGTTTGATCCCTAGTATCCATATTGTTCTGAGATTGATGTTGCTATGACTTTGCTATGCTTAATGCTTGTCACTAGGGCCCGAGTGCCATGATTTCAGATCTGAACCTATTATGTTTTCATGAATATATGTGAGTTCTTGATCCTATCTTGCAAGTCAATAGTCACCTACTATGTGTTATGATCCGGTAACCCAAAAGTGACAATAATCGGGACCACTCCCGGTGATGACTGTAGTTTGAGGAGTTCATGTATTCACTAAGTGTTAATGCTTTGGTCCGGTACTCTATTAAAAGGAGGCCTTAATATCCCTTAGTTTCCAATAGGACCCTGCTGCCACGGGAGGGTAGGACAAAAGATGTCATGCAAGTTCTTTTCCATAAGCACGTACGACTATATTCGGAATACATGCCTACGTTACATTGATGAACTGGAGCTAGTTCTATGTCACCCTATGTTATAACTGTTGCATGAGGATTCGCATCCGACATAATTATCCATCACTGATCCAGTGCCTACAAGCTTTTCACATATTGATCTTTGCTTAGTTACTTTACCGTTGCCACTGTTACAATTACTACAAAGTTGCTACTGTTACTTTTGCCACCGTTACCGTTACTTCCATACTACTTTGCTACTAAATACTTTGCTGCAGATATTAAGTTTTCCAGGTGTGGTTGAATTGACAACTCAACTTCTAATACTTGAGAATATTCTTTGGCTCCCCTTGCATCGAATCAATAAATTTGGGCTGAATACTCTACCCTCGAAAACTGTTGCGATCCCCTATACTTGTGGTTATCAATCACTATGTTGAAGTACTAAACAGAAGATTGGTCGTCCATCTACGCATGGCATGCAGGGCCCCCGCCTACTCCCACAAGCAGGATAGTCCAAAGGTCGTGAAAAATCGTATGGACCGAACATCCATGGGACTGGAAATCCTGGTGGGTGCGATAAACCTTGCAATGCATACAGTTATTGGAGTGTAACCATAATTGATAAACCGTCATCACAAAAAAGATGACCTGGATACTTCAAAATATACAGACTAAGTCGAGTGGACAGACATTAACATAGACTCTTCTCAGGACTCACCACACACCAAAAGCGGCAGTACTAAACAATACAGGGTTCATAAACACAAATCAAGTACTGAAAAATAGTACTTACTACAGACAAGCAAAGTTGCACTAATTAAACTCTGCATACTATTTCTTGCCACCGACCTATGGGATGATCCCCGCATAACTGACTAGGCCATGTACTTCATGAGAGATGTCTACCGGCACCATCACCATCTCGTCAACCTTGGAGAACCTAGCAGAGTGGTCTTTCCACTCATAAACATGACGATGAAGACAGGCCGCATCAGATTTGCCGGGAAGCTTTACAAGAACCACACCCTTCGTAATCGAAGGCACAACCAGGAAATTGTTGTGGTCAAGTACAACCTCAAGAACACGCCTGACAACAATGCTACAGGAAAACACTAGTTCAGGACACGTGGCGACAAGGACACCGCAGCTGGATAGTTTAGTAGTAGAACTCATCCTCAGGTCTTCCAGTTCACACGACATGACTTTGAGAACTCCATCTCCACCGCGGACTTGGTTCTAATTCAAACAGAAACCAAATATTTTTTACTACCTCCGTTTAGAAATATAAGATGATTTTCGATATTTTACTCCATATATGACTACATATATGCACAGAAATGAGTGAACAAAGACACTAGAAAATGTCTTCAAAGGCAAGAGAGCAGAGGGATTACTTGCAATATCCATAACACAAGTTACTGATGCAAATATACCCTCTTCAAAGGTAGCATTGATGTTCATAAAGTAGTTGAAAGTAATCTATAAGAAATCAGTGTCAACCTCTCGCATTTTTTGGTCAAAAGAGGAATTTAGAACCGTCATTTGGCACCGAAAAATCACACGCAAGATCACCCAGAAAGTTGTACTACTAGTACTAGTACTGCGTGTTAGATGAAAAAACACGATCAAGATCGAGAAAAAGATCGTCAAGAAGAGATATTACCCGGACTTGCTTAATGAGGGATCCCGGAGAGAGGGGCTTGGACAGGGCAATGGCTTTGAGCTTATCTGTGGTAGTCTCGGCGGGGAGCTTGCGCTTCTTCGTACCATGAGCCTCGTTGGTTTTGGCCTGAGCCATAGACATCACTTATTCGGTCGGTGCTCAGCGTCCATCAAGAAACTGTGAAATAGAAATAAAAGAAAAGAAACCATAATCACAAACCCAAAAGAAGAACAGAGAGGGTGTTATAGGATCAGTCTCGGGGTTGCAAGACCGGGCCTTGGCCAGAATCAACACCATTGATGCGCTCACCTGTCACATCCCTAGCTCTGGTATGACCTAGACTAGCTAGTCATGTGTGCATCATGTTTAAATTCCATTTAAATTTGAAGTGGGGATCTGTGAAACCCTCAGGATCATTTCTGGAAATGACCGAGATAAAAATTGCTCCAAAAGGGTCCAAGAAAATGTTCATGTTGCTCTCTGAAAATATTGGACAGAGATAAAAGTCAAACCAATATTTTTAGGAGCTCATAAATATTTACTTTGGGCATTTGGAATTAATGTAGTAATTAATTGCTTTGGATATATATTGTTTTATATATAAAATATTGTCCAAAAATTATGCCATTTGTTGAGGAGTTCTGGAATAATACCACTAGCCCCTACAAAAATTGGCATAAGAAAATAAAATGGTTTAGTATTTTTATTAAACCAAACAAATGTCAGAAAATTAGAAAAGAAAAAGAAATAGGAAAAAGGGAGCTTACCTGCGGCCTGGCACTGTGCGGCCTGGCCTAGCCCAGCAGGCCGGCCCAGCTGACTGGCCAGCGCCAGTCGTCCCCCTCCTCGCGCCAGAGGGACAGGGCGCGTGGTCGCCGCACGCCGCGCGCATGCACGCCACGGCAGCTGCCTGCCTGCCCTCTCCCCTCTTCGACCTGGCCTCGCCAGAAGCGCCCAGCTCCCCCTGGCCTTACTCCCTCTCTCCTGCGCCTCTCCCCTCCTCTCTCCCGCTCTCTCCCGCGACGCCCGAACGCGCCGGTCGCCGCCGTTCGCTGCCCCGCGCTCCCCGCCATCCCCTCGCACCTCCGTCGTGTCCCAGAGCTCTGCCTCCTCACGCTGAACCCCTCCGCTGAGCCACGCAAGCCGGAACGCCCTGGAACGCCGCCATCGCCATCGCCTTCCTCCTCGGGCTCCGCCGTCCGCCACCGTCGATTCGCTGCCGTCTCCGCGTCCCCGAGCTCGCCGACCTGCTCGTCTGACTCGCTGTGAGCCACTGACCCGAACCCCCCTTCTTTGCGCTCCGTTTGCTTGCTATAGCCGTCGCTCCGCCGGAGACCGAACCGCGCCGCCGCCCGAGCTTCTCGCCGCCGTGGCCACAGTCGTCGTAGCTCCCAACCGAGCACACCCACGTGCTCACCGCACCGCGTAGGTGCCGTAGGAGCTAAGCACGCCACTCCACGGCCACCGCAGCCCCGTTCCCGATTGCGCCCGAACTCTGGCCGCCGCCGAGGTTGACGCCGCGCTCAACCCCGGCCACCCTAGCTGCTGCCGCTTGCTGCACTGGATGCGGGAGAGCTCCAGCTCCCCGCGGGTGCCCTCCGCCGCTCGTTTGGGCACCGGGAGAACGAACCCGACGCCCTCCGTCGTCTCTGGCTCCGCCGGCGACGAGCCGTGGGTCAACTCCAGCAAGTTGACCCGAGTTTGACCCCGGTTGACCTCCCCAGGGCCACTGACAGTGGGCCCCTGCGCCTAATCCTATAATTAGAATAAATTAAACCCTCTGTTTAAAACGTGTGACACTGACGTGTGGCCCCCACACGTCAGGTTGACCAGGTCAGCACCGTTGACTTGCTGACGCGAGCATGACGCAGTGCTGACGCAATAAACCCTTTTTTCTGGATTTAAATTAAATCAGGAAATTCCAGAAAATTAGTAAAACTTCTAAAATTCATAGAAATTCAACCGTAGCTCAGATTTAAATAATTTATATATGAAAAATTATCAGAAAAATGCAATCTATCCATCTGTACTAGTTTCATGCATGACAAACCAACTTATACCTACCGTATAAGTGAAAACATATAAATGGCATATATAAGGACTTAAATTAGAGTTGCATTTGAACCTTTGGTTCAAAGGGATCTCTTCCAAGTTGAATGCTAAATGCATTAGCTCAAAATACATCACATATTCATGCCATATTCATGCATCATATTGTTGCATATGATTGTGTCTTGACTGTCGACACCGTTCCCCCTCGATAGGTCCTGCTCCGGAGAGTGTTCCAGAGTACCTGTCTGAGGAGCAGTGCCACCCTGCTGATCTACCAGGCAAGCAAACCCCCTTTGTTCATTCCGATACAATCCTACTCTCTCGCTCCTGCTCTCTTTTACTGCATTAGGACAACAACGATTCAACTGCTACTTTATGCTGCGGTAGTTGAACCCATTCCTCTGCATGACCTGTCATTGCCACAGTAAATAGTTGAAACCCACTAGCATGTGTAGGAGTTGATTGAGCCATGTTGTGTTCCTACCATGCCTTGCCTGCTATTGCTTAGCGTTGTGTCAGGTCTGGTTCATTGGGAATGAATTGGAGTGTTACGATATGTTCTGGTGCCGAGAGTTAAGCGTGTGAACACGATTTGGTAAAGGTAGCGGTGAGAGGCCATGTAGGAGTACATGGTGGGTTGTCTCATTGGGACCGTCCTTAAGAACCGAGTTCTGTGTAAGTTGTCCAATGACTAGCTACTACCACACATTGGGCTCCGGGCGCTCCAAGCTCTCTCGACTTATTAACCGCCTTGATCTCTGTCCAGGAGTTGCAAATAGTTTCTGGTGTTTGTAGGTAGTGCTATTTTTCTACCGAGTGACACCCAGCAGGGTGGGCTTGGGACAGACTAGGCACACGTGGCCCGGTGTACCGAGTGGCACCCGGATGGTGGGCTCGGGAACCCTGCACACATCGTTTGGGGCCGTGAGCGACACCCCGGCCGGATCTCCTTGTGGATGGAACCCGAATAGGCGATAAACCTGGACTAGAGTCTTGTGTGGTTAGTCAGGTCGTGGCCGACACCCTCGCCAGGCTTCCGCTTGAAGGTTGCCGAGGTACATGACATGTACATGGCGGTAAGTGGCGAGAGCGTGTGTGATGCAGTACACCCCTGCAGGGTTATCATGATCTATTCGAATAGCCGTGTCCTCGGTTATGGACTTCTTGGATGCTTACGTGGTACATAGACAACTTGAAGTGGATACGCTAAAATGCTCAAGATAAGTGTGAGTGCTATGGATGGCTTCTCGTAGTGAGACGGGAATGAATCCATAGTGGTGTATTGAGGTGGTGATTAGTGGACTCGTGTGCGCCTTCTTACCTCAAAGAAGTTTCTCGTAGTCGTAGAACAGGATAGCCACTGAGTCAAAGCTGGCTTGCTGCAACTAAACCCCACACTACCTTCTTGATACAAATGCATGTAAGATAGGATCTGATGTAAGTCTTGCTGAGTACCTTTGTACTCATGTTGCTTTGTTTATGTTTTTGCAGCGGAGACTTCGGTCTTACTAGTAGTTCCGCTTGGACTTCGACGAGTAGCTTGTACCTCAGCTATGATCTTGTACCCTTGGGAGGGTCTTGTAGATAGTCAGGCTTCTCAGCCTTTTCTTTTGTAGTTGTCTGTACTCAGACATGTAATGCTTCCGTTGCTTGTATGCTCTGAATGATGGGTCATGTGACCCCTATTTGTACTTAATGCTATGTGGCTCTTCTGGGCCTTTTATCTATATGAGTTTGCGTTATGCTGTGATGCCATGTTGTACAGCACATACTTGCATGTTATGCATACGTGTAACGTGTATTGCTATGTGTGGGATCCGACAATCTAGTTGTTTATCCTTGGCAGCCTCTCTTATGGGGAAATGTAGTCTAGTGCCTCCTTGAGCCATAGTAGTCCGCTACAGCCCGGTTACCGGAGTCCTGCTAGCCCAGCACTACTGCTCTGGACACTTGACTGGCCGGCATGTGTTTCACATCGTTCCTGTGTCTGTCCCTTCGGGGAAATGTCACGCGGTGACATCCGGAGTCCTGCCTAGCCTGCTATAGCCCGGGTTCCCGGAGTCCTGTTAGCCCAGTGCTACAGCCCGGATTCACACGCTGTTGACCGACACGTTCGATGTTGATTCATGTATGCCTGTCCCCATACGTTAGTGCCGCTTTGGGTTCACGACTAGCCATGTCGGCCCGGGTTCTCTGTCATATGGATGCTAGCGACATTGTCATATACGTGAGCCAAAAGGCGCAAACGGTCCCGGGCCATGGTAAGGCGACACCCGTGGGAGTACCGTGCGTGAGGCCGCAAAGTGATATGAGGTGTTACAGGCTAGATCGGTGTGACTTAGAATCGGGGTCCCGACATCACCTTTCCTTCTTTGGGAGAGAAGAACAATGGCAGAAGCAGGTCGGGGTTTTCTTGAAGAAATGAGGAAGAAGATGAGGGAGAAGCGAGTTGGGTAGAGAGGAAGCTGAGAGAAGAGTGAAATGATGGTTGCTTCGTCCGTCCAACTTACTGCTGGAAAGGAGGGGGCTTTGTGATTTGACGGCTCATTGGGCATTACTGCGGCGCTTCGATCGGGGTAGTCTACTGTGTAGTTGGGCACTCTACTACGGAGTAATTTAGTGCATGGCTGGTGGACCCCCATGCCGGCTGTCCCACACGTCGGCGAAAGTGAGTAGCAAGGTTCCCGACAACCGTCGAGGAGGATCCGCATGGTAGAGCGAGTCCACTGTTTTTCTGAAGAAAAAAAATGATTACAGCAAGCGTTTCCACTCTTACGACGGAGGAGTGCGATACACGGTAGCCATTTGAACATACAGAGTGCTCCTACTACTAGGCATGTGCAGTGGTTCATACGTCAGTACTACTAGTGTTGTAAGATATGACGATAACAAATGATGTTGTGCGCATGTCAACTATATGAACAGTAATGTAACATAGTACCACTTTTTCGACTGTCCGGTCGAGAATGAATGGTGAGATCAATTTAACAGAACTAGGTCTACAACGCACGGAGAGTACGTGCTACAGTACTCCACGAAACATGAACCATATGAAGTACGACTCAGTGTTAGGTAGGGTGTATGAAGGGCGCACAGGATAGGAGCAAAAGTTCCCTTCTCGACCCACTTGTGGGTGTTTGGCAGAGTGCATGAAGGGTGCATGAGTCCACACTAGTAGGTTAACACAAATACACGAAGAGGGAACAACTATATTGAGATGAGAATGCAACCAAACACACCCACATGCTTTGTGCTACAGTGACTGATCTGCACCGTCTGAGTTTGATCCAACGGTCATCATGCAGAGGATGCCTAAACACCACCGAAGTCCCTCTGCTTCTCGAGGCGCACGACGTTGGTGATGCAAGGTGCAACAGCCCGCAGAGCCCGCTCTCGGTTGACGGGAGCTAGCTCATCGAAGACGGTGTCCAATGGCACGAATGGATTTTGGTGACGGAGCCCTGAGAGGATTCGCCCAATAACGGCGATGGCAGCCCGCAACCCCTCCTTGTTCAGCTGCGCCCCCACCATCGCGCGGAGACGACTCAGTTCCTCGGAGATATAGGTGAAGAAGGAGACCAGGTCAGGAAGCCGCAGCTCGTTGAAGTCGACGGGGTGGTCGAACGGGTTTAGCCCGACGGCCTGCATGGTCGCGCTGGCACGACGGTAGGTATCGCGCAGTTGCAACACATGTGTGGCAACTTGGTCCACCAAGTGGCTGAGGCGATCCTGGACCTCGTCACGATCTGCCCGCTCGCCCTCCAGCCGGCTCCCCTGACGGCCTATAGTATCTCCCGCTTTCTGCAGCAACGCCGCCGACACCTCGAGCATCTTTGTGGTGGACGCCTGCCGCTTTTGAAGCTCCATGAACTTCCGCACATAACGGAGGAGCATGGCACTCCTCTCCTCCTTGAGCTCATGGAGCTCCACGTCCTTGGCCCTTAGCTCCGCATCCTTGGTCTGGAGCTCCTGTGTTAGGCGCCTCACCTCAGACTCCGTGATCTGCTGCGCCGCCATGGCACCAGGTAGAAGCAATGGGGAGAGGAAGCAAAGGGGGCGAAACGGCTGAAAGGCAATGCAATCTACGGGAAGGTGGAGGAAGCCAGCCGAGGAGCGGGGAATCTTTTGGTTTTCACCATGGGAAAACACCAGTCGACGACTTCTCACATCAAGGAGCAGTGGGTTTTACAGGCGGAGTCATCATGACTATTTACTGCCGCGCCTGCTCCCGTCAATCAAAAAATTAAAAATCCTGCCGCGCGTGCCGCACCCAAAGACTAGAGCAACACCGCGGTGGATATTTAAATTTACCTGCTGGCAAGGAGATAAAAAAGGGGTGAAAAAACAAATGTGGCAGCAGCCTAGCTAATCGGTCGCACTAGCTCAACTAGCTAGCCACCGTGCTTCACTGATGTACTTGACGGGAAAGGTGGTATTTCGTGATTTGACGACTCATTTACTTGCTTCGACACTACGATCGAGGAGGACCCAGAAAACACGCGGTAGGGCGTCCCACGTCTCGGCAAGGAAGAATATATGCGTGCACCACCCGAGAGGACCCCAAAACCGCGCGGTAGGGTGTGCCATGTCTTGGCATGGAGGAAAAATGTTCGTGTAAAAATATACTATATCAGACGTAGTAGTACCTATGGTTCGACCCCGGGACCCACCCAGTCCGTCGAAAACACCCCACTAGCCACACAACTTCATCATGCTAACATGGCACGGAGGATAGGTGTGGTTAGCTCTGTCTCGACCAGCCACAACGTCTCTTGCTCTAGGCGATTCTTCTATTTTCCAAGCTTTTTTAGTTATAATAACATCACGGCAAGCTAGCGCCGCTCTTCCTGTGTGCCCGTGCGTCTAAAGGTTAGACGATGGAGAGGAGAGAGAGATCGTAGACCTGGGACCCACCAGTAAGTGAGTCAACGGTCATGCACGTGTTGACGAGGCACTCCCTCTACTCTACTCAATGTAATACTGTATAAAATCAAGTTATGGGACAAAGCCAACAACCGTTGTTGTTTCAGGCTATCGACTTACGCTTTGTAGTCCAGGTTGCTAGTTCGAATCTCGTCTTTCAGATTTGTTATTTTTAGGTCCAAATTTGATCAATGACAAGTGGGACCCCCGTGTGTTGTTCCGATATTTCTGTCAGCGTTCTGGGAACGGGGGTCCCCAGACTTGCCTGCCTGCGGCCCACGGCGTGGCTAAGCCAGCAGGCCGTACGAACCACCTTCATCAACAAGGCATCCAAGACCCTCGCGAGGGGCCAAGCCTCGCGATGCGGACGACGCAAGACCTCCTCAGGAGTGGCCTAGTCAGGCAGGCTCGCGAGGAACGGATATATCAAGGCGGGGCAAACCTCACGAGGCTCTCGTGACGTGAGCCATGACGATCGACACCATGCGGGCGCCAGCGCGCGCAGCGTCCTTGTTTCCTGTTTGGTGCTAAGGAGGCCAGCGCAGGCGAGGAGTACCGAGGCATCAGGCAAAGGTTGCTATATTGGTGTAACGATACCAAGACCAGGAGGACGGCAAGACGGAGGTCATCGTGGAGCCCAAGACGGCGTCACCACCAGAGCCTTTCGCAGGCAAAGACCACTTTTGTCAGGATAGCTTGTACTAGCTGTCCCCCTTCAAATTTGCCCGCCGTTGTTGGCTCCCTTCCCGCTCAATATTTGGGAAGAGGACCAGGGCCTATATAAGTAGAGCTAGCCACCACAGTAGAGGCATGGAGCAGTTCACCCAGCTCTCACCCACTAAGCCACCAAGCACAAGAACACCTCAACCTCAGGAGGCTGTTCTTTCCTCTGTACTGTTCATCATCAGCCCAAGAGGCAATCCACCACCACACACTGGAGTAGGGTATTACACCACAATGGTGGCCCGAACCAGTATAAATCTTGTTTCTTTCTGTGTTGCGAGTTCGTCGAGTTTGTCCGCGAGATCTTAGCGAGCTAGGGCGTAGATCGGTACGAGGGTAAGACTTCGCGCGCACCCCAGTGTTCGAACCTTAAGGGTTTGCCAGAACCCCACATCCAACATTTGGCGCGCCAGGTAGGGGTGCGCCGTAGCTTCCCTTCCATCAATTCGTCGCTCCGTCGCTCCGTCGTCTCCATGGCGGACGCTCGCCGTGCTCGAGCTGAGCGTCGGGCTGCCCTCACCGCCCGCGTTGCTCAGACGGCTCCCGTCGGCGGGCCACCTCGTTGTTCTCCGTCTCCCGCTGAAGGAAATATGCCCTAGAGGCAATAATAAAGTTATTATTTATTTCCTTATATCATGATAAATGTTTATTATTCATGCTAGAATTGTATTAACTGGAAACTTGATACATGTGTGAATACATAGACAAACAGAGTGTCACTAGTATGCCTCTACTTGACTAGCTCGTTGATCAAAGATGGTTATGTTTCCTAGCCATAGACATGAGTTGTCATTTGATTAACGGGATCACATCATTAGGAGAATGATGTGATTGACTTGACCCATTCCGTTAGCTTAGCACTCGATCGTTTTAGTATGTTGCTATTGCTTTCTTCATGACTTATACATGTTCCTATGACTATGAGATTATGCAACTTCCGTTTACCGGAGGAACACTTTGTGTGCTACCAAACGTCACAACGTAACTGGGTGATTATAAAGGTGCTCTACAGGTGTCTCCGAGGTACTTGTTGGGTTGGCGTATTTCGAGATTAGGATTTGTCACTCCGATTGTCGGAGAGGTATCTCTGGGCCCTCTCGGTAATGCACATCACTTAAGCCTTGCAAACATTGCAACAAATGAGTTTGTTACGAGATGATGTATTACGGAACGAGTAAAGAGACTTGCCGGAAACGAGATTGAACTAGGTATTGAGATACCGACGATCGAATCTCGGGCAAGTAACATACCGATGACAAAGGGAACAACATATGTTGTTATGCGGTCTGACCGATAAAGATCTTCGTAGAATATGTGGGAGCCAATATGAGCATCCAGGTTCCGCTATTGGTTATTGACCGGAGACGTGTCTCGGTCATGTCTACATAGTTCTCGAACCCGTAGGGTCCGCACGCTTGAAGTTAGATGACGGTTATATTATGAGTTTATGTGTTTTTATGTACCGAAGGAGTTCGGAGTCCCGGATGAGATCAGGGACTTGACGAGGAGTCTCGAAATGGTCGAGACGTAAAGATCGATATATTGGTCGACTATATTCGGACATCGGAAAGGTTTCGAGTGATTCGGGTATTTTTCGGAGTACCGGAGAGTTACGGGAATTCGTATTGGGCCTTAATGGGCCATACGGGAAAGGAGAGAAAGGCCCCAAAGGGTGGCCGCACCCCTCCCCATGGACTAGTCCGAATTGGACTAGGGAGGGGGGCGCCCCCTTCCTTCTTTCTCCTTCTCCCTTCCCTTTTCCTACTCCAACAAGGAAATGAGGAGTCCTACTCCCGGTGGGAGTAGGACTCCCCCCTTGGCGCGCCCTCCTCCTAGGCCGGCCGCCTCCCCCCTTGCTCCTTTATATACGGGGGCAGGGGGCACCCCATAGACACAACAATTGATCATTGATCTCTTAGCCGTGTGCGGTGCCCCCCTCCACTATATTACACCTCGATAATACCGTAGCGGTGCTTAGTCGAAGCCCTGCGTCGGTAGAACATCATCATTGTCACCACGCCGTCGTGCTGACAAAACTCTCCCTCAACACTCGGCTGGATCGGAGTTCGAGGGACGTCATCGAGCTGAACGTGTGCTGAACTCGGAGGTGCTGTGCATTCGGTACTTGATCGGTCGGATCGTGAAAACGTACGACTACATCAACCGCGTTGTGTTAACGCTTCCGCTTTCAGTCTACGAGGGTACGTGGACAACACTCTCCCCTCTCGTTGCTATGCATCACCATGATCTTGCGTGTGCGTAGGATTTTTTTTGAAATTACTACGTTCCCCAACAGTGGCATCCGAGCCTGGTTTTATGCGTTGATGTTATATGCACGAGTAGAACACAAGTGAGTTGTGGGCGATATAAGTCATACTGCTTACCAGCATGTCATACTTTGGTTCGGCGGTATTGTGAGATGAAGCGGCCCGGACCGACATTACACGTACGCTTACGCGAGACTGGTTTCACCGTTGCGAGCACTCGTTGCTTAAAGGTGACTGGCGGGTGTCTGTCTCTCTCACTTTAGTTGAACCGAGTGTGGCTACGCCCGGTCCTTGCGAAGGTTAAAACAGCACCAACTTGACAAATTATCGTTGTGGTTTTGATGCGTAGGTAAGAACGGTTCTTGCTAAGCCCGTAGCAGCCACGTAAAACTTGCAACAACAAAGTAGAGGACGTCTAACTTGTTTTTGCAGGGCATGTTGTGATGTGATATGGTCAAGACATGATGATGAATTTTATTGTATGAGATGATCATGTTTTGTAACCGAGTTATCGGCAACTGGCAGGAGCCATATGGTTGTCGCTTTATTGTATGCAATGCAATCGCCATGTAATTGTTTTACTTTATCACTAAGCGGTAGCGATAGTCGTAGAAGCAATAGTTGGCGAGACGACAACGATGCTACGATGGAGATCAAGGTGTCGCGCCGGTGACGATGGTTATCATGATGGTGCTTCGGAGATGGAGATCACAAGCACAACATGATGATGGCCGTATCATATCACTTATATTGATTGCATGTGATGTTTATCTTTTATGCATCTTATCTTGCTTTGATTGACGGTAGCATTATAAGATGATCTCTCACTAAATTTCAAGATAAAAGTGTTCTCCCTGAGTATGCACCGTTGCCAAAGTTCGTCGTGCCCAGACACCACGTGATGATCGGGTGTGATAAGCTCTACGTCCATCTACAACGGGTGCAAGCCAGTTTTGCACACGCAGAATACTCAGGTTAAACTTGATGAGCCTAGCATATGCAGATATGGCCTCGGAACACTGATACCGAAAGGTCGAGCGTGAATCATATAGTAGATATGATCAACATAGTGATGTTCACCATTGAAAGCTACTCCATTTCACGTGATGATCGGTTATGGTTTAGTTGATTTGGATCACGTGATCACTTAGAGGATTAGAGGGATGTCTATGTAAGTGGGAGTTCTTAAGTAATATGATTAATTGAACTTAAATTTATCATGAACTTAGTCCTGATAGTATTTTGCAAATTATGTTGTAGATCAATAGCTCGCGTTGTTGCTTCCCTGTGTTTATTTTTGATATGTTCCTAGAGAAAAATTATGTTGAAAGATGTTAGTAGCAAATATGCGGATTAGATCCGTGATCTGAGGATTATCCTCATTGCTGCACAGAAGAATTATGTCCTTGATGCACCGCTAGGTGACAGACCTATTACAAGAGCAGATGCAGACGTTATGAACGTTTGGCTAGCTCAGTATGATGACTACTTGATAGTTTAGTGCACCATGCTTAACGGCTTAGAATCGGGACTTCAAAGACGTTTTGAACGTCATGGACCATATGAGATGTTCCAGGAGTTGAAGTTAATATTTCAAGAAAATACCCGAATTGAGAGATATGAAGTCTCCAACAAGTTCTATAGCTAAAAGATGGAGGAGAATAGCTCAAGCAGTGAGCATGTGCTCAGATTGTCTGGGTACTACAATCGCTTGAATCAAGTGGGAGTTAATCTTCCAGATAAAATAGTGATTGACAGAATTCTCTAGTCACCATCACCAAGTTAGTAGAACTTCGTGATGAACTATAGTATGCAAGGGATGACGAAAGTAATTCCCGAGCTCTTCGTGATGCTGAAATCGACGAAGGTAGAAATCAAGAAAAACGTCAAGTGTTGATGGTTGACGAGACCACTAGTTTCAAGAAAAGGGCAAAGGGAAGAAGGGGAACTTCAAGAAGAACGGCAAGCAAGTTGCTGCTCAAGTGAAGAAGCCTAAGTCTGGTCCTAAGCCTGAGACTAAGTGCTTCTACTACAAAGGGACTGGTCACTGGAAGCGGAACTACCCCAACTATTTGGTAGATAAGAAGGATGGCAAAGTGAACAAAGGTATATTGGATATACATGTTATTGATGTGTACTTTACTAGTGTTTATAGAAAACCCCTCGGTATTTGATACTGGTTCAGTTGCTAAGAGTAGTAACTCGAAACGGGAGTTGCAGAATAAACAGAGACTAGTAAAAGGCGAGGTGAGGTGACGATGTGTGTTGGAAGTAGTTCCAACATTGATATGATCATCATCGCACACTCCCTATACTTTCGGGATTAGTGTTGAAACTAAATAAGTGTTATTTGGTGTTTGCGTTGAGCATGAATATGATTTGATCATGTTTGTTGCAATACGGTTATTCATTTAAATTAGAGAATAATTGTTGTTCTATTTACATGAATAAAACCTTCTATGGTCATACACCCAATAAAATGGTTTGTTGGATCTCGATCGTAGTGATACACATATTCATAATAATGAAGCCAAAAGATGCAAAGTTAATAATGATAGTGCAACTTATTTGTGGCACTGCCGTTTAGGTCATATTGGTGTAAAGCGCATGAAGAAACTCCATACTGATGGGATTTTGAAATCACTTGATTATGAATCACTTGATGCTTGCCAACCGTGCCTCATGGGCAAGATGACTAAAACGCCGTTCTCCGGAACTATGGAGAGAGCAACAGATTTGTTGGAAATCATACATACAGATGTATGTGGTCCGATGAATATTGAGGCTCGTAGCAGGTATCATTATTTTCTGACCTTCACAGATGATTTGAGTAGATATGGGTATATCTACTTAATGAAACAGAAGTCTGAAACATTTGAAAAGTTCATATAATTTCAGAGTGAAGCGGAAAATCATCATAACAAGAAAATAAAGTTTCTACGATCTGATCGTGGAGAAGAGTATTTGAGTTACGAGTTTGGCCTTCAGTTATCACAATGTGAAATAGTTTGACTACTCACGCCACCTGGAACACCACGGTGTAATGGTGTGTCCGAACATCGTAACCGTACTTTATTAGATATGGT
The DNA here is from genome assembly GCF_002575655.3 of Aegilops tauschii subsp. strangulata. NCBI lineage: Eukaryota > Viridiplantae > Streptophyta > Magnoliopsida > Poales > Poaceae > Aegilops > Aegilops tauschii. Next base: position 141,409,437 of record NC_053035.3, on the reverse strand, counting down.
GCGATATATGATGTCTCTTACCGATCTACCACTATCGTTTTGGGGTTATGCATTAGAGACAGTTGCATTCATGTTAAATAGGGTACCATCTAAATCCGTTGAGACGACATCTTATGAACTGTGGTTTGGCAAGAAACCAAAGTTGTCGTTTCTTAAAGTTTGGGGTTGCGATGCTTATGTGAAAAGGTTTCATCCTGATAAGCTCAAACCCAAATCGGAGAAATGTGTCTTCATAGGATACCCAAAGGAGACAGTTGGGTACACCTTCTATCACAGATCCGAAGGCAAGACATTCGTTGCTAAGAATGGATCCTTTCTAGAGAAGGAGTTTCTCTCGAAAGAAGTGAGTGGGAGGAAAGTAGAACTTGATGAGGTAACTGTACCTGCTCCCTTATTGGAAAGTAGATCATCACAGAAACCAGTTTCTGCGACACCTACACCAATTAGTGAGGAAGTTAATGATAATGATCATGAAACTTCAGATCAAGTTATTACTGAACCTCGTAGGTCAACCAGATTAAGATCCGCACCAGAGTGGTACGGTAATCTTGTTCTGGAGGTTATGTTACTAGACCATGACGAACCTACGAACTATGAAGAAGCGATGGTGAGCCCAGATTCCGCAAAATGGCTTGAGGCCATGAAATCTGAGATGGGATCCATGTATGAGAACAAAGTATGGACTTTGGTTGACTTGCCCGATGATCGGCAAGCCATAAAAAATAAATGGATCTTCAAGAGGAAGACGGACGTTGATAGTAGTGTTACTATCTACAAAGCTAGACTTGTCGGAAAAAGGTTTTTGACAAAGTTCAAAGTGTTGAATACGATGAGATTTTCTCACTCGTAGCGATGCTTAAGTCTGTCCGAATCATGTTAGCAATTGCCGCATTTTATGAAATCTGGCAAATGGATAAACAAAACTGCATTCCTTAATGGATTCATTAAAGAAGAGTTGTATATGATGCAACCAGAAGGTATTGTGAATCCTAAAGGTGCTAACAAAATATGCAAACTCCAGCGATCCATCTATGGACTGGTGCAAGCATCTCGGAGTTGGAATATACGCTTTGATAAGTTGATCAAAGCATATAGTTTTATACAGACTTGCGGTGAAGCCTGTATTTACAAGAAAGTGAGTGGGAGCACTACAACATTTCTGATAAGTATATGTGAATGACATATTGTTGATCGGAAATAATATAGAATTATTCTGCAAATAAAGGAGTGTTTGAAAGGAGTTTTTCAAAGAAAGACCTCGGTGAAGCTGCTTACATATTGAGCATCAAGATCTATAGAGATAGATCAAGACGCTTGATAAGTTTTTTCAATGAGTACATACCTTAACAAGATTTTGAAGTAGTTCAAAATGGAACAGTCAAAGAAAGAGTTTCTTGCCTGTGTTACAAGGTGTGAAATTGAGTAAGACTCAAAGCCCGACCACGGCAGAAGATAGAAAAAGAATGAAAGTCATTCCCTATGCCTCGGCCATAAGTTCTATAAAGTATGCCATGTTGTGTACCAGATCTATTGTATACCCTACACTGATTTTGGCAAGGGAGTACAATAGTGATCTAGGAGTAGATCACTGGACAGCGGTCAAAATTATCCTTACTGGAATAAGGATATGTTTCTCGATTATGGAAGTGACAAAAGGTTCGTCGTAAAGTGTTACGTCGATGCAAGTTTTGACACTAATCTAGATGACTCTAAGTCTCGGTCTAGATACATATTGAAAGAGGGAGCAATTAGCTAGAGTAGCTCCGGGCAGAGCATTGTAGACATAGACATTTGCAAAATACTTACGGATCTGAATGTGACAGACCCGTTGACTAAAATTATCTCACAAGCAAAACATGATCACACCTTAGTACTCTTTGGGTGTTAATCACATAAGCGATGTGAACTTGATTACTGACTCTAGTAAACCCTTTGGGTGTTGGTCACATGACGATGTGAACTATGGGTGTTAATCACATGGTGATGTGAACTATTGATGTTAAATCACATGGCGATGTGAACTAGATTATTGACTCTAGTGCAAGTGGGAGACTGAAGGAAATATGCCCTAGAGGCAATAATAAAGTTATTATTTATTTACTTATATCATGATAAATGTTTATTATTCATGCTAGAATTGTATTAACTAGAAACTTGATACATGTGTGAATACATAGACAAACAGAGTGTCACTAGTATGCCTCTACTTGACTAGCTCGTTGATCAAAGATGGTTATGTTTCCTAGCCATAGACATGAGTTGTCATTTGATTAACGGGATCACATCATTAGGAGAATGATGTGATTGACTTGACCCATTCCGTTAGCTTAGCACTCGATCGTTTTAGTATGTTGCTATTGCTTTCTTCATGACTTATACATGTTCCTATGACTATGAGATTATGCAACTTCCGTTTACCGGAGGAACACTTTGTGTGCTACCAAACGTCACAACGTAGCTGGGTGATTATAAAGGTGCTCTACAGATGTCTCCGAAGGTACTTGTTGGGTTGGCGTATTTCGAGATTAGGATTTGTCACTCCGATTGTCGGAGAGGTATCTCTGGGCCCTCTCGGTAATGCACATCACTTAAGCCTTGCAAGCATTGCAACAATGAGTTTGTTACGAGATGGTGTATTACGGAACGAGTAAAGAGACTTGCCGGAAACGAGATTGAACTAGGTATTGAGATACCGACGATCGAATCTCGGGCAAGTAACATACCGATGACAAAGGGAACAACGTATGTTGTTATGCAGTCTGACCGATAAAGATCTTCGTAGAATATGTGGGAGCCAATATGAGCATCCAGGTTCGCTATTGGTTATTGACCGGAGACGTGTCTCGGTCATGTCTACATAGTTCTCGAACCCGTAGGGTCCGCACGCTTGAAGTTAGATGACGGTTATATTATGAGTTTATGTGTTTTGATGTACCGAAGGAGTTCGGAGTCCCGGATGAGATCAGGGACTTGACGAGGAGTCTCGAAATGGTCGAGACGTAAAGATCGATATATTGGACGACTATATTCGGACATCGAAAAGGTTCCGAGTGATTCGGGTATTTTTCGGAGTACCGGAGAGTTACGGGTATTCGTATTGGGCCTTAATGGGCCATACGGGAAAGGAGAGAAAGGCCCCAAAGGGTGGCCGCACCCCTCCCATGGACTAGTCCGAATTGGACTAGGGAGGGGGGGCGCCCCCTTCCTTCTTTCTCCTTCTCCCTTCCCTTTTCCTACTCCAACAAGGAAAGGAGGAGTCCTACTCCCGGTGGGAGTAGGACTCCCCCCTTGGCGCGCCCTCCTCCTAGGCCGGCCGCCTCCCCCTTGCTCCTTTATATACGGGGGCAGGGGGGCACCCCATAGACACAACAATTGATCATTGATCTCTTAGCCGTGTGCGGTGCCCCCTCCACCATATTACACCTCGATAATATCGTAGCGGTGCTTAGGCGAAGCCCTGCGTCGGTAGAACATCATCATTGTCACCACGCCGTCGTGCTGACAAAACTCTCCCTCAACACTCGGCTGGATCGGAGTTCGAGGGACGTCATCGAGCTGAACGTGTGCTGAACTCGGAGGTGCCGTGCGTTCGGTACTTGATCGGTCGGATCGTGAAAACGTATGACTACATCAACCGCATTGTGTTAACGCTTCCGCTTTCGGTCTACGAGGGTACGTGGACAACACTCTCCCCTCTCGTTGCTATGCATCACCATGATCTTGCGTGTGCGTAGGAATTTTTTTGAAATTACTACGTTCCCCAACACCCGCTGCCAACGCTGCCACCGGCCCGGCGGGGAACGAGCAGCAGGCGTCCTCGTTGCATCCATCAGTGCGGTAGGAGGCCGCACCGCCACTCCATCGCTGTCCCCGGCCAGTTCTTCATCTCACGCACGCCGCGCTCCCATGGAGGCGCGGGCCGCACTCCTCGCCGCAAACGAACTCCTCCGCTACCGCCCGGTCGACGACCTCTACGAGGAATGGCTCGACCGCATCGCCGAGCTCGTCCGCGCCGCAGGGGGCTCTCCGGCGCCGTCCCTCTCACTACCTCACCCTCAGCCAGCCACGGGCGATGAGGCTCGTGGCGCGCCTCCACCACCTCTGCCCCAAGACGGTGCCTTGGCACCAAGGCGCGCGGTCCCGCGGCACGATCTGCCACGCCCGGTGCCCGCTGCGAAGAAAGAAGCTGCCAAGAAATCCCTCGGCCGCGAGAAGCTGCACCCGCGCTCCCCGCGCCACCTCGTCAAGACCGCGCACCGCCCGCGGCGGCGCTGCGCGGGCCTCGTCAAGACCAAGCTCCACTTCCGAAGCGAGCCCCAGCAACCACGGCCGGCTGCCGCGCCTTCACCCCCGAGCTGCGTAGCGTCGCCTGGCCAGGCAAGTTCAAGCCGGATATGCCTCCTTGCTACGACGGCACCGCCGACCCCGCGCAGTTCCTACAGCTCTATGAGCTGAGCATCGAAGTGGCAAATGGCGATGAGAAAGTCATGGCGAACTGGTTTCCCATGGCTCTCAAGGATGGAGCCCAATCCTGGCTCCTGAACCTGCAGCACAGCTCGATCTCCTCCTGGGACGAAATGCGTGACCGCTTAGTCGCCAACTTCCAGGGCACTCGCGACCGCCGGCCGGCCGCGGGCGACCTGCGCCGCATCAAGCAACAACCAGGAGAGACCCTCCAGAAGTACATCCAGCGCTTCAACAACACCCGCCTCAAGATCCCCAAGGTCACGGACGAGGCCATCATCTCCGCGTTCTCAGACGGCGTCCGTGACGTCAAGATGAAGGAAGAGCTCGCCATCCACGAGGAGCTCTGCACATCTCAGGAGCTGTTCAACCAGGCGACCAAGTGCGCAAGAGCTGAGGAGGGGCGCCTCTCTCTCCTTGAGCTACCAGCCGCGGGCGCAGAGGAGAAGAAAGCCAAGGCCAAGTACGTGAAGCGCAAGGAAGCAGTAGTACTAGTAGTGGAACCCGACACCAAGCGGGGCAGAGATCATCCTGAGTCATCCAAGGACAGCAGACCGTTTTGTACCTTCCACAACCTGAACACCCACAACACCAGTGACCGTCAAGAGCTCAGAGCCATACGAGAAGGATGCTTCGGTCAACGCCCCGAGCGCAACGACCGGGGCTATGGCCGTGGAGGAGGACGAGGAGGCGGACGCTGGGACGACTATGGCCCACGCCAGGAATGGCGCGACAGGCCTCGCGAGGACCGCTGGCAGGACTATCCTCGCGAGGGGGCCTGGAGAGACCAGCCTTGTGAGGATCGCCCCCAAAGCAACGCCGGCCTTCCCCCACTGCCGCCACCAAGGAGGAACGACGACCACCATCAGGACGAGGGGGATGGGGGCTTCCAGGAGCCGCGTGCAATCGCCTGCATCTTGGGTGGCGCCCATGCCCCAGCCTCTCAGCGCATCTTCAAACAGTTCGCTCGCGAGCTGAACGCGATGCTCCCCAAGCTCGAGGCCACGCTCCCGCTCAAGTGGTCCCAGTGCGCCATCACTTTCAACTCGGCAGATCAACTCAAGTGCACGGCCATCGCCGGCGCCCTCCTGATGTTGTGCTCCCCAGTCATCAGCAACGTGCAGGTCACCAAGACCCTCATCGACGGTGGCACAGGGCTCAACGTCCTGTCCGTCGACATGTTCGACAACCTCCAAGTGCCATATGAGCAGCTCCAGCCTACCAAACCTTTCTCAGGGGTCACCGACGGTTCCACCAAACCAATAGGGAAGGTCCGCCTGCCTGTCACCTTCGGAGAGCGCAAGAACTACCGCATCGAGCTCATCGACTTTGACGTCGCACACATCCGCCTACCGTACAACGCCATCCTCGGGTATCCGGCCCTGGCCAAGTTCATGACGGTCACCCACCACGGCTACAACGTCCTCAAGATGCCGGGAAGCGGCGGAATCATCACGGTCCCATGTGAAGAGAGAGATGCAGTGTGCTCCCTCGAGCGCGCCTTCCAAGCTGCAGCAATCAACGACCCCGACAGCAGAAGCGAGGACCCTTCAGAGACCATCCCCAAGAAGAAGCAGCTGCGCCGTGCAGGACATCAGGAGGATGGCGTCACGGCAGGAGCCTCATCAGGATCAGCGTCCGTCCCAGGGGCGCCTCCCTCCATCGCTTAGGAAGGCGCGCCCGGCGCCCTCCTCGGGCAGGGCTCAGGGGCTCTCTCTTGGAGGGCCTCAGACCTTGCCAACCTCACGAGGGAGGCACTTGGGCACCAGTTGGAGGCGTGCTTCGCGGCACGTTTCCCTCAGGAGAACACAGGGCAAGGATGGCCCACCAGTCAGGAGTTTATCGCCAAGACCACTCAGGAACTGCAAGACGCAAGAGCCATGCGCGGTGATAGCCACTCACGAGGCGCAGCTCCCCATCCTGGCGAGGATGCTGGGCTGCGTGTCTGCATCGATGTCCCAGGGCTCAACAGGGCCGCATCTCAGGAGCGCTTCTGGCCTTCGCGTGTGGGCCGCTGCGAGGGCCCGCCACACAGCTACGTTCGCATGCCCTTCGGCTTGCCAAGCGTGGCGTCAGCCTATCAGCGCAACATGCGGCGTGTCCTGGTGGCTCAGGAGGCCAGGCACCACGCCGTCCTGGAGGAAATGGAGACGGTCTTCAGGGAACCTCCCGAGCCCCCAGAGCCTCCCGAGGCTCAGGGCTCCGGAGGCTCATGAGGAGTCATTTCTTCGACGTACGCCTTCAGCTGCACCAACTCTACTTCGTCTACAGAACCAGGTGACATCTTCCAAGCTCGTTTAGCTGGGAGTGCCCCTCGGGCTGCATTATTCCCAGGCCGCGTGGGTCTGTCCCTGCGGCATGTATCCCTTTTGCTTATGTCTTTAGCTTACCTTACTGGGGGCACCCCTCGGGCTGCATCATCCCCAAGCCGCTCGGGCCGGACCCGGTGGCATGTATCTTCCTGCATCTACCCAAGTTGTTTTGCTTTCTATGCTTAACCTGCTTACGGTTATTGCCTACTCGACCGCCACCCGCCACGGGTCCATTCACCCCGTGCAATTCGCTTGCACGTTAAAAGGGGGCTCCTGAGCATCGCGACTCAGGAGCTCTTACTGGCTCTCCAGCCCTCACCCCCTGGCCTTGGACACGGCATCAGGACCTGGCATACCAGCGGCGGCTGAGCTCGCTCGAGGGCCGGGACCTGAGGACGTAGAGTGCTTGCACCTAACCGTCTTGCAGGAACACACAGTCACCAAGACTCAAGACCAGGCGCAACCCGCCTTGAGGTAGGGCCTCGTGAGTCCCGCGCTGGCTCACTAGTGCCCAGATACACCTCGCAGCCCTGCCGTGCAAGCCATGTGTCAGGGCGGGGCTGTACACGCCCCAGGGGCTGCTCCCGGAGGGGGCCCCCATCCCACGCACAAGTGGAAGCACCATGCTCCGCGCTGGCTGTCTACACTGCCGAGGAGCGGCTATGCCCGTGCACAAGCGGAAGCACTATGCTCCGCGCTGGTGATAAACAACTGAGGGCGGCCCCACGGTCGTACCAACCTCAGGGAGCCCAGAGCTCAGCGGCTGGCCTCACCGCAACTCCTCCCCTCGGGAGAGCCGCGCGAGGGGGCTGGGCACGGGGGCTGCGCTCGGGCCACACCCGCTCGGGTCACACCCAAGCGCACGCCACCCAACCAGGTCTCCCGGACCTGGGTCGCGTGCCCCTCCCGAGGCCTCGGCGAGGGCAGGTATGGAAATTGTTCACACGTCAAGGGGGACTCCTGAGCATCGCGAATCAGGAGCCTAACTGGTCACATAGCCCCTCACTCCTTGGTCCATCCTGGTCTCCGGTCGGCCCAATGGCGGTTGAGGTATGCGCGGGGCCGGGCTCTGCCGACGTAGAACATTAATCTATCCTCGCGAACTCTCCCTATAAGCTGTTTGCGCGTCAAGGGGGACTCCTGAGCATCGCGACTCAGGAGCCTAACTGGTCACGTAGCCCCTCACTCCTTGGTCCGTCCTGGTCTCCGGTCGGCCCAATGGCGGTTGAGGTATGCGCGGGGCCGGGCTCTGCCGACGCAGAACGCCAAGCAAATAGGAAGGAAATCGGAAAATCTCGAAGCAAATATTACAAACACATTGTTCTCATGATTCCAATGAAAAGTCTAAACGCCTCCGCGAGGCCTAATGCATGTTGCAGGAACGAAAAAGGAGAATAGCCGCCGGTCACCCCCGAACGCTGCCGTCACCTACGGAAGGCCCTACTTCATGAGCGACGTTGTCTTCACCTTCACCACCAGCTGCAGGATCGGCGACATCGCCGGACAGAGGAGCGGAGACGAAGCCGCGGAACTTCTTCAGCAAGGCCTCCACCTGACCTCGCACAGCTGCGGTGGCGGCCTCGTATTGATCTTCAGCCACAGGCTCCAGCAGCCCGTCAAGACAAGCGCTGGGGTCGCGAGGGTGCAGGTGGCTGAAGACACGGGTCAATGCAACTGAAGACAGGACGCGAGCTTCCGCCTCTGCCATGGGACCAACGCCATCAACGACTTCCTCGAGCGCCTTCACCAAGAGAGGAAGCAGCCGGGTGGGGCCATCCTCATCGGTGGCTAGTGACTTCTCCAGGCCGTGCTCGTAGAGCGTCTTCAGTGCCTTGCGGGATCTCTTCTCGAGGTCGGCAAAGGTCGCGCGGTCTTCGGTCAGGACTCGCGCTTTGGCGTCGAGTTCGGCCTCCCTCGCCATCGCCTTCTGCTCCAGCTCTTCCAACCGGTTGCACTCGGCGGCCTGTGCCTTCCCCAACTCCGCCAGCTCGGCATCACAGTTCTTGACGGCGTCCTCCCAGGCCTTCACCTCGTCCTCCTTAGCTTGGCGGCAGCGTGCTTCTTTGGCATGCTTGTCACGCAGGCTCTGCAACTCGTCCTCCAGCACCTGGCAGCGGTCACGGGCGGCCTTGGCGTCTTTCAACGCCGTCTCATGATCGGCTGCGGCGTTGGCGGCACTCTGCTTCTCCTTCTCAGAAGTCGCAGCGGCCTGGCCCAGCGCCGCATGGACAGCCGAGTCGGAGTGGAGCCAGCCAGAGGCCAGCTCCAGGCGCCCGGCCACAAGGCGTGGGTCCGCGCTCAGGAGATCCGCCTGCAGCTGGGTCATCTCCGACAGAGCATGTTCCAGAGCAGCAGCAGCAGAAGAACCTGGGAGTGGAGGTGCAGCAGCGGGAGGAAGCGACATCATCACCAGGGCTTGGGAGATCGCGGGTTCTGGAGCAGCTGGGACCTCATCAGCCGCGCCAGGCGCCGGCACTTCTGGAGCCAGCGGGACCATGGGGGCTGATTCCACGCGGTGACGTTCCTCTTGGCCCCGCGAGGACGACCGGGCTGGGGAGATGCGGGAGCTGCTGCCTCCTTTCTCCGCGGAGGGAGGCACGGCCGCCGCATCCTCCTTCCTCTTCTTCGCCGAAGATGTCGGCCTGATCAACCAAGGGCAAGCATCAGGAAATGACGAGTACAAACAGGGACACGGCGAAGCTCGAGACACTTACTGATCCAGTGCAACATACTTCCGCTTGGGGAGCTTGAAGCTTGACAGCATCGGGACCGGAGGAGCAGGCATTCGGGCTCCGGCGGCGCCGGGCGGTGCGGAGGCAGAGCCGGAGCCAGCCCCAGGAGGTGTCAGGACGGAGGCGGCATTGAGAGCCACCAGCGACGACCTACCCCTCGTCGGGATGAGGGGCTGCTCCCTCTCCTCCTGGCAGGCGTCGGCCTCGGCATCGTCAGGAAGGGCGCGGAGGATCTCAGCCTTGCTCAGAGGGGAAGTCTCCCCCACTTCTTCGAGGGTCTTCTCCGAGTCCACCTCCTCTTCCTCCTCCACGCGGGACTCGTCGGAGGACACCTCCACTGGTTTCTGTGCCGCAGGGGCTCCCGGAAGCGCCGGCGGCACCAGCCCACGCGCGTCAAAAGTCAGCCTGGAGACGACGAATTCCTCCCGGTCCCTGCGTTGGAACAAGGGGGCAAAGGCGCTTGGAGGGTACTCCTGGTTGTCCCCAACTATGAGGCGCAGAACAGCGGCCAGTTCATCATCAGGCAGGCCCCCCGGCCTCAGGCGGGTCTTGTTCCCCTCTTCTTCAAGCTCCCACAAGGGGCGTGCACACGCCTGGAGTGGGGCTACTCGCAGCGTCAAGAACTCCCTCTGGAGCATGACCCCCGTCACCTTGGACGCCCTCGCGTTGCCCGGCTTCAAGTCAGTCACCATCTGCCCCAACACTAGCGATGCCCGCTCGTCGGTAAGCTCCACCTTGGGCTATCCCCCGTTGGAAGAGGGCGCCGCCGTTGGCAACACCAGACGCGGATCGGCACGCTTAGCATCCATCATGGCCCATTTGAATCGAATGTTGTCGGCCCTCTTCCCGGTGCTCGAGATCGAGTTGGCCTTGCCGCATGCGACGAAATTAGCGCATCCGGAAACGTGCACCTCGCTGACACGGAGGAAGAAGAAATGGCGCAGGAGCGCCAGGAGGAGGACAGAGTTGGGATGGAGATGCAACGCTTGCAGCCCGTAGTGGTCGAGGACTTCATAAAAGAACTCGGAGAAGAGAGGAACCAACCCGACGGCAATGCTACTCGAGAAGAAGGGGAAGAAGGTGCTTCCCTCAGGCTCCGGCACGCCGGAGGCAAGCCAGAGCTCGGTCTCCCCCCACTCATTGCTCTCGCCCGCCGTCAGCAGGCGCACGGAGGCGAAGCCCTTATCCATGACGGTGGGGGCCTCAAAGGTCGGCTCATACCAAGCCGGTGCCGAGGAAGTCTTGACCTTGCGCGCCCCCATGGATTGCAGATGCAGGATGAGATTGGAGCAGATCTGGAGGCAGCGGTAGCAAGGAGCAAGAAGGGGATCTGGAGCGAGGCGAGAAAGAAGCAATGAAGGCGATAACTGCCTGCGCCAGCCTTTTGTCAGGTCAAGCAGTTGCCGAGGCAGCGTGGGGAAGCGGAGATGCCCACGTCCAATCAACCGCCACACGTCAACCGAGGCTGCAGGCTTTTGGGGCCCGCGGTGCTCCGTACTTGACCCTTGGCTTCGCCGCGAAGCCAAGCCAGAGCGCACCTTGGGCCCGGGGGCTACTGTCGGCGTTCTGGGAATGGGGGTCCCCAGACTTGCCTGCCTGCGGCCCATGGCGTGGCTAAGCCAGCAGGCCGTACGACCCATCTTCATCAACAAGGCATTCAAGACCCTCGCGAGGGGTCAAGCCTCGCGAGGCGGACGACGCAAGACCTCCTCAGGAGTGGCCTAGTCAGGCAGGCTCGCGAGGAGCGGAGATATCAAGGTGGGGCAAACCTCACGAGGCTCTCGTGATGTGAGCCATGACGATCGGCACCAGGCGGGCGCCAGGCGGGCGCCAGCGCGCGCAGCGTCCTTGTTTCCTCTTTGGTGTTAAGGAGGCCAGCGCAGGCGAGGAGTACCGAGGCATCAGGCAAAGGTTGCTATATTGGTGCAACGAGACCAAGACCAGGAGGACGGCAAGACAGAGGTCATCGTGGAGCCCAAGACGGCGTCACCACCAGAGCCTTTCGCAGGCGAAGACCACTTTTGTCAGGATAGCTTGTACTAGCTGTCCCCCTTCAAATTTGCCCGCCGTTGTTGGCTCCCTTCCCGCTCAATATTTGGGAAGAGGACCAGGGCCTATATAAGTAGAGCTAGCCACCACAGTAGAGGCATGGAGCAGTTCACCCAGCTCTCACCCACTAAGCCACCAAGCACAAGAACACCTCAACCTCAGGAGGCTGTTCTTCCCTCTGTACTGTTCATCATCAGCCCAAGAGGCAATCCACCACCACAAACTGGAGTAGGGTATTACACCACAACGGTGGCCCGAACCAGTATAAATCTTGTGTCTTTCTGTGTTGCGAGTTCGTCGAGTTCGTCCGCGAGATCTTATTGAGCTAGGGCGTAGATCGGTTGGAGGGAAAGACTTCGTGCGCACCCCAGTGTTCGAACCTTAAGGGTTTGCCGGAACCCCACATCCGACAATTTTAGTGTAAGATGGTTTTTTTGAACAAACACTTTGCGCGGTTAGGCACGAGTTACACGTATTTTGCAAGTTTACGAACAAAAATGACAGCGACATAGAATATCACATCCACCCCGCAGCTTAGATGATATGGTGATACGAGTTTTTACATCATTGGAACTGAGATCCAATGGCTTGGGAGTAGTCTTTGTAATTATGCGCAATTTCCAAACTCTCCAAGGTTTTTTTCCAAATAAAACAGTCAAGCCTCGTGTGTGCCGCTGCATCTTGTATCCAACGTCTCCCCATTGCTCATATTAGGTGCTCCCCGTAGCTCAATTAGCTGCTACGGTGATACGAGCATCTAGGTCGTATGATCTGTGATCAGATGCCACATGTGTAGTACTTGTACTTTCTGCCCAATTCCCAAACTCTCTCAGGCGTATATTGCAAAAACATTGAAACCTCCTACTGTGAGCTGTCAGATCTCCGTGAACTCGTATCACCATTGAATCTACGGTGCGGGAGCACCTCATATTCTCCCATGCGAGAAAACATCAGGTGCTCTCGCAGCTTGGATGGTACGGTGATACGAGCTTCGAGGTCATTTGATCTGAGATCCAATGGCATCTGAGCAGTATTTGTGCTTGTAAGCAGTGGCCGAACTCTTTGGGGGCTTTTCTGCAAAAAAACATTTGAACCACCGAGGAGTTGTTGGGTTACAAATCCAACGGCTCCATAGAGCTTGTATCACCAAAGCATCTAAGGTGTGGTAGCACATGATATTCTTACATACATGAGAATATGATGTTCTCCGTCATCTTAGATGCTACGGTGATACGAGCTTCGAGGTCGTTGGATATGGGATCCAAGGGCATCTGAGTAGTTTTTGTACAAATTGTGTGCAATTCTCAAACTCACTAAGGTTTCCTGTAAAAATATTAAGACATCTTGTGAGCTGCTATATCTCAGATCAACAAGCTCCAAGCAACTCGTATTAGCATATAGCATCTAAGGTGTGGGGGCACATGATATTCTCACGGGGAGGAGGGGGGTGCACAACCAATCGGTGTTTGGGAGGGTGGGGACAAATATAATCTAAACAATCCTAAACAGAGCTTCACAATTTTATCTAGGGTCGAGGGGTTAACCCCCGACAATCTACATAGCTCCGCCTAAACACAACATTTGCATGTACTGCAGTACTAGACTTAATATTCATGTTTCAGTTTCCTGTTCATTTTAAATATTGAATTGAGGACCATGCATGTGTTACATTTTACTCCCTTCGTTCCTAAATATTAGTATTTTTAGAGATTTCAAATGGACTGCCACATACGGATGTATATAGACATATTTTAGAGTGTAGATTCACTCATTTTGCTCTGTATGTAGTCACTTGTTGAAATCTCTAAAAGATTAATATCTAGGAACAGAAGGATCATTTTCGCATTCGTGTCATACATGCATGGTTTGGAAAAATAGATGCACTATACTTATTGGACTGATGTTGTGTTCGTGTGTGTGTGATCGTATGCTTGATACATACAAAGTTTTCTCACCACCATACCGTTCATCTTTTTAATTTGAATTTGCAACGCAAAACTTACTTGGGATACCATGAAATGTGAAATCCACGTTGAGATCACTATATCACAAACTCACTCTAATTCAAGAACTCGTCATAAATCAATTACCACGTTGAGATTACCATTTGCAAGGAAAATACGGGCATTGTAATAGACACAGATTCGTTCGGCAGTTTAAAAGATTCCTTTCATATTCTTTTTTTGAGGAATCCTTTCGTATTCTCGAATGGTAGGACCCAACGGCGTACCAGCCAGACCTTGGCTCATGTTGATCCTCAAAAAAAAATAACGGGCTCGAGTCCTTCTGGTGGCGTGCGTGGTACGCACATTAGCCAACCCCAACCAGTCGAGCCTCCGCGTTTCGAGTCGAAATATCTCGCGGCCAGAATTCCAGCCCTAGGAAATTCCCCTCATGTCCCCGGTCCATAATGACTACCGATGAACAATGGAGGGATGCTTTAGTAACTAGACAACATTACCTACCGTGCCGAGCATGGTTTAATTCCCTCGGTCGCCGCTACCAAGGTCACCCATCAACTGCATTGCCTAATACTACTACTACACCAGGATGAGCACAGAATTGAGCCCGTTTGTTCGTGACTACTAGTACTTGAGTTAATATATTAGGCAATGCACTGGTACGGAGGGATTATCCTTTTACTCTGCATATATAACTTGTCTGAAGTCTAACTAAGCAAAATGTTTGACCAAATCCTTTCTTAAGAAATACAACAGGAAAGATGTATCGCTTGAAAATTTATTGCATGATGCAGGTTATGATATTGTTTTGAATCCTGGATTTTAAATTTTAGAAAATCCAAAAGTGACCAGAAATTCATGATACTGAGCATGGTCACGTGATATGGCACAAATATTCCTACGTAATTTTTTCTTCAATTTGAGACAAGCTGCTTATGACAAGTTGCACAAATGAAGAGCCAAGGTATTTTGGAACAAAGACCTGTCATGTTAAGGCGAACACTTTCACTATTCAAACTGTTGGCGTTTACGTGCCGCCACGAGTCCCGCTTCTCATCGGCAGGTGCCGTCCGAGCAAGCGTGTGAGTCGACGGGAGGCGTGCAAGCAGACTGTTGCGCCGGTTGACAAGTAGGCGTGCGAGCAGACCGCTACGCAGGCTCACCGGGAGGCGAGCCCTTTGACCGGGCTCCGCCGCCGACCTTTGTCCCAACTGCTCCCACTTTTAATGTCGCCGGCGCCGCAGTTTAAAATCAACCCCACACTACCCGGTATCGCTACAATCTTCTCTCTTCCCCTCCGATTCTCCTGTCGTCTACCTCCAACCAGCCTGACCTAACCGTACGCCATGCCGCATCACGATGGTCTGCCCTTAGTCTTCCAGTTTCCTGAGGAAGACACCCAGCCGGAGTCTCAAGAACATAAGGTGCTTTGGGACGAGCTTCAACCGGCCTTGCGGGAAGACGCCGCGCCTGTCCCTGCTCCCGTTCCGGCTCCCGTCGCCCCGTCTGCGCCAGCGCCCATCCCCGCGGCATTGATGGGCTGGGAGCCGCACATTGTCACCGAGCTTGATGCCACGGGGTTCCATGAGGTCCCCGCCGACTTTCACGCGCCCGTGCACCTGCCAGTGCATGCGCCTGCGCGTGCACTGACGCGCACGCCCGTGCCGGTGCCCGTGCACCTGCCAGCGCATGCGCCTGCGTGCGTGCGCGCCCGTGCACACTAATGTCTCTGCCATGCAGTTGCCAGCGCCTGTCCCCGCGCGGGTGCCAGTGCCCCCCTCAGCGGCATGGATGGCCGCCGTCGATCGCTTCCTTGCACCAACGCTAGTCGCCTCCTCCCGCTAGTTGACTCGCTCCTGGAGACCGAAGTCCAGAACATTGTGGCCTTCCTTGAAGCTAGGGCCAACGTCCAGGAGTACGCCAACAACGGCGCAAGACACCGCCGTCGCCGTCGGTCAGTGGCCCGACGACACACAGAGCACGGCAGAGGAGCCGCTACCCACTGCAAGATGCCCCCGCCGCCGCCGCGTAATCTAAATTTGCCATGAAAAACATTCGGATTGCCATGCTTAAAATCCGAACGTTTATCATTTCCGTTTATTTTAGATTGATCGTCGTATGAATGTAAAGTCGGAGTCAGACTGAATGAAATCTAAGGTTTGATCGATTGAATGTTCTGCTAGAGCCATAGCAAATTAAATATAAAACATCATCAAGCCACATGTATTCCTTCTCATCCAATGACCTAGACTGCTTCAATGTCGAACGCTCAACACGTTTAGCGTGCAGTTAATTTCATGCCAAAAATAGTGCTGATCACATAATAACACGTAAATAATATCCTACTTAATATCCGCATACACTTAATATACTTCAAAATTAACGTGCAATGCACGTACACATTGACTAGTACTACTAGTACGTGAAACTGGTGCCGTAACTTGTGAACGCGTCCAGATATAGTCAACGGCAACATCGCCCGCGAGTTCTTCGTGTTTGCCCGTGCGTCTAAACGCACAAGGGGAGGAGAGAGATAGAGAGCACACATGGAACCCACCGGTAAGTGAAGGTGAATAGTACGTGCTAACGAGCCGGTCCCACTAATGTAGTAAAAATAATATTACATGTTATCCATTAAATAGGATGTGGTAATATAAAAACATTATATGCACAAAGGGGGGGTACAAGAAGCATTGCTGTTCTACATTTGTTGCCTATTGACGTGCGTCTTGAAGGCCCTGGTCGCATGTTCAATCCTCGTCCTTTATTTTTTAATTTGTATATGGGTCCAAATTTGTTTCATGACAGGTGGGGCCCTCGTTGTGTAGTTTGTAGCACTTTAATTTGTGGGTCGAAATTTGTTCCATTCCAGGTGGACTATCGGTGTGTAGTTTTGTAGCTTATTTTTAATAATTAAAAAGAACAACAGAGTATTTTGCAATAATACCATGGTGCGACATTGAAGGCGAGAAAGGACGTGAGAGAGAGCGATGACCGAGCTAGAGGGAAATCAATTGGGGGAGGTGCGGGGGTTGCAACGGTGTTTGGAGTAGTTGTGGGCCTAATGCCATGAAAATATAATCTAAACCCACCGGAATAAATGCCTACACAAATTAATCCAAGGTTGGAGTCCCCCTCGCAATGTAAATAGCTCTGGCTTTGCGAGGGATGGAGAGCTAGCTTCAATGTGTAGAAGATACGGCGTGAGAAAGCGAGGTCAATCGAGAGACATATAGATAGAGAGACAAAGTGAGTGTGGTCTGACATTCATTGAAAAGATATATATGCTCTCGAGAGATATTGTCTGATTGAGCTTTTGGGAAGAGTGAGGGCTGTAAGATAGAGCTTGAGAGATGATCCAGTCACAGACATGTAGATATATTTTGTGCGTGGGAGGAAGCAAGATCAATCGATTACATATATAAAGGGAGAGAGATTGAGCGAGTGTGGGTCATCGTGCGATCGAAAGAGGGAGACGGGTTGGAGAGAGTGACCTAGATAGACAATGTGAGTGAGAGAGTATACAATATGAATATGTCGAATTGGGCTCAAACATGGAGATATATCGTTTGTGTCCGAGAAAGGGCGAGGTCAATCGAGACATACAGAGAGAGAGAGAGATGGAGAGAGGGAGAGAGAGATTGAGCGAGCGTGGCCCGCCATGAGGTCGAAAGAGCGGGGCGGCTTGGATGGACTGACCTAGATAGACAATCTACGTGAGAGAGTATAGTGTGTCGATCGAGGCCCGAACAGGGAGATATATCATTTGTGTGTGAAAGAAAATGAGGTTAATCGAGACTTAGATAAAGAGAGCGAGATTGAGTGAGTGTGGCCCGCCGTGCGGAAGAAAGAGTGAGACAGTCTCGAGGAAGTGACCTAGATAGACAACATGCATGTGTGCGCACGAGAGGTTGGGGGGCTAGATAGGCAATGCATGTCTCTAGCGAGAGAGGGTGAGAGGGAGAGAGAGAGAGCTCGGCATGGGGTGCAATGGCGGGTGTGTGAGGTAAATACATTTGGTAACAGAGTGTAAAAAGGGGGTTGTGTAGTTGAGAGAGTTAGAGATCGAAACATGGTGAGAAAGAATGAACGTGTGTCGGAAACCGATAGCTTCCCAATGTGGTTACGAGAGGAAGATTGACCGATATAGGAAGTATGTAGCGTGTGTGCCGGGGGGGATGGGGCTAAAAACAACATTTGAATGTAGATAGTACGAGACTTAATATCGATGTTTCAATTCGGTGTACATTGTAAGATTTGAACTGAGGACCATGCATATGGGTAATTATTTCGAACTCATGCCATACTAGGGTTGGAATAGTTGACATTGACTCGATTGTTGTGCTATTTACTAGCAAGAGGCCCATGTGTTGCATGGAACAGCAAGATGCATTTATACGTCGGCTCACCGTTGGGACAGATGTCATCCACTCATTAGACCCAAAGCGCCTAGGATACGTCGACACGTGGCATGGCCCAACAGAGGCCCATTCCTGTGAAAAGGCCGGCCCGTTTGACTTGGTCAAAAGGTGGCGGGCCGGCCCATGGCAAGCCTGTTAACGGCCTGTTCGCATATAGCCCATTTACAGCCCGCTAACCCAGGGCCCCTTTATGGCCTATCCGAATTAGGCCCAGTAGCGTCATCTGGGCCGTCCAATATAATTCCGGCCCGTTTTAACTTCCGGCCCGTGTATGGCCCATGACGTCTTTCGGCCCATATGAGGCCCTTAGTAACTCTCGGCCCATTAACGGCCCGTGGTAAAACTGGCCCGTAATGAACAGTGTATCACTTTATACCCATTAACGGCATGTGGTGAAACTGGCCCGTAATGAACAGTGTATCACTTTATACCCATTAACGGCCCATTATTCCGTTGGGTCGTTTCCATCCCATGTTATCTTTCGTCCTTCTCAGGGCCCATTTATTCTTGGGCTCATTTCCATCATTCATTTACTTACGGCCCGTTACTGTCATTTCTGCTTGTGGGCCAAATTCAGCCCGTGGTTACAGTCGGCCCGTTTGTGGCCCGTTAATACGCTGGGCCATTTTCATAGCGTCATCAAATATGGCCAATTAACGACGGCCCGTTATGGTCAGCCCATGAACGGATGATTTCAACTCTAGCCCATTTACGGCCATAATGTGGTCTGTTATTGGCCCGTGTCTGGCCAACCGATGATACGGCCCGGAGAAGGCCCATTGATGATACGGCCCGTAGAAGGCCCATTGTGTCTACGGCCCGTATAAGGCCCATTGTTTCTACGCCCCGTAGAAGGCCCATTGTTTCTACAGCCCGTAGGAGGCCCATGTTAACTACAGTAAATATGTAGCCCATGGTTATTGTGGCCTAGTTTTTAAAAATAGGTTATTGCGGCCACTAGCAAACTGCGGAAAAAGAACTACACTGACTACAAGAAAACAAATAAACAAGGCAATAAGGAAATAAATTAGCAAGCAACTTACGCTAGGCTATCACGGCTATTACACATATTACATCCACTGGGCATCAAAGTTCGCCACCAGTGCAAATATAGGGAACAAAGCAGCATATAAACGCCACAGCAAAACAAGTCCAGAACTGAAACCACTTCAGAAGAGCTCAAGAAACAATATCTTGGGTACCCATAATGCTGGCAAGATGCTTAGCAAGCTTACTAACTTTCTCTTGTTTGGCGCTTAAATCCTCCAGCACTTGCTGTTGCACCAGAAAGTATGCATCTGAATTCTGCAGGGACTTCCTTAGTCCTTCGGCTTCCTGTCGCATAACATCTGATTGATGTCTTTCAACTTGAAGTTGAGAATCAAGAAGCCGAACTGATTCAGGCAGCGAGTTTGAAGAGCTGGTGCCAGCAGTAGTAGCCGGTAACTCGAACACTACATCAAGACAGGACTTTGGGGTTGTCTCAGTGTCTTCAATATAGTTTTTATCAGCTTTCTTGGAGACCAACAGGGATGTCTCACTATCTTGAATCTCATCTGCATTACTTCCTTTACCATTGCACAATGGGGTACTCTTCTCCAATATTTTATCCGCGTTCTAAAAGAGAAACAAACAAACACATCACAGGTTTACAATGTAGTATATGAAACTCATTTTGGTAAACCAGTTCAGTAGTAAGGTGGATAGGATAACAGCTTGAAACAAACATATATCTATGTAGTATGGTCACTGTATGTGTCGGTGTCAAAACCGGCGGATCTCGGGTAGGGGGTCCCGAACTGTGCGTCTAAGGCAGATGGTAACAGGAGGCGGGGGACACGATGTTTACCCAGGTTCGGGCCCTCTTGATGGAGGTAATACCCTACTTCCTGCTTGATTGATCTTGATGATATGAGTATTACAAGAGTTGATCTACCACGAGATCGTAGAGGGTAAACCCTAGAAGCTAGCCTAGGGTATGATTGTTGTTGTCCTACGGACTAAACCCTCCCGTTTATATAGACACCGGAAGGGGCTAGGGTTACACAGAGTCGGTTACAAGGGAGGATATCTATGTATCCGTATCACCAAGCTTGCCTTCCACGCCAAGGAGAGTCCCATCCGGACACGGGACGAAGTCTTCAATCTTGTATCTTCATAGTCCAACAGTCCGGCTAAAGTATATAGTCCGGCTGTCCGAGGACCCCCTAATCCAGGACTCCCTCAGTAGCCCCTGAACCAGGCTTCAATGACGATGAGTCCGGCGCGCAGATTGTCTTCGGCATTGCAAGGCGGGTTCTTCCTCCGAATATTCCATAGAAGATTTTGAACACAAGGATAGTTTCCGGCTCTACAAAACAAATTCCACATACCACCGTAGAGAGAATAATATTTCCACAAATCTAATCTGCTGACACATTCGGCGGCATGACATCATACCACGGCCCGGTCATCATTTGAACCGTTTTTCTCAACCATCCACTGCACATATTGCGAGGCGGTTTTCTTGGCACGTCTTGTCGAAGCAGAGATCATGTCCCCTTATCACGGGATTCTCATCAATACGGGTGTGGGTAACCCAACCGCGCCATCAATTATGGCGCTTGGGGAATAAGAGGTTTTACTAGGCAAGTGGGGAGGCGCAGAATCCCTGCTGCCTTTATAAGGGGATAAGGACTCCCTTTCGCACCCACGCTTTGTCCTTCCCAATCCATTCCCCTCCGCTCAAGCTCCAGCGCCCAAGCGTTCATCTTCTCTGCCCACAAAGGCCTTCCGAAAATGTCCGGATCCGGAGCAGGAGGCAAATGGATGGCCTCTACCGTCCGGGAGAAGGATATCAAAAAGCTTCGGGAGGCCGGGTATTTGGCCAAGAAAATCAGCCATCGTCTCCCGACGGCGGGACAGATCGTTCCTACCCCGGAACCCCACAAGAGGGTTGTATTCCTCCCTCACTTTGTCCGCGGGCTAGGGTTTCCCCTCCACCCGTTCGTTCGCGGCATCATGTATTATTATGGGATCGATCTGCACGATCTGTCCCCTAATTCCTTCCTCAACATCTCGACATTCATTGTCGTGTGCGAGGCCTTTCTCCGCATCTCGCCACATTTTGGCTTATGGCTGAAGATTTTTAATGTGAAGCCCAAGGTACTGTGTGGCGAGCACGCCGAGTGCGGGGGCTCTATGGTGAGCAAGAAGCCCAACGTTATATGGCCAACAGGCACCTTAAACGATTCTGTCAAGGAGTGGCAACAACAGTGGTTTTACATCACCGAGCCGCACGGCACAGAATGGGCCGCTACTCCCGAGTTTCGATCCGGTGTCCCCTGCAGCTCAGATCCTGGGTCAAGAAGGGCCTGAACTGGTCCTCGTCCGATGAATTGTCGATGCTCCAGATGCGTGTTAGAGATATGGGAGACAAGAACATAGAACTTGTCAATGTGGTCCAGGTGATGTTAGTTCGCCGGATCCTGCCTTGTCAACACCGGACTTGCAATCTATGGGAATTCGATCCGGCCAAGCACCAAACCTTGCGGGAGCTTTTCGGCTCCTCGCACAAGGACATCTGGAAGGTGCTTTTCAAGTCCAGCAAATGATGGCCGGACTCCGCCAAAGACCGTGGGTACCAACTGTCCCGCCCTGCAAGTTCGGTGAGTAATCGTACTTTTTGCCCACATAACCCAAGGGAAGCGCCTAATGTGCTTTCCATAATTCTCCTAGGGCTAGACGAAGAAGGCGGAGCAGATCCATTGTGCGGCCCCGCTGCCCGAAGAACCGGCCATCCCACTTCTGACGAAGATGCTGGTCCCGGCGCCTTACAAGGTGCCGAAGAAGACGGCCGAGAAGGAGGCCAAAAAGACCCGGGGCGGCCTTCATCGCCGCGGCACTTCGAACACAATATCCGAAGGCTCTGATGCCCGTTCCGCCTCCGAAGAGGACAAGGAGGAGGAGGAAGATGAATCCCCTGCGGGGGAAAGAAAGAAGAGGACGACCTCCACACACTTGGAGGCCGAGTCGCCCAAAAGGGGAGAAGCTCCTCTCCCGGAGGAGTCCGCTGCCGCCACCGACAGCGGCCCGGTGTGGGACCCCAGGGCCCAGCCCCTGGTGAACCCGTGAGTATATACAGTCCGAACATGCTTATGCGTCCAGACTCATCATGGCGTAATATTTTAACCTGAGCCATATGTTTTATAGTCCGGCGAGGTCCCGTACCGAACAATCCTCATCAGAGGATTCGCTGAGCTCGGATGCTATGGAAAGTGGGATGCCCCCGAAGGCCCCTTCTTTCGAACAAGTGAATGCCACCGAGGCTTCGTCCCAGAGGGACCCCGACCCAGGAGGAGAGGGAAAGACCGTGAAGGCGGTGCCTGGAGGTCAAACTTCAGGGGCCAAACACATGGGGGAGCAGATTCCCATGGGAGCTGACAACGGGGGCCATCTTGAATTCAGCTCCCAGCCGGATGCAGTTCCGGAGACCAATACGGTTCCAGAATCAAGCAGGTGGCCTCTCTCAGCTGGAGGGGGTATACCGGCAACCTCTGTCCAACTAGAGGCGTTGGATGCTTTGTTGGTGGCGCTGAAGGGCGCCTCCATCGTCGATGAACACCGTGCCCTTATGGGTGCGGTGATTGAGAAGATTCAGTCTGCAGAGAGTGGACTGAATGGAGCTTGTATCAGCCTTATAAAAGGTTTTGAGGTATGTTTTTCGAAGAGTGTCATAGTATGGATAGTAGCCCCTGATACACTGTTCGGTGAAAGAAGAAACCGGACAGAGGATCAAATTTATGTTCGCAGGAAGACTCATTGAATGACATCTATTTCTCTTCTGTTATAAGCAGGCGTCTGTAGCGGCTGCTGCCTCCCATACTGCAGAAGTCTCCAGACTGAATCAAAGTCTGGAGCGGGCCAAAGAAGAACTTGGCCAGTTGAAAATGCAGTTGGGAGATAAACAGGGTATGCACAAGTCTTGTTCGCGTTTAGTGCGATCAAATTTTCAGTATTATAGAATGTGTTCCCTGATTTTCTCTAGGGATGATAACCGAAGTCGAGGCTCTTAAGAAGGCTGTGGCCAAGGCCGAGGAAAAGGCAGCCGCAGAGCAGGCCCTCCGTGAGAAGTACGAGGCCAGGGTAATTAAAGCTGAGCAGGAGCTGCAACAGGCCGTGAAGAAATGCAAGACCTTGGAGCAGAGTTTAACGGAGAAAGAATCCGAACTCACCAAGGTGCATCAGGCCGCGAGCGATGCCCCGGGGGAAACCCAAAGCGGCCTGTAGGGGATCCAAGAGGCGAGGAAGATCGCGGCGGGTAAGGCTTTCTCCTTGTAAAGCAAATTTTTGAGGAGAAAATTATGTTTCTGATTTTGAATTTGGATTTCTCCAGGGGTGTTTGCGGAGCTGCCCCGCAGCATAGCGGATGCCGCCCAATTCTACCGGGCCGAAGAAAGGAACACTGCGGATAAGCTCTTCTGGTCGCAGTATTTGGCACCGAATTATCCGGTGCCTTTTGCCGATCAACTGAAACAGCTGATCGAAGTACATAAGGCGGCGGAACTGGCCATGAAGGATTTTATTATCCGGTTATGGCACGCCGAGCTGATTCCAAGCAGCTACTTCGGGCTCATGAAGTGGCTTGTAAGCGCTTGCCCCCGACTTGATGTCATCAAGCGGTCGGTCTGCATAGAGGGTGCGCGAATGGCCTTTGCCCGCGCAAAGGTGCACTGGGGGAAGATGGATGCGGAGAAGCTGATGACCGAAGGGCCGCTAGAGGGGAAGGAGCACCGCAAGCCCGAATTATATTATGAAAATGTCCTTAAATGATCCTACCTTGCAGCGGAGCTATGTACCAAGGACATTATATTTCCATGAATGCAAATCATGTTGTCCTTTGTAAATGTCTGAACAGGGTCATTTATACTATTTATTTCCTGTTATATAAAAGTTTACCCTCCTGTGCGGCCGTTTTATATGTTAAACCTGAGAGTTGGCCAATCATCGGCTTCTGTCCCCACGTAAGAAGTACGGGGGTGTTCGGGATAAACCTGTGTGCTCTTTATCCCAGTTTTGGGTCCTCCGAAGGAGGTGCTCAGCACAACGAACCAGGCAATCGGACTATAGGGCTTTATCACTCTCACTTAGCCATAGGAGCTTTAGTAAGGTAGGCGCAGCCCCTGGTGTTCGGAATACCGTACTAGGGGCTCTATAAGCACCTGATCAGAGAAAACCCGATCCATTGCACGCTGCATTGGTTATGGTATTATGCAGGAGAAATCCTTAAAGACTTTATGACCTCTCGAACAGCTGACCAGCTCTCGCCGTATCATGACAGTCAGTTTTCGGCTTTCTCTACTGAGGTCCTCGTCCGGAAGAACCGGGACACAATCGCAGTAGTTCTCCCAGTGCTACCTTAGCCGATATAGCGGAACGTAAGGTACCAAAACATGGGAGCCGGGCAAACCCAACTATTGACCCAAGACATGATTCGGAGCTGATGCATATAATGCTATAAGTTCGGGGTGCCGAACTTCCCCGAAGGTGTTCGGACTTTATTGCCGTGCTGTGGGTAAAACGAAGCCCCTGGCACGTTTTAAAGGCATATCGCGGTGTACGGATGCCACTCGACAAAAGAGCTTTAATAAGAAATGAAAGCAGGAAAGCGTCATACAAATCCACATATTTTATTTGAATAGTACATCGATGTGTATAAGACAGGTAATAATGGAAAAGAAATATGACTGTGGCACCTGCTGAGACCAGGGAAGATGAAGCTGCGTGCGGATCCGGAGTATAGTCGGATGGTCATCGCGGGGAACATCTAAGGATTCGCTTGCGCGTTCGGGCTGCCTCCATATTGCCCGTCCTAGTCAACGCAAAGGTGTGCCTGCAAATGAAATGTAAGAAATGTTTGTGTGCCGGAGAGCGGTTGAGCCGCTGTATGCGGCCTATCTTGGCCTTCGCCGGTGTGTTTAATTGAGCTCTGGACGAGCCGGGCTATGCTGCCGCGAAGTAGTTCAAAGTCCTTTGGCGGTATCTGGGAGCCTGGCCGTCGACTCGAGGTTCGGCTGCAAGGTGCTGCTCATTGCTTCTGCTGTTAAGGCAGCGGTGTACTTGTTGCTGCTGGAGGAAAGGTCGGCCTTGCTCTTAACCGTGATGACACCGCGCGGACCGGCCATCTTGAGCTTACAGTAGGCATAGTGTGGTACCGCGTTAAATCGAGCGAACGTGGTTTGTCCGAGCAGTGCCTGATAATCACTGCGGAAGGGGACGATTTCGAAGGTTAACTCTTCGGTGCGGTAATTGTCTGGTGATCCGAAGACTACCTCAAGGGCAATGGAGCCTGTACAACTGGCTTCCACACCTGGTATAATGCCTTTGAAAGTGGCTGTAGTGGGTTTGATCATCGAATGATCGATGCCCATCTTGCGCACTGTGTCCTGATAAAGCAGGTTTAGGCTGCTGCCTCCGTCCATAGGGACTCGTGTGAGGCGGAACCCGTTAATTATTGGGTCAAGGACTAGTGCGGCTGGATTGCCCTGATTGGCGCTGACCGAACGATCTGCGTGGTTGAAGGTGACCGGCCCTAGTTTATATTGTGTGACGGCTGGTTCCGTTAGGTCGGCATCCCTAGGGGTGCGTGTCGGGTCCGGTTTGGGAATTTGGGTGGTGTTTACCACGTTCACCGTTTGAATTTGCGGGGGAAATTTCTTTTGCCCTCCTGTGTTCGGTGATCTGGGCTCTTCGTCACCATCATCGCTTTGAGACCCCCCTTTATTGTTTTTGGCGCCTGCCCTACCGTCTTGTTTGAAGACCCAGCATTCTTTGTTAGTATGGGTGGCTGGCGTCCCTGGGGTGCCATGAATTTGGCATTGACGATCGAGTATGCGGTCCAGACTGGACGGACCCGAATTGTTATTTTTGAGGGGCCCTTTCCGCTGACCGGGCTTTGAGCCACTAAACCCGGCATTAACTGTCGTATCTTCGGCATTTTCACCAAGTTTGCGGCGCTTGTGTTTGTTGCGTCGTGGTTTGCCGTTGCTATCCCTGGCCTCTGATGAGCCAGGTTTGCTTGCTGTGTTGTTACTACGAGCCAACCAGCTATCTTCGCCCGCACAAAAGCGGGTCATAAGTGTTGTGAGGGCTGCCATGGATTTTGGCTTCTCTTGACCGAGGTGCTGGGCGAGCCACTCGTCACGGATGTTATGCTTAAATGCCGCTAAGGCCTCTGCATCCGGACAGTCAACAATTTGGTTCTTCTTAGTTAGGAACCGGGTCCAGAATTTCCTGGCCGATTCCCCTGGCTGCTGAGTTATATGACTTAAATTGTCAGTATCCGGCGGTCGCACATAAGTGCCCTGGAAATTGTCCAGGGATGCATCTGCCAGGCTCTCCCAACTTCTGATGGAGTTTGCCGGCAAGCTATTCAGCCAATGCTGAGCCGGCCCTTTGAGTTTTAGCGGGAGGTACTTGATGGCGTGTAGATCGTCCCCGCGGGCCATGTGAATGTGGAGGAAGAAATCTTCTATCCATACCGCGGGGTCTGTAGTACCATCATATGATTCAATGTTCACGGGTTTAAACCCTTCTGGGAATTCATGATCCATTACTTCATCGGTAAAGCATAGGGGGTGTGCGGCGCCTCTGTGCCGGGCTATGTCACGACGCAGTTCATACGAGTCTTGTCTGCTGTATTCGGCCCGGACGGACTTGCTTTTAGTGTATCCGGCGTGACGATCACCGTCACGCGTTGGGGCGCGACCCCGTGATCCATAAATCGATCTTGTATGCCCTGCTTTGTTTTTCAATGCGTCTCGCAGGTCCCGCGTGTTGCCCAGGGCCTTGGTGTTTTTGTTTGCCTTGGCGACGGGGTGCTGGCTGGACTTCGGGCTGATATGCCCCTCTGTCTCGGCCACGAGGTGGTCGATCAGCCGCATCATACGCTGGTAATGTAGGTTTTAATGCTTCCTCCTCGAGTTGGGGTAGCAACCTGCGTTTTGGGTAACTCTTGGTTGGGCCTTCGAGTTCGTATTCCTCGGCCGCCAGGACTTCAGTCCATCGATCCGCTAAGAGATCTTGATCAGCTTGAAGCTGTTGTTGCTTTTTCTTCAGGCTGTTTGTTGTGGCTACAAGCCGGCACTTGAAGCGCTCCTGCTCGACGGGATCCTCAGGCACGAGATATTCTTCATCGCTGAGGCTCATCTCGTCTTCGGAGAGAGGCATGTAATTGTCATCCTCTGATTCTCCGTCTGCTGCCTGTCCTAGAGGACTAGCTTGTTCATCCTCCCACTCGAATTCCGGCTAGAGGGGATTATCATCGTCTTCGGCACTATCCGGAGCGTTATTGTCTCTTGTGCTGGTATCGCTGCTTTTGCTATGGCGGGACTTAGAGCGGCGCCGCTGACGTCGGTGCTTGGATTGCTTTTAGGAGGGATTATCCTCCGCTGTGTTGTCGCCATCGCCTTCTTTGCGAGTGTCCACCATGTATATGTCATACGATGAGGTGGCAATCCAGCGCCCTGTGGGCGGTGGTTCTTGTTCGTCTCCTGCATCGTCGTCCATACCGTCGATGTCTTCGGAGCCGAAGTCGAGCATGTCGGTTAAATCATCAAAAGTGGCTACTAAGTGGGTGGTGGGTGGGGAGCGAATTTCTTCGTCGTCCGCATCCCATTCAAGCCGGACATAGTTCGGCCAAGGGTCTCCTGACAGGGAGAGAGACCTCAACGAGTTTAGCACGTCCCCAAAGGGTGAGTGCTGAAAGATATCCGCGGAAGTAAACTCCATGATCGGTGCCCAATCAGATTCGATAGGCATGGACACAGGCGGCTCGGAGCCCATGGCCGGGGACGAATCCAATGGTTTGGCAACACGGGTCTCGTAGGAGGTGAAGCCAGTATTCGGCTCTATCGCCACTGAGTGTGCAGCCTCCGTGGTGGGGTCCATCCACCCGTCCTCAGATGGCGCGATTTGTTCCGGATTGAGGGCCGGAGCGGTTGCAGGTGTGATCTCCCGAACACTGTCCGACGGCAGAGTTAAGTCATGCTCGTCGTGATTGTGCGGCGCACCTGGCATGGGCTCGAATCCGTCGAAGATCAAGTCTCCGCGGATGTCGGCGGTATAGTTCAAGTTTCCAAACCTAACCTGTAGCGACCAGACCTCAAACAGTATGTGCTGCTGTGCACAAGTGTCATCCCTGGATCAGTAATGCTGACACGCACAGTACTTGGAGGATTTATAATAGAGTAGCAATCACACACTTATTACATCGAGTATCTCAAGAGAGGAATAAGTATGTAAATATGGCTTAAGGCCATCTAAATACGATAACGGCGGAAGACTTGCAAGATAAGTGAGTGCATCAACTCCAACGGCATCACTGAGTATAAGACCACGACCTAAGGCATCTTACTCGTCGTCTGAAAAGTCTGCAACATGAAACGTTGCAGCCCGAAAACGGGTCAGCACATGGAATATGCTGGCAATGTAACACATAGAGAGTAATGAACAAAATAATGCTATACTACATGCATATATGGCTGGTAGAAGGCTCTATGGTTACAGTTTTGCGAAAAGCCAATTTTTCCCTACAACAAAGGAATAAATTTTTATTTAACTATCATGGTGGTTGTTAAACATTGAGAATGGTTGACAGCATTCTCAATCCCAATTAAGTATCATCATTAACCCAACAAAATTAATTAAAGTAACATGATGAGATTCACATGATAATCCAGATACTAGATACTCAAGATGTCCATAACCGGGGACACGGCTAACCATGATTAGTTTATACACTCTGCAGAGGTTTGTGCACTTTTCCCCACAAGACTAGATCGCCTCCGCTTGATTCTCGCACTACATGATGTTTGAGAAATGGATGACCGAGACACAGTCTTTCAGAAACAATAACTCTTTACTCTGGGTGGATAGTTACACCTACTTTCCCCTACATCTGCTAGCCCACCTCTTCAAGAGATCATGTAACCTACTCAACTATGCTAGAGCCCATAATAGCTTGTGGCTGCACACGGAAGTTTCTATCATGAATAATCTCATGATCTCTTTGAACCTGGGTGGCGGTCCAAAAGAAAAACAGGCAATCCTGGAATACCCAGGTACCTCAATCCACCCAGATATGAGTTTTAGTTGCCACCTTAAGGTTAACCATTGATTAACAATCTCACATCTGTCATGGTAACACTCAAACCCAATCCACATCTACTAGCATAGCATAGCAATATGAGCGAACGTAGAAGTAACTCCCAAGGGTTTTGATAAAAAAACAGGTGATAGGTACTACCTCAACTACTTCCCAATTCCCACAGTTTAATTAGATCCTAACCATGCAATGTTTGAGGGTTGATCTAATGCAATAAAACTGGGTAGTAAAAGAGGTATGATCAAAGTGTTACTTGCCTTGCTGATGATCCGTGAAACCTAGAGATTCGAAGTAGCAAGCGGCGCACTCTGGGTACTCTATCGCAAACAAACAAGCATACAATAAGCACTCATCTAATGCACAGGTAAAACTCAAATAAAGTAATAACCAGATAGTTCAACTTAAGAACTCCGGTTGCAAAAAGAATCAAATCAAACAAAGCAACGAAAGTCAAACGGCGAAAGAAACAAGCTTCGTTTACTAATCTGGATCTAAGTCAAATTTTACAGTAGCAAAAACTTGTTTGAGTAGGTTAGACGGAAAGAGAATTTCGAGACGAAACTCTAGGCGCTTGAATCGCCTGATTCCGATAAACGAGCGAAAAGATAAACTAAAACAAAAAACAGATCAGAAATCGCGATCTGGGAAAATCGCAGATAATCGGACGAAAAATAAAACTGACGAACAGTTAAACGAACGGACGTTCGTTAACTGCGACTATCCGGCGAACACGTTCGTTAAACCGAATGGATCGGCGAACGTTCACTAACTAACCAAACCGAAAAAATAAACCGATCTAATAAAAAAATAAACCGAGGCGGTTTTTGAAAAAAAAACGGACGGTCGGCGGCGGCTACCTCGTCGGGGCAACTCCGGCGGGCCTCGGGACGGGCTCCGGCGGGGCTCGGGGGGTGCGGCGAGGGGCGGCGGGGCTCGGGGAGGCGACGAGCGACGTCGAGGGTTGGCGGGCGGTGGCGTTCGGGCTCCGGGCGGCGAGCTCCTTCTGCGGTGGCGACTCGGCTCCGGCGTCGGCGGCTTCGGTCGAGGCGGGGAACGGGGTGAGGTGAGGGCGGCGGCGGGGTGGGGAGTATATATGAGGGGGGGTGCTGCTTTGGGGGAGGGGCAAGGGGCGGCGGCGACGAGTGGGACTCAGGCGGCGGCGGTCTCCAGGTCGGGGACGGCTCGGGCGGCGGGCTGGGCCGCGCGGCTGGGCTTCGGCCCAGTCGGCGCTCGCGCGTTTAAAAAAAATGATTTTTCCGATCCTAAAAAAACGTAGAAAAATAAATAAAATTCCAAAAAAGCCATAACAACTTTTCGCCGTCTAATTAAAATAATTAGAACGGGATGAACATTTTCTTGGCCCAAAAATGCAGTTTTGAAAACGTGCAATTTTTCTAATGCAAATAAAATTGCAAATAAAATCCGAATAAAATCAAATATTTGATTTTAATATTTTTCCTCCAGTATTTCAATTATTTTGGAGAAGTCATATTTTTTCCTCTCATATATTTTAATACGAAATATTTTTCGGAGGGAAAAATAAATTAAACCAAAAATCCTCGTTTCATTATTTGATAAAAGTCAAATATGAAAACCGGGAAAATCCCCAACTCTCTCCGAGGGTCCTTGAGTTGCTTAGGATTTTCGAGGATTTGCCAAAATGCAATAAAATATGCTATGCAATGATGATTTAATGTATAACATTCCAAATTGAAAATTTGGGATGTTACAGACCTACCCCCTTAAGATGAATCTCGCCCTCAAGATTCGGGTTGGCTAGGAGATAGGTGAGAGTGGTTCTTCCGTAGATCTTCCTCTCGCTCCCAGGTGGCTTCGTCCTCGGTATGGTGACTCCACTGAACTTTGCAAAACTTGATAACCTTGCTGCGGGTGACTCGGCTGGCATACTCAAGAATCTTAACTGGTTTCTCCTCATAGGTCAAGTCAGTATCCAGCTGAATCGCTTCCCATGGCACCGTATCTCTCAGTGGTATCTCAGCCATCCCTGCGTGGCACTTCTTCAACTGGGAAACATGAAATACATCATGAACTCCTAACAATCCTTCAGGCAATTCCAGTTTGTAAGCAACTTCTCCCATACGCTCCAAAATTTTGTATGGTCCTACAAAACGTGGCAATAACTTTCCTTTAACTCCAAAGCGCTTAACTCCTCGAAGTGGTGATACTCGTAGGTAAACTCTGTCTCCAACTTCATGAACTGTCTCCTTGCGTTTAGAATCCACATAACTCTTCTGCCTGGACTGGGCTACCTTGAGCCAATCGCGAATCAATTTCACCTTCTGTTCTGATTCCTTAATCAAGTCTGGTCCAAACAACTGGCGGTCTCCAACTTCGTCCCATAACAATGGTGTTCTACACCTCCTTTCGTATAAAGCTTCGAAGGGGCCATCTTCAAACCGGTTTGATAGCTGTTGTTGTAAGAAAACTCTGCATACGGAAAATTGTCGTCCCAACTAGATCCATAATCTAGCGCACAAGCTCTCAGCATATCTTCCAAAATCTGATTGACTCTCTCGGTCTGTCCGTCTGTCTGTGGGTGAAAGGATGTACTGAACTCTAGCCTGGTACCCAAAGTTTCATGTAACTGATTCCAAAACTTTGAAGTAAATTGGGTTCCTCTATCTGATACAATGGTCCTCGGAACTCCATGCAGACATACGATCCTGGTCATGTATATCTTTGCCAACTCAGCACTGGTGTAACTGGTCTTCACTGGGATGAAATGAGCTACTTTCGTCAAATGATCGACTACAACCCATATTGAGTCATAGCCTGAACGAGTCCTGGGCAATCCCGTGATAAAATCCATGCCTAGTTTATCCCATTTCCATTCGGGTATCGGCAATGGCTGTAGCAATCCTGCTGGCTTCTGATGCTCTGCCTTCACTCTCTGACACACATCACAAACTGCTACATACTCTGCAATATCCTTCTTCATTCAGGTCCACCAGAAAGTATCCTTCAAATCCAAATACATCTTGGTATTTCCTGGGTGAATCGAATACGGTGAATCATGGGCCTCTTGCCAGATCAACTTCCTGATCTCCGGATCATTGGGCACATAAACGCGGTCCTCAAACCATAAGGTATCGTGCTCATCCTCACGAAATCCCTTGGCTTTTCCTTTACTCATCCTTTTCTTTATCTCGTCAATTTCCTTGTCTGTCTTCTGAGCTTCCCTGATCTTTTCCATCAAGGTAGACTGAATCTCCAACGTTGCTAAATAGCCTCTTGGAACTATCTCCAAACATAGCTCGCGAAGATCCTTGGCTAATAATTTCGGTAACTCTCCGGTCATGAGTGTGTTGACATGGCTCTTGCGGCTCAACGCATCTACTACTACGTTAGCCTTCCCGGGGTGATAATGCAATCTCATATCATAATCCTTAATGAGCTCCAACCATCTCCTTTGCCTGAGATTCAACTCCTTCTGCGTGAAAATGTACTTCAAACTCTTGTGATCCGTGTACACCTCACAGTGGTTTCCGACGAGAAAATGTCTCCATGTCTTCAACGCATGTACTACGGCTGCTAACTCCAAATAATGGGTGGCATAATTCCTCTCATGGGGTTTAAGTTGTCGTGAAGCATATGAAACAACTCTTCCCTCCTGCATTAGCACTGCTCCAAGTCCTCGACGTGAAGCGTCACAATATACTTCATAATCCTTGCATTGATCTGGCAGAATCAACACTGGTGATGTAACCAAACGTTTCTTCAACTCTTGGATACTAGCTTCACATTCCTCAGTCCAATTGAACTTGGTGTCCTTCTTTAACAGCTCTGTCATGGGCTTAGCAATCCTCGAGAAATTCTCAATGAACCTCCGGTAGTATCCTGCAAGTCCAAGAAAACTCCGGATTTCTCCAACTGACGTGGGTGATTCCCAGCTTGTTACTGTGTCGACTTTGGTGGGGTCTACTGCTATTCCTTCTCCGGATATAACATGTCCGAGGAATCCAACTTCCTTCAGCCAAAACTCACATTTGCTGAACTTGGCGTATAGCTGATGTTCTCTGAGCTTCTCAAGTACCAAACACAAATGCTCCTTATGCTCCTCTTTGTTCTTTGAGTAGACCAAAATGTCATCAATGAACACTACGACGAACTTATCCAAAAACTCCATAAACACTTTGTTCATCAGGTTCATGAAATAGGCAGGTGCGTTAGCAGACCAAATGACATAACGGTATACTCATATAGCCCATACCTGGTGGTAAAAGCCGTCTTAGGTATATCCTGCTCTCGAATCTTCAACTGATGGTATCCTGATCATAGATCGATCTTGGAAAATACCTTAGCACCTTGTAATCGGTCAAACAAATCATTGATCATCGGCAGTGGGTACTTATTTTTGATGGTCACTTCATTCAATCCTCGATAATCAACAACCATCCTCAACGATCCATCTTTCTTCTCCACTAGAAGTACGGGTGATCCCCAAGCTGAAGAACTTGGGCGAATATAGCCTTTATCCAGTAACTCCTTAATCTGCTTCTTAATTTCCTCCAAATCCTTAGCGGGCATCCTGTACGGTCTCTTAGATATCGGTCCTGTGCCTGGCAAAAGTTCAATCAAAAACTCTATGTCTCTATCTGGTGGCATGCCTGGCAACTCTTCTGGAAATACATCCGGGTAATCCTTCACCACTGGTACTTCTTCCTGTACAACTACTGATAAGGAATTTACTTGAGTCCTCTTCGGCACATGCCGGGATACATACTTAATCCTTCTTCCTTCTGGGGTGGTAAGCAAAATCGTCTTACTGGCGCAATCGATGTTTCCCCCATACATTGATAACCAATCCATGCCTAATATCACATCCAATCCTTGCGACTCCAAAACTATTAGGTCTGAGGGGAAAACATGCCTACCTATGGCCAATGGCATCTGAAAACATCCTTGGCTTGCCATATACTCTGCTCCTGGCGAGGTTACTAACATAGGTGTTCTGAGAACTTTGGTGGGCAACTTAAACTTATCCACAAATCCATTCATACATATCAAGGGGATTCAACCTCAAGAAACGGGCTAAGTGATCAACAGGTGGTGGTGGTGGGTTGTCGTTGTTGTTGTTGTTGTTGCCTTGGTTCTGTACTAACACTTGCATCAGGGCATTCTGCTGCTGAATCAACTGAGTGATCTCCGATGGGAAAACAAATCCGGTGTCGCGTCTCGAAGGCATCTAATAGGTTTAGAAAAGATGAGAATTTAGAATAGAATGAGGTCTAGAGAGAAAACACTACCCATATGCTCATGAGACAAACACAATCAATATCACTCAATCAAACAAGGCATACAATCGATCTAACTATCGTTACAAAGTGCTCGGACTATACTATATACATGGAGAATACTACTACTGATATGGTGGTCTACTAGAAATTTTGATCGGTTAAAGACTCCATGATATCTGCTCCCGCTTCATCAACAAAGTCATCTTCACTGGGGTCCGAGTTGGTGTTGTCGATGATGATGTAGTTATCCGGGCAAGTAGAATCGTCATCTCCTCCTCCTGGTGCTGGGTCTCCCATGAATACTCCGATCTTCTTTATCAGGTCGTCGTTCTTCCTCACTAGTGCGACGATTTCCTCCATATAATCCTCGCGTGTAGCCTTGAGTTCTTCCTCCAACTCCGTGATCTTGGTCAATGCCTTCTTCAGATCTATCATGTCTGCGCACATCTGGTTCTCCTGGCGACGAATGTGTTGGTTTTGCTCCTGGATGAAAGCTGCAATTGATCCATCCTTCTTGGTGCTGATCATCTCCCATTGCTCATCCCGGCGTCCACAAATCTGATAAATAGTATCCTTAAGCTCCCTGTGGTAGACTTCTCCAATGCGACCCATAGAAATGTGGGCTGCCATGCTCTTCCCTAAACTCCAGGTTGGTGCTTCAAAGGAAAACTCTATAGGCTCAGTGACTGGCGTAAATGTCCTTCCTGGAACTTGAACTTGAATCTTCCAGCGCTCCTCTTCGAGTAGTGTGGCGTTGTAATTCCTGGTGAAGCTTGGTATTCCGATGTTCAGGTACTTAGTGACTTCCTTCAAGTGTCGTCCAAAAGGTGTATCTTCATCTGGTTGCATGAACTTGTTCCTTGCATCCGCCATTCCTAAAAGAGTAGAAAGTGGAGAGGAGTCAGAAATGAGAAGAGAGTAGTGTTCTAGGGGTTAAGCTTAGTGGTCGTGTCCTACAGTCAGTGTGTGCTCTGATACCACCTTTTTAGCGACCAGACCTCAAACAGTCTGTGCTGCTGTGCACCAGTGTCATCCCTGGATCAGTAATGCTGACACGCACAGTACTTGGAGGATTTATAACAGAGTAGCAATCACACACTTATTACATCGAGTACCTCAAGAGAGGAATAAGTATGTAAATATGGCTTAAGGCCATCTAAATATGATAACAGCAGAAGACTTGGAAGATAAGTGAGTCCATCAACTCCAACAGCATCACTGAGTATAAGACCATGACCTAAGGCATCTTACTCGTCGTCTGAAAAGTCTGCAACATGAAACGTTGCAGCCCGAAAACGGGCCAGCACATGGAATATGCTGGCAATGTAACACATAGAGAGTAATGAACAAAATAATGCTATACTACATGCATAGATGGCTGGTAGAAGGCTCTATGGTTACAGTTTTGCGAAAAGCCAATTTTTCCCTACAGCAAAGGAATAAATTTTTATTTAACTATCATGGTGGTTGTTAAACATTGAGAATGGTTGACAACATTCTCAATCCCAATTAAGTATCATCATTAACCCAACAAAATTAATTAAAGTAACATGATGAGATTCACATGATAATCCAGATACTAGGTACTCAAGATGTCCATAACCGGGGACACGGCTAACCATGATTAGTTTATACACTCTGCAGAGGTTTGTGCACTTTTCCCCACAAGACTAGATCGCCTCCGCTTGATTCTCGCACTACATGATGTTTGAGAAACGGATGACCGAGACACAGTCTTTCAGAAACAATAACTCTTTACTCCGGGTGGACAGTTACACCTACTTTCCCCTACATCTGCTAGCCCACCTCTTCAAGAGATCATGTAACCTACTCAACTATGCTAGAGCCCATAATAGCTTGTGGCTGCACACAGAAGTTTCTAGCATGAATAATCTCATGATCCCTTTGAACCTGGGTGGCGGTCCAAAAGAAAAACAGGCAATCCTGGAATACCTAGGTACCTCAATCCACCCAGATGTGAGTTTTAGTTGCCACCTTAAGGTTAACCATTGATTAACAATCTCACATCTGTCATGGTAACACTCAAACCCAATCCACGTCTACTAGCATAGCATAGCAATATGAGCGAACGTAGAAGTAACTCCCAAGGGTTTTGATAAAAAAACAGGTGATAGGTACTACCTCAACTACTTCCCAATTCCCATAGTTTAATTAGATCCTAACCATGCAATGTTTGAGGGTTGATCTAATGCAATAAAACTGGGTAGTAAAAGAGGTATGATCAAAGTGTTACTTGCCTTGCTGATGATCCGTGAAACCTAGAGATTCGAAGTAGCAAGCGGCGCACTCCGGGTACTCTATCGCAAACAAACAAGCATACAATAAGCACTCATTTAATGCACAGGTAAAACTCAAATAAAGAACTAACCAGAAAGTTCAACTTAAGAAGTCCGGTTTGCAAAAAGAATCAAATCAAACGAAGCAACGAAAGTCAATCGGCGAAAGAAACAAGCTTCGTTTACTAATCTGGATCTAAGTCAAATTTTACAATAGCAAAAACTTGTTTGAGTAGGTTAGATGGAAAGAGAATTTCGAGACGAAACTCTAGGCGCTTGAATCACCTGATTCCGATAAACGAGCGAAAAGATAAACTAAAACGAAAAACAGATCAGGAATCGCGATCTGGGAAAATCGCGGATAATCCGACGAAAAATAAACTGACGAACAGTTAAACGAACGGACGTTCGTTAACTATGACTATCCGGCGAACACGTTCGTTAAAACGAACGGATCGGCGAACGTTCACTAACTAACCAAACCGAAAAAAATAAACCGATCTAATAAAAAAATAAACCTAGGGTTTCGAAAAAAATAAACCGAGGCGGTTTTTGAAAAAAAAACGGACGGTCGGCGACGGCTGCGGCTACCTCGTCGGGGCAACTCCGGCGGGGCTCGGGACGGGCTCCAGCGGGGCTCAGAGGGTGCGATGAGGGGCGGCGGGGCTCGGGGAGGCGGGCGGCGGTGTTCGGGCTCCGGGCGGCGAGCTCCTTCGGCGGCGGCGACTCGGCTCTGGCGTCGGGCTTCTCCGGCGTCGGTGGCTTCGGTCGAGGCGGGGAACGGGATGAGGTGAGGGCGACGGCGGGGTGGGGAGTATATATGAGGGGGGGTGCTGCCTTGGGGGAGGGGCAAGGGGCGGCGGCGACGAGCGGGACTCGGGCAGCGGCGGTCTCCAGGTCGGGGACGGCTCGGGCGGCGGGCTGGGCTTCGGCCCAGTCGGCGCTCGCGCGTTTAAAAAAAAAAATCGCCGAACCTAAAAAAAATCGTAGAAAAATAAATAAAAATCCATAAATGCCAAAACAAATTTTCACTGTCTAATTAAAATAATTAGAACGGGACGAACAATTTCTTGGCCCAAAAATGCAGTTTTGAAAACATGCAATTTTTCTAATGCAAATAAAATCCGAATAAAATCAAATATTTGATTTTAATATTTTTCCTCCAGTATTTCAATTATTTTGGAGAAGTTATATTTTCTCCTCTCATATA
This sequence comes from Aegilops tauschii subsp. strangulata, assembly GCF_002575655.3. Classification (NCBI taxonomy): domain Eukaryota; kingdom Viridiplantae; phylum Streptophyta; class Magnoliopsida; order Poales; family Poaceae; genus Aegilops; species Aegilops tauschii. The sequence goes on along the minus strand of NC_053035.3, from coordinate 141,371,590 downwards.
TTTTAATACGAAATATTTTTCAGAGGAAAAAATAAATTAAACCAAAAATCCTCGTTTCATTATTTGATAAAAATCAAATATGAAAACCGGGAAAATCCCCAACTCTCTCCGAGGGTCCTTGAGTTGCTTAGGATTTTCGAGGATTTGCCAAAATGCAATAAAATATGCAATGCAATGATGATCTAATGTATAACATTCCAAATTGAAAATTTGGGATGTTACATAACCTGATGGCCAGGGGCGTAGCTCTCGATCTGCTCCAGATGGCCAAGCGAGTTGGCCCGCAGTACGAAGCCGCCGAATACGAAGATCTGTCCGGGGAGGAAAACCTCACCCTGGACCGCATCGTTGCCGATGATCGAAGGAGGCATCAAGCCTTACGGTGACGGCACAGTGGAACTCTCAATGAAAGCACCAATGTCGGTGTCAAAACCGGCGGATCTCGGGTAGGGGGTCCCGAACTGTGCGTCTAAAGTGGATGGTAACAGGAGGCGGGGGACACGATGTTTACCCAGGTATGGGCCCTCTCGATGGAGGTAATACCCTACTTCCTGCTTGATTGATCTCGATGATATGAGTATTACAAGAGTTGATCTACCACGAGATCGTAGAGGCTAAACCCTAGAAGCTAGCCTATGGTATGATTGTTGTTGTCCTATGGACTAAACCCTCCGGTTTATATAGACACCGGAGGGGGCTAGGGTTACACAGAGTCGGTTACAAGGGAGGAGATCTATGTATCCGTATCGCCAAGCTTGCCTTCCACGCCAAGGAGAGTCCCATCCGGACATGGGACGAAGTCTTCAATCTTGTATCTTCATAGTCCAACAGTCCGGCTAAAGTATATAGTCCGGCTGCCCGAGGACCCCCTAATCCAGGACTCCCTCAGTATGGTCTATATCATTCTAGTTTATCGTGCCAAATCAAGATAGATATAGTTCGAATCATATCTATTTAAGACAAAGCAGCATAGATAGAATATAAGTGTGGGAAACTACACAGCAATAACAACACTTGTACTGTGCATGGCATGAGAACATAACTGTTTATTCAATCGAAACTGAAATCAACATAGAGCAAGTTACAACAGCAAACACGTTAAAGAAAAAGGTTTAAAACATACCTGTTGCACCATTGGAGTTTCAATTGCATCCTTCAAATTTGAAATTAGTTGGTATGAGTAAATACAGTGATGCAAGAGCAAAGTAGTATGAACCATAGCTACGGAACCTGACCTAAGAACAATTCTTCTTCTGCTTTAAGCGTTGACTTGGGGTTCGGAGTGGTGGTCCTCGTGCTTTGGGGACTGCAGTTGCCTTACTAACTGCTCGTGTTTGGGTGCTCTGTGGTGGAGACGGTGTTGTGTCAACGGGAAGTGGGTTACTATCTGCTGGGGTTGGGGTTTGAAGGGGTGTAGCTGGTTCTCTGTCCAACTGGGTAGGGGTACAATCTGCGTGAGTCAGGGTTATGTGTGGTGGGGCTGGTTCTTGGGCAAGTACAACCGTGGTTCTATCTCTATCGAAAGGTAGCACGATCTTTTCTGAAGACCGTGTTTTTACTCCCACAGATACTGCCATCACCCCCTCCAATTGAAATGGCTGATAAACAAGAAAAGTAATTGAATGTACAGACATTGTAAGATAGACAGGTGCAATGGATAGTAGGGAAGAAAACAGGGCATGAAATAATTCACATTTATGTGGTCTAACCAAATAGAATAGCAGGACATAATTTCACATATATGATGGCTAATTAAACATGATAGCATGACACAATTTCACATGTATGATGTCTAACTAAACATGATAGAATGACATACTTCAAAATATGATGACTATGTAAACAGGATGACATGATATAACTATACGATGTGTCTATTAAAGTGGTTGGCATGCCATAAATCACAAACATGCCGTCGATGGAAACATGATGGCATGATATAATTCACGGATAGAATGACATAATTCAAAATATGATGACTATGTAAACAGGATGAGATGATATAACTATATTATGTCTTTAGAAAATGGGTTGGCATGCCATAATTCAGATACATGTTGTCTATGTAAATATCATGGGATGATATAATTCAAATATATGATTTATATACTAAGGAAGTGAGCAGAGGGCAATCGCATATATGATGTGTCAACTAAGGAGATGGCATTCAATATCGTGTATATGATGTAAAAACTAAGCATTGCAATACAACATATGCATGATATGAGTAATATAACCCTGCCAAGTTTGAGCATACACCTCAGGGGGATAATAGGACTGGTCATCTGCCTCTGAATCCTCCTCTGAAGAGCTATCTGCAACTAGCAAGATATCTGCTTTAGCAGGTAGCATTGTCTACTCTGAAGACCTTGTTTTCACTCCAGATTTCTCCATCACCAATTCAAATGGTTGATGCACAGGAAGAGCAGTTGAATATACAAACATTGTCGACAAAAGCAATGAGAATACAAAAAAAGGACAACATGATATAATTCACATATATGACGCTTGGCTAAACAGCATGGCATTGCATAATTCACATATATAATGCCTTGCAACAAGATAGCATTGCATAATTCACATATATAATGTCTTGCAACAAGATGGCATTGCATAATTCACATATATGGCAATTAGAAACTAAACAGGTGGCATTGACACAAAGCATGTCTAAACTAAGCAAATGACATAACAATGCAAGATACCATACGCACGATATGAGCAACATAACCCTGCCAAGTTAGAGCATGCACCTCGGGGGGGGGATAGGACTGGTCATCTGTCTCTGAATCCTCCTTTGAGGAGCTATCTGTAACCAGCAAGACATCCGCTTCGTCAGATAGCATTGTCTGCTCTGAAGACCTTGTTTCCACTCCAGATTTTTCCATGACCGTGACGAATGGCTGATGCACAGGAAGAGTAATTGAATGTACTAAAATTGTTGACAAATTTAACACGTAATAAAAAATGATGTCATGATATAATTCACATATAAGATGACTGGCTAACCAGGGTGGCATTGCAAAATTCACATATATGATGCTTGGCTAAACAAGATGGCATTGCAGGATTCACATATACGATAAAGAAACAAAACAGATGGCATTGACACAAAGCATGTCTAAACTAATCAAATGACATCTTTGATGTATACAGTAAGCAATGCAAGGCACCATATGCATGATATTACCAACATCAGCATGCCAAGTTAGAGCAAAGACCTCATGGGGTAAATAGGAGTGGTCTTCTGCTTCTGAATCCCCCTCAGAACAGTTATCTTCCTCTTGATTACGATCTGAAATGGCTGGAGGGGGCTGCCTTTGCGCCCACCATGGAGCGACGTCTGCATGAAATTTTATTGCCACACAAGGCTCGTCTCTTTTGCTCTACATGTTCAGTTCCATTGTGTACAATAACTGACATGCATAGAAATAAAACATAGTGAGATTATGTAAGGAGTGCATGCACAAATCCAGAGTGATGGTAGCAAACTGTGGATAGACCCAAAACCAATGATAGCAGGCAGATAATAGCTTTAGTTAAAAATACAGATAATGGCTCCTTTAATGTTTCTTTGCACCCAACATGAAACTCATAGTAGACACCCGAGATTAACCAGATAGTAGACAGATAGTACTGATTGCTGCCCCAATATGTACCCCACAACCATTTAAAAACTCAAGTTTCAGCATAAGTTTGGACCTGACTCGGAGTCTATTAGGTGAACACGATGATAAAGTAGCATGTCATCATATTAAGCGATGCATAACGTAAGCAGACACGGTAGAGTGCGACCTCTCTTGCGGACCCGTGTAGTCCTCAAGGTCATCTGCTCAGTTGATGATGGTAATGCAGTTGTCGTGGCTGCCGGCGGCGGGGAAGAAGATCTGAGGAGGCAAAAGATAGTCTGGAGAGCGAATCCCTGCTGTGCTGAACCCTTCCGTCGTTGAAGCAGCTGAGCTGGGGTGGAACACAGCACCGCAGGAGCAGGACAAACCACACAAGGTTTTCTTTGACACATATCTATAACAGAAGTAATTGTGTAAGGGCTTGTTTGAATTTGAGGATTCTAACAATGCAGGGATAGGAAATAGACAGGAATAGGATAGGAATGCACGTGCAAAAGAGAGAATTTAAAAGCACAGGATTTCTGCCAATCTGGGTGTTTGGTTCACAAGAATTGGAACAACACAGGATGCAAAGAAGCATGGTGAGATTAAGTCAAACCACAAGAAAATGTATGGTTATAATGCTATTATGCTACTATCTCTTAGTCTTGTGCTTCATGAATAGGAATTTGAAAAGGAGGACAAGTGGAAATTAAACTTCCTATGGTTTTTCTTTCAAGGAGACACTAAAGGAACAAATCCTACAGTTTTACTTTGCTCCATTCCTTTGCACCAAATTCATGAAAAGTAGTGCCATAGGAAACTTTCCAATTCCTATGTTTTTCATTCACTTTTCCTTTCAAGCACTGGCGATTCTAGTAGGCAGGCTTGAGCAAGGAAAAGCCTACACTAAAAAATGTTTTTTTGCTACTTCTATTACTTTGGACCTAGGCCACTGCCCTACTAGCTCAGCTCCTAGGGCCATGGACAAATGCACAGCTCAAACGCGCAGAGATAAATAATGATGGCGTTCAAGAGAGTCCATCACGGATAGCTAAGTTGCCTGGTACCTCACTGCTTGTCATATAGTAGGATAAAATAATCGTATTTCCTGTTACTCCGTGTGCTCAGTGGACAATATATATAACATGTAGAGTAAAAAAGAGATGCAACAAGTGTACAACCTCTTTGGCGAAGCCATGTCGATCTCAGCGTGATTGGGTTGGCCGGTGAGGATGCTCCGGCTGACTTGGCTGTCGGAGGAGGGGAAGAATATCTTAGGCGTCTGGAGATGGAGCCCGAGGTACTACTCCGCTGTGATGGAGGGTTTCATCGTTGGAGCAGCTCCGGTGAGTTGTACGACGCCGAGGCTGAAGCAGGACAAGAGAAACAACATTAACCTGAGTGGAATTCTAATAGCATCTCCAATAGATGACATAAAATACATAACCACAAAGTGCTAGATGTAAAGTACATCAGCCGCTCATCTCTGAACTTAACTGTCGAAACTGAATTTAACTGTCGAAACTGAACTTAACTGTCGAAACTGAATTTTGCTGTCGAAACTGAATTTTACTGTCGAAACTGGACGCACTAGAGGTGAGGCTACACGTCAGTCGACTAACTTTTTCATCTCTGGTCAGTCGATTTTGCAGGCGTTGGATACAAAATCAAGGGCTGCAGTTCATCTTCAACCTCCACCCCCCTGAGCCGCCAGCCACCACCGGCCAAACAGCTGCCCCCCGCCACCCCGCCCGCCCCGAAAACACTCCCCACCACCGGTCTGCCGCCGCCCCGGCCATCCCTCTAGGCCCCCCCGTGCCGAGCTTTTTCTCCAGCGATCCCCACGCCACCGCCCCACCACCGCCCCACCCTGAACCCTAAGATAGACAGTGGGGTACCTCTCCGGCGAGCCCCCCTCCCTGCTGCGGCTGGTTCTTCCTTAACTCCGGCGAGCCCCCCACCCCCTAAAAATCGACTGACCCAAAAGTCGATTCAGTCGACTGAAGTGTAGCTAAATCGGAGCAGCATTGCAAGCAAGAGCAAGAGCGAGAGCAGCAGCGTGAGCAAGAGCAAGAGCAGACAAGGCAGGGGACCAAGAGCAAGAGTAGAGCAGCAGTGCGAGTGAGAGCTAAAGCAGCAGCAGCTCCTACTGATGTGGACGTCGCCGCCGAGGGAGCGACGCCGTGGAGGAAGTGGCCGGCGACGCCGCCGAGGATGGAGCTGCGCTGTGTCGGCTCGGGACCAAGCGCCGACAGCACCGTGAGATCAAATCAAGAAGAAAATGCGGCGATTAGTGTACAACCTCTTTGGTGGCGCCGATTAGGCCGCAACTTCATCTGAGGAAACGGTGATGATGATGCTCTTCCGCTGGTGCAGGTGAAGACGTCGGTGTGGGAATGGAGGTGGCGCAAAAGATGAGGGGAACGTCGAGGCAGCTCCTTGGAGGTGGAGGACGGGGTGGCTGAACCGGCGGGACGACCAGATCAACGACAGATCCTCATCAGGTACATTGGATGAGGGACGCTGAGGTGTTGCTATGGACGACATCGTCGGGGAAGAGGCTCCGGCTGGGTGGCGGACGGAGGAGGGTGTGGGGCTTCGCGGGTTTTCCCGGCCTCGGTGTACGAGTGGGTGGACAGATGGGATGGGAGTGGGGAACCATGGCTTAGGGACGCGCTTGTCCGAAATGTGGGGTAAGTTATGAAAGTACCCCCACCGATTTGAGGCGGTTCTTTCGGTTCAGGGGTATCACGGGCATTTCACGTGTCGGGATTTCACAGGAGGTGGGAGTTTTCACGCGCGTTGTAATTTTGGAATAGCAAGGCGCGGGTTGAGATGGAGGGTGTTGTCGGAGCACAACGAGACAAAGATATATCTTAAATATTTCGGGCTAACAAGGCGCGGGTTGAAATTTCCGGACAAGCCTAACGTGTACTGTACCAAATCAATTCACACTACAAATGTCATTCAAAACATTGAATTCATGTTATGTTCAATTAAAATATTTCGCTACGTGTATAATGCATGCAACCTACTACTCAAATGAACGTTTTAGTGCATTCCAAACGTATATACTACCGCTTCAATATGAACTAAATTTGAACTCGTTTCTCTATTTGAATAAGATCTACAATAATGATTGTTGTGAAGTCAAAGCATTTGAATTCATTTCTCTGTTTTAATAAGATCTACAATCATCAATATTGTCAAGTTAAACCATCGTTTGTGTATTATCTTCACAGCATACCACATGATTAGTCTCGAGTTACATATGAACTATGTGTACTATATGAACTCGAACTCGATTTTTTGAATCCACTTTATGTTGATTTCAAATCATAGTACATTTCAAGCTCTAGGTAGATCTTCATAATCTAAACCATGTCTCATATGTATAATGTGTTTATCACATTATGTATGGTGCCCCGCCCCCTACGCCTACAAGTATTTAGATGTGAGTTGCAAACACCACACATTACCACAAATTCAAATAAAATGTGAGAATGTTCGATATATAACATTGTTTAGATTGTTCGATATTTAGTTGTAAGCTGCAAATGCCACACATTATCACAAATTCAAATAAAATGTAAGATTGTTCGATGTATAGTATGGTTTAGATTGTTTGACATTTAGCTGTGAGTTGCAAACGCCATGCATTATCACATTATGGTATAACATGTGCAAAACCACATTCATGCAAGCATATGTTGAAAACACTGTGATCTCCTATTCAAATTTATGAATCCACTTTCATATCAAATTATGATCTTTGTTAGTCTCTTACACCCACACAATCCTCTAACCTTTGTAGCTACCACTAACTTTCTCTCGTGCATGCACACACCCTCCTCACCCTCCCCCTCTCTCAGCATTCTATCCATCGCGCACATTCATTTTTTTCTTTAGGTCGTTCTCCCACAGTCTCCACAACTCCTTTTGGACACACACCGATCGATAAACCTCTCCAACGATGTCTGCCTACAACATACACACGCACCTTCAATCTCCTCCTTTATGTGTCCTTGCCTCGTGTCTCTCATACGGTCCCACACACATGTATACTCTCGCCCCTCTTTTCATCGATCTCACAACCACACACTCCTCCCCCTATCTAGCTAGTAGCTGGGCCTCTCGCACCACCTCCTAACTCCATTCTCTCTGTCTATCCATCTCGCCGGGCCTTAATTTGCCTCTAACAAATGGACGTACACCGACCGATCACCCTCTATATATATAGCTAGTTAGGTCCTTATAACTCGTTTTCCCCACGCGTCGATCGATCTACCTCATTAGTTATGTCTCTCCCTTCCTCTGACAAACAACAATTGATCTACCGATCTAGTTAGGTTTGCTTACCAAACACATGGTTCCCCTTCATCATCCATGGATGCGTCCCGACAGATCTATCACGCACAGGCACACACAGAAACACATCCCCACTCTTATTGATAATATTGTAGTTCCACCCTCAGTTTGTCTAGTAGGCCTCTCCCACCATCTTCGAGAAGCAACTCCATCACCCATCCAGCACTCTACCCCTCTCCCTCCCTCTCTCTCTCCTCTCTCTCTCTGTCCCATCCTATTTCCCGTCCTTCAGTTATGTATGGATGTCGACCGATCTCCCTCAAGACATAGCTGGGTCTCTCCTTCTCAACACATATACGAGTCGTTCTACCTCTATAGTTAGGCCTCTGCCTACCCCTCCCACCATCCCCTCCCACACACACACACCGATACATCGAGCGCTCTAGTCATGTCTCCCTGCCACACACAAACTTGACATGTGCCCTCTGACGTTCCGGTAGGTCAGCCGCCCTATATCTTTGACTTGCACACACACACAATTTCGATGGCTCTCTTCATCGATCTCGCACCCACCCACTTGATCCTCTCTTCGACTCTATCGATATCTATGACCCCTCCCTCTCTTCTCGTGGATCGCCCGGCCCTCTATATATGATATGGATAGGCCTCCATTTCACACACATTGCATGCAAAATTTTGTTTGAGATGTCATCGACACATATTCCCACAAATACATTCACGAAATCAACCCCCCCCCCCAAAACAAAAAACACTCACGAACGCACAAGCCATTTGTCTACGTTTGTATCTCTCTCACACACACACACACGTAGGTGGGGGACATGCACGAAGAGAAGAGGTGCACGCACGGCGCACGTACTCCTGTCTCTTTCCCAACCACACCCACGCGGGTACACGGTGGATCTCATTTCTGTACGAAAAGGCAGCCCACGTGGTAATTTGACACGTGTACTGGTTGTCCACTAGATGGAGGGAGGATCGTCTACCATGGGTGAACAAACAAATTGCGACTTGACGCATTTTGTTAAAAAAGAGGCAAACCATGTGGGGCCTACCTTAGAGGCAAGGCTCTATGCACTGGAGTACTTTTGATGTGTCCCGTCAACTTGCAGAACGAGCAGAAGCTTGCTTAGTACGCCATCTCCCCCGCCCATGGGCGTGGTGGCTCGCAGGATGAGGTGAAGCTTGCTTACTAGTAGTAGTACTATACGCCTTACGCCCGCTCCCTCGCCCACGCGCGCGGTGGCTCGCAGGACGAGGAGAAAATTTACTACTCCCTCCGTTTACTCCTCGTCCCTACTACCTTGGTTAGAGAGATTATCATATTGTTTGGAATATATATGCCCTTTAGTAGATTTCAATATGAACTACTAGTACATACTCCAAACACTGATGTATATAGCCGTATTTTAGAGTGTAGATTCACTCATTTTGCTCCGTATGTAGTCCATATTGAGGCCCTATTTGGTTCATAAGTCCTAGGACTTTTTCTAGTCCCAACTAAAAAGTCCGTACTCCTTAAAAAGTCCCTCCCTGTTTGTTTTCAGGGACTAAAAAGTCCCTAGTCCCTCCCTAGAGGTTATTGAATGACCATGTTACCCCCAGTATACAAAAAAATAACAACCAAACAACACCATGGGGCGGCGGGGCAATGGGTGCAGGGAGGGGCATTGTTGGAAAAGTCCCAAAAAAGACTCTCCTTGAGAGTCTTCATTAAGTCCCAAAAAGCAAGTTTTAGTCCCTAGTAGTCCCTCCTGTTTGGTTAAAAAGTCTCTAAGAGGGACTTTTTCTAGTCCCTACACTAAAAAGTCCCTGGAAACAAACACCCCCTGCATAAAGTTGAGACACTTATTTTGGAACGGAGGGAGTACATATTTGCTATGATCTGTCAATCACTGAGATGCAATAGCATGCATGTTAGTCTCCTTTGTATTTGATGAAATGTTGCAACGGGCAACCTTGGACGCAAGATACATGTAACAGAAGTTGGAAGCTTCATAGCATTGTACTATCTCGCTGATAAATTATAGTACGTACTATACTAGTACTTCATCTGTTCCTAAATATAAGTCTTTGTAGAGATTTCACCATGAGCCACATACGGATGTATATAGATGCATTTTAAGTGTAGATTCATTCATTTTGTTCCGTATGTAGTCCACCTAGTGGAATCTCTACAAAGACTTATATTTAGGAACAGAGGGAGTACTATGTAAAGAGTTAGGTGTCGCACGGTGTCCAGAAAATGTGGTGATAGTGTGAGGTGGGCCATGTAATCACTGAGCCTGCGTGTTTTCACTGCTCTTGCACTCCTCCGCCGTAAGAATGGAGAAAATTGTAATCTAGTAGTACCTCCTTTCGCCGAAAGCGTGGGACATCCAGCAGTCCTACCACCTCAGTAATAATGACCAATGAGCCGTCAGATCACATAGACCCAGCAGTAAGTTGGATGGACGAAGCAACCATCACTCTTGAATCCGCTTCTCCCTTCAACATAGGTGCCAATGAGAGGTCGCGTCCGCTCTGCCCGGGCATTAATGCGGCACCGATTTTGTGGAGCAGTGCTGACCGTTTCAGGTGGGAAGTGCGTGCGGGCGATGGAGGGGCTTTGGGTGGGCCAGGCTGGTAAGGAGCGGGTGTGGCAGCTGTCCGACTGTCCCTACCGGACGCCCGGAAACGAGAGGATGCACCGACTCTCGCGGCTAAAATCATAGACTACACACCATCTCTCTGTAGGAGTAGGTCGATCTGTTGCTCGCTCTAACACACACATGCTGTTAAACACACACACACACACACACACACACGCACAAGCACACACAGGTTCATAGAATAGGAAAATTGTGCGAGTGCGAAGCCACAGGAAGTGAGATACAAATGGAGTACGTACAAGAAGCGAAGAGGTGACGAATATTCCATCAAACCTGGACTGAGGAGTAGTACTCCCTCCGTCTATGTGTTAAGTCATCTTACCGAAATCAGATATTCCCAAAATGTTTAGGCGTCGTCCATTAACTTCGCATCTCAATCCCCTCCTGGCCTCGTTGCTAGCGAGCATTGTTACTTAGGGAGCGTTTGGATCCTTAGCAAGAACAGCTTATAGCATAGCCGGGCAAGGTTAGGCCTTTGGAACTGTTAAAATATGTTAGCTTTTGTGGGCCAGCTAGCTTGGGTGGGCTAGAAAAACCTTGCTAGCTCAGGAGAGCCAGATCGGCTCGCTTCCGACGGCAAACTTCGCGTAGTAGTAACATAGACTAGTAACATATGCATGTTACTAGTCCAAGTTACTCACCACTATGACCAGCCTAAGCAATGTAACCAAACGCTCCTTACTCTGCCTTGTTATCTCGCCCGGAAACCCAATGCATGGAGCGCAACTACACATTGATCAGTCAAGAAATCAAAGTCGGCTTGCATGCGAGTTAATACGTGGCCCTGCATGGTAGCTAAAATGGCATCTCTTAGTTGTTTGGATTAATTGTTCCGTTTAGAGACAGAAATCAGGGCTTTGATTGGAGGAATGACCGGTCAAGTTTCTCCTTCCCCTCCAATCTGCTTGCACCTTGGTCCCGCTGCACCTTCTAACGTGACTTATTACACCTAGACGAAGGGAGTCGTACGAGATACGGTGGCACACTGACTTAGGTCGAATACAAGTGCCCAAAATTGTGTGCATGTTATAATAAGGATTCACTTAAAATAGTACGTGAGCGAACAGAGGGATCAATTGGACATTGTTCCCGAGCAGTAGCGAGATGTGTGAGGTAAGATACACCACTGGCGCTTTTAATTTTTCTTATTAATTTGTTTGTTTCACCCTCTGACTGGTGGGACCCAACGTACTACATGGAGAGAGGTATGGTGACTAAGGCTGCATTATTTCTGCGCCACTGTGGATAGTCTTACCACCAAAGCCACATGACACGATTATGATTTAAATCCCAATGACTCCCACACAAAAAAAACACGGCATGCTTGTCACACGAATGCAGGAATGTATAAAAGGTTATTTTCCTCTCGTTGAACATAACGGGAGGGTTGTGTAGCTGGTTAGCCTGTTCGCTCATCAAACTTGAGGTCTCAGGTTCGATAACTACACTTGAGCATAATTCGTGCCAGGAGGATTCTTTGACTGCTCAAAATGGATGGATACGGAGCTATACGATCAGCTGCAGCCTCGACGCTTGTTTTCTAGGGTTTGCACTCTTCACACTCTCTCCAGTATATATATACACACTGGAGCCTCAGCGCTCGTAGTTTCTCTCTTCACACTCTCTCACCCTCTCTAGATCTAAACAAGACTTCGTTGGCCTCTCTCTCCCCTCATTGCTGGTCTGCTTGTAGTTGCTCTCTTCACACTCTCTGACCCTCTCCAGATCTAAACAAGACTTTGTTGGCCTCTCTCTCTCCCCTCACTGCTGGTCAAACAGCCGGCAGGATTCGTCCACCGGGAAGGGAAGGAGGCTTAACGCTGTCGCCATCGGCGAGGGAGGGAATCCACTACCGGCGCAGCTGTTCACTTTCACCCAGCGGCGGCGCGGGAGGGCCTCCGACCCCTTCTTCTTCGCCGCCGTACATAGTGTGGGCCGAACGGCCTCCGGTCGCCCACCGAACCACACCCCAAGAACCTTAAGGTATAATTTACTTATTCCACATGCATTGCTCTAGCTGCATGTGGGCTTTTTCCGCTTCTGCACTCGAATCTAGGTGTTGGATCAAACAGGAAAGTAGTGGGGAAAGTTGTATACCATGAACCTAGGACGTGGTTCAAAGAGGAAAGGAATGGGGGAAAGTAGTGGGAAAAGTTGTATAGCATGAATCTAGGACGTGGTTCAAAAAGGAAAGGAAGGGGGAAAGTTGTGGGGAAAGTTGTATCGCGTGAATCTAAGACATATAGCATAAATCTAGGACGTGGTTCAAAGAGGAAAGGAAGGGGGGAAGTACTAGTACAGACTGGCTATCCAGCACCTACGTTGGTCGAAAAGGGAAAACAATGACAAACGCAGTACGCACATCTGTAACGAATTGATCTTTTGTTTTGGGGGACAAGCTTGTAGAGTTTGAGCAGGACTAGATTTGCTGCGTTCACATAGGGAAAGGTGTCTAAAGATAACAAAATTGGGACCAACACAAATATGCTCCTTGGTTGTTTGTTCTTTGTTGCAACAGACTGTGCATCACCCCAGTACATCGGTAGATGCACATGGTGCTGGTGCGTCCACTGTCCCATGCAACTCTTTAGCTCTTGTTAATCTAAGGCCCTGTTTGGTTAAAAACTCCCTAGTCCCTACCTGCTTGGTTCCAGGGACTAAACATGGACTAGAGGTATTTAAATGACATGCTAAAAGACCATGTTACCCCTAGTAATGAACTAATAGAGACAAGGTCCGATGCATGGCAGGAGCAACTGTTGGATAAAGTCCCAAAAAGACTCTCCCTCGGGGTTTTCTTTCTTTAGTCCCAAATGCCCACTTTTAGTCCCTAAAAGTCCCTCCTGTTTGGTTTAGATGGGACTGACACGGAGTTTTTTTAGTCCCTCCACCAAAATGTCCCTGTAAACAAACACCCTCTAATAATGCCGCTGGAAAATTGATGCAATGCCACAGTTAAAAGCAAATTACATGTTTAACAAATTTTATTGTTAATATAATCTCTCTGTTAATATTAATCAATGCCACCATTTGATAAATGCTACTGTCTTGCTTTCTTTCCCATTTAGATAAGGTAGATGCTTCTTTTTGTTGGCTTCTGTGTCATCCACCATTATTGACCACTAGTTGTTTCCTTTGCACCTCTGTGTAAACAGGGTTATCTACTTCACCTCATTGCCATTGTGACCTTTTGTTGCACTGCACAAAACACTTTTGTTTTAAGAGTGTTTTGTGCAGTTCAACCAAAATGTCACACCGACAACGTTGCTTGATTGCTTGATCTTAGTGGATTTGCACAAGAGGAGATCTTACTTCCTATCCATGTTCTCAAATTTGGTTCAGATCTTCTTCTTGTGAGTTGTTTGAATTCCGCGTCATGAGAGGTCAGTACTAGCCTTCTTTCACATGAGTCTGCAGTGTGCTTTCATATGTTGTGCTACTTGTACGGTAATGTTGCTTGATTTTAGTGAACTCCACAAATGGAGACAAGACTTCCAACCTGTATGTGCACCGTAATATCCCATTGAGGTAAGCTAAGGATATTTCACAATTGTTGGCCTGTATTTTGCCACTTTCATCAGAAAATTAATGTCATTGTTTAGTGCTATACTTGTGCAACCTAATTGACATGCCAAATCATACATTGAAGGCGAAGCTTGTCTGTTACTGAACCAAGTGATGAAGGGGAAGAACAAGTGGAAGAAAAACAAAAATCAACTCCCGGTGCTGTAATGAAGCACTAGAACTGTGATGACACAAGTAATGATATAGTTTTGCATCTTAATTTATTGCTATGGCTGGAACGAGCAATTGTTTTGCCACTGATTTGATGCCACTCTTAATGTAATATGTAATTATCTCTACTTGTGCAAACAGGGATCTTCTTTGAAGATACCAAATATTTTAGTGGAACCGCACAAGAAGATGTTGGAAACATTAAACTAATTGAGGAGTATATAGTAAGCATGGCCACCACAGTAGATAGCAACAGATGGTTCCGGAGAAGTGCTTCATCTGTATGCTCTACACAATAAGCCTCCTGACAAGGTTGGTACTCGCCCACTGATTTCATCCATATGATTGAGCTTTTTTATCTCTATTGGTGTTGTGCTACTGTTTAGATACTGTCATCAAAAAGTGGTATTGTCCTTGAGAAGTGCTTCATCTGTGCTATTTTAGATATTTCCTTTCCTTTTTTCGAGCAAACAGGGATGCTAGCATTTAGTTGTCCTCTTGTCTTTGCACAACTGGATCATCCTCCTCTGAAGAAGAATATGGAGTACATGAAGTGACTAGTTCCGATTATGCCAGATGAAGAAGCCCTGTCTATCTTCTCATCAGAAGGAGCAGTTGAAGGATGGTTACATTACCCCCCACAAGACCAAACTAACTTCAGCTCAGAAGGACTGACAAATCTCCATTTTCGAATGGGACGCCCTTTGCTGTCAGCAGCATCGATCCATTTTTTCTTTAGTTGTGAAGTAAATATTGGCTCTGACATGTGAATCATTGAGATGCATAATCATCGATTTTTTTGAATGTTCTCTATGAATTGCCAGGCTTGTGTGTTTGATTGCAATGTACAGGAACGCTAAAAAGCTGCTCAAACTCTTTGTACTCCTTCTGTTCCTTTTTACTTCGCACATTGTGAAAGTGCATACTTTTTTCTATAAGATTAGTCAAAGTAGAGATACTTTGACTGCAGACAAAACTTGTATGCAGACTAGAAAGGGCCGGAGGGAGTACATGTGAAACTGCTGCAAACGAGGTGATCACCCTGGGAATAATGCTAGTCGTATTGTTTTGCATATTCATCCAATGCCAGTGATACAAGAATTCGAACTAATTGAAATAAATTCATTCATACACGGTCGTATTTCATATAAACATGCCGAATTTCATTACATTTCATACATTCTTCAACTAAAAAGGGGTGCGCTGGAGGTATAATTAATTAACCGAAGCTACCCACTTGTGTCTGGCTGAGCCGAACAGAAGCTTCAGTGACTTAACTGCAGGTGCAGTTGCGTAACTGACATGTGGCCCAGATGCCTGTTGGGCCCACGTGTCAGTCAGCCAACTGCACCAGCAGTTAAGTAGAAGCAGCGTCCTTCTCCAACATAGCTCTCCGACTCCACGTCGCCGCCAAGAAGCTAACCGGCCATCAGTGGTCAACCCGCCTAGCTTGTCATAGCAATTAGGGCAACTAGGAGCCCAATGATTAGGATCCCCACATGACAAACACCTTTCTTCTTGTCATTCTTCTTCTCTAAGTTCGTGTGTTGCACAGCCTTGTTCTTCCCATCAAACTTTGCTTTACCATCAAACTTGCCCTTGTTCTTGAACTTGTGGGGCTGGAAGTTCTTCTTATGTACCAGATTGGCACTAGAACCTCCCTCAATTCCTCGAGCACGTGTGTCCTTTGCTCTTGCCTTTTCTTCCACATGAAGAGTGCCAATGAGATCCACGAAGGAGGAAGCTTAGTGATGATACCTCCGGCAACAAACTTGTCCGGTAGCATACAACTGAAGTGCTCAAGTTCTCTAGCAAATGACTGTATCTCATGAGCTTGCTCAACCACGAAGCACTCTTCAATCATCCTGTAATCATACAATTGCTCCATGATGTACAGCTCAGTGCCAGCAACCGGAGGGTAGCAGCGGTGGCCTTACTTGGACCCGAGCGGCGGCGACCTACCGTGTTCTACTCTTCCTCGTTTTCTGTGTGGCGCAGCCTCGTTGGCGGCGGGGCGGGGCCTCGGCGGAGCCGGCGATGTCCTCTGTCTCGTTGCCGGCAGGCGGCGCCTCGGCGGAGCGGGGGAAATCCTCCCCCTCGTTGCCGGCGGGGTGGGGCCTCGGCGGAGCTGGCGGTGTCCTCTGCCTCGTTGTTGGCGCCGCGGGGCCTCGGCGGAGCAGGGCCTCGTCGACGCCAGCGGTGCGGGGACTCGTCGGAGCCGGCATTGTCCTCTGCCTCGTCCTCGGTCTCGCCAAACACCGCCTCGCCCGCTTCATCGCCCTGTTTGTAGGCGGCCGCAGCCTCCGCCACCCGCATGCGGTACCGCCAGCGCTCAAGGCGGCCCTCGCGAGCGGAGCGATACGAGTCGAGCAGCGCCTCCTGCTCCGCCCGCTCCGCGGCGATCTGCTCCTCCGCCTGCAAGTGCTCTTGGAGAAGATGGTGGTTGTAGGCGGCGTCGGCATGCGCCTCCCGGAACTGCTCCTCACGCTTCTGCCTCACCGTGTCCATATATTGGGCACGGGCCTTGCTGATGGTCATGGTGCAATGCACCGGCGAGGATGTCGCGGAGGAGGGGGTTGGCGCCGGATCATCGACTACCATGTTCTCCATTGGGACGTCGTCGTCCTCCAGCTACCTGCCGGCCAGCCAGTCGGCAGCAATGGCTGCCATCTCCTTGTGGTCCGTCGTCCGCCCGTCCTGAAGAGCGCTGGAGCGCGAGGAAGCCATGGTGGGCAGTAGTGGTGTGGACAGGAGAAAGGGAACGGATGCGGATGACTGCGGCTATGGCCGGCGCAGCAGTTTATATAGCAATGGTGGGCGGCGGAGGGATGGACGTGTGGTGCCAGAGTAGCCGCCTCGGCAACCGCGTATCATTAATGTGGGCGGCAGAAGGACGGACGGATGGCACTTGCGTCGTTTGAAGGCGGAGAAATCGTCTGCACCGGGAAGCGGGGCGGGCGGCGCTGACCGTTTCGGGCGGAAAGCGCGCGCGGGCGAGGGAGGCGGTCTGGATGGGCCAGGGCAGTTAGACTCGTGCTTGGCAGCGGGTCGGTCCAGCAGCCGGACATGCTTGCTCGCCAGCTAGCTCGCCGAGCTGAGCGACGACAATCAGACGATGGACGTAGCGTCCGACCAGGTTTATATGAGGGACACCGTCTTTTTAACTTATATATATGTGTTGGAATCATTTGGCTTACGTCAAAGAAATTTACAGATGTCTGTGTTGCTGGTAAATGGTACCGACTTGTTACTTTAATACGTTGCCAAGAACTTGTTAGTTTTACTAGTTCATGTGTAATTAAATACGTTGCCAAAACTAGTTAGTTTTACTAGTTTGATGTTAGTTTCTTATGGCTCTTGCAAAACTTTATTTATTGATTGCTAACATTCAAGTTTGTAGGATCCAACTGAAACTCTGTTGGCACAACAGGTATGTTTTTAGAAACTTCCTTGTTTACCTGGTTTGCTGCTGTAACTTGTTGTTGTCATCATCTTACCAACTTCATGTTTTCAGGATCCAATTGGAAGTCCAATTGCACAGCAGGTACATTTTCAAAAATATATTTGTGTAACAGGTTTTCTGCTGTAACTTGTTGCTCTAATCAAGTTACTGACTACTCAACTTTTCAGGATCCAAGAGAAACTCCAATGCCACAACAGGTTCGTATTGCAAAACTTGTTTGTTTAACTGCTTTGCTGCTGCAACCGGTTGCTCTAATCATGTTACTGGCTACTCAACTTTTCAGGATCCAAGAGAAACTCCAATGCCACAACAGGTACCTTTTGGAAAACTTGTTTGTTTAACTGCTTTGCTGCTGCAACAACCAGTTATAATGATGTTAATAACTACATTTCAGCATCCAATTGAAACTCTTTAATTCATTTTTTGTTTAACTGGTTTGCTTTTATAACTCCCTGTAGCGACCAGACCTCAAATGGTCTGTGCTGCTGTGCACCAGTGTCATCCCTGGATCAGTAATGCTGACACGCACAGTACAAATGGAGGATTTATAACAGAGTAGCAATCACACACTTATTACATCGAATATCTCCAAAGAGAATAAGTATGATAAACATGGCTTAAGGCCATCTAATAACGATAACAACAGAAGACTTGGAAGATAAGTGAGTCCATCAACTCCAGCGGCATCACTGAGTACAAGACCACGACCTAAGGCACCTTACTCGTTGTCTGAAAAGTCTGCAACATGAAACGTTGCAGCCCAAAAACGGGTCAGCACATAGAATATGCTGGCAATGTAACACATAGAGAATAATGAACAATAATAATGCTATACTACATGCATATATGGCTGGTGGAAAGCTTTATGGTTACAGTTTTGCGAAAAGGCAATTTTATCCTACTGCAAAGGAATAAATTTTATTTAACTATCATGGTGGTTGTGAAACATTGAGATGGTTGACAGCATCTCAATCCCAATTAAATGTCATCAATAACCCAACAAAATTAATTAGAAGTAACATAGTGATGAGATTCACATGATAATCCAAGTACTAGATACTCAAGTTGTCCATAACCGGGGACACGGCTAACCATGATTAGTTTGTACACTCTGCAGAGGTTTGTGCACTTTTCCCCACAAGACTCGATCTCCTCCATTGGATTACTCGCACTACATGGTGTTTGAGTAACGGATGACCGAGACACAGTCTTTCAGAAGTGTTTGCACCTTATGTATGGGTAGACAGTTACACCTACTTTCCCCTACATCTGCTAGTCTACCACTGTAAGAGTTCACACAACTTAGTCAACTATGCTAGAGCCCATAATAGCTTGCGGCTGCACACGGAAGTTTCTAGCATGAATAATCTCATGATCCCTTTGAACCTAGGTGGCGGTCCAAAAGAAAAACAGGCAATCCCGGAATACCCAGGTACCTCAATCCACCCAGATGTGAGTTTTAGTTGCCACCTTAAGTAAGCCATTAATTAACAATCTCACATCTGTCATGGAAATCTCTCAAACCCAATCCACGTCTACGAGCATAGCATGGCAATAATAATAGCAACGTAGAAGTAACTCCCAAGGGTTTGAAAGTAAAACAGGTAATAGGTACTACCACATCTACTTCCCAATACCCACAATTTAATTAGATCCTAATCATGCAAGTGTTTGAGGAATAGATCTAATGCAACAAAAACTGGGTATGGAAGGTATATGATCAAAGTGTTACTTGCCTTGCTGATGATCCGCAAAACCTAGCGATTCGAAGTAACAAGCGGCACACTCCGGGTACTCTATCGCAAACAAACAAGCATACAATCAGTACTCATCTAATGCACAGGTAAAACTCGAATGAAAGATCCAACCAGAAAGTTCAACTTAAGAACTCCGGTTTGCAAAAAGAATCAACTCGAAAGAAGCAACGAAAGTCAAACTGCGAAAGAAAGAAGCTTCGTTTACTAATCTGGATCTAGGTCAAATTTTACTGTAGAAAAATCTTGTTTGAGTAGGTTAAACGGAAAGAGAATTTCGAGACAAAACTCTAGGCGCTTGAATCGCCTGATTCCGATAAACGAGCGAGAAGTTAAACAGAAACGAAGATTCGATCAGAAATCGAATCTGAGAAAAATAGCGGAAAAACCGACGAAAAAGAAAAACGGACGAACGGTTAAAGAACAGACGTTCGTTAACAGAGAAAAACCGACGAACGCGTTCGTTAAAACGAACGGTTCAGTGAACGCTCGCAAAATAATAAAACCGAAAAAAACCGATCTAGGGATTATTTTTTTTAAACGAAGGGTTTTTTTTAAAGAAAACCGGCAACGAACGGGGCAGGCAGTACCTCGTCGGGGCGGCTCCGGCGGGGCTCCGGTGGGGCGCGGGGTGCGGCGGGGTGCGGGGGCTCGGGGGAGGGCGAGGGGCGGCGGCAAACGGCGGCGGCGGCGGCTCCCGTGCGGGCGGCGGCGGCAAGTGCGGCGGCGGCGGGCGAGGTGCGAGGAGAGAAGAGAGGGGGGGTATATAAAGGGGGGGTGCTCCGGTGGCTTGGGGAAGGGGGCGGGCGAGCGGGGCGGCTCCCGTGTCCATGGCGGACGCGGCGGCGTGCTGGGGAAGGAGAGGGCGACGGGGTGGGCCGGCGGCCTGGCGCGGCTGGGCTCGGCCCACCGGCGCACGCGTTTTTTTTAAATACGTTCCGCGGAAAAATGCGTAGAAAAATAAATAAAAGTCAGAAAAATATAAAATAAATTTTCCCCGTCTAGTTAGAAAATCTAGAGTAGGGTGAACATTTTTTTAACACAAAAAAAATATTTTGAAAACATGCAATATTTTTAATGCAATAAAAATTGCAAATAAAATCCAAATAAATTCCAATAAATGATTTTAACATTTTTCCTCCAGTATTTCAATTGTTTTGGAGAAGTTATATTTTCTCCTCTTGTTTATTTTTAAAATGAAATATTTTTCCGGAGAGAAAATAATTAAAACCAAAATCCTCGTCTTATTATTTGATGAAAATCAAATATGAAAATTCGAGAAAATCCCCAACTCTCTCCGAGGGTCCTTGAGTTGCTTAGGATTAATCGAGGATTTGTCAAAATGCAATGAAATATGATATGCAATGATGATCTATGTATAACATACCAAATTGAAAATTTGGGATGTTACAAACCTACCCCCCTTAAGATGAATCTCGCCCTCGAGATTCGGGTTGGCTAGAAAACAGGTGAGAGTGGTCCTTCCGTAGATCTTCCTCTCGCTCCCAGGTGGCTTCATCCTCCGTGTGGTGACTCCACTGGACTTTGCAAAACTTGATAACCTTGCTGCGGGTAACTCGGCTGGCATACTCAAGAATCTTGACTGGTTTCTCCTCATAGGTCAAATCACTTTCCAGCTGAATCGCTTCCAGTGGCACAGTATCTCTCAGTGGTACCTCAGCAATCTCTGCGTGGCACTTCTTCAACTAAGAAACATGAAATACATCATGAACTCCAGACAATCCTTCGGGCAATTCCAGCTTGTAGGCAACCTCTCCCATACGTTCCAAAACTCTGTATGGTCCGATAAAACGGGGCGCTAACTTTCCCTTAACTCCAAAGCGCTTCACTCCTCGAAGTGGTGATACTCGAAGATACACTCGGTCTCCGACTTCGTAAACTGTCTCTTTTCATTTTGAATCAGCATAACTCTTCTGCCTGGACTGGGCTACCTTGAGCCTATCGCGAATCAACCTCACTTTCTGTTCAGACTCCTTAATCAGATCTGGTCCAAACAACTGACGGTCTCCAACTTCGTCCCATAACAACGGTGTTCTACACCTCCTTCCGTACAAGGCTTCAAAAGGGGCCATCTTCAAACTGGTTTGATAACTGCTGTTATAAGAAAACTCCGCATATGGCAAATTATCGTCCCAACTAGATCCATAATCTAGTGCACATGCTCTCAACATGTCCTCCAAAATCTGGTTGACTCTCTCGGTCTGTCCATCTGTCTGTGGGTGAAAAGCTGTACTAAATTCCAGCCTGGTTCCCAATGTTTCATGCAACTGCTTCCAAAACTTCGAGGTAAATTGGGTTCCTCTGTTTGATACAATGGTCCTCGGAACTCCATGCAAACATACGATCCTGGTCATGTATATCTTTGCCAACTTACCACCAGTATAAGTGGTCTTTACTGGAATGAAATGAGCCACTTTCGTCAAACGGTCGACTACAACCCATATTGAGTCATAGCCTGAACGAGTCCTGGGTAATCCCGTGATAAAATCCATGCCTATTTTATCCCACTTCCATTCGGGTATCGGCAATGGTTGTAGCAATCCTGCTGGCTTCTGATGCTCTGCCTTCACTCTCTGACACACATCACAAACTGCTACATATTCTGCAATATCCTTCTTCATTCCGGTCCACCAGAAAGTATTCTTCAAATCCAAATACATCTTGGTATTCCCTAGGTGAATCGAGTAAGGTGAATCATGGGCTTCTTGCAAAATCAACTTCCTGATCTCCGGATCATTTGGCACATATACGCGGTCCTCAAACCATAAGGTATCGTGCTCATCCTCACGAAATCCCTTGGCTTTTCCTTTGCTCATCTTCTCCTTTATCTCTTCAATCTCCTTGTCTGTCTTCTGAGCTTCTCTGATCCTTTCCATCAAGGTAGACTGAATCTCCAATGTCGCTAAATAGCCTCTTGGGACTATCTCCAAACATAGCTCGCGAAGGTCCTCGGCTAACTCCTGAGGTATCTCTCCTGTCATGAGGGTGTTGACATGACTCTTGTGGCTCAACGCGTCTGCTACTACGTTAGCCTTTCCAGGGTGATAATGCAATCTCATATCATAATCTTTAATGAGCTCCAACCATCTCCTCTGTCTGAGATTTAACTCCTTCTGCGTGAAAATATACTTCAAACTCTTGTGATCCGTGTACACCTCACAATGGTTTCCGATGAGAAAATGTCTCCATGTCTTCAATGCATGCACCACGGCTGCTAACTCCAAATCATGCGTAGCATAATTCTTCTCATGGGGTTTAAGTTGTTGTGAAGCATATGACACAACTCTTCCTTCCTGCATAAGCACTGCTCCAAGTCCTCAACGAGAAGCGTCGCAATAAACTTCATAATCCTTGCGTTGATCCGGCAGAATCAAGACTGGTGATGTAACCAATCGTTCCTTCAACTCTTGGAAACTAGCTTCACATTCCTCAGTCCAATTGAATTTGGTGTCCTTCTTCAATAGCTCAGTCATGGGCTTAGCAATCTTTGAGAAATTCTCGATGAATCTCCGGTAGTATCCTGCAAGTCCAAGAAAACTCCGGATTTCTCCAACTGTCTTGGGTGATTCCCAACTTGTCACTGTGTCAACCTTGGCAGGGTCCACTGCTATTCCTTCTCCAGAAATAACATGTCCAAGGAATCCAACTTCCTTCAGCCAAAATTCACACTTGCTGAACTTGGCGTATAACTGATGTTCTCTGAGCTTCTCAAGTACCAATCGTAAATGCTCCTCATGCTCTTCCTCATCCTTGGAAAAGATTAAAATATCATCAATGAACACCACGACGAACTTATCCAAAAACTCCATAAACACTTTGTTCATCAGGTTCATGAAATAGGCAGGTGCGTTAGTCAGACCAAATGACATAACAGTATACTCATACAATCCATATCTGGTGGTAAATGCCGTCTTAGGTATATCCTGCTCTCGAATCTTTAACTGATGGTATCCTGATCATAGATCGATCTTGGAAAATACATTAGCTCCTTGTAGGCGGTCAAACAAATCATTGATCATCGGCAGCGGGTACTTGTTTTTGATGGTCACTTCATTCAATCCTCGGTAATCAACAACCATCCTCAGCGACCCATCTTTCTTCTCCACTAGAAGTACTGGTGATCCCCAAGGTGATGAACTTGGGCGAATATAGCCTTTATCCAGTAACTCCTTGATCTGCTTCTTAATTTCTTCCAAATCCTTTGCGGGCATCCTGTACGGTCTCTTAGATATTGGCCCTGTGCCTGGCAAAAGTTCAATCAAGAACTCAATGTCTCTATCTGGTGGCATGCCTGGCAATTCTTCTGGAAATACATCCGGATAATCCTTCACCACTGGTACTTCCTCCTGTACAACTCCTGATAAGGAATTTACTTGAGTCCTCTTCGGCATATGTCGGGATACATACTTGATCCTTTTCCCTTCCGGGGTGGTAAGCAAAATCGTCTTGCTGGCACAATCGATGTTTCCTCCATACAACGATAGCCAATCCATTCCCAAAATCACATCCAAACCTTGCGATTCCAAAACAATGAGGTCTGAGGGGAAAACATGCCGACCAATGGTCAATGGTATCTGAAAACATCCTTGGGTGGCCATATACTCTGCTCCTGGCGAGGTTACTAACATAGGGGTTCTGAGAACTTTGGTGGACAGCTTAAACTTATTCACAAATCCCCTTGATATGTATGAATGCGATGCACCAGTATCGAAAAGAACGGTTGCAGTAAATGACTTAACCAAAAACTTACCTATTACTGCATCAGGCTGAGCTTCAACCTCCTCCACGCTCACGTGGTTCACATGTCCTTTGTTGAACGGGTTCGGCTTCTTCCCAGAGCTTCCATTGCCATTTCCATTTTGGGCTTCAGGACATTCATTGGCATAATGTCCATTCTTCTGGCACTTAAAACAAGTGACTTGGCTCAGGTCCCTCTTGGCTGGGGTAGATGGGTTGGTGCGGTTCTGTCCGTTGCTTCCTCCATTCCCATTACCATTTTTAGAGCCATTATGGTTGTGCGAACTACCTCCTCCATGGGTATGCTGAAACTGTCCTCCCGGCTTCGGGGTAAATCGTGGCTTCTGCTGAGCTCCGGAATTATACTTCCCTTGTCCATACTTCCTCTTACGGTTTTCAATCTGCTGTTGCTTTCCTTCAATCATGAGAGCTCTATCTACCAGCTCCTGGTAGTTGTTGAAAGTTGCTACCATCAACTGCATACTCAGCTCATCATTCAGTCCTTCCAAAAACTTCTCATGCTTGGCTGCATCTGTAGCAACGTCATCTGGTGCATAACGTGCTAACTTACTGAATTCCTCAACATACTGGCCTACGGTGCGTCCTCCTTGGCATAGGTTGTGAAACTCACGCTTCTTCATAGCCATAGCTCCTGCTGAAACATGAGCTGTACGGAAAGCTTGCTGAAACTGGTCCCATGTGACAGTGTCAACAGGGTGCGTGGCTGTATAATTCTCCCACCATGATGCTGCGGGTCCATCTAGCTGATGTGCGGCAAAACGCACTCTTTCCGCATCTGTGCATCCTGCAGTGGTCAACTCCCTTCCAACTTTGCGGAGCCAATCATCTGCAACAATCGGCTCGGTGCTACTGGAAAACACCGGCGGGTTTAGCCTTAAGAAACGGGCTAAGTGATCAACAGGTGGTGGTGGCGGTGGGTTGTTGTTGTTGTTGTTGTTGTTGCCTTGGTTCTGCACTAACACTTGCATCAGGGCATTCTGTTGCTGAATCAACTGGGTGATCTCTGGTGGGAAAACAAATCCGGTATCGCGTCTCGGAGGCATCTGATAGGTTAGAAAAGATGAGAGTTAAGAATAGAATGAGGTCTAGAGAGAAAACACTACCCATATGATCATGAGACAAATACAATCAATATCACTCAATCAATCCAAACAAGGCAAAACAATCGATCTAACTAGCGTTACAAACTGCTTGAACTATACTATTTAATGGGGGAAACTACTACTGATATGGTGGTCTAATAAAATAATTCTAATCCATTGAAGACTCCATGATGTCTGCTCCTGCTTCATCAACCCAGTCATCTTCACTTGGTTCCGAGTCGGTGTCGTCGATGATGATGTAGTTATCCGGACAAGTGCATTCGTCGACTTCTGCTTTTGGCACTGGATTTCCCATGAATACTCCAATCTTCTTCTCCAGGTCGTCATTCTTCCCTACTAGTGCGTTGATCTCCTCCAAATAATCCTCGCGTGTTGCTTTGAGTTCTTCTTGGAGCTCCTTGATCTTGGTTAATGGCTTCTTCAGTTCTTCCTTGTCCGTGCACATCTGGTTCTCCTGGTGACGAATATGTTGGTTTTGTTCCTGGATGAAAGCCGCAATTGATCCATCCTTCTTGGTTCTGATCATCTCCCATTGCGCGTCTCGGCGTCCACAAATTTGGTACATTGTATCCTTAAGCTCCTGGTGATAGACTTCTCCAATGCGTCCCATGGTGATGTGTGCGGCCATGCTCTTCCCTAAACTCCAAGTTGGTGCTTCAAAAACCAATCTTATGGGTTCAGTAACTGGCACAAACGTCCTTCCTGGAATGAGAACTTGAATCTTCCAGCTCTCCTCTTCGGGTAATGTGGCGTTGTAGGTTCCGGTGATGCTTGGTATTCCTATGTTCAAGTACTTGGTGACTTCCTTCAAGTGTCGTCCAAACGGCGTGTCTTCATCTGGTTGCATGAACTTGCTCCTTGCACTCGCCATTCCTAAAAGAGTAGAAAGTGGAGAGGGGTCAGAAATGAGAAGAGAGAAACTTTCTAGGGCTTAAGCTTAGTGGTCGTGTCCTATAGTCAGCGTATGCTCTGATACCAACTTTGTAGCGACCAGACCTCAAATGGTCTGTGCTGCTGTGCACCAGTGTCATCCCTGGATCAGTAATGCTGACACGCACAGTACAAATGGAGGATTTATAACAGAGTAGCAATCACACACTTATTACATCGAATATCTCCAAAGAGAATAAGTATGATAAACATGGCTTAAGGCCATCTAATAACGATAACAGCGGAAGACTTGGAAGATAAGTGAGTCCATCAACTCCAGCGGCATCACTGAGTATAAGACCACGACCTAAGGCACCTTACTCGTCGTCTGAAAAGTCTGCAACATGAAACGTTGCAGCCCGAAAACGGGTCAGCACATAGAATATGCTGGCAATGTAACACATAGAGAATAATGAACAATAATAATGCTATACTACATGCATATATGGCTGGTGGAAAGCTCTATGGTTACAGTTTTGCGAAAAGCCAATTTTATCCTACTGCAAAGGAATAAATTTTATTTAACTATCATGGTGGTTGTGAAACATTGAGATGGTTGACAGCATCTCAATCCCAATTAAATGTCATCAATAACCCAACAAAATTAATTAGAAGTAACATAGTGATGAGATTCACATGATAATCCAAGTACTAGATACTCAAGTTGTCCATAACCGGGGACACGGCTAACCATGATTAGTTTGTACACTCTGCAGAGGTTTGTGCACTTTTCCCCACAAGACTCGATCTCCTCCGTTGGATTACTCGCACTACATGGTGTTTGAGTAACGGATGACCGAGACACAGTCTTTCAGAAGTGTTTGCACCTTACGTATGGGTAGACAGTTACACCTACTTTCCCCTACATTTGCTAGTCTACCACTGTAAGAGTTCACACAACTTAGTCAACTATGCTAGAGCCCATAATAGCTTGCGGCTGCACACGGAAGTTTCTAGCATGAATAATCTCATGATCCCTTTGAACCTGGGTGGCGGTCCAAAAGAAAAACAGGCAATCCCGGAATACCCAGGTACCTCAATCCACCCAGATGTGAGTTTTAGTTGTCACCTTAAGTAAACCATTAATTAACAATCTCACATCTGTCATGGAAATCTCTCAAACCCAATCCACATCTACGAGCATAGCATGGCAATAATAATAGCAACGTAGAAGTAACTCCCAAGGGTTTGAAAGTAAAACAGGTAATAGGTACTACCACATCTACTTCCCAATACCCACAATTTAATTAGATCCTAATCATGCAAGTGTTTGAGGAATAGATCTAATGCAACAAAAACTGGGTATGGAAGGTATATGATCAAAGTGTTACTTGCCTTGCTGATGATCCGCAAAACCTAGCGATTCGAAGTAACAAGCGGCACACTCCGGGTACTCTATTGCAAACAAACAAGCATACAATTAGTACTCATCTAATGCACAGGTAAAACTCGAATGAAAGATCCAACCAGAAAGTTCAACTTAAGAACTCCGGTTTGCAAAAAGAATCAACTTGAAAGAAGCAACGAAAGTCAAACTGCGAAAGAAAGAAGCTTCGTTTACTAATCTGGATCTAGGTCAAATTTTACTGTAGCAAAATCTTGTTTGAGTAGGTTAAACGGAAAGAGAATTTCGAGACGAAACTCTAGGCGCTTGAATCGCCTGATTCCGATAAACGAGTGAGAAGTTAAACAGAAACGAAGATTCGATCAGAAATCGAATCTGAGAAAAATAGCGGAAAAACCGACGAAAAAGAAAAATGGACGAACGGTTAAAGAACGGACGTTTGTTAACAGAGAAAAACCGACGAACGCGTTCGTTAAAACGAACGGTTCGGTGAACGCTCGCAAAATAATAAAACCGGAAAAAAACCGATCTAGGGTTTTTTTTAAACGAAGGGTGTTTTTTTTAAGAAAACCGGCAACGAACGGGGCAGGCAGTACCTAGTCGGGGCGGCTCCGGCGGGGCTCCGGCGGGGCGCGGGGTGCGGGGGCTCGGGGAAGGCCGAGGGGCGGCGGCAAACGGCGGCGGCGGCGGCTCCCGTGCGGGCGGCGGTGGCGGCAAGTGCGGCGGCGGCGGCTCGGCGAGTGCGGCGGCGGCGAGCGAGGTGAGAGGAGAGAAGAGAGGGGGGTATATAAACGGGGGGTGCTCCGGTGGCTTGGGGAAGGGGGCGGGCGAGCGGGGCGGCTCCCGTGTCCATGGCGGACACGGCGGCGCGGCGGCGTGCTGGGGAAGGAGAGGGCGACGGGGTGGGCCGGCGGCCTGGCGCGGCTGGGCTCGGCCCAGCGGGCGCGTGCGTGTTTTTTTAAATACGTTCCGCGGAAAAATGCGTAGAAAAATAAATAAAATTCAGAAAAATATAAAATAAATTTTGCCCGTCTAGTTAGAAAATCTAGAGTAGGGTGAACATTTTTTTAACACAAAAAATATATTTTGAAAACATGCAATATTTTTAATGCAATAAAAATTGCAAATAAAATCCAAATAAATTCCAATAAATGATTTTAACATTTTTCCTCCAGTATTTCAATTGTTTTGGAGAAGTCATATTTTCTCCTCTCGTTTATTTTTAAAATGAAATATTTTTCCGGAGAGAAAATAATTAAAACCAAAATCCTCATCTTATTATTTGATAAAAATCAAATATGAAAATTCGAGAAAATCCCCAACTCTCTCCGAGGGTCCTTGAGTTGCTTAGGATTAATCGAGGATTTGTCAAAATGCAATAAAATATGATATGCAATGATGATCTATGTATAACATACCAAATTGAAAATTTGGGATGTTACACTCCCAGTTGAGATGTTTTGGTAACTTCAACTTTTCGGAATCCAATTAGAACTTTAATGGCAAAACAGGTTAGCCCAAGATCAAAGAGCGAGGTCCCCATGGACGTTGTATCATCCCACAGCAGTGGCACCGGCCCAATCGTGCATCATGAATTGCCAACTGTTGATGCTCTAGAGGCTAAACTAGTGGTAGAAAGAGATTCCGCTTCTGCACTTAGAGATGAAGTTGACATGTTGAGGAAGCAAACAACACAATCACAAGAAGTACTCAAGGCAACCATTAAATATTTGGTGGATTTCAAAACGAAGCAAGCTGAGACTGACTACATTGTTAAGGTCCTGAAGGAAAAAAGGAAATTAAATTCCCACTTGGTAAATCATAGGTGAAATGTTCTTTCCATCATTGAATAACCTTTGTGTTGTTTGTTCATGTAATTGATCAAACCATTTGTTTTAGAGATCATGTAATAATTGTTTTTTGGTTTTTGGTTTGTAATTTTATTTGAGCACAAGTCTGTATTAATTGATAAGACTCAGAGACATTTCATTTTGATTGCTGTGCCAGACCTACAAATATGCCAATCGGGCTGAATGTGCATTCAGCAATAATAGTAGTATAGATGGATCATAAGTGGCACGCATCGGAAAGGGCCAAGATGCTGTACTAGCTTCGCTAAAAAAAGGATGCTCTTCTAGCAAACAAAATACAGCGGCCTGGCTTATGTATGTTAGTTGATATTATTGATCCATACCTATAAGTGTTTATATGTCTGTTAGTTTTGTACATTCTTGGTTGATTGAGTCGTATTTGAATCTTGATATATCGCTTGTGTACATATCTAAATGGGAGTACACATTATGCTGCGTGTGACATTTGAGTTGGACATAAAGTGTTCCAAATGTTCGAATTCACCTTAAACTGGATTCTAGCTTCTGAATTCGAGTATCGGCATTTGTAAATCATATTCATATATGACAGTGGAATACATCTTTGTCGTGCTTTTGAACATATATAAAAACACATAGAATGATTTATAAAGATTCGTATAGGAATACAAAATGGATTCGAATTTAGTTGCTAGGGTAAACGTGGATGCTTATTGTCCCAAAATTTGAAAGAAGCAGCAAAATGTCCACTCCCATGTCGGCTGACCGAAGCCAAGTGTTTGGGAGATGGAAATTACTGTCTACCCCTTACACGGACAATCCATCAGCCCGATTTCCACTGCTCTCAATAGGGGTAGGTTAGTAACTTCAATTAGACATGACACGACCCCCTCTGAGCCCATTCCGACACGGTAGGCGCCAAACATGGGCGGCAAAACACATTCGATTCAAGCTCGTTGACCTCTGTTTCTCCCTCCATTTCCCCATTCATACACGGTGGGCGGCAAAACAAACTCGCCTCGGCCAAAATCGATGTAGGCAATAGGGCAGGTTTGTAACTTCACTCAGACGTGACACAACCGCCCTACCTGTCAGCCCCATTCATACACCGTGGGCGCCAACCATGGGCGCCAAAACACCCTCTCCTCGCCAGAAATCGCTCTGGGCAAATATTGGCGAGATGCGAGATTACCGTCCTATCCCCAATCGACGGGACGTCCAAATTTTAAACGGGGGCTAAGTTCGTAACTTTCCCATATTTCAGACAGGCGCGTCCCAAAAACATGGTTCCATGTACCTCTCCCTCCATTTTCCCATTCATACACCGTCCGCGCTAGAACACCATCCCCACACCAGCCTCCTCCGTCCGCCACGCCATCCATTACCGCCGTCCTCCACCCCATCCATCGCCACCGTCCTCCACCATGCCGGAGCGCTTACCAAGACCGCGTCATCCACTGCTAGAGATGGACGTTTCTCATCCACGGCGATGGACCAAGAGCCTTGCATTGCATCCTCTTGCTTCATCAGCGCCATCATCCTGTTTAACGGGGCCGCTCACACGACCTTATCTTCCACCGCAACGGGACTTATCCCCCGATGCAGCTGTCTATGCTCGCAGATCTGCTTCAACGCCACCGACAGCCATCGCACCCGCAATGCCTACACGGCGCCGCAAGAGAGGTAGTACTTCATATCTCCTCAACTTTTTTATCTCAACCAGAAAATAGGTCGTAACTTGGTTACTGTACTTTCTTTTTAGCTCTTAGAATTTAGTTCTTAGTTCGAAGCAAACAATGGATGCTAAATAACATTTCTCCAGTTTGCAGCTTTAAATCTGCCATGGCACAGTCATAATAGGGTTTAATTGGTCATGCTTAGGGTTTAATTGATCATGTTGGTTCCGTGGTGGTTTCTTTAATAGAAATCGGAGGGGAAACCCTCTTTTGCTCAAAAAAAGCTAGCAGAAGAACACTCGGGTGTGTATCTCTACAGGGTGCCCACGGTGGGCCACGGCGCACCCTGGGGTTTTGGGTCGGCCCAGGCCTCGATTCCCCTCTGTTCTGCTGCGCGCTTCTGATCTCTACTCGCCCCCAGCCACCTGCCTTGCCGGCGACTTGCCGTCCCCGCATGACTCTAGGAGGAGACGCCGGACTAATAGGAGGTCAGGAGCTGCTCGCCCAATAGCGTCACCGCTGCCAGAGCGCGCCACCGTGCCTACCTTCCGAGTTTGTTGAGGGCTCAGGCGTGCAGCACCAACTAAGCCAACCCGATTTATCCTGAGATACGTCCTCAACCCTCAGCAGCCACTCCTCATCACCCATTTTCTAATTGATTCATTACTCATTAGGAAGGACTGTCATTAGGGTTTGTTGTGTGCTGAGTGCTACCTACACTTAATGGTTCGGATGTATTTCAGTAATCTTTAGTACCTGTAAAGTTCACAGGGTTTCAAAATTCCGGCCCTAAGAACAGACACATCATTTTGGATTGTTGGCCGTAGTGACATTAACCCAGATTACTACTGCAGGCCAGGTTTGTTGACAATTTTACTTGTCTTTCTTACTCATTCGATATGATATCCAATTATTCACGTTGATTAGGTGCAAACAATAAGTGCTAGACAAACTTCTTGATTCAGATTTTGGATGGTCTCTTACTGCAGT
Organism: Aegilops tauschii subsp. strangulata; assembly: GCF_002575655.3. Lineage (NCBI taxonomy): Eukaryota > Viridiplantae > Streptophyta > Magnoliopsida > Poales > Poaceae > Aegilops > Aegilops tauschii. Next base: position 141,339,395 of record NC_053035.3, on the reverse strand, counting down.
TACAATTCTGCATACTTGTCCTAGTAAGCTTACAAGTAAATGGTTGATTCACTACATCTATGCTTGCCTTGTCATATTTGTTGTCAATATTCTTTTAGGAGGGACCACCCTGTTTCAAAATACTGGAACTATAGACATGAGTGAATAGTATTTCTCTTTGTGATCTCTTCCATCATGTGTGGGCTATGAACACTGCATTGTATAGAAAGGAAGTGTCATTTCCAGTTTTACATAGACTACAATCTTTTACATGGAATACAATCTGCCTACTTGCTATGTGTCGCACTACTAGCACTCCACCCTTGAAGCTAGACATTATGCCACTCATAATTCCTTAGTTTATTTGTTCAAATACGAATTTGATATGATTCTAATGTTCCTACTTCAGTTTTGAAATGTGTGTCTGCCTGTTATAGAGACATAAGAGGTTTGTATTTCTGTGTGGTCTGGTCAGCACGGTTGGGGTGAACTTTGCATATGCAGGGGTTTATAGGGAGACACTCTTCGAGTTGAATCTGCAATGCATTCCATAGATAATCTGACTAATTTTTATGTTTTCATGAATCTCAGATTCTAAACAACATCATAATGATGAGCTTGCGTGCATGAAAAGAATAAAGCAGAACAATGCCATGGCTATCAAACTTGGCATTAAGGGACTGAAATCAAGTCTGGATGCAATGCAATGCAAACGCTCTCCACCTACAGATTCATGCTCAGAATATGATCCTAACAGTGATTCTGAGCTAGAGGGAGACCTAAGTCAATGTTGCTCCCTAGCGGAGGAGTCAGAGGCAGATGCCATATCTTATTCACCCATCAAGGTGCTCGCTCTAACTTTCCAAGGTTATATTGGTCGCACATATCTTGCAACTGATGCTTTGCATTGCTTCTACTTTGTTGCACTGCCATTAGCTTAGTTTACACATCATGTATGTGAATACGCCCTGCCTATCCATTTTCAGTACATATTCCATCTGTTATCATACCATATTTATCCATTGAAATGTTGTTCTTGTGTATCAGACGTTCAAAAGGAAGAGGGCGATTGCTGATCGCGGAGGAGCACGAGCAAAGAATTTGGAGAAGGTAGTGACACCTGATAAATCAAATAACCCATTAGGTGTAGTTGCAATATCACCTGACCCACAAAACACCCCAACTCTAGCAGACTCTAGCCCTACTACGCTGGTCATTTCTGATGCCCCAACTCAGCAGACCCCAACTGCAGCAAACAGTATGATGATGCGAGTTGACATAGCACCAGCTCTACGATGCAAAACCCCCATTCCAACAAAGGGTACACCAAATCCAGTTGCCAAATCCCTTTTCGAACCAGAGAGAGCCCCAATTGCAGCAAATAGGACCCCTGTTCCATTTCTTCCCAGTTTAGAAGACGAAGCTTATATTGTTGTCAGGAACTTTGTGCGCATCTTTCCTTCATGGAAAGATTATATCGCAGACACAGAACAATTTCCAGTCTTTCTCCGCAACTTACGCGTAAGTAATGTACTAATGTTATTCATGGTAATTACTACATATGTTTCTGCTGATAGAAGACACAAGATTTCATTCTTTTAAATAGGCGAGGACCAAACTAGATTGTCAAGACGAGCAAGGGTTGGTAGCGCTTTTCAAGCACTCGTTGATGAAGTATCGTTCCTACCTGAGGCAAGCGCACTTCGATGGCAAGCCTCTAAACGAAATTTCTGTAAATTCTCCGGTGCTACATTTATTAGACAGTGACTGGAATAATCTTGTTACACATTGGTCTCGTCTGCAGCGTAAGGTACTGTCTATGATATCACATCACAATTTGAACTACATTTCTGCATTTGCCTTAACGCCTCACTTGTACGAAAACTGTTAGCAGAAGAACACTCATTCTCAAGGGACCACATAATCTCACAACTATACTGCAAACTGCATTGCTCTTGTGAGTACCTCTTGCCCTGTATGACCATACTTACTTTCATAGCTTTTTGATTATGTAGCATCACTGCACATGTTAGCCTCGTTATCGTCCATTTGGTGGATATTATAAGATCCGTATGGACTCTTACATAAATTTAGAATCAGCCCAATGCTTTTGAAGAGGTTTAGCTCTGCAGTCCTCTTGTAAGGACTGGACGTCGTCTATCATTGTACCTACATTAACAGCTACTCCCTCCGTCCCATAATATAAGAATGTTTTGTACAGTACACCAATGTTCAAAACACTCTTGTATTATGGGAAGAGGGATTGGTTCATTGTGTAGCATTCTGCATCTTATCTCCCTCGCCCACCATTTACTAAAAAATACCACTTACCAAAAAGTTGAATACACAGACAATGCCAGTGCAGAAGTGGAGCCCATTGCTCTTGTCAGTACATTTTGTCCTATAATGCTTGTACTTCCAGGGATTGGTAGTTGATTATGTAGCATCAATCTGCATCTTATCTTCATTATCCTCTATCCCTTCCAGTATTATCATATCTATAATTACTCTCTACAAAATGTAGAGTACAGGCAATGCTTATGAAGAAGATTTTGTGCTGAAATTCTTGAGTTATCCTTCCCTTGACATGGAGAAGGGCATTATAAAGCCGGTGTTAACTGTTAATGTAAGTCATTCCTTCTAAAGCCTTTATCCTCAACTGCTGTTTAATTTGCTCATACTCCATATCGTTTACTGCTGTTTAGTTTGCTGTTTCTATCAAAATGCATGTTCGCAAGAACCGTAAGTTCCAAGTTTTACTTGTAAAACCAAATTCCTTATTCATACCATGCACATTACTCAATACTCCCTATATGTATGCTTGTTTTTGTGGATCTATAATCCAGTGTGTGGTGAAGCAACCCACATTTGCACCTTGTCATCTCCTCTTTTATCTTACTGATGTGTCTGATGATATGAACAACATGCCATGCACATTAACCTAAATAGATACAATGATTGTCTTTGCCCTTCATCTATCCTTGTTATGTTGACATGGTAATCCAGTAGTGTGGTGAAGCTCCCCGCATTATGAACAATGCCAAATTATGTTATTGATATTTTGAACTTGCTCTTTATTTTCTAATTTGAAATTGGATGGAATTGACAGCGCAGTTATCATCTTTGTTTATACACGTGCAAAACCTGTCATCTCTCTACTTGTTTCAGGGTGATATGCCTGACGGCGTGCGCAAGTCTGCTGAAGGCTATGAGACAAACCCAACATATATTGCAGCAAATAAGGCAAAACATCTTGAAGATAGCGAGACAACCCCAAAGTCTTGTCTTGATGCAGTGTTCAAGTTACTTGAGACTAGCAGTCAGACAAGCTCACAGAATTCGCTATCTGAATCAGTTCGACTTCTTCAGTCCCAAGTTCTAGCAGATAGGCATTCTGCAACTCAACTTCGACTTGAAGTCCCATCTCTAAGAAAGATTGCGGAGAACACCAATGAGAACCTCATTGCTAAACAGGTACACCTGGAAGCTATGACCGACATGCTAGGCCGGTCACACAGCCTTGCTCAGCAGCTTGCGTAGCAGTTTCTGGCGCAAGCCTAGCTTTCTTGAACTGTCTTGGAAGTGGTCTCGGTTTAGTATTATTTTGTTACGCTGCAATGGTGCCCAGAATTTGTAATCTGCTTCATCGTTGCGCTTGGCGAACTTCGATACCCAGTGGATGTAATATACCATAAATCCTTTATTGTATAGTGTAGGTTTATTCTAAGTTACTATGCCATAATTTCTTTATTTTATAGAGTAGGTTTGTTCTTAATTCCTACTAGTTACTGCCATCACTCGCTATCTGAAAAAAACCTAATGTAGTCGACCGGGCCGAAACATTCGCCTCTAACGGGCCTGGTTTTTAGCGGGCCACAATTGGGCCGGCCTGCATCTTTCTTGGGCCCGAATGGCCATTGGGGCCTTCACACTTTGCGCCACGCCCACAACTTACTCTGGCCTATATTCGGCCCAAATTTTAGTTGGGCCTTTTGTGGACCAAGCGCTTAATTTGGCCCATGTAGCGTTGGGCCATTAACATGCTGAATATTCTTCTGGCCTGTTACAGCCCCGAAGAAACCATGGGCCTTTAGCAGGCCGCAATGCATGTTGGGCCTCAATTTTCACTAGTCGTCGACGGGCCTTCAGCAGGCTGAAATGTAGATCGGGCCTTTTTTGGCCCAGTTATATGACGGGCCGTTACCGGGCCGAAACATATCTCGGGCCTTTGTTGGCCCACTGATATCATGGGCCTTTAACAGGTCGAAAGCTTAGTACAAGCATCAACGGGCCGAATTATACGACATGCCTTTAACAGGCCCAAAGTCACGTTGGGCTGAACTGTTGCCACCTTTATCACGGGCCGTTAGTGGGCCGGATGTTGCGTCAGACCATATATGGCCCATGGGCAGCACGGGCCATTCCCAGGCCAAAAGACACACCGGGCTAAAATGGGCCCATGTCTACATCGGGCCTCTAATAGGCCAAAAATCACTGCGCCGTCACTTGGGCCCAAATATTCGGCAAACAATTAACGGGCCAGATCTGGCTTCGGGCCGTAAATGGGCCTTTATTAAACAGGCCATTATTGGGCTGGCCCACTAGTACCTAAGTACTACGGGCCTTTGACTGGGCCGACCTTTTTAATCTATATGGGCCTCTGTTGGGCCCAGCCACGTGTCGACGTATCATAGGCGCGTCCTGTCCAATGAATGGATGACATCTGTCCCAACGGTGAGCCAACACGTGTTTCCTCCGGCCAATGAGAATTTTACACGTGGAAAATCCTCATTGGTCCGGGCTGTTAGCGGGTTATCGGATCCAAAACCAAACCCGTTAGCTTAACAGCGACCCGTTATGGTGGATGCCATGTGTCGGTCACCCTTGACGAAAGCACTTCCATGACGCGGCATCTATCGTCATGGAAGTGGACACTTCCGTGATGATAATTTTGGTAATGTCATGGAACATTTCTACGACAGCACAGGTATGACTACCTTGATTCTGTCATAAAATCGTCATGGATGTAGATGCATGACAGAAAACGTGACCTACTGTGACAAACATGTATCATCACAGAAGTGTATTTTTTTGTAGTGTGTTTACGTGGAGTTGCATGGTTCTCCTACTGGTTCGATAACCTTGGTCTCATCACTGAGGGAAATACCTACCGTAGCTTTGCTGCATCATCCCTTCCTCTTTGGGGAAATACCGACATAGTTCAAGCCGCATCAGGCCTTAGCTAAGCTCGGCTGAGAACTGCCAACTCATCATCACCACGACTGCAGCTTCCAATAGGTGCAGAATCAGATCAATGATCATCATGATCACCTGGGAAATATGGAAGGAAAGAAACCAATGCTTCTTCCGGGCAAAAACACCTCTGACCGAAGACGTCATCTTAGCAATCAGGAACAACATTGAGCAGTGGAGATTAGCCGAAGCAAAATGCATTGAGCCCCCTTTTGGGGACACAATTAGCGAAAATTAGCCATAGGGAAGGGAGAGCAAGATGTACTTTTCTCTTTTCATCCATTTGATCACTTGATCTACATGTTTCCACTGCTTTCTGCTAAATCAATGAAGCCGGTGTTCAAGCCGAGTCTTTCAGAGAAAAGAGCGAAAAATGAGATTCAGAGTGTGCTTCTCCCTTGTTTACGTGGCGCCCCGTGATTTTGTTAGTGTTCTAGGCTCGCGTCTCTAGTACGGTCTAGCTTAGGACTAGCATAGTACCGTCGTTGAGCGTTTGTCAACTCATCTCTAAATTGATTATTGCTGACATTTTTGCTACCATATCATAAGCCTTCCAGCTCCACATGGTGCGCTTGACACCACCTGGCAATTGCTATCCAAGCTTTGAGAGTTTTGACTACAACGGTTGCCGATCATCGACTGCTGCTTGGTAAGAATGGGTACGAATGTGTCATTTGCTTAACGAATTTATGACTATCCACGATGCTACAACCTATTAGTAGTTCGTAGGACAAATTATTGTGTGTTTCTATTGCTGTTAACCATGCCAGGATCACAAGATAACGAGCTGGACTGGGAGAACATGACGAAGAAGGAGCTACATGATAAATTTCAACAAATGTTGGGTGAACAGGCGCAAGACATGTTGAATAGTTTTGGACAGGCGATGGAGAGGCTAGATGGCATTGAGAAGACAATTGACACTAAGTTGGAGGCCAAGTTCAATGAAGTGCTCGCGTGTCTACCACAACCACTGGTTGCACCTTTCCCACCTTCGCAACAACAAGCACAACGCTGCCTTCCTGATCAAGTAGGACGAGCAAAGTGTGTTCCCATTGCCCAATGCCAATATTGTAGTGCCACTTCTACTGCTACTGATGCTTCTACATATCCTGCTGCTACTGTCGAGGAGTACGACGAATACAAGGGTGATTAAGAGGATGAGGTTGCTCTAAATCAGAACTATGTGCAACCACCAGCAACACTAGGTTGTCCACACGCCTACAGTCGCAACGGTAGGGCTGTACCACCCCCTCAGGTACGAGATAATGACCATGTCCCTAAACTAAACTTGAATATTCCACCATTTGTGGGTAGATACATTCCTAATGTATATCTTACTTGGGAGTTAGAAACTGAACATCATTTTACATGCTTACAATATCACAAGGATAGACGTGTTGCTGTTGTTGTTTGTGAATTCACTAGTTTTCCTTCTTTTGGTGGTCTGAACATTGTAGATTGTATCATGGTAATATTCCAACTACTTGAGCTGCTTTAAAAAATGTGGATTGCTTAAAAATTACAGTGTTTAATACAAGGAAAAAGTTTTGTAGAGGAATATTATCAGGAATTACAAATTGGAATGATTAGATGTGGTATTGTTGAGGATAATGAAGCCATGCTTGCACATTTTATGGGTGGGTTAAACAGAGAAATTCAAACCATCTTAGAGTATAAGGATTATAACAATGACACTCGTTTATTCCATCTTGCTTGCAAAGCTGAACGTGAAGTGCAGGATCGAGAGGCCATGGCGCGGACTAACTTTTCTGTAGGTCGAACTTCGTCATGGACACCGTGTGCATCTTCTAATTCCACACGTTCTGGTGCACCACTGCCTGCTTCAACCGCCAATTCCAACCGTGATACAAGAAAATGGGCACCACCACCACCATCTGCCAAGAGCACACCTTCGGGGCCAACATAGAGTTTTGCTTCATCCATGGCATTAATAGGGCAAACACATGATATTATTTGTCGGCGTTGCAAGGGTGGAGGTCACTACGCGAGCCAATGCCCATCAAAGCATGTGATGATTGCTACTGAGGATGGTGGGCATGAGTCCACTATTGACTACGATGAGGAGACTTTGGCTCTTATTACAAGTGAAGAAAGGGGTGGAGATCATTCTAAATAAAAGACGCAATACATGGCTGCTAAAGATGTTGATGGGTATGAAAGTTTAGTTGATCAATGTGTTTTGAATGTGTAGGTAACACAGTCTGAGCAAAATCAGAGGCACAATTTGTTCCATACAAAGGGGGTTGTGAAGGGACGCTCTGTCCGTGTCGTCATAGATGGAGGGAGTTGCAATAACTTGGCTATATCATGGAGATGGCGGGGAAGTTGTATCTCACCACCAGACCACATCCTCATCCTTACTACATACAATGGTTCAACAACAGCAGCAAGGTTAAGGTAACACGTATTGTTCGTGTGCATTTTAGTAACGCTACATATGCTGATTATATTGATTATGATGTGGTACCAATGCAAGCATGCTCCCTATTACTTGGTTCAAAGATCAAGAAGATATGTCTGGAGGGGGGGTGAATATACACTTAACAAGACAAAGGTGCAGTTTTTAGTTTTGTTGAGAATTAGGTAGATTTTAGCACAAGTTAAGTGGAAACCATTACATCCTACACATGCATATCTAGAGACTAAGCAGCGGAAATTGAACAATGATACGTCTCCAACGTATCTATAATTTTTGATTGTTCCATGCTATTATATTATCTGTTTTGGATGTTTTATATGCATCAATATGCTATTTTATATGATTTTTGGGACTAACCTATTAACCTAGAGCCCAGTGTCAGTTCCTGTTTTTTCCTTGTTTTTGAGTTTCGCAGAAAAGGAATACCAAACGGAATGAAACTTCCATCATGATTTTTATTGGACCAAAAGACATCCAGAGGGCTTGGAGTGCATGTCAGGGAAGCCACGAGGTGGCCACAAGGTCAGAGGGAGCACCCAGGGGGTAGGTCGTGCAACCCACCATTGTGGGCCCCTCGTGATTCCACCGACCTGTTTCTTCCGCCTATATATTCTCAAATATCCCAAAAACTTTCAGGGGAGCCACGAAACCACTTTTCCACTGCTGCAACCTTCTGTACCCGTGAGATCCCATCTAGGGGCCTTTTCCAGCGTCTTGCTGGAGGGGGATTCGATCACGGAGGGTTTCTACATCAACACCATTGCCTCTCCGATGAAGCGTGAGTAGTTTACCATAGACCTACTGGTCCATAGCTAGTAGCCAGATGGCTTCTTCTCTCTCTCTTTGATTCTCAATACAAAGTTCTCCTCGATGTTCTTGGAGATCTATTCGACGTAATACTCTTTTGCAGTGTGTTTGCCGAGATCCGATGAATTGTGGATTTATGATCAGCTTATCTATGAATATTATTTGAATCTTCTCTGAATTATTATATGCATGATTTGATATCTTTGCAATTCTCTTCGAACTATCTATTTGGTTTGGCCAACTAGATTGGTTTTTCTTGCAATGGGAGAATTGCTTAGCTTTGGGTTCAATCTTGCGATGCTCGATCCTAGTGACAGAAGGGGAACCGACACGTATTGTATTGTTGCCATCGAGGATAAAAAATGGGGTTTTCATCATATTGCTTGAGTTAATTCCTCTACATCATGTCATCTTGCTTAAGGGGTTACTCCGTTCTTTATGAACTTAATACTCTAGATGCATGTTGGATAGCGGTCGATGTGTGGAGTAATAGTAGTAGATGCAGGCAGGAGTCGGTCTACTTGACACGGACGTGATGCCTATATTCATGATCATTGCCTTAGATATCGTCATAACTTTGCGCTTTTCTATCAATTGCTCAGCAGTAATTTGTTCACCCACCGTACTAATTTCTATCTTGAGAGAAGCCTTTAGTGAACCCTATGGCCCCGGGGTCTAGTTTCCATCTTATAAGTTTCCGATCTACAATCTTAGTTCCTATTTACTTTCTTTGCAATCTTTTTACTTTCCGTTCCATAAACCAAAAATATACCGTTTATCCATCTCTATCAAATCTCACGTTGCAAATAACCGTGAAGAGATTGACAACCCCTTTATCACGTTGGGTGCAAGTTGGTGTTTGTTTGTGCAAGTATTCGGTGGCTTGCGCGTTGTCTCCTATTGGATTGATACGTTGGTTCTCAAAAGCTGAGGGAAATACTTACTCTACTTTGCTGCATCACCCTTTCCTCTTCAAGGGAGAAACCAACGCAAGCTCAAGACGTAGCAGGATGAATTTCTGGTGCCCTTGCCGGCAGATCTACGCCGAGCCGAGACATACCAAGTACCCATCATAAACTCTCATCCCTCGCATTACATTTTTCACCATTCGCCGCTTGTTTTCCTCTCCCCCACTTGTAAAATGATTTTCAAAAAATTTGCCTTTTCTTCGCCCCTGTTCCATTCGTCTTCTTCGTTTGCTTTTTGTGTGCTCATATGTTGGATTGCTTGCTTTGTCGTGGTGGCTCAAGATAATACCAAATTGTGTGACTTTTCCAACACCAACAATAATGGTTTTATTAGTACTTTGATTGCTCCCACTACTAATGCGGAATCTTGTGAAATTAATACCACTTTGCCGAATCTTGTAATGAAAGATTAATTTTCCAGCCTTCCCAATGAAGATGCCGCATCCCATCTTAATAATTTCGTTGATTTGTGTGATATGCAAAATAAAAAAGATGTGGATAATGATATTGTTAAATTGAAGCTATTTTCGTTCTCACTTCGAGATCGTGCTAAAACTTGGTTTTCATCTTTGCCTAAAAATAGTATTGATTCATGGAACAAGTGTAAAGATGCTTTTATTTCCAAGTATTTTCCTCCTGCTAAGATCATCTCCCTTAGGAACGATATTATGAATTTTAAGAAACTTGATCATGAACATGTTGCGCAATCTTGGGAGAGGATGAAATTAATGATACGAAATTGCCCTACTCATGGTTTGAATTTGTGGATGATTGTACAAATTTTTTATGCCGGATTGAATTTCGCTTCTAGAAATCTTTTTGATTTGGCCGCGGGAGGCACTTTCATGGAAATTACTTTAGGATAAGCTACTAAAATCCTAGATAATATTAGGGTTAATTATTCTCAATGGCATAGCGAAAGATCTTCCACTAGTAAAAAAGTGCATGCAATTGAAGAGATTAATGTTTTGAGTGGAAAGATGGATGAGCTTATGAAATTATTTGCTAGGAAGAGTGCTCCTATTGATCCTAATGATATGCCTTTGTCTACTTTGATTGAAAACAATAATGAATCTATGGATGTGAATATTCTTGGTAGGAACAATTTTGGTAATAATGCGTATAGAGGTAATTTTAATCCTAGGCCGTTTCCTAGTAATTCCTCTAATAATTATGGTAATTCCTACAACAATGCTTATGGGAGTTATAATAAGATACCCTCTGTATTTGAGAATAGTGTTAAAGAAATTATAAGTTCGCAAACAAAATTCAATGCTTTGATTGAAGAAAAAATGCTTAAGATTGATGATTTGCCTAGGAACGTGGATATAATTTCTCTTGATGTTGATTCTTTGAAACTTAGATCTACTCCACCTAAGCATGATATCAATGAGTCTCTCAAAGCCATGATAATTTCCATTGATGAGTGCAAAGAAAGAACCGCTAAGATGCACGCTAAAAGGGATTGGTTTATAAAAGCGTGTTCTTCTAGTTTCCGTGAAAAAAATGATGAAGATCTTAAAGTGATTGATGTGAATCATATTGAATCTTTGTTTTCCAATGTAAATCTTGATAAAGATGGGACTGGAGATGAGTCAACTTTAGTTAGAAGGCATCCCAATAATTCGGAGTTCTTAGATCTTGATGCAAAAATTGATAAAAGTAGGATTGGAGAGGTCAAAACTTTAAGTAGCAATGAATCCACTCTTTTGGATTTCAAGGAATTTCATTATGATAATTTTTCTTCAATAGAATTGTATTTCCTTGTTGCAATCCATGTTGAATTCTTTGCATGCTTATAATCAAAACAAAGCTTTTACTAAACATATCGTTAATGCTATGATGCAATCTTTTGAAGAAAAGCTTGAATTGGAAGTCTCTATTCCTAGAAAACTTTATGATGAGTGGGAACCTATTATTAAGAATAAGATTAAATATTATGAATGTCATGCTTTGTGTGATTTGGGTGCTAGTGTTTCCACGATTCCAAAAACTTTATGTGATGTGTTAGGTTTCCGTGAATTTTACGATTGTTCCTTAAATTTGCATCTTGCGGATTCCACTATTAAGAAACCTATGGGAAAGATTAATGATGTTCTTATTGTTGAAAATAGGAATTATGTGCCCGTAGATTTCATTGTTCTTGATATAGATTGCAATCCTATATGTCCTATTATTCTTGGTAGACCTTTCCTTAGAACGATTGGTGCAATTATTTATATGAAAGAGGGAAACACTAGATTTCAATTTCCGTTAAGGAAAGGCATTGGACACTTCCATAGAAAGAAAATTAAATTGCCTTATGAATCTATTATGAGAGCCACTTATGGATTGCATGCCTGTAGCGACCAGACCTCAAATGGCCTGTGCTGCTGTGCACCAGTGTCATCCCTGGATCAGTAATGCTGACACGCACAGTACAAATGGAGGATTTATAATAGAGTAGCAATCACACACTTATTACATCGAATATCTCCAAAGAGATTAAGTATAATAACATGGCTTAAGGCCATCTAATAACGATAACAGTGGAACACTTGGAAGATAAGTGAGTCCATCAACTCCAGCGGCATCACTGAGTATAAGACCACGACCTAAGGCACCTTACTCGTCGTCTGAAAAGTCTGCAACATGAAACGTTGCAGCCCGAAAACGGGTCAGCACATAGAATATGCTGGCAAAGCAACACATAGAGAGCAATGAACAATGATAATGCTATACTATATGCATATATGGCTGGTAGAAAGCTCTATGGTTACAGTTTTTGCGAAAAGCCAATTTTATCCTACTGCAAAGGAATAAATTTTATTTAACTATCATGGTGGTTGAAACATTGAGAAGGTACCTCCAACTCAATCCCAATTAAGTATCATCATTAACCCAACAAAATTAATTATAAGTATCACGGTGATGAGATTCAAATGATAATCCAGGTACTAGATACTCAAGTTGTCCATAACCGGGGACACGGCTAATCATGATCAGTTTGTACACTCTGCAGAGGTTTGTGCACTTTTCCCACAAGACTCGATCGCCTCCGCTTGATTCTCGCACTGCATGACGTTTGAGAAACGGATGACCGAGACAAAGTCTTTCAGAAACAGTCACTCTCTACTCTGGATGGACCGGTACACCTACTTTCCCCTACATCTGCTAGTCCACCTCTTCAAGAGATCATGTAACCTACTCAGCTATGCTAGAGCCCATAATAGCTTGTGGCTGCACACGGAAGTTTCTAGCATGAATAATCTTATGATCCCTTTGAGCCTGGGTGGCGGACCTTATACATACAGACAACACTGGGTTCTCCAGGTGCCTCAATCCACCCAGATGTGAGTTTTAGTTGCCACCTTAAGTTGAACCATTATTAAACACTCACATCTGTCATGAATATCTCTCAAACCCAATCCACGTCTACGAGCATAGCATGGCAATAATAAAAGCAACGTAGAAGTAACTCCCAAGGGTTTGATAAGAAAACAGGTAATAGGTACTACCTCAACTACTTCCCAATACCCACAGTTTAATTAGATCCTAATCATGCAATGTGTTTGAGGAAATAGATCTAATGCAATAAAACTGGGTATGAACGGGGTATGATCAAAGTGTTACTTGCCTTGCTGATGATCCGCAAAACCTAGCGAGTCGAAGTAACAAGCGGCACACTCCGGATACTCTATCGCAAACAAACAAGCATACAATCAGTACTCATCTAATGCACAGGTAAAACTCGAAAGAAAGATCCAACCAGAAAGTTCAACTTAAGAACTCCGGTTTGCAAAAAGAATCAACTTGAAAGAAGCAACGAAAGTCAAACGGTGAAAGAAAGAAACTCCGTTTGCTAATCTGGATCTAGGTCAAATTTTACTGTTGCAAAAACTTGTTTGAGTAGGTTAAACGGAAAGAGAATTTCGAGACGAAACTCTAGGCGCTTGAATCACCTCATTCCGATAAACGAGCGAAAAGTTAAACAGATTCGAAAATTCGATCGGAAATCGAATCTGAGAAAATAACGAGAAAATCCGACGAAAAGAAAAACGGACGAACGGTTAAATAACGGACGTTCGTTAACAGAGAAAAAGCGACGAACGCGTTCGTTAAAACGAACGGTTCGGTGAACGCTCGTGAAATAAGAAAACCGGAAAAAACCGATCTAGGGTTTTTTTTTAAACAAAAGTTTTTTTTCAGAAAAACCGGTCAATAGCAAAAAGGCCGGCGGCGGCAGTACCTCGGCGGGACTCCGGCGAGGGGCTCCGGCGGGCGGGGCTCGGGCGGCGGGGGTGCGGGGCTCGGGGGCGGCGGCTCCGGCGGCGAGGGGCTCCGGCTCGGGGGCTCCCAGCGGCGGGCGGCGAGGCAAAGGCGGCGGCGGCGGCTAGATGCGGCGGCGGCGGGCGGCTCCTCCGGCGGCGATGGTGGCGAAAAGGGAGGGTGGGTATATATAGAGGGGGGGCTAGGGGGGCTTGGGGAAGGGGGCACCGAGGCGGCGGCGGCGTCCGTGGCGAGGCCGGACTCCGGCGGCGTCGTGGGGAGGAAGGAGAGCGCGGGCGGGCTCGGCTGGGCTCGGCCCAGGCGGCGCGGGCGCAATTTTTTTTTAAATGTTCCGCGGAAAATATTGCGTAGAAAAATAAATAAAAATCAGAAAAATATGAAATAAATTTTCCCCGTCTAGTTAGAAAATCTAGAATAGGGTGAACATTTCTAAAATCAAAAATAAATATTTTGAAAACATGCATATTTTTAAATGCAATAAAAATTGCAAATAAAATCCGATAAATTCCAAATAATGATTTTTAACATTTTTCCTCCAGTATTTCAATATTTTGGAGAAGTCATATTTTCTCCTCTCGTTTATTTATAAATTGAAATATTTTTCCGGAGAGAAAAATAATTAAAATCCCAATCCTCGTTTGAAAAATCAAATAAGAAAATTCGAGAAAATCCCCAACTCTCTCCGACGGTCCTTGAGTTGCTTAGGATTTATCGAGGATTTTGTCAAAATGCAACAAAACATGATATGCAAATGATGATCTATGTATAACATTCCAAATTGAAAATTTGGGATGTTACAAACCTACCCCCCTTAAGATGAATCTCGCCCTCGAGATTCGGGTTGGCTAGAAAACAGGTGGGAGTGGTTTTTTCGTAGATCTTCCTCTCGCTCCCAGGTGGCCTCATCTTCTGTGTGGTGACTCCACTGAACTTTGCAAAACTTGATAACCTTGCTGCGGGTAACTCGGCTGGCATACTCGAGAATCTTCACTGGCTTCTCCTCATAGGTCAAATCACTTTCCAACTGAATCGCTTCCAGTGGCACGGTATCTCTCAATGGTATCTCAGCCATCTCTGCGTGGCACTTCTTCAACTGTGAAACATGGAATACATCATGAACTTCAGACAATCCTTCGGGCAATTCCAGCTTGTAGGCAACTTCTCCCATACGTTCCAACACTCTGTATGGTCCGATAAAACGAGGCGCTAACTTTCCCTTAACTCCAAAGCGCTTTACTCCTCGAAGTGGTGATACTCGAAGATACGCTCTGTCTCCGATTTCGTGAACTGTCTCCTTGCGTTTAGAATCAGCATAACTCTTCTGCCTGGACTGGGCTACCTTGAGCCTATCGCGAATCAACTTCACTTTCTGTTCAGACTCCTTAATCAAATCTGGTCCAAACAACTGACGGTCTCCAACTTCGTCCCACAACAACGGTGTTCTACACCTCCTTCCGTACAAAGCTTCGAAAGGGGCCATCTTCAAACTGGTTTGATAACTGTTGTTATACAAAAACTCCGCATATGGCAAATTGTCGTCCCAACTTGATCCATAATCTAGCGCACATGCTCTCAACATGTCTTCCAAAATCTGGTTGACTCTCTCGGTCTGTCCATCTGTCTGCGGGTGAAATGCTGTACTAAATTCCAGTCTGGTTCCCAATGTTTCATGTAGCTGCTTCCAAAACTTCGAGGTAAATTGGGTTCCTCTGTCTGATACAATGGTCCTCGGAACTCCATGCAAACATACTATCCTGGTCATGTATATCTTTGCCAATTTAGCACTGGTGTAAGTGGTCTTCACTGGAATGAAATGAGCCACTTTCGTCAAAGGGTCGACTACAACCCATATCGAGTCATAGCCTGAACGAGTCCTGGGTAATCCTGTGATAAAATCCATGCCTATTTTATCCCACTTCCATTCGGGTATCGGCAATGGCTGTAACAATCCTGCTGGCTTCTGATGCTCTGCCTTCACTCTCTGGCATACATCACAAACTGCTACAAACTCCGCAATATCCTTCTTCATTCCGGTCCACCAGAAAGTATTCTTCAAATCCAAATACATCTTGGTATTCCCTAGGTGAATCGAGTACGGTGAATCATGGGCTTCCTGCAAAATCAACTTCCTGATCTCCGGATCGTTTGGCACATATACGCGGTCCTCGAACCATAAGGTATCGTGCTCATCCTCACGAAATCCCTTGGCTTTTCCTTTGCTCATCTTCTCCTTTATCTCTTCAATCTCCTTGTCTGACTTCTGAGCTTCTCTGATCCTTTCCACCAAGGTAGACTGAATCTCCAATGTCGCTAAATAGCCTCTTGGGACTATCTCCAAACATAGCTCGCGTAAGTCCTCGGCTAACTCCTGAGGTAACTCTCCTGTCATGAGGGTGTTGACATGACTCTTGCGGCTCAACGCGTCTGCTACTACGTTAGCCTTTCCGGGGTGATAATGTAATCTCATATCATAATCTTTGATGAGCTCCAACCATCTCCTCTATCTGAGGTTTAACTCCTTCTGCGTGAAAATGTACTTCAAACTCTTGTGATCCGTGTACACCTCACAATGGTTTCCGATGAGAAAATATCTCCATGTCTTCAATGCATGCACCACGGCTGCTAATTCCAAACCATGCGTAGCATAATTCTTCTCATGGGGTTTAAGTTGTCGTGAAGCATACGAAACAACTCTTCCTTCCTGCATAAGCACTGCTCCAAGTCCTCGACGAGAAGCGTCGCAATAAACTTCATAGTCCTTGCGTTGATCGGGCAGAATCAACACGGGTGAGTTAACCAATCGTTTCTTCAACTCCTGGAAACTAGCTTCACATTCCTCAGTCCAATTAAATTTGGTGTCCTTCTTCAATAGCTCAGTCATGGGCTTAGCAATCCTTGAGAAATTCTCGATAAATCTCTGGTAGTATCCTGCGAGTCCAAGAAAACTCCGGATTTCTCCAACTGTAGTGGGCGATTCCCAACTTGTCACTGTGTCAACCTTGGCAGGGTCTACTGCTATTCCTTCTCTAGGAATAACATGTCCAAGGAATCCAACTTCCTTCAACCAAAACTCACATTTGCTGAACTTGGCATATAACTGATGTTCTCTGAGCTTCTCAAGTACCAATCGTAAATGCTCCTCATGCTCTTCTTCATCCTTGGAAAAGATTAAAATATCATCAATGAACACCATGACGAACTTATCCAAAAACTCCATAAACACTTTGTTCATCAGGTTCATGAAATAGGCAGGTGCGTTAGTCAGTCCAAATGACATAACGGTATACTGATACAATCCATATCTGGTGGTAAATGCTGTCTTGGGTATATCCTGCTCTCGAATCTTTAACTGATGGTATCCTGATCGTAGATCGATCTTGGAAAATACTTTAGCTCCTTGCAGGCGGTCAAACAAATCATTGATCATCGGCAGTGGGTACTTGTTTTTGATGGTCACTTCATTCAATCCTCGGTAATCAACAACCATCCTTAGTGATCCATCTTTCTTCTCCACTAGAAGTACTGGTGATCCCCAAGGTGACGACTTGGGCGAATATAGCCTTTATCCAGTAACTCCTTGATCTGCTTCTTAATTTCTTCCAAATCCTTTGCGGGCATCCTGTACGGTCTCTTAGATATTGGCCCCGTGCCTGGCAAAAGTTCAATCAAAAACTCAATGTCTCTATCTGGTGGCATGCCTGGCAACTCTTCTGGAAATACATCCGGATAGTCCTTCACCACTGGTACTTCCTCCTGTACAACTCCTGATAAGGAATTCACTTGAGTCCTCTTCGGCATATGCCTGGATACATACTTGATCCTTTTTCCTTCCGGGGTGGTAAGCAAAATAGTCTTGCTGGCACAATCGATGTTTCCTCCATACAACGATAGCCAATCCATTCCCAAAATCACATCCAAACCTTGCGATTCCAAAACAATGAGGTCTGAGGGGAAAACATGCCTTCCAATGGCCAACGGTACCTTAAAACATCCTTGGGTGGCCATATACTCTGCTCCTGGCGAGGTTACTAACATGGGGCTTTTGAGAACTTGGGTGGACATCTTAAACTTGTTTACGAATCCCCTTGATATGTATGAATGCGATGCACCAGTATCGAAAAGAACAGTTGCAGTAAATGACTTAACCAAAAACTTACCTATTACTGCATCAGGCTGAGCTTCAATCTCCTCCACGCTCACGTGGTTCACATGTCCTTTGTTGAACGGGTTCGGCTTCTTCCCAGAGCTTCCATTGCCATTTCCATTTTGGACTTCGGGACAATCAGTTGCATAATGTCCCATCTTCTGGCACTTGAAACAAGTAATGTGACTTAGATCTCTCTTAGTTGGGGTAGATGGGTTGGTGCGGTTCTGTCCGTTTCCTCCTCCATTCCCATTACCATTCTTGGAGCCATTATGGTTGTGCGAACTACCTCCTCCATGGGTATGCTGAAACTGTCCTCCCGGCTTCGGGGTAAATCGTGGCTTCTGCTGGGCTCCAGAATTATACTTCCCTTGTCCATACTTCCTCTTGCGGTTTTCAATCTGCTGTTGCTTCCCTTCTATCATGAGAGCTCTATCTACCAGCTCCTAGTAGTTGTTGAAAGTTGCTACCATCAACTGCATACTCAGCTCATCATTCAATCCTTCCAGAAACTTCTCCTGCTTGGCTGCATCTGTAGCAACGTCATCTGGTGCATAACGTGCTAACTTACTGAAATCTTCCACATACTGGCCTACGGTGCGTCCTCCTTGGCGTAGGTTGCGAAACTCACGCTTCTTCATAGCCATAGCTCCTGCTGAAACATGAGTTGTACGGAAAGCTTGCTGAAACTGGTCCCATGTGACAGTGTCAATAGGGTGCGTGGCTGTATAATTCTCCCACCATGATGCTGCGGGTCCATCAAGCTGATGTGCGGCAAAACGCACTCTTTCCGCGTTTGTGCATCCTGCAGTGGTCAACTCCCTTCCAACTTTGCGGAGCCAATCATCTGCTACAATCGGCTCGGTGCTACTGGAAAACACCGGCGGGTTTAGCCTTAAGAAACGGGCTAAGTGGTCAACAGGTGGTGGTGGCGGTGGGTTGTTGTTGTTGTTGTTGCCTTGGTTCTGAACTAACACTTGCATCAGGGCATTCTGTTGCTGAATCAACTGGGTGATCTCTGGCGGGAAAACAAATCCGGGGTCGCGTCTCGGAGGCATCTGATAGGTTTAGAAAAGATGAGAATTAAGAATAGAATGGGGTCTAGAGAGAAAACACTACCCATATGCTCATGAGACAAATTCAATCAATATCACTCAATCAATCCAAACAAGGCAAAACAATCGATCTAACTAGCGTTACAAAGTGCTTGAGCTATACTAATAAATGGGGGAAAACTACTACTGATATGGTAGTCTACTAAAAAATTCTGATCCGTTGAAGACTCCATGATGTCTGCTCCAGCTTCATCAATCCATTCATCTTCACTGGGTTCCGAGTCGGTGTCGTCGATGATGATGTAGTTATCCAGACAAGTGCATTCGTCGACTTCTGCTTTTGGCACTGGATTTCCCACGAATGTTCCAATCTTATTCTCCAGGTCGTCAATCTTCCCGACTAGTGCGTTGATTTCCTCCAGATAGTCTTCGCGTGTAGTCTTGAGTTCTTCTTGGAGTTCCTTGATCTTCGTGAATGCCTTCTTCAGTTCTTCCTTGTCCGTGCATATCTGATTCTCCTGGCGTCGAATATGTTGGTTCTGCTCCTGGATGAAAGCTGCAATTGATCCATCCTTCTTGGTCTTGATCATCTCCCATTGCGCGTCTCGACGTCCACAAATTTGATAAATTGTATCCTTAAGCTCCTGGTGATAGACTTCTCCAATGCGTCCCATGGCGATGTGTGCGGCCATGCTCTTCCCTAAACTCCAAGTTGGTGCTTCGAAAACCAATCTCATGGGTTCCGTAATTGGCGCAAACGTTCTTCCTGGAATGATAACTTGAATCTTCCAGCTCTCCTCTTCAGGTAATGTAGCGTTGTAGGTTCCGGTGACACTTGGTATTCCTATGTTCAAGTACTTGGTGACTTCCTTCAAATGTCGTCCAAATGGCGTGTCTTCATCTGGTTGCATGAACTTGCTCCTGGCATTCGCCATTCCTAAAAGAGTAGAAAGTGGAGAGGAGTCAGAAATGAGAAGAGAGAAGTTTTCTAGGGCTTAAGCTTAGTGGTCGTGTCCTATAGTCAGCGTGTGCTCTGATACCAACTTTGTAGCGACCAAACCTCAAATGGCCTGTGCTGCTGTGCACCAGTGTCATCCCTGGATCAGTAATGCTGACACGCACAGTACAAATGGAGGATTTATAACAGAGTAGCAATCACACACTTATTACATCGAATATCTCCAAAGAGATTAAGTATAATAACATGGCTTAAGGCCATCTAATAACGATAACAGCGGAAGACTTGGAAGATAAGTGAGTCCATCAACTCCAGCGGCATCACTGAGTATAAGACCACGACCTAAGGCACCTTACTCGTCGTTTGAAAAGTCTGCAACATGAAACGTTGCAGCCCGAAAATGGGTCAGCACATAGAATATGCTGGCAAAGCTACACATAGAGAGCAATGAACAATGATAATGCTATACTATATGCATATATGGCTGGTAGAAAGCTCTATGGTTACAGTTTTTGCGAAAAGCCAATTTTATCCTACTGCAAAGGAATAAATTTTATTTAACTATCATGGTGGTTGAAACATTGAGAAGGTACCTCCAACTCAAACCCAATTAAGTATCATCATTAACCCAACAAAATTAATTATAAGTATCACGGTGATGAGATTCAAATGATAATCCAGGTACTAGATACTCAAGTTGTCCATAACCGGGGACACGGCTAATCATGATCAGTTTGTACACTCTGCAGAGGTTTGTGCACTTTTCCCACAAGACTCGATCGCCTCCGCTTGATTCTCGCACTGCATGACGTTTGAGAAACGGATGACCGAGACAAAGTCTTTCAGAAACAGTCACTCTCTACTCTGGATGGACCGGTACACCTACTTTCCCCTACATCTGCTAGTCCACCTCTTCAAGAGATCCTGTAACCTACTCAGCTATGCTAGAGCCCATAATAGCTTGCGGCTGCACACGGAAGTTTCTAGCATGAATAATCTTATGATCCCTTTGAGCCTGGGTGGCGGACCTTATACATACAGACAACACTGGGTTCTCCAGGTGCCTCAATCCACCCAGATGTGAGTTTTAGTTGCCACCTTAAGTTGAACCATTATTAAACACTCACATCTGTCATGAATATCTCTCAAACCCAATCCACGTCTACGAGCATAGCATGGCAATAATAAAAGCAACGTAGAAGTAACTCCCAAGGGTTTGATAAGAAAACAGGTAATAGGTACTACCTCAACTACTTCCCAATACCCACAGTTTAATTAGATCCTAATCATGCAATGTGTTTGAGGAAATAGATCTAATGCAATAAAACTGGGTATGAACGGGGTATGATCAAAGTGTTACTTGCCTTGCTGATGATCCGCAAAACCTAGCGAGTCGAAGTAACAAGCGGCACACTCCGGATACTCTATCGCAAACAAACAAGCATACAATCAGTACTCATCTAATGCACAGGTAAAACTCGAAAGAAAGATCCAACCAGAAAGTTCAACTTAAGAACTCCGGTTTGCAAAAAGAATCAACTTGAAAGAAGCAACGAAAGTCAAACGGTGAAAGAAAGAAACTCCGTTTGCTAATCTGGATCTAGGTCAAATTTTACTGTTGCAAAAACTTGTTTGAGTAGGTTAAACGGAAAGAGAATTTCGAGACGAAACTCTAGGCGCTTGAATCACCTCATTCCGATAAACGAGCGAAAAGTTAAACAGATTCGAAAATTCGATCGGAAATCGAATCTGAGAAAATAACGAGAAAATCCGACGAAAAGAAAAACGGACGAACGGTTAAATAACGGACGTTCGTTAACAGAGAAAAAGCGACGAACGCGTTCGTTAAAACGAACGGTTCGGTGAACGCTCGTGAAATAAGAAAACCGAAAAAAACCGATCTAGGGTTTTTTTTTAAACAAAAGTTTTTTTTCAGAAAAAACGGTCAATAGCAAAAACGGCCGGCGGCGGCAGTACTTGGCGGGACTCCGGCGAGGGGCTCCGGCGGGCGGGGCTCGGGCGGCGGGGGTGCGGGGCTCGGGGGCGGCGGCTCCGGCGACGAGGGGCTCCGGCTCGGGGGCTCCCGGCGGCGGGCGGCAAGGCAAAGGCGGCGGCGGCGGCTAGATGCGGCGGCGGCGGGCGGCTCCTCCGGCGGCGATGGTGGCGAAAACGGAGGGGGGTATATATAGAGGGGGGGCTTGGGGAAGGGGGCACCGAGGCGGCGACGGCGTCCGTGGCGAGGCCGGACTCCGGCGGCGTCGTGGGGAGGAAGGAGAGCGCGGGCGGGCTCGGCTGGGCTCGGCCCAGGCGGCGCGGGCGCAATTTTTTTTAATGTTCCGCGGAAAATATTGCGTAGAAAAATAAATAAAAATCAGAAAAATATGAAATAAATTTTCCCCGTCTAGTTAGAAAATCTAGAATAGGGTGAACATTTCTAAAATCAAAAATAAATACTTTAAAAACATGCATATTTTTAAATGCAATAAAAATTGCAAATAAAATCCGATAAATTCCAAATAATGATTTTTAACATTTTTCCTCCAGTATTTCAATATTTTGGAGAAGTCATATTTTCTCCTCTCGTTTATTTATAAATTGAAATATTTTTCCGGAGAGAAAAATAATTAAAATCCCAATCCTCGTTTGAAAAATCAAATAAGAAAATTTGAGAAAATCCCCAACTCTCTCCGAGGGTCCTTGAGTTGCTTAGGATTTATCGAGGATTTTGTCAAAATGCAACAAAACATGATATGCAAATGATGATCTATGTATAACATTCCAAATTGAAAATTTGGGATGTTACAATGCCGAAGATGATAACACTTAGATCTATTCGTGTTTTATGCCTAGCTAAGGGCGTTAAACAATAGCGTTTGTTGGAAGGCAACCCAACTTTATTTTTGTTTTTGCTTTAGGTTCTTTTTTGCAATAAATATTTCATCTAGCCTCTGGTTAGATGTGGTTCTGTGTTTTAGTTAGTGTTTGTGCCAAGTAAGACCTTTGGGATAGCTTACGGTAATAGTTGATTTGATCATACTGAAAAAACAGAAACTTATGCGCTCAGTCCCAGAATTTTTAAAAATCACAGAAGCAACTAAAAATTCTGAATTTCTTTATAGTAGATTGATGTACAAATTTCCCAGGTCGTCCTAAATTTTCAGGATTTTTGGAGTTACAGAAGTATGCGAACTATTCAGATTACTACAGGCTGTTCAATTTTTGACAGATTATGTTTTTCGCGGGTTGTTTGCTTATTTTGATGCATCTATGGCTAGTATCGGGGGGTATGAACCATGGAAAAGTTGGAATACAGTAGATATTACACCAATATAAATAAAGAATGAGTTCACAACAGAACCAAAAGTGGTGATTTATTTTCTTATACTAACGGAGCTTACGAGATTTTCTGTTGAGTTTTGTGTTGTGAAGTTTTCAAGTTTTGGGTAAGGATTTAATGGACTATGTAATAAGGAGTGGCAAGAGCCTAAGCTTGGGGATGCCCAAGGAACTCCAAGGTAATATTTAAGGACAACCAAGAGCCTAAGCTTGGGGATGCCTCCCGGAAGTCATCCCCTCTTTCATCTTCGTCTATCGATAACTTTACTTGAGGCTATATTTTTATTCACCACATGATATGTGTTTTGCTTGGAGCGTCTTGTATGATTTCAGTTTTTTCTTTTTAGTTTTCCACAATCATCCTTGCTGTACACACCTTTTGGGAGAGACAGGCATGAACCGGGATTTATTAGAATACTCTATGTGCTTCACTTACATCTTTTGAGCTAGGCAAAATTGCTCTGGTGCTCCACTTATATCTTTTTAGAGCACGACGGTGGTTTTATTTTATAGAAACAGACGAACTCTCGCACTTCACTTATATTATTTTGAGAGTCTTTAAAACAGCATGGTAATTTGCTTTGGTTATAAATTTAGTCCTAATATGATAGGAATCCAAGAGGGATATAATAAAAACTTTCATATAAAGTGCATTGAATACTATGTGTCGGTGTACAAAAGTAGGGGCTCTCCTTTTGACCCCTTTACTTGTACATGGGCAGTCAGAGCCGCGCGTCGCGCCGCACTTAGCAGGGCAGAGGAGGGAAGCCAGAGAGAAGCCGAAGCACAAGATAACCGAGGCAACGCCAAAACCAGAAACACAAAGAGCAAAGGGGCGAGGTGGACCCCCCCCCCCCCTGGCAAGACCCTTCCCGGGGCGGCCTCCGTGGCCCCGGCAAGAGCCTTGCCGGGGAAACTTGCCCGACGCCAGCAGAGTATGCCACCCTTGAGCCCACGGGTTCCAAGTTCACCAACAAACCACATTGGAACCAAGGCTCGGGAGGCACCTCTGTGACAGCATGCAGATCTTTGTCAAGATCATAAACACATGAGGTCAGATGAGGACCAGAAGACGACGAACCTCGGCGGGATCCTTGCCGAGGAGATCCACAAGACCCCGCCGAGATCCTTGCCGGGGACAACCACACTACCGCGGCAAGACCCTTGCCGGGGCCCCGGCAAGACCCTTGCCGAGGACGCCTGCTGTTGACACCAGATTTTGGCGAGGTACAAAAGGCAAATAAGATGGGCTCGAGTGAAAAAAATTTCAGCACGAAAAGTTTCAGGTCGCCGAGTGGAACAACTTTGATGTTTAAGTCATTGATATCCGACCTCATCTTAGTGGCCGAAATTGTACTCCGAGTGGCAGAATTTAGTGTTCTGATTGCTTTTCGGTAGATTACACCTTCAAGCCAACCTCGGATGAATGAGCACTCTAAAAGAATTGTCTTCGTCTCGTTGAGGCAATCGATTTTCATATATAAATCGTTTTAATCCGAGTTCATATGCAAAAGTTACAGTCAATACAGTCCAGCCCTACCAGAGACCAAAATATTACGCTCGACACCAGACACATGTTGATGAGTGTCTGATGCAATGTGTGAGCAATTCGACCATCAAGAAGGCCATGAATCGAAAAACCTTCAACATGAGAAATTTTTGTCTCGTCGAGCTGATCGATTTTCATATATAACTCGTCTCAATCCGACGTCATATGAGACCTGGAGAGACAAATCAAGATCAGGCTATATTTTCAGTCAGGAAATCCGAGTGAAAAGCTTACCATCCGAGTGCAAACTTACCGATCGAGTGAAAGTTTGCCGTCCGAGTGAAGTTATTATCATCCGAGTGAAAATATAGTCATCCGAGTGAAATTGTCCTCCAGGTGAAAATATTCCGAGTGAAAAGATTACCGTCGGAATGAAAACTTGCCGATCGAGTAAGATATTGCCTTCCGAGTGAAAATATAGTCATCCGAGTGAAAGATTGTCTTCCGAGTGAAAATATAGTCATCCGAGTGAAAGATTCTAACATCCGAGTGAAAAAGTCCAGTCGGACGATCCGAGTGAAAGACTCTAATATCCGAATGGATGAGCTCGAATCCGAGTGAAACTGAAAATGTTCCCGAAAGTTTATCAAGATGACCTCGGATGGAGAAGTGTTCAATACGGAAGTTGTGCGTATCGTAAAAAAGATAAACTTTGGTTTTGGAGTCATCATCATCAGAGATAGTTTATGGCCTGCATATTCACTACGAGACTCGGATAATCTAGTCTGATGCAAGACCGAGTCCGACTAGAAGGTAAAGATGACCTCAAAAAGTATTCAAGATGGCCTTATTTGAAAAAGTGATCAACATGAGAGTTGTTCGTCTCGTCGAGGCGCACAAGTTTGATATTTGGGCCGTCTTGATCGCAGATCATATGCAAGCTCGACGGCCCGCGCAAGGAGGAAGATAGAAGTTGGCCAGATTCAGACTGAATCCGAGTTGGAATAGAACTAGGACTCTAGAACGTGAATTAATGTTATTTTTTGTAAGGAAAGCCTAGGTGAATCCTTTACTTGTACGGGAAGTCCAGCCGCCTCTTATATATGTTGGGGGTGATGGCCGATGGAAAAACACCAATCGAACCACTCAATCTATTACACTTTTGTGTTCATCTATCATTATCCCCTACCCTTGTATCTTTCTTTCTCGTTCTTCTTTCGTTCTTCATATTGGAGGGCAGCGAGTCTCGAGGCTCTAGGGGCGAGCGAATCGACCAAGGGCAGCCCATAGCCACCACACTCCCTGACGGGGTCCCTCCCGGGCATGTAGGGTTTCGGGTCTCAAAAGCGCCTGCCTACTGTCATGCGTATCGCGCTGTCGGTTGGGTCTCCTTCAACGTGAGCTGTGGTGCATCACCCCCGGCGTCGAGGGTACATGGTGATGTGTTCGTGTGCGAACACACTTTTTGGTGACTCCGCTAGGGATGAAGCTTTGAACAATCTCCAGCCTATTCTTGCTACGAGGAGAGCGTCATCAAGCGGCTGCAATCTACAACGGTAACATGTATCATCAATCTCCTTGCGTAGATGCAAATAGCCATTATGTTGATGTTGCTAGATCTTTCAACGGACATGTGATGTCGGCTAGCCCTAATGAGCAAAGGCCGACTAGTTATTCCGTTGGAGAAACTTGGAATTTACAGAATCGTGACATGCAACTTATGAATCTGAACTTTCGTGCATCGGCAACATCTTTCAATATGCCGGTGAACAACACGATTTGTTCGAGTGATCAATATAGGACACCTCATGTCAGGAGGGCATCTCAAAGTTTTATCCATCGACAGCCGACTCACAATATGCGGGTTCATCCCCAAACATGCCGATGAATGGGGGAATCGGCCATGCTTCTATTAGCTATTCGGCCGGTTATCCTCAAACATCATATACTACACCTCGTCAGATTAATTGTTCAGTGGCGTATGAAACTAAAAATATTCATGACTCGGCTCACCTTCACGGTTATGGCCGAGTGAATGGAGATTCTATAGGAGCATATGTGCCTAATATTGCAAGAGATGAGGTGGCTCTGGCTGCATTAAAATTTTTAGCCAAAATAAGAAGATTAGTGCTATTTGCCTTGAGCAACACGACAAGGGATTGGTTCCTGATTATGAGGCAATAAGAGCTAGGGTTTTGAAAGAGGATGAAGTGTTGCCGATTGATCAAATTGTCGAGAGAAAATATTCAACAATGATGCACATGCCTTCACCTATCATTGTAGCATGTTATACACCCCCTATACAATCGCAAAATTTCGGCAATATCAATTCATTGCCGAAAGATCCTAAAAGTATTGGGGGGCAAGCCGATCCAAGCAGGGCTGAGTTTAAAGAAAAATATGTGGCCCAAGTGGACAAGATCAAGCCAGAGCTCACAGGGAATAGTGTTAACGAATTTACTACACCTACCCTTGAGGAATTACCAGCAGAATATCGATGGGCTTATGAAGCACTCAAGAAGAAGCGTGGAGACGATGATTTGCAAGAGTACGTCAAGTGCCTTCCTCCATGTAGCAACCATGTTGGCCCTTCTGCACTTTTGAGGCAAGATAAAAAAGAAGCTTTGCAGGCAAATCGGCAAAAAAGGATTCACTCGGCTAATACAGTAGATTCGGTTGAAACCGGATTGAGCACTGAGACAGCTAATGTCGAGTGCATCAAGCCAGTTATTACCGAGCATATCGAAACAGAAGATGCAAGCTTCACTGCGCAAAGGAACGGCAAACGCAGCAAATTGGTCGGCTCGATTTTTCTGGATATAAGGGAGCTTACATGCTACCCTATGAGTTTCGTGCTAAAGATATTGATGAGCATCAAGAACAAGGTAATATGGCCGAACACAGTTCAGTTAACGATGAACATCAAGAACAAGAAAATGCAGCCGAGCAAAGTTCAACTGACAAAGAGCGACCGAGTGAAATCCACACGGGCAATCCAACTGAAATATACTCGGGTAATCCGACTGAAATATACTCAGGCAATCCGAGTGAAATCTACTCAGGCAATCCGAGAGATGAGGCACGAGATCCAGAAGAAGAGGAAGAGGTGTTGGAGAATTATCCAGAAGTGGAGCAAGGTATTCCAGTGGTGCAACCATCTTCTCCTTCCAAAATCTTCACAAAGGTACACCTAGCCGACAGTTTACTCAATTTTCGATTCGGTCAAAATCATATTGTTGATGCACCCGTTAGTAAGATTCTAATTAATTTTAAAAGACCAATCAAAATGAGTAATCTGTTTGTTAGAAATGATCTTATCACTAATCATGCTAGGCAACATGTGGTGTCATTCATAGAGGCTAATAGTGACAACTTATCACAACCAAAGTTGTTCCCGTCATGCCAACTGAAATTTATATTCATATGGATAACTTTGTTTGTTTCATGCCTGGCTAACATTTGGTCTCAGGTGAGACGTATATTCTGTGATTATTTTGGTTGCAGGAATATAAAGCCAGGTCCAAAGTCCTTCGAGATAGCCGATTCAAAAGTATCGGGAAAGGACGACGAAAATCAATGCATAGCCGAGTCAGATGACACTAAGCTGGCACCACTCGGTTGTTTTGTTTCAGATCCGGTATTACAATATCGGTTAATGGACCAGGGGTGTACATCTAGTGCAGGCATAGTTGATCACATCATCGGTACATCGCTGACTACTCCTATTATTATAATTGATCACGATGTCGAGCCGTCAAGACAAGGGCGAATGTTCGAGAAAAATGTGAAAGATTGCAACATGATCCATCAAGTCGAGCAATCGGACAAAATAGGACGATTGGAGTTTGTTGAGGCGCGATCATTTGGCCAGTCGGATCAGATTGGTTTTGACGGCAATCAAATGTTGACTCGGCTATCTCCAGCCGATTCATCTAAAAGTGGACAGGTACACACCAATGATGACGGGGTCAGGTCTTCGAGCAAGGATATTGTTAAAAAGTGCATCAAGAACAATCTTGAAGACGGAAATTCCATCAAAGCTACAATGGCGACATCTAGCACTAGGGGGCAACGAGAAGATTTAAAGACCGATGCACGCACAACTAATGAAAGCAAAGGCAATGGTAAGCACAAAGGTAAAAAGCCGAAAGTCACTTTCGCGCAGTTATTAGAAAAATATCAGAAGATAAGTGAGGCAAAGAGTGCTTATCGGCCGAGTGAAACAAAAGCATCGAAGTCACCCCAAGGCATAAATTTGAAGACCGGGATTGGTGAAGGAAGAAGTTGAGCAAACAGACTCTATATCCTCCTTTTGGGCCACGAATGCCAATGTCATGGATATCCCCCTGCCGACTATTATTCATATCAATCATGGGGCAATTATAAATCACGGGCACACCGTCCATAATATTCTAAACCACCTCACCAAATTTATGAAGCTCTGAGAGGATCATCGTTTGTTCAAAAACAACATGTTAAAGACCGGCTCAACCAAAAAGAATCGGTCTGGACCTCAGCAAAGAAGATGGACATGGTCAAGCAAGTGTACCGAGTGAAAAAGGATGGCCGCAAATGTGCTATTTCAGATCCGACTCCAAATGACAAAAAGCCAGCTGAGTCTATGTTGGCTGCTAAGGACAAGAAAGTGAAGCAAGTAAATTCCAAGGATCCAATCGCCGAGTTTGGACAGGCCAAGCCGGAGATGCCCAAAGCCAGGAAGAACTTGCCAGTGCATAAACCAAAGTCCCAGCCGGGACACCCACTCGGCTTACCATATTTGCAACAGAAGAAGTTGAATCGGCTTAGGGCCAAAGAGCTGGAGAAGAGGAACATGGCCTGGGCTCCTAAGGGAAATCCTCAAGTCAAGAGCGGCATCACATCTCCTGTTGCGAAGCCAGCAGAAATAAGGGAGTACATGCGTAAAGCCTGTAGGCGAGGACGACAATTTTCATCTCACTATAGGAGACTCCAGGAGGCGTGTCATCCTCATTCTTCAATCGTACCATCAAAATCAACGCTATGGAATTTATCCTCAGCCGAAACATCTGACTTATTTTGGCTATTCACACTTTGGTGGACGGACTCCCGAGCTCCTTTGAGATGAGAACGCATGGCCGATATTTGCATATCGCCCTCAGAATTCATTGTGTTGGCAAAGCCGGCATCTGGCTAATGGTGTTCACCATGGTTGATCTCCTACTCCTATAGCCGATGCTCAGTGTTTGCCAATACTGGTAAGGCCGACTTAATTATTGATTCAGCCACCAATCAAGGGTCTAGTGCATAAAAAAGCTTTGACTCCTGATATTAGCTATTTGCAGGATCCAAGTCAGGAGACAGATGTTGTTTGGCGGAGTCTTGATGGTGTACTTTGATTAATAACGAGTTGAGTCGCCAAACAGTTGACGGTATTCTTTTGAGGTGCATGGTCATAATCGTTCGGCAACTGTCGCTGAATGGTTCTAATATTCCCAGGGAGTGCCTGGACAAAAGCAAGGTCTGGATTGACATAAGAAACTTACGTGGAGGCCTTTGTGACATCCAATTGTTGTTCTCAGACGACTATTATCCAAGAGGCTCTACCCAAGAAGCAACAAGCCTAAGCATATGGTCGATAACAATTGTCATCCTCAGCATGCACAGCCGATGTAGTGTTGACATCGTGCTTAAAAGAAGTATTTTCTGGCACGCAAGCTCTGCCAGAAAATAGGGGGCATGTGTTGACACCAAATTTTGGCAAGGTACAAAAGGCAAATAAGATGGACTCGAGTGAAAAGGTTTTCAGCATGAAAAGTTTCAGGTCGCCGAGTGGAACAACTTTGATATTTAAGTCATCGATATCCGACCTCATCTTAGTGGCCGAAACTGTACTCCGAGTGGCAGAATTTAGTGTTCTGAGTGCTTTTCGGTCGATTATACCTTCAAGACAACCTCGGATGAATGAGCACTCTAAAATAATTGTCTTCATCTCGTCGAGGCAATCGATTTTCATATATAAATCGTCTTAATCCGAGTTCATATACAAAAGTTACAGTCAATACAGTCCAGCCATACCAGAGACCAAAATATTACGCTTGACACCAGACACATGTTGATGAGTGTCTCATGCAATGTGTGAGCAATTCGGCCATCAAGAAAGCCATGAATCGAAAAACCTTCAACATGAGAAAGTTTCGTCTCGTCGAGCTGATCGATTTTCATATATAACTCGTCTCAATCTGACGTCATATGAGACCTGGAGAGACAAATCAAGATCAGGCTATATTTTTCAGTCAGGAAATCCGAGTGAAAAGCTTACCATCCGAGTGCGAAAGTTTGCCGTCCGAGTGAAGTTATTATCATCCGAGTGAAAATATAGTCATCCGAGTGAAATTGTCCTCCGGGTGAAAATATTCCGAGTGAAAAGATTACCGTCGGAATGAAAACTTGCCGATCGAGTAAGATATTGCCTTCCGAGTGAAAATATAGTCATCCGAGT
The DNA here is from genome assembly GCF_002575655.3 of Aegilops tauschii subsp. strangulata. NCBI lineage: Eukaryota > Viridiplantae > Streptophyta > Magnoliopsida > Poales > Poaceae > Aegilops > Aegilops tauschii. The sequence goes on along the minus strand of NC_053035.3, from coordinate 141,308,216 downwards.
GAAAGATTGTCTTCCGAGTGAAAATATAGTCATCCGAGTGAAAGATTCTAACATCCGAGTGAAAAAGTCCAGTCGGACGATCCGAGTGAAAGACTGTAATATCCGAATGGATGAGCTCGAATCCGAGTGAAACTGAACATGTGCCCGAAAGTTTATCAAGATGATCTCGGATGGAGAAGTGTTCAATACGGAAGTTGTGCGTATCGTCAAAACGGTAAACTTTGGTTTTGGATTCATCATCATCAAAGATAGTATATGGCCTGCATATTCACTACGAGACTCGGATAATCCAGTCTGCTGCAAAACCGAGTCTGACTGGAAGGTAAAGATGACCTCAAAACGTATTCAAGATGGCCTTATTTGAAAAAATGATCAACATGAGAGTTGTTTGTCTCGTCAAGGTGCACAAGTTTGATATTTGGGCCGTCTTGATCGCAGATCATATGCAAGCTCGACGGCCCGCGCAAGGAGGAAGGCAGAAGTTGGCCAGATTCAGACTGAATCCAAGTTGGAATAGAACTAGGACTCTAGAACGTGAATTAATGTTATTTTTTGTAAGGAAAGCCTACATGAATCCTTTACTTGTACGAGAAGTCCAGCCGCCTCTTATATATGTTGGGGGTGATGGCCGATGGAAAAACACCAATCGAACCAATCAATCTATTACACTTTTGTGTTCATCTATCATTATCCCCTACCCTTGTATCTTTCTTTCTCGTTCTTCGTTCGTTCTTCATATTGGAGGGCAGCGAATCTCGAGGCTCTAGGGCGAGCGAATCGACCTAGGGCAGCCCATAGCCGCCGCACTCCCTGACGGGGTCCCTCCCGGGCGTGTGGGGTTTCCGGTCTCAAAAGCGCCCGCCGACTGTCATGCGTATCGCGCTGTCGGTCGGGTCTCCTTCGATGTGAGCTGCGGTGCATCACCCCCGGCATCGAGGGTACACGGTGACGTGTTCTTGTGCAAACACCTGTGGGTCCACATCCAGGCCCGCATCAACCAAGACTCCGCCGCCATTCGCATGCAGTTGCCAGCCCAACCAATTGGGCAGGCACCTGCGTGGCAACATGCGGCTTCCAGGCCAACTCAGCAAGCACCTGCATGGTGGCATGCAGGTCTTCGTGAAGGCCCTGCCACCGCGCCACCTCAGCAGCCTGCCTGCCTACATGGCGCTGCACACATCGCTGGCCTGGGCGCGTGTCAAAGCGAGACGGAGCGGCGACGGACGGGCGGGCCTCGTTCCCATCCCCGACAAAGCAAGGGACACCCAAGCGATGCACTAAATGCGTCTTGTCCTGTAATGCGGGCGATAAGCTCACAATACTGTAGACCTTTCCACCTCCTTTGTGCCACTGTGGCAGCCCCTTTAGATGGCCCGAGGCATACTGGAGAAGGATTCGGCTCTTTGGAACTACGCAGCCACCGTAGCTAGTTCAAGAGCTCAAGAACACTCTGAAATACACACCAAAGCAGGACTAGGGTATTACGCATCCTCGCGGCCCGAACCTGGGTAAACGATCTTTGTGCTAGCTCCTAAACCTGCTCTTCTCACAACCCCGCGCCCGCCAACCATAGAAGGGATCCAAGTGATCCCATAGGTGTCGTTTCCCCGACATCTTTGGCGCGCCAGGTAGGGGTGAAGTTGTGATAATCTGGTTTAGCAGCCAGCTTAGCAGTTCCTCGTGGCCATGGCTTCTAAAGAAGAAGACGGCCAAGAGAATGGCGCCGTCTGCAAGCGCGAAGGGCGCCAGTGCGGCGACAGGAAAGCTAAGTCATTCCAAACTTTAAATATTTCCTTTTTAGATAAGGTTATTCCCCTCGGAGATCTTGTTCTTTGTATGGAAAACCTGCACGCAATGGGGCCATCCCGCTATTGGCAATGCCCTTACTCTGTTTTGAGTCCATTCAACAGCTTAAGCGGCCGCGTCGAGAACGGCGGGGTAGCCTTCCGCAATTGGCAACGCTCTCGATTCTGACTCGAGTCAAGCTCGACAGTTCGAGCGGCCGCGTTGAGAGCGGTAAGGTGGTTTGCCTGGCAGCAAGCACACCCAGCAGGCTATCGAGGATCCGTCCTCGAGGCGCCGCGGCTTGGGTTTACGCGCCGACCAGCCTACCCAAAGAAACATAGGGTGGACATACAAAAAGGGATTCAACAGGAAAATAATATGCGTCAATTTAAAAGTACTGCAGAGTTATATTACATCAATTGTTGTTGCGGATGTAACTAAAGATAGAAATTGTCTTGGTCATGAACCTGCAGCGACGATAAGAAACGGGGTGCCTAATCCCGGCGCTGGCCCTCCACCCTCTGAATTCCGTCGACACGGCTGATGATGGGCTTGATACGCTCCTTGAGCGGTGTGAGGTCAGCATCCTCCGGCAAGCTCTCTAGCGCGGCGTCGAAGTCAAGGGTGGGGTTCTAGTACGCCACCTTGGTGAGGACCTTGGTCATGGCACCCCGGCAGAGCTTCCGGGCCTCATCGGCCAGCGAGGCCGCCCTGGTGGTGCGAAGATGCTCCAGGGCTCCAAGGACACCCTCAAAGAATAGGGTCAGCTTGGCGTTGGGGCTCGCGTTGTGCTCCGGGGTGTACCTCACATTTGGCATCCCCATGGTGGCTAACTGCATGGTGATCCTGCCAGCGACGTCTTCGAGGCGGCCGATCCAACGATTCTCACCATCCACAAAATCCCTGTGGTTGGCGGCTTCCTTCTTCCGCTGCTACTTCTTGGCCTCCAGATCCTTGGCCAGGGTCTCCTCCCGGGCCTTGGACTCCAAGAGCGTCTGCTCAAGACCCTCCAGCTTCCGCTTCAGGTCTTTGATGTAATCGTTGGCCTTGGAGAGCTGCTCAGCCTTGCCAAGGACTGCGCCCTGCGCCTCCACCAGGGCACCGTTGAGCGTGTCCTTCTCCTTGGACAGCATCAGGACCTGGTCCTTCAGCTTGTCCCGCTCAACCTCCAGCTCCTTCACCTTGCCAGCGTGAACCAGAGCCTGGGCATTGAGTGCCTCCTTGTGCCTCTGCTCCAGCTCCTGGGTCCGCTGCACGACGAGTTTCTCCACCTCGCGTCCTTGCCGCGGAGCGTTGCGGCGAGCCTCTCCTCGCCTGCGGCAAGGTCCTCCTCCTGGGAGTTTAGCGCAGCCTGCTGCTGGTGCCGAGCGGCCTCGGCCTGAGCGGCCTCCTGCTTCGCCATTTCCTGGGCCTTCTCGATGTCGGCCTGCTTCATGAAGAGCGCCAGGTCACGCTCAGCCAGCGCGTCCTGGGCGGCCTTCAGGTCCTTGTGGGCCTGGTGGAACCAAGCCTGCGCCTCGGCAACATGCCCCTCGAGGTCCGCCTCCGCCTTGTCCACCACCGCCATCCCGGACTTGGCCTTGTCCAGGCAAGCACGGCGAAGCGCCCGGAGCTTCTGGAAGTTGGCGCCCATGGCCTGGAGGAGCCGCTCTTCCTGGGAACCGCCGCCACCGGCGCTCGGCTGGTCTATGACCTCAAGCCCGGCGGCGGCGAGCACTTCATTATCGAACACCTCCCCTTCAACGGGCGCCCCGGTGCTCGCCATCCCTGGGAGGTGGACAAACAGGTCGTCGCTCACCCTCAGATAGCTGCCTGAGCCAGAGGCAGCGGAGGAGGAAGGTTGGTCTTCAACCACCTTCTCCTCGGCAGCGGCCTTGCCGGCCTCCCCGACGGGCCCCTTGCCGGCCTCCTCGGCAGCAGCCTTGCTGGGCTCCCCGGCGGGCCCCTTGGTGGCATCTTCAGCAGCGGCCATGGCGGCCTCCTCGGCAGCGATCCTGTCGACCTCCGCCGTGCCATCCCTGGCGACATCCTCGATGACGGTATCTATGTCCTCCGGATCCGCGGAAGGAGGATCTGGATACCGAGAAGGGGATGAGGCAAAGCCGAGACCAAGATTCAGAAAGAACAGAAAAAGAACAGGGACGGAAGGCAAGTGACTTACCCGTGCCGGGCTGGGAAGCAGAGGTCCCCTCCCCGCCAACATTTGGCGGAGGCGAAGCCACCAGCGCCCGAGTTCGCCTCCTCCTCGTCCGTGTGCATGGGCTCGGTGCTTGGCGCCCTTGCCGGGGATGCCCGTCGGGGTGGCGTGGTTGATGGGGGCGGCGTGTTGGGGGTAGCCCTCTGTGGCTCCTCCTGCTGATGTCCTCCTCCTGCAATCACGGCAAGATCAGCACCAAGGGATCATGCCCCCAACACACGTTGACGAAGGGCGAGTGATGAACTTATGCTGGGGGCTGCTGTCCGGGCTGCTCAACACCACCAGCGGTGTGCCGAAAGCGCTTGCCAAGCGCTGGCCGCCCGCCGAAGCCCTGGCCCTTTTCACCCTCTGGGCCAGTGTCTCCACATCCCTGCAAAGATGAAAATGAATCAAGATAAGTGGGACGGTCTGAGGGAACGGAGATGACAGAAAGGGACAAGATACTTACTCGTCCTCCACCTCCTCCTCTGTTGCCTTCCTCTTCCTCCTTGGGCTGAGGGACCCGAAGTCGAAGACGACCTCCGCATCAACGTATGCCAGAGGGGGGGGTAAGAAGGTGGGGTCTGAACACGCTTGGACGAAGGAGAGGCAGCTGCCTTCTTCTTCGCCACCGCGGCCCTCACCAACTTCTTCGCCGCCGCGGCCCTCGTTTGGCGCACGGACCCCTCCTGGGCTTGCCGCGGTTGCACGGCCCTGCCAAGCCGGACCGGCTCGCCAGAGGTGGCCCGCCGCAGGACTCGCCCTCTCCCCGTGACCGGAGGGTCGACAGCCTCGGGCTCCTCCTCCGATGACTCGTCGACCACATCTTCGACGAGAGGGGCCCCGGTGCCGGCGCTGCTGGCTTCCCCAGCGGACTCCGCCCACTGGGTAAGCTCCTTCTCCTCCGCGGCCACCGCGGCCCTATCCTCCACGCCGTCGGCGCTGCCGGCCTCCTTGGCGAGCTCCGCCTCCGCCGCCCTGGCGGCAATGTAGTCCAGCTCCGCCTGGGTGGTGTCCTGGACGAGCCGCGGCTCATCGCGGATGTACTTCTGCTTTAGGGTGTCAAATAATTCCTGCACATGATCCTCCGGCGGCTTGGCCCAATTTGGGACGAGGTCATGCGTGTTGAACTCCGGCATCATGGCGATGATGTCGTTTCGACGCGAGTTGTTGCTCAGCGGAACCACCCCCGCCGGCAACTTAAACAAGGGCTCCTTGGCGACCTTGCCGGCGTTCGCGGCCTTGCCGGACCGTTCGACCATGCCGTCGCGGTTCACGTCGAGCTGGAAAAGCCACTGGCAAAAGTGGGCGTGCCCCATCACCGTGAGGTTGTGATCGAGGCCGGGGCGAAGCCTCATGATGTCATCCGAATTCGTGAAAAGCCAGGCCGGCCTCCCCTTGTTGTGTAGCGGGGCGATTCAGCGGCGGATGAAATCCGCCCCGATCATCTCGAGGGTAAGCCCGGCCTCGGTGAGGCGAAGAATCCTGGTGGTGGCGACCGTGAGCTTCGCGTCGTCGGCATCAACATCGCTCCAGTCACTTCGGTGAACCGGCGGCGCCTCGCGAACCTCGCAGAATGCTGGTGGATCCTGCTCCTCAATCCAGCACCACCGGCCCCGCCACTCCTCCCACCTCTCCTTCTAAGCGCCCTCCGGGTATGTCCCCTTGGACCTTGGGATCCAGGCGACACAACCGGAGATGGCGCCCCCCTTTTGGATCCGAGGGAAGAAGTAGTGGCGGAAGAGTGTCGTGTTGGGATGCACCCCGACGAAGCCCTCGCAGAGGTGCGCAAAAAGAGCCATGCACGCCACGGCATTAGCGGTAAAATCCAGAAGGTGGAAGTCATAGGTGTGCACGATGTCGCTGAAGAAATCAGAGAAGAGGGGGCAGAGGCTGCAAGAAAAGTAGTCGACGAAGAACAGGTACCGATTCGGGCCGGCCTCGGCGAAGGCAGCAAGGATGACGCGCGTGGCCGGGTGCCCCGTTGTCTCCCCCCCCCCCCCCCCCGTCTTGCACCCCCACAAGTGCTTGAAGTAGTCCCGAAGGTGGACTCCATCGACCGCCGTGGGGAAGTAGGCGGACTGCGTCTGCCGCACCGCCAACTCGCTCTCCGGTGGCTCGTTCGTCCCGGCATCCTTGGCCACTCCCTTGCCTCTGCTGGTGTTGGGTGCCATCGCGGCTGTGGGAGGTGAGGAATGAAGGATGGCAAAGGCGCAGCGGTGGCGAGCGAAGGCAAGAGCTTGAGAGGGAGGAAGAAGGGGACGGCGGTTCCGAGATTGGGGAAAGCACGGAGGGTAAATGAGCAGCGCGCCCGCAGTTATTCCTTTTTACGGGGAAGGCGCGGGCCGCCTCTTTCCCCATTAACTGCGATGTGACGCATGCGTGCAGGAACCACCCCACGCATGACCCCCACGTCACGCACGACTCTCCACGTCGCGCGTTCAACGCGGGTCGTGGGGAAGCGCAGCAGACGAAACAATTACTACGGTAAAAATCCGCCCCACCTGCCCGCGCACCGTTCTGGGCCTGGCCCAACAACGCGTCGCACTTATGTGTGGCCCAGACCCGGGGGCTCCTGTCGGTGTACAAAAGTAGGGGCTCTCCTTTTGACCCCTTTACTTGTGCACGGGCAGTCAGAGCCGCGCGCCGCGGCCGCACTTAGCAGGGCAGAGGAGGGAAGTCGGAGAGAAGCCGAAGCACAAGACAATGGAGGCAACGCCAAAACCAGAAACACAAAGAGCAAAGGGGCGAGGTGGACCCCCCGGCAAGCCCCTTGCCGGCGCGGCCTCCGCGGCCCCGACAAGAGCCTTGTCGGGGCAACTTGCCCGACGCCAGCAGAGTATGCCACCCTTGAGCCCACGGGTTCCAACTGCACCAACAAACCACATTGGAACCAAGGCTCAGGAGGCACCTCTGTGACAGCATGCAGATCTTTGTCAAGATCATAAACACACGAGGTCAGATGAGGACCAGAAGACGACGAACCTCGGCGGGATCCTTGCCAAGGAGATCCACAAGACCCCCTGCGAGATCTTTGCCGGGGACAACCACGCTACCGCGGCAAGACCCTTGCCGAGGACGCCTGTGGGTCCACAGCCAGGCGCGCATCAACCGAGGCTCCACCATCGTTCGCATGCAGCTGCCAGCCCAACCAACTGGGCAGGCACCTGCGTGGCAACATGCGGCTTCCAGGCCAACTCAGCAAGCACCTGCGTGGTGGCATGCAGGTCTTCGTGAGGACCCTGCCACCGCGCCACCTCAGCAGCCTGCCTGCCTACATGGCGCTACACACATCGCTAGCCTGGGCGCGTGTCGAAGCGAGACGGAGCGGCGACGGACGGGATGGGCCTCGTTCCCGTCCCCGGTAAAGCAAGGGGACACCTAAGCGATGCACTAAATGCGTCTTGTGCTGTAATACGGGCGATAAGCTCACAATACTGTTGACCTTTCCACCTCCTGTGTGCCACTGTGGCAGCCCCTTTCGACTATAAAAGGAGGCCCGAGGCATACTGGAGAAGGATTCGGCTCTTTGGAACTACACAGCCACTGTAGCTAGTTCAAGAGCTCAAGAACACTCCGAAATACACACCAAAGCAGGACTAGGGTATTACGCATCCTCGCGGCCCGAACCTGGGTAAACGATCTTTGTGCTAGCTCCTAAACCTGCTCTTCTCACAACCCCGCGCCCGCCAACCGTAGAAGGGATCCCAGTGATCCCATAGGTGTCGTTTCCCCGACACTATGAGAAGTTTGATTCCCTATGATTGTTTTGAGATATGAAGATGGTGATATTAGAGTCATGCTAGTGAGTAATTGTGAATCTGAGAAATACCTGTGCTGCAGTTTGTGAGTCCCGTAGCATGCACGTATGGTGAACCGTTATGTAACGAAGTTGGAGCATGAGATGTTTTTTGATTGTCGTCCTTATGAGTGGCGGTCGGGGACGAGCGATGGTCTTTTCCTACCAATCTACCCCCCTAGGAGCATGCGTGTAGTACTTTGTTTTGATGACTAATAGATTTTTGCAATAAGTATGTGAGTTCTTTATGACTAATGTTGAGTCCATGGATTATACGCACTCTCACCTTTCCGCCATTGCTAGCCTCTCTAGTACCGCGCAAATTTCGCCGGTACCATAAATCCACCACATACCTTCCTCAAAACAGCCACCATACCTACCTATCATGGCATTCCCATAGCCATTCCGAGATATATTGCCATGCAACTTTTCACCGTTCCGTTTATTATGACACGCATCATCATTGTCATATTGCTTTGCATGATCATATAGTTGACATCGTATTTGTGGCAAAGCCACCATTCATAATTCTTTCATACGTGTCGGTCTTGATTCATTGCACATCCCGGTACACCGCCGGAGGCATTCACATAGAGTCATATTTTGTTCTAGTATCGAGTTGTAATTTTTTGAGTTGTAAGTAAATAAAAGTGTGATGATCTTCATATTAGAGCATTGTCCCATGTGAGGAAATAAAAAGAGAGAAAAGGCCAAAAAAAGAAGGCCCCAAAAAAAAGAAAAAAAAGAGAGAAGGGACAATGTTACTATCCTTTTGCCACACTTGTGCTTCAAACTAGCACCATGATCTTCATGATAGAGAGTCTCCTATGATATCACTTTCATATACTAGTGGGAATTTTCATTATAGAACTTGGCTTGTATATTCCAACAATGGGCTTCCTCAAAATTCCCTAGGCCTTCATGAGCAAACAAGTTGGATGCACACCCACTTAGTTTTTCGTTTTGAGCTTTCATAAACTTATAGCTCTAGTGCATCCCTTGCATGGCAATCCCTACTCACTCACATTGATATCTATTGATGGACATCTCCATAGCCCGTTGATACGCCTAGTTGATGTGAGACTATCCCCTTCTTTTTTGTCTTCTCCACAACCACATTCTATTCCTCCTAAAGTGCTATGTCCATGGCTCACGCTCATGTATTGCGTGAAAGTTGAAAAGGTTTGAGAACGTCAAAAGTATGAAACAATTGCTTGGCTTGTCATCGGGGTTGTGCATGATTTAAATGTTTTGTGTGATGAAGATGGAGCATAGCCAGACTATATGATTTTGTAGGGATAAGCTTTCTTTGGCCATGCTATTTTGAGAAGACATAATTATTTTGTCTGTATGCTTGAAGTATTATTATTTTTATGTCAATATTAAACTTTTGTTTTGAATCTTACGGATCTGAACATTCATGCCACAATAAAGAGAATTACATGCATAAATATGTTAGGTAGCATCCCACATCAAAAATTCTATTTTTATCATTTAACTACTCGAGGACGAGCAGGAATTAAGCTTGGGGATGCTTGATACGTCTCCTATGTATCTATAATTTTTGATTGTTCCATGCTATTATATTATCTGTTTTGGATGTTTTATATGCATTAATACGCTATTTTATATGATTTTTGGGACTAACCTATTAACCTAGAGCCCAGTGCATGTTCCTGTTTTTTCCTTGTTTTAGAGTGTCACAGAAAAGGAATACCAAACTGAATGAAACTTTCGCGATGATTTTTCTTGGACCAAAAGACATCCAGTGTCACAGCCTGATTTTTGGCCCTTTCTTTTTCTTTTGATTTTCTGAGATTTTTTCTTGAGTTTTCTTTTTCCGTGGTTATGTGGTCTGGAAACTGGAGAAGATGACCTCTTATTTCTTTCTAGAGTGGCTTGTCATCCTCAAAACCCTTCCTAGACCTTGCCATTTCCATCTTGGACCAACCCCAATATTCTTTTCCTTGGGAATATTCCTTTTTCTATTAAAGGAATAACCCAATTTGCCCTAGGTTGTGAAGAAACCTATATTTCCATCACTCCTAAAATTCCCAAATAATTCTCATAAATTGTTTGGGTCATATCTTCTTCAAATGTGGCAAAATATTTCATTTTCCATGTTCTTCATCATGCTCAATTAATTCCTTCCCTATTTTGTCCTGAATGGCAGTTTGTGAAGCAAGCGCCATTTACCTTTGCCCAATTGACCTCAAAGTTTTTGGAAACCTTTTCATGTCAAAATAAATGTCTCATGCCAAACTTCAACATAATTTTCCTAGTAAATATTCCCGAGCATTTTTTCGAAGTTCCTGTCTGAGGGAATTGTTTGTGAAGTACTAGTTAGGTTAACCCAATTGAGTTGAAATTTGGATGGTCCTTGATATCATCAAATAAAAGCCCTCCTAAAGATTTGAGCTCATGCAATGCATCCATGTGAGCTTAGCATCAATTCTTTGTTTCTGTCCAAATTTTCAGTTAGTGAAGCAAGTATATTTTATCTTGCTTAATTACTGCTGAAAATTTTCCAGGACCTTCTCCTACCGATATAACCTATACCCACAAGATTTGGGCTCATTTCATCAAGCCATTTTCCCTCAGGATTTTTCCTAAGTTTCTGTCCAGAGAAGTGCTATATGAAGGAAGTACCATTTTGGCTTAGCCAAATGGTATGAAATTTTTGTGGAACACTAATATGACCAAATAACCCTTCCTGGCCAAATTTCAGCTCAAGTGGCTTCTTCATTTGAGTGCATCATCATAATCTTTATTCTAGACCATATTGGTCAGTTACAAAGCAACTATGTTGTTTTGCGGCCCATTTCTTCTCTAAAACCCCAGGACTATAGTCCTTCCTAACCTAAACTCCCCAAACAACCCATATGGACCATAGCATTCCTATGGTGATCACTGCATCACGATTAAGTTTGATGCAGCAACATTCAGAGCTCAATTCCCATCTAACCACTGCACGTTTCTTCGAGCTACTCACTCAGTCGAAACCTCCCTCGGAAGGACTCTCCCCAAGACAACCATTTACAGTCATTTATCTCCTCTTGATGCCAGCTCAGGCGGTGACCACGGGTCATGCCAGCCAAACGCGTGCTCTGGCGCCTCTGTCCTCTTCTCTTGCTCTCTGCTCAGCGTCTCAGCGAGCACGGGCATGTCTCCTAGCTCCCCCTCATCGTCATCTTCTTCCTGGAGCTATCTCCCTCTGCGGAAGCCTCTCCGTCGGTGCTCGTCGCCGAGCACCCACGGGCGTACTATGGCCGACAAGGCATTTAAGGCGTTCGGCTTCTTCTCCCCTGCGCCCCTTGGCCTCCTCTGCTCCGTGACCCTCTGTAGCGTGTCCGCTTCTCCCTCGTCGTGTTCCCGCACCTCCCCGTGACCGATGAGCGTCGCCAGGGCCTTGGCCGAACTTGCACGGCGGCGACCGGCTCGGCCTTCCCCGCCCCGGCTATATATAGCCCCTCCCCGCGGCTCCCGAGCACTCCATCGACCTCATCTAGCTCCCAGCTCTCTCCCGAGCCTCTCAACCCCTCGCCGGAGCCCCTCCTGTCCTCCCGCTGCCACCACGGCCATCGCCGGCCGCCGCTCAAATTCGAGCAGTCCGGCCACTCCCCCTCACTTAGCTTCCACCAGAGGAGCCCCCTCGATCCCCTGATCCTCCCCACATCTTCCTTTCCCCTCCGGAGTAACCACATCGCCGACTGCATCCATGGCCGACGACCTCCTCCGCTGGCGTCCCTTCTGCTGCTCCCTCCTTCCTCCTTGGAGGTCGTGCCATGCACCAGTCGATGCGCCCCGTTCCCCTGATCACCCCAGTAGGCGGAGCGGCGCGAGAGGTGGCCGGAGTCGCCGGGGATCCTCGCCGGGGCTGTCGGGCTCGCTCCCGCCTCTGCACGCCGTCGGGGTGGAGAAGAAGGAAGAGCAGGGAGGAGAGAGAAAGAGGCAGGCCCACCTGTCAGCGAGACAAGTCCCGGTCCCGCCTCTGTCACGTCACTTAAGTGAAAGCGGAATTCCTAGAATACACTTTCCAGCTGAGTAAGCGTACATCTCTGCTTCTTCAGTGGCATTACACTTCCTCTACTTCGAAGACGTATTCTGAGAATGCGTTTTCTCCTTTTTCAGCCGCTGGCCGAATCCTCTAGTTTGTGAACGTTCACCCGTTAGTAACAGAAAAGCATATATTTTTATTTGTTTTTCTGCTAACGAACGAACGGCTGTAACTTTTTGCTCAAGACTCCGATTGAGGTGAATCCAAAGCCTAATTATTCGTCTCGTCGAGCCCGTTCTGTTGGTGTCACTTTCATTATGTTTTGACATACTGGAAATGACCTTTTTGCCCTTGCCCCTAATCAGTCCCTTTCGAGAGAGAAGTGTTTCCGGCAAATCTTTCCGCGATCTTTCCGCACATCTTCCCGATGGTTTCTTCATCCCCAGGCAAGCCACAACACCCACTTGCATGATGGCCATGCAGTAGCCATGGTTTTCAACTTGAATATTTAATAAATGTCTGCTTGTTTTGATACGGTTATCGTTGTTTTGGTGATGCTTATGGATTTGTGTTCACTATCATGCTATGCTTTCTTGCACTTTGTTATCATGAACTACTTGCTAGTATTACTTTCATATTTCCATGCTTGATAGTAGCACATGTTGGGTTGTTCATTGAGGGAGTCCTGGACTAAGGGGTCCTCGGGCGTCCGGCTTGTTGGACATGGGCCGGACTTATGGGCTGTGAAGATACAAGATCGAAGACTTTCTCCCGTGTCCGGATAGGACTCTCCTTGGCGTGGAAGGCAAGCTTGACGACCAAATATGAAGATTCCTTTCTCTGTAACCGACTTTGTATAACCCTAGTCCCCTCCGGTGTCCATATAAACCGGAGGGCTTAGTCCGGAAACAGATACAGTCATACAGGCTAGACTTCTAGGGTTTTAGCCATTACGATCTCGTGGTAGATCAACTCTTGTAATACTCATATTCATCAAGATCAATCAAGCAGGAAGTAGGGTATTACCTCCATAGAGAGGGCCCGAACCTAGGTAAACATTGTGTCCCCCGTCTCCTGTTACCATCGACCTTAGACACACAGTTCAGGACACCCTACCCGAGATCCGCCGGTTTTGACACTGACATTGGTGCTTTCATTGAGAGTTCCACTGTGCCCTCCCCAAAAGGTTCGGTGGCTCCTTAAATCATTAACAACGATGCTGTCCAAGGGGAAACCTTCCTCCCCGGGCAGATCTTCGTGTTCGGCGGCTTCGCATTGCGGGCCAACTCACTTGGCCATCTGGAGCAGATCGATAGCTACGCCCCTGGCCATCAGGTTAGATTTGGGAACTTGAACTACGTCGCGGATATCCGTGGAGACTTGATCTTCGACGGCTTTGAGACCATGGCAGCCGCTCCCTGTCCCTACGGTGAACATGACTTAAATCTGTCACCGGGCCATACTCAGGAAATTGCACCTGTAACTACTCCGGCCCTAGATCCGGAGCATATCGCGACATCCGAGGACGGGAAGCTCAACCCCGCCACGGAAGCCGCAGACTCCGCGGCGTTGGAGCCGCACACAGACCCAACCTCGGGTGATATTTGTGTCTCCGGAACCTCGGACTTGTTTCCGGTGATAAGTTCCGAACCATGTGCGTCCGCTTACATCGAGCTAGATCTGTCATCGATCACCGAATTCAGTGCGGCAGACGTCTTCCGGCACTCGCCTCTAGGCAACATGCCGAACTCACTAAAAAAGCTGTCCTTAGCGAGGGACTCATAGCCGAACTATATCCGGTTCGAACTGGAGGCTGATGACGTGAATTTCGCTTCCCACCCGCCACCCACTACATAGCCACTATCGACGATTTAACCGACATCCTCGATTATGGCTCCGAGGACGTCGACGGTATGGACGACGATGCAGATGAGGAGCATGGCCAAAACCCGCCGTTTACCGGACGCTGGACGGCCACTTCTTCGTACGACGTATACATGGTGGATACACCCAAAGAGAATAACGACGAGGACAAGGAAAAGCCAGCCGAGGAAGAGCCTCCCAAGACACAACCAAAGTGCCGGCGTCAGCGGCGCCGCTCTAAATCCTGCCGCAGCAAGGACAGCAGCACCGGCATTGGAGACGATCACACTCCAGATGGTGCCGAAGACAAAGAAGATCCCGATGAACAAACGGCCGAACAGGACGATCGGGAAGATGGGCAAGTTAGCCCTACTGAACAGGCCACAAACGATGACTCGGAGGGCAGCACTTATCTTCCACCCTCCGAGGATGAGGTGAGCCTTTGCAACGAGGATTTTATCGTGCCTGAGGAACCTCTCGAGCAAGAGCGCTTTAAGTGCTAGCTAATAGCCACGGTGAGAAGCCTGAAAAAGAAGCAGCAGCAGCTTCAAGCTGATCAAGATCTGCTCAACGATAGATGGACTGATGTCCTGGCAGCCGAAGAATACGGCCTTAAGCGCCCAGCCAAAAGTGACCCAGAGCCCGTACCATCATCGCGCAATGTGGCTGACCGACCACCACGCGTTCGGGATAAAATGACAACTCAAGCCGAACACCAGGCCGCCCCACCTCGCCGTAAAGGCAGGGACAAAACAGCTCAGGGTTACACATATGACCTTCGGCAGGACCTGGATAGTAGAGCAGGACAGACAAGATCGATCTATGGATCACGAGGACGTGCCTCGACACGCGACGACGGCTACCTATTCGGACGTGACAAACCTAGTCACGCCCGGGCCGACAACCGCAGACGGACTCCATCGGAGCTACGTCGCGATGCGGCCCGATATTGAGGCGCCGCACACCCTCTTTGCTTCACCGACGAAGTAATGGATCATGAATTCCCAGAAGGGTTTAAACCCGTAAACATCGAATCATACGATGGAACAACAGATCCCGCAGTATGGATCGAGGATTTTATTCTCCACATCCATATGGCCCGCGGAAATACCTCCCACTAAAACTCAAAGGGCCAGCTCGACACTGGTTAAACAGTCTGCCCGAAAATTTTATTGGCAGTTGGGAGGACTTGGAAGAAGCCTTCCTTGACAACTTCCAAAGTACATATGTCCGGCCACTAGACGCCGATGACTTAAGCCACATAGTTCAACAGCCTGGAGAGTCAGCCAGGAAATTCTGGACTAGGTTCCTAACCAAAAAGAACCAGATCGTCGACTGTCCGGATGCCGAAGCCCTAGCGGCCTTTAAACATAGCATCCGTGACGAATGGCTCGCCCGCCACCTCGGCCAGGAAAAGCCGAAGTCCATGGCAGCCCTCATGGCACTCATGACCCGCTTTTGTGCGGGAGAGGATAGTTGGCTGGCCCGTAGCAAAAATACAGCAAGTGACACGGGCACCTATGAGGTCAAAAATAGCAACGGCAAGCTCTGACGTAGCAGACACAAACGCCGAAGTAATGGTGACAACACCGATGACATGATAGTCAATGCCAGATTCAGTGATTCCAAGTCCGGTCAGGAGAAGAAGCCATATAAAAGAAACAATCAGGGACCATCCAGCTTGGACCGCATACTCGATCGTCTGTGCCAAATCCATGGCACCCCTGACAAACCGGCCAATCATACCAACAGAGATAGTTGGGTTTTTAAGCAGGCCGACAAGTTAAATGTTGAGAACAAAGAAAAGGGATCGCAAAGCGAGGATGATGACGAGGAGCCCCGACAACCGAACACAGGGGGACAAAAGAATTTCCCCCGGGTCAAAATGGTGAACATGATATATGCTACACACATCCCCAAGAGGGAGCGCAAGCGCGTGCTCAGGGACGTCTATGCAATAGAGCCAGTCGCCCCAAAATTTAATCCATGGTCGTCATGCCCGATCACTTTTGATCAACGAGATCATCCGACCAGTATCTGTCATGGCGGTTCAGCCGCATTGGTCCTTGACCCAATAATTGACGGATTCCACCTGACGCGAGTCCTTATGGACGGCGGTAGCAGCCTGAACTTGCTCTATCAGGATACAGTGCGCAAAATGGGCATTAACCCATTACGGATCAAGCCCACAAAGACTACCTTCAAAGGAGTCATACCAGGTGTAGAGGCCCGCTGCACGGGCTCAATTACGCTAGAGGTTGTCTTCGGATCTCCGGACAACTTCCGAAGCGAAGAGTTGATCTTCGAGATCGTCCCTTTTCGCAGCGGCTACCACGCACTGCTTGGACGAACCGCATTTGCTCGGTTCAACGCGGTGCCACACTATGCTTATCTCAAGCTCAAGATGCCCGGTCCACGCGGTGTCATAACAGTCAATGGCAACACGGAACGCTCCCTCCGTATAGAAGAGCACACCGCTGCCTTACCAGCAGAAGTACAGAGCGACCTTCTCAAGCAGAACCTTAATTCGGCTGCCGAGCCCGTGGACACCGTTAAGAGGGTCTGGACTATTCTGCAGCAGGACAGCTCGGCTCGTCAGGAGCTCGACTAGCAATTTGGCCTCCGTCCCAGTCCCGATCAAGTGGTGGCATTGGTACCGCGCGTACATAACTACGCACTCAAAATACCATGGGCACAGACGGAGGCATACCTACCTTGTGATCCACAATACGGCTTGACCGTTCCCGGACACATTTACTTTCACTATTTCCTTTTTCCTTTTCAGGTTCCTTTTCCACATGCCTTCCATGATGGCTTGATCGCAGTTCCTTTCGAAGGACAAATACACCAAGACGACAGTCAGCCTGGACGTAGAGGGGAATTTTTAGGTGGTCTCTTTAACGACCACTCTACTTGTTTTCAGGGCCCACACAGAGCTCTCCCTTGGTGATGGCATGTTAAATAGCCTGTTGCTTATCACACTATTTGTATCAATGCGCCTTGACGTATTAATCAAATTATAATGGAAACAGTTTGCGGCCCAAATTTTAGGGCCCCTGCTTTATGCTTTTGCTCCTTTTCTGTTTTCTTATTTTTTATTATTAATCAGCTCATCAGATAGCACCCATACACTATGGTACGTTTCAATTTTCCAGGGGCTTCATAGCACCCCGCTCTATGGCAACAAAAGTCCGAACACTTTTTACAGTATAGTTCGGCACCCCGAATTTAGCATTATATGCATTGGCTCTGAATCATGTCTTTGGTCAATAGTTGGGTTGCCCGGCTCATATGCTTGCTACCTTACGTTCTGCTATATCGGCTAAGGTAGTAAAGGGAGCACTACTGCGATTGTGCCCTGGTTTACCCGAAGGAGCACCTCAGTAGAGAAAGCCGAAAACTGACTGTCATGATGCGGCGAGAGCCGGTCAGCTCTTCGGAGGTTTCAAATCGATAGAGATTTTTTCCGCATTATGCGAAGGATCGGTACTTACCCGGTCAGGTGCTTATAGCATTCTAGTTTGGATACTAGGGGCTGCGCCCACATTTTTTGTCAAACTCCTATGGTTAAGTGAGAGTGCTAAAGCCGTATAGTCTGATTGTCTGGTTCGTTGCGCTAAACACCTCCTTCAAGGACCTAACAATTGGATCAAGAGTGTTTAGATTCCATCCCGAACACCCCCGTACTACCTACATGGGGGCAGAAGCCGACGACTGGCCAACTCTCAGATTTCATACAAAACGGCCGCACAGGAGGTAAAACCTTTTAAACATAACGAAAATTACATTACATAACAACTTTGTTTCATCTTACAAGGCGCAGACAACTTGAATATATTCATTCAAAGATAATGTCTTGCGAACACTGCGTCGCTACAAGGCGAGACCCCTCCAGGACGTCTCCAAAATACCGCTCGGGTGTGCGGTGCTCCTTGCCCTCGGGCGGCCCCTCGGTCACAAGCTTGGCGTCCATCTTCACCCACCACGCCTTGACTCGTGCGAAGGCCATCCGTGCTCCCTCGATGCAGACCGATCGCTTGATGACGTCCAGCCGAGGACAAGCGTTCACCAGCCGCTTCACGAGGCCGAAGTAACTGTTGGGTATAGCTTCGGCGGGCCACAACCGGATTATTAAATCCTTCATGGCCAGTTCGGCCACCATATGCAGCTCGACCAGCTGTTTCAGCTGATCGGTGAAGGGCACTGGATGTTCTGGCGCAAGGTATTGCGACTAGAACAGCTTCTCTGTTGAGCTCCCCTCTTCAGCTCGGAAGAACTCCGCAGCGTCTGACACACTGCGCAATAGGTCCGCAAACGCCCCTGGAGAACTCCGAATCCGGGTTAGTAAGACATACTTCTTCTTCACATACTTGCTTTGCATACTAAATGCCTTACCCGCCGCGATCTTCTTGGCCTCCTGGATCTCCTGGAGGGCGCCCTGGGACTCAACCCGGGCCTCTTCAGCACTTTGGCGAGCCTTGGCGAGTTCGATCTCTCGAGCCGAAACTTCGCACTTCAAGGCCTCGCATTTCTTCACCGCGTCCTGGAGCTCTTGCTGGACATTGTTCACCCTGGCCTTGAGCTTCTTACGGGCGGCTTGCTCCTTGGCAGCTTTCTCCTCGGCTTCGGCCAGGGCCTTTTTAAGGGCCTCAACCTCGGTCGTCGCTCCTGCACATATCATAGCACTATGATCAATACACATCATTTATTCTTTCCCAATGCAAAGCGAGTCATTGCATACCTTGCTGGTCCTCTAGCTACTTCCTCGCTTGGCCGAGCTCCTCCTCGGCCCGCTCCAGTCTCTGCTTTAGTCCGGAGACTTCGGCAGCGTGTGAGGTCGCGGCTAGTAACGACGCCTGATCATTAATACAAGACACATACAATTAGTTTCCTACAAAAATGAATTGATCCTCTATCCGGTTTGCTTTCCGAACACCGGACAGTGTCTCAGGGGCTACTGTCTATATGGGGATTTTCTCCCTTGCGTCGCTTACCTCAAAACCTGTCAGCAGGCCGCTGCAGGCTTCCGTCAGTCCGCTCTTGATGGACTGAACCCTCTCAATCACCATACCCATAAGGATACGGTGTTCTTTCACAATGGAAGCACCTCGCAGCGCTTCCAGAAGATTGTCCGGTGCCTCTGGTTGAGCAGAGGTCACCGGTGGGATAGGCACACCTCCGTCTTTCAAAGGAGGCTGCACGCCGGACTCCGGAGCCATGTAGGTCTCCGGAACCATATCCGGACGGGGGCCGAGCTGAATACGGCCCCCATCGCCAGTGTCCATGGGGGACTGCTCCCCCATGTGTCCGACGGTCGAGGTTTCGCCCTCTGGCGCCACCTTGACGGCCTCCTGAGACTCTCCCTGGCCTGGGAAAGTCCTTCGCGACAGCACCTCGACGTCGCCCTTGGCCGTGGGAGAGTTAGCGGCCGGCGGTGACGCGCTGGCCATCACCCTTGAATCCAACGAACCTCTTGATGAGGATCGCTGGGAGCTGTCATGGGCTGGACTGTAATGGCACAATTAACCATGTTAATACGATAAGGAGGAAAGGCCGGATACACAGGCGAGTACGAGTCTGTCAGTACTTACGACGCGGCCAGGGGCTTGCTCTGGGGGGGGGGGGGTCGCTCCGGACCGCTATCGATGTCCCACGCGGTTTTATCCACAAGGGAGCCTTTCCCCTTCTTGGGCGCCTCCGCCTCCAGATTTGTGGAGGCCGCCCTCTTCTTCCTCCCCCGTCAGGGGGAGGGTTGCTTTCCTCCTCCTCCTCTTCGTCTTCTTCGGCGGCAGAGGAGTGAGTCTTATCTTCGGACATCACGTCCGAAGTGCCCTTGCGGCGGGGGCCACCCCAGCCCCACTTGGCCTTCTTCTCCGGCGGATGATAGGGCGCCGGGACGAGCATCTTCGCCAGGAGCGGGATGACTGGTTCTTCGGGCAGTGAAGCCGAACTGTGAATTCGCTCCGCTTTCTCCGTCCATTCCTGAAAGGATAAATGAGCGAAGTTTTGTTACCCTCCTTGGACAAGCAGGTAGAGAATACGCCTTGAGATGTGACGGACTTACGGCGCTGGCGGGGTGAGCAAGATCGTGCCCACGATCCGAGTCTATGGCCGGCGGCTTCTCGTCGCCCTTGAAGAGCAGCTTCCAGGCGTCTTTGTGGGTGGTGCCGAAGAGCCTCACCAAGGTCTGGTGCTTCTCCGGATCGAATTCCCATAGAGGGGAAGTTCGGCTTTGGCAGGGGAGGATCTGGCGAACTAGCATAACCTGGATCACGTCGACGAGCTTGATGTTTTTGTCCACCATGCTTTGGATGCGCGTTTGCAGCACCATCAGCTCGTCCGACGAAGACCAATTTGGGCCCTTCTCCATCCAGGAGGTCAGCTGCATTGGAGCCCTGGATTTGAATTCGGGAGCCGCGGCCCAGGTGGCGTCACGGGGCTCTGTGATATAGAACCACAGCTTTTGCCACTCCTTGACGGTCTCCACAAACATGCCTTTGGGCCATGTGATGTTGGGCATCTTGCTCACCATGGCCCTTCCGCACTCTGCGTGTTGGCCATCCACCACCTTCGGCTTCACATTGAAGATCTTAAGCCACAGACTGAAGTGGGGCTGGACGCGGAGGAAGGCCTCGCACACGACAATGAATGCCGAGATGTTGAGGAAAGAGTTCGGGGCTAGATCATGGAAATCTAGCCCGTAATAGAACATAAGTCCGCGGACGAAAGGGTGGAGTGGAAACCCTAGGCCGCGGACGAAATGAGGGAGGAACACCACCCTCTGGTTGGGTTTAGGTGTAGGGATGACTTGTCCCTTGGCCGGGAGCCGGTGGGCGATCTCCTTCGCCAGATACCCGGCCTCCCGCAGCTCGCCGATGTCCTTCGCCGTGACGGAGGAGGCCATCCACTTGCCTTGCCCTCCAGAGCCGGACATGGTTGAGAGCTTGCTCGGGGTGGAACAAACGAGGACTTGGGCGCTGGAGCTCGAGGATGGAAGGGCAGAGGATGAAAGAAGGCGTGGGTGAAGAAATGGAATCCTTATCCCCTTATAAAGGCAGTGAATATCGAACGCCTCCCCACTCGCCTCAAAACTCGCCTATTCCCAAGGGCTGTGTAAACGACACAGTTGGATTACCCACACCCGTATTGATGAGAATCCCGCAATAAGGGGACACGATCTCTGCTTTGACAAGACGTGCCAATGGAAACCGCATCTCGAAACGCGGAACGACAGACGAAAACGGTTCAAAATAATGACCGGGCAGGCGTGATGTCATCTTGCGAAAAGTTGTCAGCGGATGGCACTCGTGAAATATTATACTCTCTATGGCTGTGTGTGTGGTACTTGTGTTGCAAATCCGGACGCGTTCGTTGCGTCCGAAGACTATCTTGGAGTATTCGGAAAGGAGAACCCACTTTGCAATGCCGAAGACAATCTGCGCGCCGGACACCTCGTCATTGAAGCCTGGTTCAGGGGCTACTGAGGGAGTCCTGGACTAAGGGGTCCTCGGGCATCCGGCCTGTTGGACATGGGCTGGACTTATGGGCTGTGAAGATACAAGATCGAAGACTTTCTCCCGTGTCCGGATAGGACTCTCCTTGGCGTGGAAGGCAAGCTTGGCGACCAAATATGAAGATTCCTTTCTCTGTAACCGACTTTGTATAACCCTAGTCCCCTCCGGTGTCCATATAATCCGGAGGGCTTAGTCCGGAAACAGATACAGTCATACAGGCTAGACTTCTAGGGTTTTAGCCATTACGATCTCATGGTAGATCAACTCTTGTAATACTCATATTCATCAAGATCAATCAAGCAGGAAGTAGGGTATTACCTCCATAGAGAGGGCGCAAACCTGGGTAAACATTGTGTCCCCCGTCTCCTGTTACCATCGACCTTAGACGCACAGTTCGGGACCCCCTACCCGAGATCCGCCGGTTTTGACACCGACAGTCATGTTCTACGGTGCATGACTAATGTCGGTTACCAAGTACCGTTGCTATGCATGTTTCCTTTGCATCTAGTTGTTTACATGCTTACTTAGTAGTATTATTGCTATGTTCTTGCTTGGTATTTATCAGTGATGCTAGTGATCATGTTATGCTATGAGTAGTGTTATACTTGTGATATTCATGCTCGTCAGTATGCCATGTTCATACAGATATATGCTTTATTGTTGTTGATATGCTTGATGATTATGTTGTACCCCCATGCTTATGTTGATATCATGCATGATAGTTGCATCATGTTATATTGTATGACTCAGCATCATTTGCATTCAAGTTTAACCGGACTTAATTGAACTTGAACAACTGTTGGCCGAGTCATGGCGCCACCATATCCAGCTGACCAGTGCAACCACATTTGCCTTTTATGGGGGGGGGCTAACTGGGTTTATTGCCATGCCTCTCACCGGTGCCTCCAACGAGGGAAGGTTATGTGCGGGTGCTACCTTGGCTGGGTAGGACGACATAAGCCTTGTGTGCCCATGTTTGGTTTTGAGCTCATGTCCCCGTTTGGGATCGTTTATTTTGCCACGACGGTGGCCGTTGATGCCTTTGATAGGCACGGGGCCGCCCATGACTTAGTCCAAAGGGGAGTTGGTCGGTGTGGCCGGGAGAGTGTCATGGCAGTTGATTGGTTTTGTCGGAACGCCGTTGGTCCACCCAAATGGGAGTGCGAGGCCATGGGTTCTGTGGTGTGGGTAAAGTGCGCTACCTCTTCTAAGTGTGTATTAAATCTATCGATAGCCGCACTCGCGGATATGGGCCCAGTTCGTAGTTTGTCACACTATGGGTCAACAGTAATAATAATAATGTGCTTAATAACAAACCTGGTTCGATGATGAGAAAGAGGTTGATTGTGATCGTGAGATGATCACCGTGGTATCGAGGATGCCGAGTTGTTGGATATTTGTGGTGTTATGCGAGAATCACGGGTAAAGGTCAAGCTCCTTGTGGGCATGTAATGATTACTACAGTATTGTAATATCAAGGTTGATTGGATCCTGAGATGATCGTGTGATGTCCGTGATGGTAAGATGATGTATGTGATGGTTACGAAGTAACCTGAGCAGAGTAAGTTGGGGCATGATAGCTTCATCATGTTGCATGTTAGTATTATCATGTTCATTTGTTCATGAGATGTTCATATTGTTCTAGCTATATCATGTTCATCTTGTTCATCCTATGATTGATCTGATAGTATCATGTTATTCCTTGTTAACCTGTAATTGCTATGTTGTTGTTTGTCGTGATTGCTTTGGTTGCTGTGAGCTTGCAGGTACATTCAATGTACTGACCTGGCGTGTCATGCTAGTTTGCAGGTCATGCCGGATTTGATTGCTTGTTTGTCGTGGATTCCTTGTTTGCGAGCTAATATAAGCATTCCAGTCAGAGTCCCTACGGAGTGGAGTTCATCACCGTCGTCGATGTTTGATACGTCTCCAACGTATCTATAAATTTTGATTGTTCCATGCTGTTTTATTATCAATCTTGGATGTTTTATAATCATTTTATAGTCATTTTATATCATTTTTGGTACTAACCTATTGACATAGCGCCAAGTGCCATTTGATGTTTTTCCATGCTTTTTACATCGCAGGAAATCAATATCAAACGGAGTCCAAATGCCACGAAACTCCACGATGATTTTTATGGGCCAGAAGAAAGGCAATGGGCCCTAGTTGCACCTGGGGGGTGCCCCGAGGAGGGCACAACCCACCAGGGCGCGCCAGGAGGCCCAGGCGCGCCCTGGTGGGTTGTGCGCACCTCGGGTGCCCCCCGGACCGCATCTTTGCTCTATAAATACCCAAATATTCCAAAAACCCTAGGGGAGTCGTCGAAATATTCATCCAACCGCCGCAGAGTCCAGAACCACCAGATCCAATCTAGACACCATCTCGGATGGGGTTCACCACCTCCATTGGTGCCTCTCCCATGATGCGTGAGTAGTTCTTTGTAAACCTTCGGGTCCGTAGTTAGTAGCTAGATGGCTTTCTCTCTCTCTCTCTCTCTCTCTCTCTCTCTCTCTCTCGCTGATTCTCAATACAATGGTCTCTTGGAGATCCATATGATGTAACTCTTTTGCGGTGTGTTTGTTGGGATCTGATGAACTTTGAGTTTATGATCAGTCATATCTTTTTATATCCATGAAAGTTATTTGAGTTTCTTTGATCTCTTATATGCATGATCTCTTATAGCCTTGTATTTCTTCTCCGATATTTGGGTTTTGTTTGGCCAACTTGATCTATTTATCGTGCAATGGGAAGAGGTGCCCGGTAGTGGGTTCAATCTTACGGTGCTTGATCCCAGTGACAGAAGGGGAACCGACACGTATGTATCGTTGCCACTAAGGATAAAAAGACAAGATCTATATCTACCGCCATATAGATAAACGGATCTTGTCTACATCATGTCATCGTTCTTATTGCATTACTTCGTTTTTCCATGAACTTACTAGATGCATGCTGGACAGCGGTCGATGTGTGGAGTAATAGTAGTAGATGCAGGCAGGATTCGGTCTACTAATCTTGGACGTGATGCCTATGTAATGATCATTGCTTGGATATCGTCATAATTATTTGAAGTTCTATCAATTGCCCAACAGTAATTTGTTTACCCGCCGTTTGCTATTTTTCTCGAGAGAAGCCACTAGTGAAACCTACGCCCCCCGGTCTTCTTCATATATTTGCCTTGCGATCTACTTTTCCTTTGCATTTTTATTCAGATCTATTAAACCCAAAACACAAAAGTATCTTGCTGCACTTTATTTTATTTGTGATCTATTATTTCAATTTATTACATTTTTCTCCCGTCTCCGTGCCAATTTCTGGTGCCGTACCCGAAAGGGATTGACAACCCCTTTAACACGTCGGGTTGCGAGTGGCTGTTATTTGTGTGCAGGGGCTGTTTACGTTTTGTTGCTTGGTTCTCCTACTGGTTCAATACCTTTGTTTCATTACTGAGGGAAATACCTACCGTTGATGTGCTACATCATCCTCTCCTCTTGGGGGAACCACCAACTTAGTCTTGGCAAACATCATCAAGGGAATTTCTGGCGCCGTTGTCGGGGAGGATCTTCAACTTAACCAGGTTCCTAATCACAAATCTCATCTCCTTGCAATTTACATTATTCGCCATTTGCCTCTCATTTTCCTCTCCCCCACTTCACAAAAAATTGTCGTTTTATTCGCCTCTCTTTTTCCGTTCGCCGT
This sequence comes from Aegilops tauschii subsp. strangulata, assembly GCF_002575655.3. Taxonomy (NCBI): domain Eukaryota; kingdom Viridiplantae; phylum Streptophyta; class Magnoliopsida; order Poales; family Poaceae; genus Aegilops; species Aegilops tauschii. The sequence continues at coordinate 141,283,383 of NC_053035.3, read as the reverse complement.
TTTCTTGCCGGATCTATTTTTGAGTGCAATCTTGTTGTGTAGTCATCATGACTCAAGAGAACACCAAGTTATGTGATTTCTCAAATACCAACAACAATGATTTTATTGGCACTCCGCTTGCTCCTCCCGCCACTAGTGTGGAGACTTGTGATATTAATACTGCTTTGCTGAATCTTGTTATGAAAGACCAATTTTCCGGTACTCCGAATGAGGATGCCGCGTCCCATCTTAATACCTTCGTGGAACTGTGCGATATGCAAAAGAAAAAAGATGTGGAAAATCTCAAGATGAAATTTTTTGTGCCTAAAGTAGATGAATCAATTAAAGCTCTTTATGTTTCTATGGGTGAAAGTAAGAAAAGAACTGCTATGCTTAGAGCTAAAAGAGAATTTTTAGAAAAAGCTTTTTCTAGTGATTATTCTTGCAAAAGTGATGAAGATCTGAAAATGATTGGTGTTTCTTCTATTGATTCCTTGTTTAGTAAAATTAAGAATGATGAAAAAGTGACTGGAGAAGAGTCAATAGGTAGAAGGCGTCCCAATATTTCGGAGGGTGAAAATCTTGTTGAGAAAATTGATGAAAATGGGTTTGGAGAGGTAAAAACTTTAGTTGGTTATGTGCCCACTCTTTTGGATTACAAAGACTTTAATTATGATAGTTTCTCTTTGATTGATTCTATTTCTTTGTTGCAATGCATGATAAATTCACCTCATGCTTATGAACAAAATAAAGCTTTAACTAAACATATTGTTGATGCTATGATGAAAGGTTTAGAAGAAAAATTGGAATTAGAAGTATCAATTCCTAGAAAATTGCATGATGAATGGGAACCTACTATCAAAGTCAAGATTAAAAATTATGAGTGTTTTTCTTTATGTGACTTGGGTGCTAGTGTTTCTACAATTCTGAAATCTTTATATGATGTGCTTGGTCTTACTAATCTTGAAGAATGCTATTTGAATTTGCACTTGGCGGATTCTACTATTAAAAAGCCTATGGGAAGAAGTAATGATGTTCTTATTCTTGCAAATAGGAATTATGTGCCCATAGATTTTATTGTTCTTGATATTGATTGGAATCTGTCTTGTCCAATTATTCTTGGTAGACCATTTTTACGCACTATCGGTGCCGTGATTGATATGAAAGAAGGCAATATTAAGTTCCAATTTCCTTTGAGGAAAGGGATGGAACACTTTCCTAGAACTAGAATTAAGCCACCTTATGAATCAATCATGAGGGCATCTTATGGATCTCGAACCAAAGATGACAAAACTTAGATCCTTGCCTTATGTCTAGCTAAGGGCGTAAAACTATAGTGCTTGTTGGGAGGCAACCCAATGAATAAAATTTATTTTTGCTTTTTGCTTTCTGTTCTTGAGTGTTAGCACAATTATGCTACTGTTATGATTGTGTTTTTTGTGTTTTATTTAGTGTTTGTGCCAAGTAGAACCAATAGGATCTTCTTGGGTGATAATTGTTTGATCTTGCTGAAAAAGACAGAAACTTTGTGCTCATGAAAACAATTGTTTAAATTCACCAGAATATGATAGAATGCTAATTCTTTTTGCAGTAGATCAATATACAAATTATCCAGGTTGTCCTAGTGAGGGAGTTCTGGATTAAGGGGTCCTCGGGCGTTCGGGCTATGTGACGTGGGTCGGGCTAATGGGCCATGAAGATACAAGACAGAAGACTTCTTCCCGTGTCCGGATGGGACTCTCCTTTACGTGGAGGGCAGGCTTGGCATCCGGATATGAAGATTCCTTCCTCTGTAACCGACATGTACAACCCTAGGTCCCTCCGGTGTCTATATAAACCGGAGGGTTTCGTCCGTAGATGCAATCATAATCATACAGGCTAGACATCTAGGGTTTAGTCATTACGATCTCGAGGTAGATCAACTCTTGTAAACCCCATATTCATCCAAGATAATCAAGCAGGAAGTAGGGTATTACCTCCATCAAGAGGGCCCGAACCTGGGTAAACATCGTGTCCCTGTCTCCTGTTACCTTCGATCCTCAGATGCACAGTTCGGGACCCCCTACCCGAGATGTGCCGATTTTGACACCGACATTGGTGCTTTCATTGAGAGTTCCCCTGTGTCGTCATTAGATGGTTCGATGGCCCCATCATTCATCTACAACAATGCTGCCCTGAGGGAGGTCTTTCTCCCCGGCCAGATCTTTGTGTTCGGCGGCTTCGCACTGCGGGCCAACTCGCTTGGCCATCTAGAGCAGATCGACAGCTAAGCCCCAGGTCACCAGATTAGTTTTGGAAATCTGGATTATGTCGCCGATATATGAGGAGATTTGATCTTCCAACGGTTCGCGACCCCAACCTCTGCTCTGGCCTCAGATCCGGAGCGCATCACCAAGTCCGAAGACGGGATTTCTGAGCCCGCCGGACTCTCTGCGGCTGTTGAGCCTAGTACGGGAGAGCCGGAGGAAGCAGTGTCACCGGCAACTATCATGAAGCCAGACTCTTCTCCAAACACTGGCTCCGAACCCTCGGAGTCAGCATCGTGTGAGCTCGACCAAGGAGTTTCCTTCCTGCCGTAGTCCACGGACTCTCTTCTCCCTGGCCAAACCTCGCCTTTAAGCGAAGCTCTGGACTTAATGCGATCCCTCGTCATTACAGAGGGGCAACATCCGAATTACGCCCAGCCCGGACTAGGGGCTAAGAGCGGGGAATTTTACGTCCCACCCACCACCCACTTCATAGCCACTGTCGAGGACCTAACCGACATGCTTGACCATAACTCCGAAGACATCTATGGTATGGACGTCGATGCCGGAGACAAACAAAGCCAAAGCCCACCGCATACCGGACGCTGGGCGGCCACCTCCACATACGATGTATACATGGTGGATACACCAAAAGAGGATGGCGATGAAGGCAGTAAGCATCCAATCAAGGATAATAACACTGATAAACCACCAAAGCGGCGGCATGAGCGGCGCCGTTCAAAATCACGCTGCGACAAAGAAAGCAATACCGGCAATGGAGACGATAACACTCCGGAGAATGCCGAAGACCCAGACGCCCCCGTCGAACCAACATCCAAACAAGTTGATAGGGAGGAGGGGCAGGGTAACCCTGACGAGCCAGTCGGAAACGAGGACTCAGAGGACAGCAATTATATGCCACCCTCCGAAGACGAAATAAGCCTCGGCAACGAAGACTTCATCATGCCAGAGGAACCCCTCGAGCAAGAACGCTATAAGGAACAGCTCATCGCAACCGCGAGGAGCCTGAAAAGGAAGCAGCAACCGCTTCAAGCCGAACAGGATACACTCAACAACAGATGGACTAATGTCCTGGCAGCCGAGGAATACGGCCTCGCACGACCAGCCAAAAGCTACCCAAAGCGCAAGTTGTTACCCCAATTCGATGTTGAGGCGCGGGAGCCCCAAACATCAGCGCGTAATGCAGCCGATAAGCCCGACCGGCCACTGCGTGGCCGAGACAAAACGGTTACATAAGCCAAACACCAGCCCACATTCCCCCGCCGTAAAGGCAGGGAGACATTAGCCCAGGATTACACCTACGACTTATGGCCGGACCTAGACACTAGGGCAGGCCTAGAAAGATCAATCTATGGGTCAAGGGGACGTGCCCCAACACAAGAGGACGGCTATCAGGCCCGTCGTGATCAACACAACCTCACTCGGGGTGAAAACCGCATAGGGACGTCCGCCGAACTCCGTCGTGACGTCGCCCGCTATAGAGGCGCCGCACACCCCCTATGCTTCACCGAGGAAGTAATGGAGCACGAATTCCCAGAAGGGTTTAAACCTATGAATATCGAATCATATGATGGAACAACCGACCCCGCAGTATGGATTGAGGATTTTCTTCTCCATATCCACATGGCCTGCAGTGATGATCTCCATGCCATCAAATACCTCCCACTAAAATTAAAGGGACCAGCTCGGCACTGGCTAAACAGCCTCCTAGAGAACTCCTTTGGCAACTGGGAAGACTTGGAAGATGCATTTCGTGACAACTTCCAAGGTACATATGTCCGGCCTCCGGACGTCGATGACCTCAGTCACATCATCCAGCAGGCCGGAGAGTCAGCCAGGAAACTCTGGACTAGGTTCCTAATTAAAAAGAACCAAATTGTCGACTGTCCGGACGCCAAAGCCCTCGCGGCCTTTAAACATAGCGTCTGAGATGAGTGGCTTGCCCGTCACCTTGGCTAAGACAAACCTAAGTCCATGGCAGCCCTTACTGCACTGATGACCCGCTTTTGCGTGGGAGAAGAGAGCTGGCTTGCTCATAGAAGCAATAGCATCAGCGATCCTGGCACTTCCGAATCTAGGGACGACAATGGCAAGCCACAGCGCAATAAAAACAAGCGTCGAAACAATAATGCAGGAACCCAAGACACGACGGTCATTGCCGGATTCAGTGGCCCCAAATCCGGTCAGCGAAAGAAGCCATTCAAGGCAAACAGAGATGGTCCATCCAGTTTAGACAAGATACTGGATCGGCCCTGTCAGATTCATGGCAGCCCTGACAAACCCGCCAACCATGCCAACAAAAATTGCTGGGTTTTCAAACAAGCCAGTAGGCTCAATGCCGAACACAAAGGGAAGGGGGCGCCCAGTGACAGCAAAGACGAAGAGACTCGCCAACCGAACACCGGGGGACAGAAGCAATTTCCCCCCGAAGTAAAAACAGTAAACATGATATATGTGACACATATCCCTACAAGGGAGCGCAAGCGCGCACTATGAGACGTCTACGCCATAAGGCCAGTCGCCCCAAAATTTAACCCATGGGCGGCCTGCTCGATCACTTTTGATCGCAAGGACCACCCAACCAGTATCCGTCACGGAGGTTCAGCAGCTCTAGTCCTCGATCCAATGATCAATGGATTCCATTTCATGTGAGTCCTTATGGATGGCGGCAGTAGTCTTAATATAATCTACCAAGACACTGTCCGCAAGATGGGCATTGATCCCTCAAGGAACAAGCCCACCAGAACTACCTTCAAGGGAGTAATACCCGGCGTCGGAGCTTACTGCACGGGCTCAATCACATTGGAAGTCGTCTTCGGTTCGTCGGACAACTTTTGAAGCGAAGACTTGATCTTCAATATTGTCCTGTTCCGCAGTAGCTACCATGCACTGCTCGGGCGGACCGCTTTTGCTCGTTTCAATGCGGTCCCACATTACGCCTATCTAAAACTTAAGATGCCCGGTCCACGCAGTGTCATCACGATCAACGGAAACACGGAATGCTCCCTCCATACCGAGGAGCATACCGTGGCCATCGCACAAAGCGGCCCCGTCAAGCCGCATATCTCATCGGCCATTAAGCCGCCGGCCTCTATTACACAGGACTGGCCAATTTTAAAGCTGGATTAGCAGTTCCGCCTCTGTCCTTCGCCACATATACCCGCGAAGTTCGTATCGCGTATGCATAATTATGCACTTAAAATACCTTGGTCATCAGCGGAGGCACAATACGGACAGGCCTATAATACGGTTCGCCCTCCTACAGCCTTTTTCTCTTTTCTAACTATATCTTATCTTTTGCCACAGGTGAATCAAAAGCGGTTCATCCTACCGACCTACAAGGACTCTTTTTGAGCCCGGTTTCGTACAAATAACCAAAGATTACTCCTTTTAAGGGACACTTTTCGCTGAGGCAACGGCAGCGCAGACGTGCGCAGGAGGTCCAAAAGATTGTCTGTAGACCAAACACTCTATTTACAACCTGTAGAGCCTTTTTCCTCAGCTTTCGACCCCTGGCATGTAAAATGGCCTGGGTAGTGGTGTTATAATCTGTAAGATTGCGTTCGACGTATCAATCAGATTCCAATGAACATAATCCGTCTTCAGTATTTGCTTTTCCTCATAGAACTGTATTTTGCTTCTTCGGTTGTTTCACGCACACATCTTGGCCCAAATCACCAGGGGCCCGATATGGCAACATATGGGTTGCCGAAAAGTCCAAACAGCTCTACAGCATACTTCGGCATCACGAGCTTGGCATTATATGCATCAGCTCTGAATCATGTCTTTGGTCAATAGTTGGGTTGCCCGGCTCCTGTGCTTACTACCTTACGTCCCGTCTTATCGGCTAGGGTAGTAAAGGGAGAACAACTTCGATTGTGTTTCTGGTTCACCTGGTTAAACACCTCAGTAGAGAAAGCCGAAAACTGACTGTCATGATGCGGCGAGAGCTGGTCAACCACTCGGCGACTTATTAGAATCTTTTGCTATTTCTTCCGTACTACACGAAGGACCGTTCTTTATTTTTTGGTCACCAATGTAACGCAACCATATTCGGATAACGGCATACATACCAGGGGCTACATCGTAGACCCACCGTAAAACTCCTATGGCTAAGTGAAAGTGTTAAAGCCCTATAGTCCGATTGCCTAGTTCGCCGCACTGACACCTCCGTTACGAACCAAGACGTTGGGTCAAGAGTGATCAGGTGCTATTCTGAACACCCCCGTATTATATGCGACGGGGCCGAAGCCGACGACTGGCAAACTTTCAGATTATAAAAGACGACCGCACAGGAGGAAATAGCTTTCAGGCAAAGGTATGAATATAACACAACCTTAATGTATCATAATATTGTTCTCACAATTCCGGTGCATTTATTCGAACATAATATCCTTCAAGCACTGACCCTCTATCAAGCGGGCGCCCTCTAGGACGTCCTCCAAATAAGGCTCCGGCATGCGATGATCATTGCCTCCGGGCGGCCCCTTAGCTGCAACATCGATGGCCTTCATCTTTGCCCAATACATCTTGACGCGGGCGAAGGCCATCCGGGCACCTTCTATGCACGCCGACCGCTTGACGGCGTCGATACGCGGCACTGCATTGACAAGTCGCTGCACCAAACCAAAATAGCTGTTCGGAATGGGTTCAGCCGGCCATAGCCAAACCACGAAGCCCTTCATGGCAGATCTGGACATCTTGCGGAGCTCGGCCCACCGGGCCATCTGTTCATTCAGCAATGCCGGACGCCGTGGCACGTTGAATTGTGACCAGAAAAGCTTCTTCGCAGCACGTCCTTCCTGCGCTTGGAAGAACTGCGCCGCATCGGAGACACTCTTCGGAAGGTCCAAGAACACGTCTGGAGAACTCCACAATTGATTAAGCATAGCATACTTCGGGTCGCCGAACTTAGTCTGTAAAAGAAAGGGCTTACCGGCTGCTATCTCCCCAGCTTGCCGGATCTCCTCCCAAGCCGCTCTAAACTCAGACCGTGCTTCTCTCGCCTCTTGTAAGGCTTTGTCAAGTTCGGCTGCCTTGGCTTTGTTATCCTCCTCGAGTGATTTGCATTTGCCAGTGGCATCCTTTAGCTCTCGCTCCATGGTAGATATTCTCTCCTCGCACTGGCGCCGAGTGGCCTATTCGGCCTTTAAATCAGCAGCCGCCTTGTTGGCAGCCGCATTGCTCACTCTGGCCTGCTCCTTGGCCCGGGCAAGCTCGGCCCGAAGGGTCTCAACCGCGGTAGCACCATATATAGTTATGCATGTCACAATATATAATTTTCAGCTTCGTGCTCATACTATTATACATGCATAAGCGGGCTATCCCAAAAACATACCTTGTGCCTCGTCGAGCCGCCTGTTAATAAGGGTAATGTCCTCATTGTCGGATTTCGGGTTCCGGCAAAACCCTTAAGGTTCGAACACTGGGTGCGTGTGAAGATCTCCCCCACACCGATCACGCCCTCACACGCTTCACGATCTCTAGGCTAAGCACGATGAACTCACAACACACAAGACACAAGATTTATACTGGTTCGGGCCACCGTTGTGGTGTAATACCCTACTCCAGTGTGGTGGTGGTGGATTGCCTCTTGGGCTGAGGATGAACAGTACAAGGGGAAGAACAGCCTCCTAAGGTGAGGTGTTCTTGTGCTTGGTGGGTGTGAGGATCGCTCGAGATGAGTTCTGGTAGGTGAGGATCCGATGCCCTCTACTGTGGTGGCTAACCCTATTTATAGAGGCCCTGGTCCTCTTCCCAAATATTGAGCGGGAAGGGAGCCAACAACGGCCAATTTGAAAGGGGACAGCTATAGTACAACTTATCCTGAGAAAAGTAGTCTTCGCCTCCCAAAGGCTCTGGTGGTGACGCCGTCTTGGGCTCCACGGTGACCTCCATCTTGCCGTCCTACTGGTCTTGGCCTCGTTGCACCGATATGAAACCTTTGGCTGATGCCTTGGAACTCCTCGCCTATGCTTGCCTCCTTAGCACCAAAGAGGAAGCAAGGACACTGTGCGCGCTGGCGCCCTCCTGGCCTTGGTCGTCATGGCTCATGTCATGAGAACCTCGCGAGCTTTGCCTTGCCTTGATCTCTCCGCCCCTGGTGAGCTAGCTTGGTGAGGCCGCTCCCGAGGAGGTCTTGTGTCGTCCACCTCGCGAGGCTTGGCCCCTCGCGAGGGTCTTGAGTGCTTGTTGGTGAAGATGGGCCATACGGGCCTGCTTGTGGGGCCACGCCGTGGGCCGCAGGCAGGCAAGTCTGGGGACCCCCGTTCCCAGAACGCCGACAGTAGCCCCCGGGCCCAAGGCGCAATCGGGCTTGGCTTCGAGGCGAAGCCAAAGGGCAAGTGTGGAGCGCCGCGGGCCCCAATAGCCTACGGCCTTGGTCGACGCGTGGCGGTTGATAGGACATGGGCGTCTCCGCTTTGCCACGCTACCTCGGCAACTGCCCGATTTGACGAGTCCTTGCTGCATGCAGAGAGAAATCATCATTACCTATGATCGTGGGGGTCGCCGGTTGGCCTTCCCTCGCTATAAATGAGGAGGGGGCAGAGCCCCCGTCGCACATCCCTTCCTGCTCCGCTCGCTTCTTCTTCCTCGCTGCACTGCCAGTAGCGACATTCATGGCGCCTGCGAAGAGGTTCTCGGCCGCGAAGAAGGGGAAGGCTCGTCGTGAGGAGCCCGGCTCTCCGGCGCCCAAGCATGGATACGACCGTCCTCGCAAGCACACCGCAACCCCCTCCGTGCCCCCCCCGCGGCCGCGGCGGTGCCGCTTCGCGCGGGGGGGGGGGGGGGTGGGGTCGCCCTGGTCATGGCAGCCCTGTTGATGAAGGAAGACGCGCCGTGGTCGCGCGGCCTCCCCGGCCGTGCTTTCACTCGGCGGAGGTGCTGCCAGAGATCGTCGTGTGGTTGAGAACCCGGCCGGCAACTGGCTTCAGCTCCCACGCTTCTTCGCCGACGAGCTGCCGGCCGTTGTTCCAGGCGGGCTCTGGCTGCAGGCGGACGGCTGCTGCAGCAGGGCTTCCTGGGTCGCGGTTGAGGTCTCCGTCGTGGGCAACATAGCCCTGGCTCGCGGCTGGCAGACGTTTGCCCGCGCGCGAGGCCTGGGCAGGCGGTGCACCCTCCACTTCAAGTATGATGGTGACGCGACCCTCTACGTGAGGGTGTTTGGGGAAGATGGTCGCCGCGCCAGGTGCTGCCCCGAGATCAACGACGGCGACGAGGTGCTCGGCCTTGGCGATGGTCGTGACGAGGATGAAGACGAGCCCGCCCCTGGTGCCGACCGCGGCTCGTCCAGCTACGGCTCTAGCAGCGGCGGCTACGACCAGCCTCCTCGCCGGCGTGCTCGCCTCGAGGGCGGTAGCGGGTTGTCTCGTCGCCGCGCCCCGGTGAAGCGCGAGGAGGGGTCTTGGTCAGCCCGGCAAGGCACCATGGGCCCGTCCTCGCGGGCTGCTATGGGTGCAAGCGTTGCTTTTGTTTCATCCTTCCTTTCCTTCCTGTATTGAGAGAGAGACAAGTATGGAGCCCCGTGGGGGTGTGCAACAGACTATGATTTCCTAGTTGTTATGCTATGCTTATTGTTCTTGAGTTGTGCCGCAATATCAATATTTTGTATAGGCATGTAGGAATAACTTAGCTTAACGCGCTTGAAGTAGTAGCTGCGCGCCTCACGAGGTTTCCGTGGCTCAGGAGGCGTTTGGGGACTGCAAAATTTCGTTAGAAAATTCTTATTCACCGAGCCCTGGTTGTAGGCGCAGCCAGCCACGACCCAGCGATCCGTGTCGCGGTACCCAAGGGGTACGGACATGAGGGAGGTGCGCCAGTTTGCGAGCTCGAGTGAGGGTGCCTCGCGAAAAACAGGAAAAACGCTCACGAGGGCGCCCGTCCAGCACCCTCGCGAGGTATTCGAGGGAGAGTATGGGCCAAAACAAGGAAGCGAGGATGGAAAAAGGAGGCTGAAGGCAAAAGAATCAGATCGGCAAGCCACATCGGAAGGAAAATTTCGATTAAAGAAGAGCAAGCCAACTATGGAAAGCAAATGAAAAGCCACGTCCGGCACCTAGTCTAGTCTTCTTTTCTTCTCACCAGCGCGGAGCTAAGTGCTGCCACTAGGACGTGGGAGGGAGCCCCAGAGGCCCGAGGGCGGCTCTCCTGAGACTCCGGGGCATGTACAGCCCCACTCATTATTACGTGAGAGTGTCACGAGCGGAGACCTTCACAGGCACTGGGCCTTCTTCATAGGCGTTGGGCCTTTCTTCATGGGTAGAACTTCCGGAGGTGCTGGATGTTCCAGGCGTTCTGGATGGGGATCCCGTCCCAAGTCTCCAGGCACGCGGCGCCAGGCGTGGAGACATGGGCGACCCGAAACGGGCCCTCCCACATGGGTGAGAGCTTGTGTAGCCCTTCCCTGGAGAGCACCCACCTCAGGACAAGATCACCCACCTCGAGCGTCCTGGAGCGGACGCTGCAACAGTGGTACCGCCGCAGCGCCTGCTAGTACCTCGCAGCTCAGAGCGAGGCTTCACGGCGGCGTTCCTCCCCCAGCATGAGATCCATCCCCCGCATGGTGTCCTGCTCCGTTTCATCGAACGTCAGGACCCGCGCGGAGCGATGCCTGACCTCGTGTTTGAGAATCGCTTCTGCTCCGTAGACGAGGAAGAACGGTGTCTCGCCTGTAGGCTTGATGGCGGTGGTGAGGATGGACCACAACACGGATTGGAGCTCGTCATGCCAGCCCCTGCCGCAGGCCTCGAGCTTCTTCTTGAAGGTCCTGGTCTTGAGGCCCCTCAAGACTTCCCCGTTGGCACGCTCGGCTTGGCCACTTCTCCTGGGGTGTGCCACGGAAGCGTAGCAGATCTGTGTTCCAAGGTTAGCACAATATGTTTTGAAGAGATTGCTAGTGAATTGTGAGCCATTGTCGGTGATGATGCGGTTGGGGACTCCAAAGCGGCTCATGAGACCCTTGATGAACTTGACCGCGGAGCCAGCTGGGATGGTGCGGACGGCCTCTACCTCCACCCACTTGGTGAACTTGTCGATGGCGACGTAGAGGTAGCGGTAGCCCCCAGGCGCTCGAGGGAATGGGCCCAAGATATCCAGCCCCCAGACCGCGAACGGCCATGAGAGTGGGATGGTCTGGAGGCCCTGAGCCATCTGATGAATCTGCTTGGCGTGGAACTGGCAGGCCTCGCAGGACCTCACCAGCTCAGCCGCGTCGTTGAGTGCCGTGGGCCAGTAGAATCCACTGCGAAACACCTTGCCGACGAGGGTCCGTGACGATGAGTGGTGCCCGCAGTCCCCGCCATGTATGTCAGTCAGCAGCTCTCTTCCTTGCTCCCTGGAGATGCAACGTAGGGAAATGTCATTTGGCCGCTTCCTGTATAACTCACCGTCCCGGATGCAGTACGGCATGGCTTGTCGGGCTACACGCTCCATGTCCTCCTCCTCTTCCGGCAGCGTCCCTTGCGTCAGGTATTGCTTGAATTCCTTGATCTAGCACCCCTCCTGAGGTTCGAGCGCCAAGAGCAACCGTGCTCCCGAGGTCGGGCCACAGGCTGGGGCTCCTGAGGCAGGTGGTTGAGGGAGCTCCTCACGAGGCAGCGCTGTTCTTGAGAGCGATGGCGTTGCTGATGGCTTGAAGAGCCGCTCCTCAAAGACGCTAGGCTCTTGGGGTAGCCGCTTGGATGCTCTACTGGCGATGTCGTCGGCTTCCTTGTTGGTGCCATGGGGCACATGCTGTAATTCCAGACCCGAGAACTGCTTCTCCATCTTGCGCGCCTCCGCGAGGTATGCCTCCATGTGCTCGTCCTTTGGCTCATATACCTTGTTGGAGAAGTTGACGAGGAGCTGCGAGTCGCCCTTGATGGTGAGACGCCTCCCCCCTAGGGCCACCGCAGCCCTGAGTCCAGCTATGAGGCCCTCGTACTCTGCTATGTTATTGGAGACCTTCTCGCCCTGCTGGAAGCAGAGCTGCACGGCGTAGTAGAGCTTGTCCTGGGTGGGTGAGATGAGCACCGCTCCAGCCCCTGCGCCCTGGCGTGAGAATGCGCCGTCGAAGTACATGACCCAGTCGTCCGGCACTTCGCTTCCTGGAGATAGGGATTGGTCCTCGCCTGCTTCGAGCTCTGGGACGTCGGTCCATTCCGCCACAAAGTCTGCGAGCGCAGCCCCCTTGATGACCCTGGTCGTGCTGAACTCCAAGTCAAATGCTTGTAGCTTGATGTTCCATTCAGCGACTCTCCCGGCAGCATTGGGGCTCCTGAGCACTCTTTCCAGTGGGTAAGCCGAGACGACCTTGATGGGATGACCCTGGAAGTAGTGGCGCAGCTTGCGCGAGGCCACCAGGAGCGCGAGTAGGATCTTCTGAGGCCTGGGGTATCGTGCCCTCGCATCTCGCAGCACTGTTCTGACGAAATACACTGGGTGCTCGACGAGGGCGGGAGAGCTGACGGAGCCCTCGGCTTTCGGGGGTTGAGGTGTCTCTTCGGGGTCTTCGGCTTCAGGGGCTTTGTGGTCTGCCGAAGCAGTCGCTGCTTCAGGATCTTCGCCTTGGTGCCGCGCCGCTCCGTCCGGCCCGGTGGTTCCACTTGACGGGCCCTTGACCTGGCGCTCTTCTCTGAGGGCTACCAGCGCTGCGCTGACGGAGTGGGGTGTGGCAGACAGGTAGAGCACCAAGGGCTCGAGGGGTCGAGGCGCTACCATCACTGGAGGGCTGGTTAGGTATCTCTTGAGGTCTTGAAACGCTTGGTCGGCCTCCGAAGTCCACTCGAATGGGCCCTTCTTCTTCATTAGCTTGAAGAACGGTAGGGCATGCTCTCCCAGCTTGGAGATAAAGCGCCCCAACGCAGTCACACGACCGGCAAGCTTCTGCATGTCTTTGAGGGTGTAACGCCCATGATGCGGCTATATCTCTCACGTGTCGAGGCACGACTTAGAGGTATAACCGCATTGTCGTTTTGTCGCAAGAAGGGTCATCTTCACACAATCCCATGTAATGAACAAGAATGGGATAAAGAGTTGGCTTACAATTGCCACTTCACACAATACATTAATTAAACATACATCATTCAGAGTACACACATAGTCCGACTACGGACAAAGCCAAAAGAAAAGAAGATAACCCAACTGCTAGATCCCTGATCGTTCCAACTGGGCTCTAGTACTGATCAACCGGAAACGAAACATAGTAACGACCAAGTTCCTCCTCGAACTCCCACTTGAGTTCGGTAGCATCACCTGCACTGGTATCATCGGCACCTGCAACTGTTTTGGTAGAACCTGTGAGTCACGAGGACTCAGCAATCTCGAAACCCGCGAGATCAAGACTATTTAAGCTTATAGGAAGGATGGGGTAATGAGGTGGAGCTGCAGCAAGCACTAAGCAAAATATGGTGGCTAACATACGCAAATAATAGCGAGAAGAGAAGCAACGCAACGGTCGAGAAGCTAGGAGTGATCAAGAAGTGATCCTGAAACTACTTACACTCATACATAACCAAAACCGTGTTCACTTCCCGGACTCCGCCGAAAAGAGACCATCACGGCTACACACGTGGTTGATGCATTTTAATTAAGTCAAATGTCAAGTTCTCTACAATCGGGCATTAACAAATTCCCATCTGCCATATAACCGCGGGCACGGCTTTTGAAAGGTTATACCCTGCAGGGGTGTCCCAGCTTAGCCCATCACAAGCTCTCACGATCAACGAAGGATATTTCTTCTCTCGGAAAGACCCGATCAGTCTCGGAATCCCGGTTACAAGAAATTTCGACAATGGTAAAACAAGACCAGCAAAGCCGCCCGATGTGCCGACAAATCCCGATAGGAGTCGCACGTATCTTGTTCTCAGGGCACACCGGATGAGCGAAGCGTACAGGTAAAACCAGTCCTTGAGTTTCCCCAAGGTGGCCCCGCACGGTGCTCTGGTTTGGACCAACACTCAGAGGAGAAATGGCCCGGGGGTTTAAAATAAAGATGACCCTTGAGTCTGCAGAACCCAAGGGAAAAAGGCTTAGGTGGCAAATGTTAAAACCAAGGTTGGGCCTTGCTGGAGGAGTTTTATTCAAAGCGAACTGTCAAGGGGGTCCCATAACCCCAACCGCGTTAGGAACGCAAAATCAAGGAACATAACACCGGTATGACGGAAAGTAGGGCGACAAGAGTGGAACAAAACACCAGGCATAAGGTCGAGCCTTCCATCCTTTACCAAGTATATAGATGCATTAATTAAATAAGAGATATTGTGGTATCCCAACATAAACATGTCCCAACATGGAGCAATCTTCAACTTCACCTGCAACTAACAACGCTATAAGAGGGGCCGAGCAAAAGCGGTAACTTAGCCAAACAACGGTTTGCTAGGAAGGTGGGTTAGAGGCTTGACATGGCAATATGGGAGGCATGATAAACAAGTGGTAGGTAGCGCGACATAGTGATAGAGCGAACAACTAGCAAGCAAAGATAGAAATAATATCGAGGGTAATGGTCATCTTGCTTGAAATCCCGCTAGGAAGAAGAACGAGTCCATGAAGAAGACAAACGGACGTAGTCGAACGAATCCTCACAACTCCGGAACGAAACCAAAGCTAACGAGAGAAGCAAACTGGAAAGAAGCAAGCAACATGGTAAACACACAAGCATAAACATGGCATGATGCACAACCAAGGATGATGCATGTCCGTTTTAAAGATGCATAACATGGCAAAGTGCAACAAACAACACTACAAATTAAGTGGAGCTCAATTATTTAGTTCTCTCTAGGTTATGTACCCAATAGTATTAAATGTTATTAAACATGGCAAGGGGTGAAGCATAAGTGAACTAACTATTTAGGCAAGTTTAAATGAGGCCGGAACAACAAACAACAATTCCGGAAAATCCCCATATGCATATTTTGAATTTTCTACTGTTCTGCCCTAAACACAATTTTAATGTTGTTAAACAGCAAAATAAAGTGCACCATGTTAAACTAGGCATTTTTCTACCCCATTTACGTATAAAGTTTATTAAATTTGGAGCTACAGTTATTTAGTTATGAAATAAAACATTTTAGCATGGTATTTGAGCAAATTTAATCAAACAACATTTTTAACATTTTTAACATGGATGTAAGTCACATATTATGAAACTAGATAAAATTCTAGGCACTTTTCATATTTAAATCATTTTAAACTGATGCATGGTTAATTAGTTATTACACGCATGAACATGAGGGGTTTTTCTGTAAAACTGCACTCTCTGGAAAAATAACCAAATTCGCAGAACTGGAAAAAAACATCTATGTGCCGAATCTGCACTTGGGCCAACAGTGGAAGGGGGGCCCAGCGGTGGCTCACCATGGGCTTTGGCCCAGTCGGTGGAGCAGGAGGCGGGGCAGGCCCGCTGGGCCAGGACGCTGGACTCGTCGAGGCCACGGTCAACGCGAGGCAGGGGCGCAGGCTTGGCGCTCGAGACACGGAGTTCCTATGCGCCGCTCGTTGCGGCGAATTGCCAAGCGGACGCACAGGCGCGACTCCAGCTGGGCCGGCCCATTAGCGTAACACAATGAAAAATCCCCAAAAAGTGTGCTCGAGGAAGGGATCGAACCAGGGGCCTGTTGTTGCTTATGCAAGAGCCTAGCCAACAGGATAGATGAGCTTCTTGGTTTGCAATGGCGCGCGAAACTACAGGTAATATAGATCCGAGCATTTTGTCAAATTCTAAATGCGAACATTATTTTGGAAATATGTTTTCTAAGGCAAACACCTTTCATGTTTGAGAAGAAGAAAAAAAGCTCGAACATTTATTGAATATCCGAACAATTTTTTGATAAAATGAACACTTCTTTGAAAATCACGAACATTATTGAATCTGTGAACAAATTTTTGTTAAAAGTGACATTTTTTGAAACTCTGAACAATAATTCGAAAATGCGAATAGTTTTGGAATCCGTCAACAATTTTTGAAACAAGAACATTTTTTCAAACTCAGAAAAAATTTGAAAATGATTTTTTTTAATTTTCGAACATTTTTTGAGAAATATGAAAAGTTTTATCAAATCAGTAACATTTTTTAGAACTGTGAAATACTCTAAAAAGGAAAAAGGAACAGGAGGAAATAAGCAGAAAAACAAGAAAAGAAGATGAACATTTTTCAAATTCGTTAACATTTTTCTAAAAATTCGAACATTTTTTGAAACTCCCAAACAAAATCAGAAACAGACTCATTCTTGAAAATTGTGAACAAAATTTGACATAGAAACAATTTTTTAAACTACCGAACAAAATTGGAAAACACGAACAATTTTCTTAAATTTGCGAATGAATTTTGAAAGAGGAACATTTTTTCAAACTCCTAAACAAAATTTGAAAGGATGAACATTTTTTGAATATTATGAACAAAATTTTAGATCTATGAATATTTTGAATTTGTGAACAAAATTTGAGAAATCAAATACATTTTTGAAGAAAGGAATTTAGATAGCACGAACATTTTTTAAAATTGAAGAACAAATTGAAAATTTAGAATCTTTTTAAAAATCTAAAACAAGTTTGGAAATTCGAACATTTTACATGAACAATATTTTAAAACCGGAACATATTTTTTAAAATTTGAACATATTTTTCAATAAGCGAACAATTTTTTAAACTTCGAACATTTTTGTAAAGAACGAATATTTTTACATGCAAACAAAATTTGAATAGTTTGAACATTTTTAAAATTATGAAAAATGAAAAAGTGAAGAGGAGGAAAAATAAAGAAAATGAACAGAAAGAAAAAAGGTGAAAAAGAAAAGTTGAAAAAGTAGAAAAGGAATGAAAAGGAAAAGATAGAGAAGAAAAAATAAACAGGAAAAAGCAAAACGAAAAACGAAAAGAAACAGAAAAAAGTGTTAGGAAGCTCCTAGAAGGTTCCCAAAACCGGATAAAACCAGCTGGGAACAAATGAGAAGGTTCGTATTTACGGGCCGGCCATGCGCGAACCCTCCATTGATCTCCCTGTGCGTCCGCCCGACAACTTGCCGCAGCGAGCGGCAAATAGGATATTCCCTCGAGATGGACAGAGGGACGCAGCGGCTCGAAGCAGAGGCTCAGCGGCAGCGGCTTGCGGAGGCGCTGGGGGTCGAGGTCGTCGGCGGGAAGGCGGATCTGGCGAGGAAGCAGCTTGGCGGCGCCGGGCTTGAGAGGAGGCAGTCGGCCACGGCATGGAGATCCCCCGTTCGTGGTGGTCGTGCACGTGCAGGCGCGAGGAGGGCCTCACCGGGTTCGTGCGGGAGAATTGCAGGAGGCAAGCGAGGCTGGGGGCTGCAGATGAGGACCGGCGTCGGAGATGACTTGCGGGAGCTCCGGCGTCGAAAGAGAACGGCAGGACGCCGGTGCTTGCTGGAACCGGGCGGAGGAGGAGCGAACCCAGGGCCGGGGTGCCAGATCCGGGCTCCACGGGAACTTCGAACGCCGGCGGAGGCAGATCAACGCGGCGGCGAGCTCCTGTCCATGGCAACAGAAGAGAGAGAGAGGATTGAGAGAAAGAAACCAGAGGAAGGAGAAGAAGGGAGAGAGGTGTGGGCGCTCATCTCTCTAGCTGTAGGTTCGGTCGCCGGCGGCAGACGGGAACGGCGGCTCCCTGGGGCTCGGGGACGAGCTCGCCTCGATGTGGATCGGGGCCAGCTGCGGGGCACGAGGCGCTGGGGAAACTGGGGCACAAGGGAGGCCGTTGGATCAATGATCTGACGGCCAGGGATGGTGGAGGCTGCAGGATTGGATGCATGGTGGTGCGAGCTGGCGGCGGGAGGATCCCGAGGTGGATCTGGTCTGGCGGCGGGGTGGAGGAATTTTAGGGAGTTGGTTTAGGGTTTGTCCAAATAGGCATGTGGGTGGACTATATATAGGGAAGGGGGAGAATTTGGACCTTCCGATCGAAAACCGACGGACGAGAATAAATAGGCTAGGGAGTCCAATAAAGAAAACGGACATGTTTTATAGATGTTTGGGGATGATCCGGACCCAACGGTAACGATAGTCCGGGTCGGGACAGGGGGAGTTTCGGACACGGGCGAGGGGTCGATGCGTTGTGCAAAGAGACTCCGGTTTAGAAAAGAGGGAAAACGAAGAACAAGATTGGTCTCGGAACGGTCAACAAAAGCAAGGGGGGACGCGGCAACTACGAGCGGATGCAAGTTTAAAAAAAACAATGACGACAACGAGTGCCGATGCAATGCGGATGATGACATGATGAATGTAGCAAACAAAATAAAACACACGGCGAACACGAAATATATGGAAGTCTTCTGGAGCGTCGGTCTCGGGTCGTCACAGAGGGTCTGCGGTGGGCTCATGTCTTTGATTGCCTTGACCTTTTCGGGGTTCACCTCGATCCCTCTGTGGGATACGAGAAAACCCAGCAGCTTGCCGGAAGGGACACCGAATACGCATTTCTCTGGTTGGGTTGCAAGTTCACGTGGCGCAGGCTTGCGAAGGTCTCCTCCAGGTCTTGAGTCAAGGTTCTCTCCTCCCGAGACTTCACCACAATGTCGTCGACGTAGGCCTCCGCGTTTCTCCCGAGCTGCCGCCCTAAGGCGATGTGCATCAACCGCTGAAAGGTCGCTCCCGCGTTGCGCAGTCCGAAAGGCATGCAAGTATAGCAGTACACCCCACATGGGGTCAGGAAGGTGGTCTTCTCCACATCTTCTACTGCCATCTTGATCTGGTGGTAGCCCGAGAACGCATCTAGGAAGCACAACAAATCGCACTCGGCGGTGGAGTCAACGATCTGGTCAATGCGTGGAAGCGGGAACGGATCTTGGGGGCAGGCCTTGTTGAGGTTGGTGAAGTCGACACACATGCGCTCCTTCCCGCCTTTCTTCGGCACAACAACGGGGTTCGCCAGCCACTCGGGGTACCGAAAACATCCGAATGGCACCCGCCGCCTCCAGCTTGCGAGTCTCTTGGACGATGAAGGCCTGCTTCTCCGTGGACTGTCGTCTCGCCCGCTGCTTCACGGGGCGTACATTGGGGCACACCTTTAAGTGATGCTCAATCACCTCTCTTGGGACCCCCACCAGCTGTTTGGGTTCCCATGCGAATATCTACTTGTTTGCGTGCAAGACCTTCACCAATGCTTCCTCCTGGTCAGGGTTGAGGTCGGCACCTATGGTAAAGGCGGCTCTGTAGGACCCGTCCTCATCGACCGTCACCTGCTTGGTTTCTGCCTTGTCTTGGGTGAACAGCTGCTTCTTCTTGGTTGGTGCCGCTCCCTTGGCCTCGGAGGCGCCCGCGCCGGCGGGCTGTGCCACCGCGGCGGTCTTGAGGGCAAGCTTGAGCGCCACCAGGGCCTCCTTGGTGTCCCCCTCGATGGTGAGGACGCCCTTGCTCCCAGGCATCTTCATGAGGTTGTAAGCCGGATGGGTTGCTGTCATAAACTGGGCCAGAGCTGGGTACCCGAGGATGGCGTTGTACGGGTGGCCGATGCGGGCGATGTCGAAGTCGACCAGCTCGGTGCGGTAATTGTCGTGCGTGCCGAAGGTGACAGGAAGGCGGATCTGCCCCAGGGAGTGGGTGGTGCCACCACCAACTCCTGAGAAAGGCTTGTTGAGGCGGAGCCGCTTGAGTGGTACGTGAAGGAGGCCGAAGGCCTCCACGGAGAGCACGTTGAGGCCGGCGCCACCGTCGATGAGGGTCTTGGTGAAGGCCACGTTGCAGATGGTGGGAGTGCAAAGCATTGGGAGCATACCCGAGCTGGCGGTGGAGACGGGATGATCCCCTGAGTCGAAGGTGAGGTCGGCCTCGGGCGCGGCCCAGCCCGGTGGAGCCCCCGGGCGCTTGGAAGTGGCGCCGATCTGGCGAAGGAACGACTTGATGTGACGATCCGAGGGCGGTGCTTGCGAGCCGCCGAGGAGGGCCGCGACCGCGTGGGGTGTCGGTGCCGCGAAGCGCGCGACGAAGAGATCGCGCAGCTCCTCCCAAGATGCCACTGTGTTTCCAGGGAGGTTGAGCAGCCAGGTGCGCGGCACGCCAGTCAGGGCCATGGGAAGCCAGTTGGCCATGACCTTGTCGTCGCCCCCGGCCTTGAGCACGACTTCCTCGTACGCTAGCAGGAAAGCCACCGGATCCGCCACGCAGTCGTAACGCGGTGGCATCTCCGGCTTGAATTTAGGTGGCCACTGCACCCGCCGCAAGACGGGAGCAAGGGCCCGGAGCCCCTGGCCCCATCGCTGGCATCGGTCGCGGGAGCGGGAAGCGTTGTGCTTGCCATGGGGGCGGAGCACAGCGGCGGTGTAGAGCAGATCAACGGAAGGAAAACTCTGGCGCACCCCTACCTAGCGCGCCAAATGTCGGATTTCGGGTTTCGGCAAAACCCTTAAGGTTCGAACACTGGGGTGTGCGCGAAGATCTCCCCCTCACCGATCACGCCCTCACACGCTTCACGATCTCTAGGCTAAGCACGACGAACTCACAACACACGAGACACAAGATATATACTGGTTCAGGCCACCGTTGTGGTGTAATACCCTACTCTAGTGTGGTGGTGGTGGATTGAATCTTGGGCTGAGGATGAACAGTACAAGGGGAAGAACAGCCTCCTGAGGTGAGGTGTTCTTGTGCTTGGTGGGTGTGAGGACCGCTCGAGATGAATTCTGGTAGGTGAGGATCCGATGCCCTCTACTGTGGTGGCAACCCTATTTATAGAGGCCCTGGTCCTCTTCCCAAATATTGAGCGGGAAGGGAGCCAACAACGGCCAATTTGAAAGGGGACAACTAGTACAACTTATCCTGACAAAAGTAGTCTTCGCCTGCCAAAGGCTCTGGTGGTGACGCCGTCTTGGGCTCCACGGTGACCTCCGTCTTGCCTTCCTGCTGGTCTTGGTCTCGTTGCACCGATATGGAAACCTTTGCCTGATGCCTCGGAACTCCTCGCCTGCGCTTGCCTCCTTAGCACCAAAGAGGAAGCAAGGACATTGTGCGCGCTGGCGCCCGTCTGGTGCCCGCCTGGCCTTGGTCGTCATGGATCACGTCATGAGAACCTCGCGAGGTTTGCCTTGCCTTGATCTCTCCGCCCCTCGCGAGCCAGCCTGGTGAGGCCGCTCCCGAGGAGGTCTTGTGTCGTCCGCCTCGCGAGGGTCTTGAGTGCTTGCTGGTGAAGATGGGTCGTACGGGCCCGCTTGTGGGGCCACGCCGTGGGCCGCAGGCAGGCAAGTCTAGGGACCCCCCGTTCCCAGAACGCCGACACTCATCGGCTAACCCAAGTTTGTGCTTTAAATCTGCAACTTCCGCGGCTTGGGCAGTCACCATTGACATAACAGCCTGTTTTCAAATTAATTATGTTACTTCCTGAGCATATCTTTTTTGATCCTCTGATCGCCTCCCTGTGGAAACTGACCAGAGTCTCAGGGGCTACTATCTATACAGAGGCGCATTTTTGCATGTAAAGAGCAGTTAAAGATATTACATTGAATACCTCGAAGCCTCTCAGCAGGCCCGTGAAGGCCTCATTCAATCCGCTTCTTGCGGATAGAATCTTCTCAACTACCGTACCCATTAAGGTACGATGTTCCTCTGAGATAGACGCACTTTGCAATGTGCCCATCAGTGTATCCGGCACCTCCGGATTCCCGGAGGCTGCTGTGGGAGTACGAACTCCCTTCAAAAGGGTACGCTTATTTGACCCTAGAGTCGTCTTCGGCTGTAAACCGGATAGTTCGGGGCCCTCATTGTTGGTCCCCGTGGGGGTTGCCTCCCCTGGACCCTTGACGGTCGAAGCATCACCTTCGGGCGCTGTCTTCATTGTCCCCCGCGCCGCTGGATGGTCAGGGGAGATCCTCCGGGATGACACCTCGAAGTCGTCCGCCCTTAGGGGCGAGGAAGCTCGTGGAGGCGTCTCGCTTTCCATCATCTCTGGAGGCAAGTCCCCTGATGAGGAGGACTGTTGAGGTAGATAGCGGGCCGGACTGTAAACATATAGTTTAAATGTTACCCCTGCAAACCAAAAAGAACGGGACATGTCTAGGGCATCCATGTTCACTTACGATTCGGCAAGGGGCTTGTCCCTAGAGAGGAGCTCTGCGTCAACATCGGCTTCCGAACCCGAACCATCTGATAGGGATATCTTCCCTCTCTTGGGTGCTTCCACCTCCAAGTCTTCGGAGGCGGTCCTTTTCTTCCCGTGGGGGGAAGGGATATCCGCTTCTTCTTCCCCTTTGTCTTCGTATTCAGAAGAGGGAGCTTCAGTATCCCCGGACGTAGCATCCAGTCCTTTAGAGCGGAGGCCACCTTCAGCCCTTTTGCTCTTCTTCTTGTCCTCCCTCGCCGGCATTTGATACGGCGCCGGGGCCAGCATCCTCATTAACACAGGATCAGCTGAGTCTTCAGGAAGTGGAGCCGAACACCTAATTTGTTCCACCTTCTTTATCCAGCCCTGGTCGAAGATAGGTTTCTCAGTACATCGCTATGGGATAATCAATCGAGTTGCGTTCAGAAGTTGGGTGCTTACCGAGGTATCCGGATGGTTGCAGTCGAGGCCGATGTCCTCGGATGTGTCCGACCACTGCTTTCGAGTCTTGAAGAATAGTTTCCACATCCCTTTGTGCGTTGTGCCAAAGAATTGCTGAAGGGTCCGCGGTCCTTCCGGATTGAACTCCCACAGGCGGAGAGGCCGTCGCTGACATGGGAGTCCGGCGGACTAGCATCACCTGGATCATGTTGATAAGGCCGGTGTCCTTTTCAAGGATGCTCTAGATACGACTTTGCAGCGTCTGCACTTCATCAGTTGATCCCCAGTCAAGCACCTTATTAATCCACGATGCGAGTCGCAATGGAGGGCCGGATCGAAACGCAGGCGTGGCTGCCCATTTGGTACCGCTGGGTTCGGTGATATAGAATCACTCCAGCTGCCATAAGTTGGAGGTTTCCGTGAAGGTACCTTTTGGCCAGATAGTATTGGCGAGCTTGCTCACCATAGCACCGCCGCACTCCGCCTGCTCCCCGTCGACTATCTTCGTCTTCACATTGAAGGTCTTGAGCCATAGGGCAAAGTGTGGGGGGATGCGGAGAAAAGCCTCACACATGACGATAAACGCCGAGATGTGGAGAAAGGAGTCCGAAGCTAGATCGTGAAAATCTAGCACATAATAGAACATAAGGCCACGAACGAAGGGGTGGAGAGCGAACCCTAGCTCGTGGAGGAAGTGAGAGATGAATACAACCCTCTCGCAGGATTTTGGTGTGGGGATAACCTGCCCCTTGGCAGGGAGCCTATGGGGGATTTCCGTAGTCAGGTACCTCGCCTCCCGGAGCTTCATGATATCTTCCTCGGTGACCGAGGAGGCCGTCCACCTGCCTTGGGAGCTAGATCCGGACATAACTCGAAGGCTTGGTAGCAATGAGAGAAGTCAAGACCTGGGCACTGGGGCTTGAGGCTTGAAAGGCTGAGGAAGAGGTAGGCGTGGGGGAGAAAGACGGGTCTGTACCCCTTTATAAAGGCGATGAATATCAAACGCCTCCTCACGGGCCTTAAAGCTCGCCTATTCCCGAGGGATTGTTCAAACGACACGGTTGCATTACCCACGCCCATATTGATAAGAACCCCGTCACGATCTCTGCTTTGACAAGATGTGCCAATAAAGACCGCGTCTCGTAACGTGGAGCAAGAGGCTGAAAGACGGTTCAAAATAATAACCAGGCAGGGGACGTGACGTCTCGCCACAAAAGTTGTCAGTAGATGGGACTTGTTAAATATTATACCCTGTTGTGGTTGTGTGTGGTGTCTGTTTCGCAGAGCCGGACACGTTTTCTGTGTTCGAGGACTACTTTGAAGTATTCGGAGGAGGAACCCGCCTTGCAATGCTGAAGACAATCTGCGCGCCGAACACATCGTCATTGAAGCCTGGTTCAGAGGCTACTGAGGGAGTCCTGGATTAAGGGGTCCTCGGGCGTCCGGGCTATGTAACGTGGGCCGGGCTAATGGGCCATGAAGATACAAGAGAGAAGACTTCTTCCCGTGTCCGGATGGGACTCTCCTTTACGTGGAGGGCAAGCTTGGCGTTCGGATATGAAGATTCCTTCCTCTGTAAACCGACACTGTACAACCCTAGGTCCCTCCAGTGTCTATATAAGCCGGAGGGTTTCGTCCGTAGAGACAATCATAATCATACAGGCTAGACATCTAGGGTTTAGTCATTACGATCTCGAGGTAGATCAACTCTTGTAAACCCCATATTCATCCAAGATAATCAAGCAGGAAGTAGGGTATTACCTCCATCAAGAGGGCCCGAACCCGGGTAAACATCGTGTCCCTGTCTCCTGTTACCTTTGATCCTCAGACGCACAGTTCGGGACCCCCTACCCGAGATCTGCTGGTTTTGACACCGACACCTAGTTTTTCAGAATTTTTGGAGTTCCAGAAGTAATCGAACAAATCTGATTGCTACAGACTGTTCTGTTTTGACAGATTCTGTTTTCTTTGTGTTGTGTGCTTATTTTAATGGCTCTATGGTTTTCTTTGATGAGTTTTTGCCTTAGAAAAGTTGGAATACAGTAGATATAATATGAAAACAAAATATGAATTGGTTTTATACAGCACTTATAGTAGTGGTTTATTTTTCTTACACTAACGGATCTCACGAAGGTTTTGTTGAGTTTTGTGTGATTGAAGTTTTCAAGTTTTGGGTTATCTTACGATGGATGAAGGAAGGATGTAAGAGCCTAATCTCGGGGAGGCCCCGGCATCCCAAGCTATTATTCAAGAATGAGCAACCAACTAAGATTGGGGATGCCCCCGAGTGGCATCCCCGCTTTCTTCCAACAACTATCGGTATTTTACTCGAGACTATATTTTTATTCGTCACATGATATGTGTTTTGCTTGGAACGTCTTGTATGATATGTGTCTTTGCTTGTTTTATTTTGTGTTTTAATTCATCAATCCTTGCTGGACACACCTATTTGAGAGAGCTAAAATTATATCATGACTTGTTAGAATTGCTCTCTATGCTTCACTTAAATCTCTTATGAGCTAGGACTTGCTCTAGTGCTTCACTTATAACTTTTTGAGCACGGCGTGCTTTGTTATTTTTGAAGAAATGCTCTCTTGCTTCACTTAGATTTATTTGAGAGTTAGTAAAATTCTAAAGAAATTCTCTCTTGCTTCACTTAAATTATTTTGAGAGAAATAAAATTTGTTATGCTCATGATCTTCACTTATATTTGTTTGAGCTTATGAAAAACAACACATGAAAATTAGTGCCAAAGTGATAGATATCCAAGAAGGATAAAGAAAAAGAAAATGTCATGAAGATCACTGGACAAAATAAACTTGATTCTTAGTAATAGTTTTGAGATATGATGGTGTGATATGTGAGTTATGTTGATGAGTAATTGTGCTCTAGTAAGAATATTGGTGTTAAGGTTTGTGATTCCCTATGCATGCACGAAAGTCAATAATCATGCAATGAAAATTATACCCTACTTGTGGTGCATTATTCGGTATTAATTATGCTTAATGCTTGCTTATGAGATTGTTCGTGTCTTGGTTGGTCGTTTCCCAATCTTTTTGCTAGCCTTCATTTTGCACCAAGTATGACCTCTACTTGTGCATCCAAAATCCTTTAAACCAGTTTTGCCACATGAGTCCACTATATCTACCTATATGTGGTATTCTTTTGCCGTTCTAAGCAAATTTCTATATGCCATCTCTAATTTTCAAAATAAACTTCTCTCTTGTGTGTTTGTCTTGCTCACGGAACGGTAACGGGTGGCTAATATTTTACATGCTGGATGTGTTATTCTCAAGATGAGTATTTATTCACTTGTCATTGCACGAGAGTAAGGCAAAGGTCTTAGGGATGCCTAGTCCCGAAATGCAAAAAAATATTTACTTTATGTTGTCAAATAATAAATTCCTTGGAAAGTGTTGGTATGGAGGGAAAGAAATGGTGGAAAAAGGAATAACTTTTATTTTCTGTTTGGGAACTGCCTATGGCATATTTAGCATGGAAAGTGTTCGGAACTCTAAGTCGTTTTCGTTGGTGGGATGGACACACCTCCCAAAATGGTTTTATCTCTAATTTTTTGCTTTGAGCTCTGGCACCTCTACAAATCCCTACTTCCCTCTGCGAAGGGCCTTTCTTTTACTTTATGCAATTTTTTATTTTTTGAAATTTGAGTCTCCATCTTCTCTTACAAAAGCACCAACTAGGAGGTAATATGATCGTGCTCAAGTATTGGGTGTAGTTAATATTTGAGTGTGTTTCATGAATGGATCAATGTTTGAGCATGATGGGCTAGGGATAACTTACTTTAGAATTGATATTATGAAAAACATGGTTGCTTGTTGATATGCTTGAATATCTAAATTATTATGTCAAAACTAGACTATTGCTTTGAATCACATAAAAGTCCAAATGCCCATACTATAAAGAAAAGAATATGATTTGACTTGATGAACAACACTCCACATCAAAAATTCTATTTTACCTACTCGAGGACGAGTAGGAGTTAAGCTTGGGGATGCTGATACGTCTCCGGCGTATCTATAATTTTTGATTGTTCCATGCTGTTTTATTATCAATCTTGGATGTTTTATAATCATTTTATATCATATTTTCGTACTAACCTATTGACATAGTGCCAAGTGCCAGTTGCTATTTTTCCATGTTTTTTACATCGCAGGAAATCAATATCAAACGGAGTCCAAATGCCATGAAACTCCACGATGATTTTTTATGGGCCAGAAGAAAGGCAATGGGCCCTGGCTGCACCTGGGGGGGTGCCCCGAGGGGGGCACAACCCACCAGGGCATGCCTGGAGGCCCAGGCTCGCCCTGGTGGGTTGTGCCCACCTCGGGTGCCCCCGGACCGCCTCTTTGCTCTATAAATACCCAAATATTCAAGAAACCCTAGGGGAGGAGTCGAAATATTCATCCAGCCGCCGCAGAGTCCAGAACCACCAGATCCAATCTAGACACCATCTCGGATGGGGTTCACCACCTCCATTGGTGCATCTCCGATGATGCGTGAGTAGTTCTTTGTAGACCTTCGGGTCCGTAGTTAGTAGCTAGATGGCTTTCTCTCTCTCTCTCTCTCTCTCTCTCTCTCTTGCTGATTCTCAATACAATGGTCTCTTGGAGATCCATATGATGTAACTCTTTTGCGGTGTGTTTGTTGGGATCTGATGAACTTTGAGTTTATGATCAGTCATATCTTTTTATATCCATGAAAGTTATTTGAGTTTCTTTGATCTCTTATATGCATGATATCTTATAGCCTCGTATTTCTTCTCCGATATTTGGGTTTTGTTTGGCCAACTTGATCTATTTATTTTGCAATGGGAAGAGGTGCCCGGTAGTGGGTTCGATCTTACGATGCTTGATCCAAGTGACAGAAGGGGAACCGACACGTATGTATCGTTGCCACTAAGGATAAAAAGACGAGATCTATATCTACCGCCATATAGATAAACGGATCTTGTCTACATCATGTCATCGTTCTTATTGCATTACTCTGTTTTTCCATGAACTTAATACACTAGATGCATGCTGGATAGCGGTCGATGTGTGGAGTAATAGTAGTAGATGCAGGCAGGAGTCGGTCTACTAATCTTGGATTTGATGCCTATGTACTGATCATTGCCTGGATATTGTCATAATTATTTGAAGTTCTATCAATTTCCCAACAGTAATTTGTTTACCCACTAGGGAAACCTACGGTCCCCGGGTCTTCTTCTTCATATATTTGCCTTGCGATCTACTTTTCCTTTGCATTTTTATTCAGACCTATTGAACCCAAAAACACAAAAAATATCTTGCTGCACTTTATTTTATTTGCGATCTATTATTTCAATCTATTACAATTTTCTCCCGTCTCCGTGCCAATTTCTGGCGCCGTACCCGAAAGGGATTGACAACCCCTTTAACACGTCGGGTTGCGAGTGGCTGGTATTTGTGTGCAGGGGCTGTTTATATTTTGTTGCTTGGTTCTCCTACTAGTTTGATACCTTGGTTTCATTACTAAGGGAAATACCTACCGTTGCTGTGCTACATCATCCTCTACTCTTGGGGGAACCACCGACGTAGTCTTGGCAAACATCATCAATGTTCCGCTGCTAGAGTTATTCCGCTGCTTCGTGTTGTTCTGCTACTTACATGCAGCAACCGTGGCAGGCGTAGTGTCGCCGTGCCGATGTAATCCCTTGTATCCATTTAGATTGTAATAAAGAGCTGGTTAGTTCTATGCTAATCAGTTCGTATTCCAGAAGACTTCTCCTTGATCCCTGGGCTGGAATACGGGGCGTTCCGGTTTCTCTGAGCCGGGGTGCCACAGGCTTGGTATCAGAGCAGGTCTGGCTGTAGGACGCCCTAGCTCGCGCGAGCGTTAGAAAGCGGTAGTATAGACTCCAGTTGGTTTGTTGCACTTGATTGCTGCATTTGTTTGTTGCATAGCATGCATATAGATTATTATCTGGTCACTGATAATAATCTTGCGTGTGTAGGTGGTATCGGTTTTGATCCACTACTCGCACCCTCCCTCTTGGCATACCCGCTCTTCGGTGTTTGGCGTCACCTCTGCCACAACAGAGTGATGCCCTAGTACCAAGTGTTCCAGACACCATTTGCAGTAGTTATGCTCGGATATTGCGTCGATATCTTTCCGCCACCCACCCATATCGTTTCGGTGATAGACTTGTCTCTGTCCCAAATCGTGCCTTCCATCTCGTCCCTTTGGCAACCCTTACTGATCTTTGTCATCAGAAAAGGGCAATGCCAGAAAGCCTGGTTTTCCACCGTTATCCTACCCTGCCATCCCATTCTTTGGACGTGTACGGTTCCCTTCCGTGCTTGATAATGATGTGGTCGTGACCTCGTGTCTCGCTACATGATCACCAAGTCCGTCCTCACCTGTGTATCCGTCAAGATGCAACCGGTGTTCAATCAGCACTTGGTGTAGCCTTGGCTACATCAACTCCTTCCACACGCAGATTCACTTTCGTGCACCCAGTCACAACATATTAGATCGTAATACCGGAGTTTTCGCGAGATTTGTGTGCTTAGGTGTGCATGCATATTATTGTTGTGAGTAGCAGTAATATGTGACGTTGCTTGATTATATTATTATTTGTATGCTTGTGTGCTTTTGTTTTTGTTGTTTCTTTTGCTTCTTTCTTTGGGCCTTTGGTGTTACATATTTTCCCCTTATTAAAGTTGCTCTTCAACCGACACTAGACCCAAAGAATGAGCAAGGAATTCAAGTATTTGTAAACTCAGCTAAACAAAATGGAATTCTCAGCCAACTGTAGTGAAATGGGGAATATCTGATCTTGAGAATCAAGTTTGCATTAGTGTGCATACGGATAATCAAGTCTCCCTCAGTGTGCACTCATCATAGCATAAATGATCAAATCAGCAAGGAGATAAATTGTGTGCAAGATCGACAGTATATTATCAGTCAAAGGTATGATTCAGATGCAAGGTTTGATTCTTCTTTGAGGATGAATATGAAACATGATATACCTGGAAGAAAGCAAGAATGTGCCATTTATTCAATACCCAGAAAGGAGGATAGTCCAGCAAACCCCGTTTCATGCAAGTAATTGACAGCAGAAATATTAAGATGGTATGTGATAATCAGTCCATATATCACAAGGAGAAGCTTCTGGTGTAAGCAACCCAGTCTTCCCTTGCAAGCTACCAGAGAAGCTTCCAAGGCAAGATTCGTTTATCTTCCTCAGTATGATACCTGGATGACTTCCCGTGCAAGATTACACTATGAATTGACAGCATTCGACAGTAAATCCCAAGAATCAGATCCGCAAAAGTTTGTTCAGAAGCAAGAATCAGTCAGAACACAAGTCTGCCTCGGGAATCAGATTCGCATATATATATGCAGTGAGCATACCACCAAGGTCTTGCAAGTCACTCGAACAATGATGAATCTGACCACCACAGGAGTATTGTTAAAAGAAGGAAGTCAGATATACACCTCAGTGTGACAAAGGACTATGAAGATTGACGACAATAGTGAGCTCTGTACAAGTACCTGTGAACCTGGAATGTGATCCTGATGAGCCCTTGTCAACTTTTCTCCAGTGCCAGCACCACGCCTGTGATCTGAGCTGTCTTTGGCCATACGGGGTGGATGCCGACTTTATATTTCTCTAACTGTCACGAGTTCTGAGCTGCTTTCCGGCCGTCTCGTATAGCTGTTGAGTTTCTTTTTGTGACAGTGGCCCTTTGCTCTGAGCTGCTTTTCGGCCGTCTTAGGGAACTGCCACTTTCTTCTTATCAACATGGTCTCATGTTCTGAGCCGCTTTTTGGCCGTCTTGAGCCGTGGTTGAGTTATTTCAGTAATGTCCCAGATCTGAGTTGTAAAGACCGTTCTGGTGGCTACTGATTTATTTGCCGATTTCTTGCAAGGGTTCAGATAATCATTTTCCCTACGGTCAGAACTTGAGAGGTGATGAACCTACCATGAGGATAAGGGTACGCCTACCAGAATATTACACCCGACAGTACCAATGGTCACACAAAGAAGCAATATGACCAAGCTCTTCCAGCCAAGGATCCAGACAAAGAAAACAGTAATGAAGGAGCAAGACTGATAATTGTTGCATGACCCACATGGTGCAGATACCCCAGACAGTATGAGTCGGTATTGATCACCATGAATATTCACCTAAGGGGTCTGCTCAATTTTGGAAGGACCCCATATCCAGACAACCTGCTCAGTTAAAAGTATATGCTCAAATTTGTCAGTTGCAAGTATCTGAGACTGTGAAGTCAGACCGAAGGTCAATTCAACAGTTTGACTCCAGCAACTATGGTAAAGCATCACACAACTTACTATCCCCATGGATATATCGATAGAATGAATAATCAGGATGGTGAATAACAGTCTTGAAGCATGTGCCCTCACTTATGTGCAGCATCAAAGGGCAGCTAGTCATGAACAAAATTCTTCTGTCAAGTCTGTGGATATGATCATATAAGGTTGTACCCCATTATGCTGGTCACAACAGGCGATAATCAAACATTTGGTACGGGGCTGACACTCACACTATAAAAAAAAGACACATACGTGACATTTTGGGCCGAACGAAAAAATTTCTGTCATACTAATGACACTTCTATGACGATAATTGTGACAAAACCCGGTATCATCATAGATGTGGTGGGGTCCTACTTCTATGACAAAAAATCATGACAAAAATGGGCTTTTCGTCCTGGGCGGGCCGGAGACGCGGCTGCATGACATTCTTTGGGCCGTCCATGACGGAAAGAACCATGGTAGAAGCGAGGGCGAGGAAAATATTGGGGTGTTCCTGGTTACGGTGGGTGGTCGGGGCCGAGCGATGCGCGTTTCTCTCGTACACGCACGCGCGTGGGTGTAAGGCGTTGGGCTCTAACTGAACCCGAGCGAGGCGTTCGGCTCTAACTGAACCCGAGCGATTGC
The DNA here is from genome assembly GCF_002575655.3 of Aegilops tauschii subsp. strangulata. Lineage (NCBI taxonomy): Eukaryota > Viridiplantae > Streptophyta > Magnoliopsida > Poales > Poaceae > Aegilops > Aegilops tauschii. Next base: position 141,251,726 of record NC_053035.3, on the reverse strand, counting down.
ACTGCAGGTTACGCGTTACTGAACCCGAGCGATCGATCGATGGCTGTTAACTGAACCCGATCGAGCGATTCCTTCGCTACCGCTGCTGACTGAAGCCGATCGATGCTGCCTCTGGATGAACAGTGAGCGTTGCTGGGGGGTTTGGATGAACAGTTCCTGGTGGGGATGGATGAACAGGACCCAGTGGTGTTGCCTCTGGATGAACAGGACCCCGATCGATCGAGCCAGTTGGGACTGGATGAACAGGACCCCGTGGAGCGCGGGATGAACAGGAACACCCTGTGGAGGGCTGGATGAACAGTAGCCCGTGGAGGGGTGGTTGAACAGGAGCCCGTGGAGAGTGCTGGTTGAACAGTAGCCGGTGGAGTAGCGTGCGGTGGAGGCTGGATTGACAGGAGCCCGTGGACAAACAGTCGCAGGTGGAGGCTGGAGGAGGTCGACGGTGGATGAACAGTAGCCCGTGGAGGCTGGAGGGGGCCGACGGTGGAGATGAACAGTATCCCGTGGAGTCCCGTTTTCCGGTACGCCACACCCCTCCTGATGAACAGGACCTCCGTTTCGACTGTAGCGCTCCAACACAGGTCTGTTTCCTCCGTTTTGCGGTACGCCACACCCCTCCCGATCAACAGGACCCCCGTTTCGACCACAGGAGGTCTGTTTCCTCCGTTTTGTGGTACGCCAGACCCCTCCCGATGAACAGGATCCCGTTTCGAACGTGGCCGGTCGAACACAAGGCCGTTTCCTCCGTTCTGCGGTACGCCAGGCCTCGTTTCCATCGGCTGTTCTGTCCAAGCTGGTTGGCTCCCACGCGTTCCGTTGCCTCCCGATGAACACGACGCATTCCGTTGCCTCCCCATGAACACGACGACGACGCAGTTTCTCCGTTCTGACCCAGCCATGTACACGAGCCCTGGCCATACATACGCGCGAGTAGGCGTTCGAGACCCCGCCCGTATGTACGTACGTGGCCGTATTTACTTTCTTGCACCCTGGCCGCTGTACGTATGTGTACATGCTACGTGCGCGCCTCTACTACGACACGTGCACGCCTCTACATCGACCAGTATGTACGTACACGTTCGCGACCAGAATGACAATGCTACGTACGCTTCGACCAGGTGGGTCCCAACTGTCAGGCACTTCCTTACCTGCGAAGATGTAGCTGGTGGGTCCCAGCAGTCAGGGGGGCGAATCATTTTTTTTTGCCCGGACACACTTCCTTGCGTGCGAAGATGTAGCTGGTGGGTCCCAGCAGTCAGGGGGGAAAGTTTTTTTCGTGAAATACGGTGGCCCGTCCGGTGAGTCCCCGCTGTCAGGTGGAGGAATAATTATTTTGCGCGTAATAAGGAGGCACTTCCTTGCTGCGGCCGTGGACCCAGCTGTCAGCCTCTCCACGTACAGTCCATGTTCGATGGAAGCTGTTCCTTGACCACGTTGACCACGCCGCGCCGAGAGCACCAGGGCGGTGGACGATGGAGAGACCTAGGAAGGGGACAACGCGGAGCCGGGAAGACGCGGCAGTGGAAGCCCGCGCGGAGAGGCGTACGAGGGTTCACTGGTTCGGCTGCGGTGTGAGGCTGCCGTCACCGCAGAATAACAGGGGGTGTTGGTGAGTGGAGGGATGGCCTGGCCAGCGGTGGGAGTAGTAGGGGTGGTGAGGCCTCCGCGGCAGCACAGCCGGCCACGGGAGGCAGGAGCACGAGGCACGACCAGTGCTGGTTTGGGCGGCTGGAGCAGGAAGACCAGAGGTTGAAGAAGCACTAGGGCCGTTGGATGGACATCGTACGGTCACTGGAGCTAGAATCGTGCATATTGACTAAGTTGACAAAGCCCTCCGTCCCTGTCAACTTAGTAGGCCCACAAGTCAGCCTGCCACTATACTGGGTCCCATCTAACATGAGGAGTATTAATTTTTTTGTGCGTAATAAGGAGGCACTTCCTTGTGTGCGAAGATATAGCTAGTGGGTCCGAGCTGTCAGCGGCAGTAACATTTTTTTTGCAAAATACGGTGGCCCGTCCGGTGGGTCCCCGCTGTCAGGTGGAGGAATATTTATTTTGCGCGTAATAAGGAGGCACTTCCTTGTTGTGGCTATGGACCCAACTGTCAGCCTCTCCACGTACAGTCCACGTCCGATGGAAGCCGTTCCTTGACCACGTTGATCACGCCGCGCCGAGAGCACCAGGGCGGTGGATGACGGTGAGGCCTAGGAAGGGGACGACGCGGAGCAGGGGAAGGCGCAGTAGTGGATGCACACGCGTAGAGGAGTACGAGGGTTCACTGGTTCGGCTGCGGTGTGAGGCTGCCGTCGCCGCAGAATAACAGGGGGTGTGGGTGAGTAGAGGGATGGCCTGGCCAGCGGTGGGAATAGTAGGGGGCGGTGAGGCCTCCGCGGCAGCACAGCCGGCCACGGGAGGCAGGAGCATGCGGCACGACCGGCGCTTCTTTGGGCGGCTGGAGCAAGAAGACCAGAGGTTGAAGAAGCACTACGGCCGTTGGATGGACATCGTACGGTCACTGGAGCTAGAATCATTTATATTGACTAAGTTGACCAAGCACTCCGTCCCCGTCAACTTAGTAGGCCCACAAGTCAGCCTCCCACCAAGGTGGGTCCCAACCAGTAGGGGGAGTATTCATTTTTTTGTGCATAATAAGGAGGCACTTCGGGTGGGTCCGAGCTGACAGCGCGGGGAACGTTTTTTTTGCACAATACGGTGGCCCGTCCGGTGGGTCCCAGCAGTCAGGGGGGAAACGTTTTTTTTGCAAAATACGGTGGCCCGTCTGGTGGGTCCCTGCTGTCAGGTGGAGGAATCATTATTTTCCGCGTAATAAGGAGGCACTTCCTTGATGCCGTCGTGGACCCAGGTGCCAGCCTCTCCACGTATAGTCCACGTCTGATGGAAGATGTTCCTTGACCACGTCTACCACGCCACGCCGAGAGCACCAGGGCGGTGGACGACGGCGAGGCCTAGGAAGGGGACGACGCGGAGCCGGGGAAGATGCGGCAGTGGAAGCCCGCGCGGAGAGGAGTACGAGGGTTCACTGGTTCGGCTGCGGTGTGAGGCTGCCGTCGCCGTAGAATAACAGGGGGTGTGGGTGAGTAGAGGGATGGCTTGGCCAGCGGTGGGCGTAGTAGGGGGCGGTGAGGCTTCCGCGGCATCACAGCCGGCCACGGGAGGCAGGAGCACGCGACACGACCGGCGCTGCTTTGGGTGGCTGGAGCAAGAAGACCAGAGGTTGAAGAAGCACTACGGCCGTTGGATGGACATCGTACGGTCACTGTAGCTAGAATCCTTTATATTGAGTAAGTTGACAAAGCCCTTGGTATGCGTCAACTTAGTAGGCCCACATGTCAGCCTCCGAAACGGTGCGCCCCAGATGTCAGGGGGAGGAAATCATTTTTTGGGCGGCTGAAGCAAGAATATCCGAGATTGAAGAAGAAGCACGACATCTGTTGGATGGACATCCAACGGCCACAGCTGCCAGAACCGTGTGTTGTTGACAAAGCCTTGCATACGCGTCAATAGTTTTTTTAGGGGACGCGTCAACTTAGAAGGCCCACAAGTGTGTGGCAGAGAACATATAGCCCATTTGCGATTTTTAAGAATGTACAGTCCATTTTTTAATTCTAATGGAATTTACTACAGCCCATTTACAGTTTATTAGAAGTACAACCCATTTTCTAGCTAGGACAACGATTAATAGTTTCAACCAACTGCTCAAAATAGAATTAAAAAAAAATCCCACATTTTTATGTTATCCGAAATATTTTTATCGGAAATTTCTAGTCAGATTAAATATAATTTCAAAATAAAGTTGTATTAAGTTAAAATCCAACGAAATATTGCGCGCGCAACAAGTAATGAAATTAAAATTTTCAAATTCCAAAAATAAGAAATTTTTTAAACTAATTACGCGTTTGGTGCATTTTTTTATAGTTACTGCCCAGTTATTATAATTACATCCCATTTATTATTTCTTAAATTCCATTTTCTTGTTAAGCCTAATGCATACCTCCAAGGAAAGTTTGCAGCCCAGCGGGACGGAGAATAACAAGTTGACCCGGATATTGTGTACAACTGTCGGCCCAGTTGCATTGCTGATGTTGAAAAAAGGCATGTGTAGTACAGTACAACCTAACATGGCTACTCAGCCCACATTCAGCGACGCCGAAAAGGCCAAACAAGGCTTCTGTACAACTTTTTGAAGTCACTGAGCTCAATTAATAACTTAAGAAAAAAGTTAGATTACAGTGGAACCTAATTAAAAGCTGTCACGAGCAAAGAAATAATTCAACGGGCCCCACTTGTGCGTGTGTGCGTGTGTGTGTGTGAGAGAGAGACCCATCGGTCGATGCTCCTAAATACATCTTTCAGCCATATGCATTGCTGATGCTCAATAAAAACTTATATAGTTGACACAATCATATAGAACATCATAGCACACTGAACTTGCATACAAAAATTTCACGCAGGCGGCACAATCAGGATGGAAGCAGTGGATCGCTACGGGTAGGGCTATGTTGAAACCAACAAACTCGTACATAACGGTTCATCGTCTTTATCAATGACAGGGAAATATCTTGAATGCTGTGCAAAGAAAACAGACAGACAACACAATAAGTTCTGCTAGCACATTAAGTTGACGTACATCCCTTTCTAAAAAAAGTTCAGGTAAAAAATTAGAATAGGTCACAATCAAATGTACTGGCACATCAGTGCTTCACACCCATAGCTCGGATTTAACTAGTATCTGACAAGATTCAGTTGTTACCTCAAATTAGAGCACATCCAGGCAGCCAGCCCTGCCTCTTCTCCCAAAGAAGAAGTGGCCTCCGCCGCGCGATGGAGTAGGCCATGTGCCATCCATCGTTCCGAGCAACACGGGGAAAGTCTGAGGTTGACTCCTGTAATGGATGTCGTCGACGGACCCTGGCACCAGTGGCGGCGGCAGGACTTCGATTATGGATTGACCACTTCTTCGACATGCACGAACACTCGATACAGGTACATCCCTAACTTGGTCCGCGGCGGCCTTGGTGGCGACGAATAGTACAACCCCGGTTCCTGCACCGGTATCTCAACACCAATCACCTTCGGTATGGTGGACGGCTTCTTCATTCATGCCGTAACCGTGAGAGCCCAGCTGTCTGGAGGAACAAACATACTTACGAGCTCACCTCCAAGGTCGTTGATAAGCTCATTCGTGGACTCGCTATTCCAAGCACGTCGAGGCATGCCGTGGAAGGTAAGCTTTGTTAAAAACTCAAGCTCAGAGGGCACCGAGCCCCATCCTGGGTGCCACCGATCAAAGCTCACCAGCGCGTCATCGCAGAACAAATGCCGGGAAGATTCGAACACAAGACTGCAGTCGAAAGTTGTCCGGAACCTGACGAAGAAATCAGCCGGTGGTGGACAGACTTCGACGAGCAAGTCACTTATTTGGATGCTGTGCGCAATGCCAAGAGCTTTGACAAGGTCGTCCGGCGAGACGGGAGGCCGGTCGCCGTTGATGGTTACCATCAGCACTTTGCCGGCAAACTGGTCATCAAGCGCCACCATGCTACTGTTGAGCGACAGCACGCAACGACTGAAGGCAGGATGGACCTCAGGATCTCCGGCTCGGAGATCCTCGTTGACCGGCGACATGATAGTGAGCTTGAGTACAGGGAGTACAGGAGAGGGATTTGGGGGAACTGGAGTAGGAATCAAGATTCCAGAGGTGGGGGAGGGGCGGGAGATTGGGGATGAAAAGGTAGCTTGAATTTTGAACATGGGCATCTAGCTAGTTTCTTTTAAAATAGTTAGTGCGATAATTGGGTTGAAGTGATATATTTTTTGTCTGCCCCGAATGATTTCAGATTCACTAGTAGTAACAAAGAAAAGGTTGCCTTGTTAATTAACAGAAAACAGGGTGAAAACTATCACATGAGGCCGGTAAAAACGAGGCACACTGGGTTCAGCATCATCGTCACTACAGGTGCGCGCGCGAGAAGTCTACATATCGAGGGGGTTACTGAGCGAGGCACAGAGACACAATGTTCGAGAGAGAAACCAATTGACAGATTACGATCAGATCGAGTTGTCACCCTTCTGCTGTCATTGTTGGGGTGGGGGGAGGGGGAGGGAGAGAAAGACGTATCGAGAGTGTGCGTGGTAGGCACAGAGGTACAACTAGCGAGTGTGTGTGTATGTGTGTGTGTGTGTTTGAAAGAGGACTAGATAGATTACTATCAAGATCGAGGTGCCGCCCTACTCCTTCAGTGCCGGGTAGTGTGTGTGTGTGTGTTTGAGAGAGAAGCCAGCCGATAGATTAGTATCAAGATCGAGGTGTCACCCTACTCCTTCGGTGTTGGGAAGTGTGTGTGTGGTTGTGTGGGTGTGTGTGTCGGGGGGGGGGGCAGTGACACTTACATATCCCTACTCTTATAAAAAACAGAGTTGGTGATGATGGTGTTCCTGCCATTCTGCAATATAGGACATCCGATTTATATCCGACGGATAGGAAGGAAACTGTGGCAATTTTGCAAAAAGATACCGACACCCCTCTCCGCATTTGCAAATAAGGCATTCCCTTGTTCATCCTTTTCTCCCACAAGATAAACTACTCATACAAATGCATCTTGATGTTCGGTGCAACGCATGGGCATCTTGCAAGTAGGGAGAAGGAGTTTGTGTGACACATATCTAGCTATATTAAGGGATAGGTAGATAGCATTTGTGCGAGGCATACTTAAAGCATCATGAAGATAAACAAAATTGTGTGCATGCAAGTGCTGGAAAAATGAAGCGAGAAACAATGTGTGCGCGCGCGTGTGTGTGTGTGAGAGAGAGAGAGAGAGAGAGAGAGAGGGAGAGAGAGAGAGCGAAATCTCAAAACAAAAGGTGCTCTGCTGGAATCCCATTGTATGTATTCATATGGTTCCGGAACTCGAGTTAACCTTAGGCATATGTGTGAGAGACATTATTATACTTTGAGACATTAGTGGCTGTGGGTGGGCGGAATTAAAGGGGTGGGCGTGTTCGACAGAGAGAGCGTGTGTGTTTCTGTGTGAGATACTTGTAGGATGGGGTAGAAAGACGAATTCTAACCTTGATAGAGGGAGAGAAATACACGAAGTGCGCGCGTGTGATTCTGATGCCCACAGGGAAATGAGATATGTATGCGTGTGAGAGAGATTGCACAATTCATTCACGTATCACTATCTAGCGATCGTGGATGTGCATCGCTTGAACATAAATCAATATCTACTTCGTATCGTGGCCAAAGGTACAATATCAATTCAACGCTATAAAGATTGGACACTCACATATCACATTTTTTTCTATTTAAATAAACCTTTTCAGTTGTGCATGCCAAAGTTACAGCGATGTTTCTTCAAACAACCAACGTAGCTATCATGTACATGCACCATTGTTACTCTTGCATTCAAAATCATTAGTCTTGGATGATTTAAGGTTCTATTATGAAGTAATATATGTAATATTCATATATGAATTCAACGGATACGCAATTTATGAAACGGAGGCTATGTAATCATATGAGGTAACACTTTTAAGTAGCGGACTACAATATCCATTTCTTTTTGTGCGCCTCTACACTAACACGTCAATGCATTATGTTTAAAGTAAATAACCAATTGCACTAAATTATCTATTTACACAAGAAATACATAGGCTGAGCGTTTGATCCTTTTTTTGTGAACGCGCCACTACACCCGTACGATTGGCCGCGCCCATGTGAACGTCCAAGTTATCGGCGCATCATCCCGAGTTATTGTCTTTTTTTCTGGGGTGGACTTCACACCAGTTATTAACTGCTGACGCGTGCCCCGTGTACACAGTCTCGCATGACCTTCCCGCTAGCACGGTCAAAAATTAGTTGGAACTGGATACGAACGATCCTGCGGGTGGCAAAATCTCCCGCCTCCTTCTAAAATTTCCGCCACCTTAGTCTTTAGCATGTGAAATTCCCCTTTTGTCCTTGGTGCACGGAGAGCAACAGTTACAATACCGCCCTCATCTACATAATAGGTCGGGGCTGCTTTGGTACTTCCGGTTCCCCCCACTACACGGCACCCCCATTTCCTCCCCCCCTCCCGCAAAAACGACTAACTCCACAGCACCAGAGCATCTCGCATCACGCCGTCCGTACTTCATCGGCCTTTCTCCCCTCCCCTCTCGAAACCCTAGACTGCTCCTCCACCGGCGTACCAGAGCCCATTCACTGCCAGCGGCGTCCACCTCGCCGGATCTGCTTCTGTGGCCGCATCTACCCCTCCCACCTCCCCTAGAAACAAGTAGACTGCTCATCCACCACTGTACCACAACCCATTCAGTGCCGGCCTTGTCCACGGTGCCGGATCTGCTTCGCTGGTACTCTCGTCAACCGCAGCGCATCTGCAGCGGCTCATTCGTACTCCCCACCAGAGACGCTTCGTCCACACCCCCCTGAGCCGCCCCACCGACGCCCCCGTCAACGGCCTCTGATCCTCTTCGCCGACACCTTCCTCAACCCTACCAGAGCTGCTTCGCCAACACCATCGTCAACCCCACCGGAGTAGCTTCGCCTATACCATTTTCAACCCTACCGGGGTCGCTTTGCCAACTCACAAGTCCACGGCCTCAGATCCGCTTCCTCGCACCCTCATCCAACCTACCGAAGCAGCTTCTGACGCCCCGTCCACGGCCGCAGATCCGCATCGTCGACACCATCCTTAACCCAACCACCGGAGCAGCTTCACCTACGCCCTCGTCCACGGCCACAGATCTGCTTCGCCCACACCGTAGTCCACCCTACCGGAGCCGCTCCATAAACACCCTACTCGACGGTTCTAGATCTCCTTACCGGACCCCGACAACCAGCGCAGCGTCATCACCCTTGACGTTTCTAACCTGATTCCCATCGTCTGGCAAGATGCCAAGCACCCGCCACGGCCTAGGTACTTGTCACCTTTAAACCCATCCAACATCACCTGCCCGATGTACTTCAAATATACTAACAAGTTGCTGTTACCTGTTATGCAGCTGGCAAAAACTACAAGGACGATGTTTCTTCTGGATCTAACAGCTTGGCCAACCAAGATCCTGGACCAAGGCATTGCTATGATCTTGTAAGCATGTCTCTCTCTCTTGTATTGTTCTGTGCCTGCCAGCATGCTTTGCTAGGATTTTCGACCAGTAATCCCTTTGTGCATACAATGATTTCTACTACTGGCTGCTAAATTAGATATGTAGATGTCATACATGATACTACCCCGTACCTCCGTTCCTAAATATAAGTCTTTCTAGAGATTCCACTATAGGCTACATACGGAGCAAAATGAGTGAATCTACACTCGAAAATGCATCTATATACATCTGTATGTGGTCCATACTGGAATCTCTACATAGACATATATTTAGGAATAGAGGCAGTACATTACACAAAATCGTAGGTTGCATGTAGGAATTTGAGTACATTACATTAGGCTCCCTTAGAGTGCCTGCTAGTCCAGCACACAGAGTCATGGCTAGTTTATGCTACGCACACAATCATTAATTGGTGGTTTAAATATGCGCAAGGGCTATGCAATGTATTATCATATAGAGATGTCTGAAATTAGCCGTGTCAACTTGCAGATAGGGTTACACAATGAAAAAGTACAAGATGTATGTGGCAATTTCATGGAACATCGCAAAAAAAGGAGAGCCAGCGGTGAACCTATACAGTGTGCTATGGTACGTCACTCCTCCATTGCAATCATCGTGACATGTTATTTTTATGTCAGTTCTATTGGCCAAGTTTCTTAGGGACAGTTATTACAAGTTATCTTAAGAAAATAAGCACCTGTGAATATAAGCTCCATGTAATAAGCCAACCAGTTCTTTTCATTGCGTTTTCAGCTTATCTTTGGTATGATAAGTGAAAAGTCTAGATTGCATTATATTTTTTCATTTTGCTGCCCATATGAAAATTTATTTGACTTGCAAACATCACAAATTGAACCCAGTGCAGTAATTAATATGATAGGAAAAAAGACCATCACTATTTGCTCAAAATGCAAATACAAAGATACCATCTACTTGGCACAATCTACTTTGGTCGATGTTTTCCATAGAGATCCCATTGCCTAATTTAAATGAAAAACGCATGACCCACATTTAAATGAAGAACAATTATTTATTGAAATTCGATGGTCCAAGTGGCTGGTTATTATCATATAGCAGCGCCACCTGAAAGCATCATATAGCAGCAGCAGCAGCTCATAGCAACTCATCATCATACAGTAGCAGCAGCAGTGTGCAATTCATCATATACCAGCAGCAGCTCATAGCAATTCATCATATAGCAGCAGCACGAGCAGCTCATAGCAATTCATCATATAGCAGCAATAGGAGCAGCTCATAGCAATTCATCATATAGTAGCAGCAGGAGCAGCTCATAGCAATTCATCATATAGCATCAGCAGGAGCAGCTCATAGCAATTCATCATACAGCAGCAGGAGCAGCTTATAGCAACTCATCATATAGCAGCAGCAGCTCATAGCAATTCATCATATAGCAGCAGCAGCTCATAGCAATTCATCATATAGCAGCAGTAGCTCATAGCAATTCATCATATAGCAGCAGCAGGAGTAGCTTATAGCAATGCATCATATAGCAGCAGCAGAAGCAGCTCATAGCAATTCATCGTATAGTGGATCAGAATGAAAATTTGGCAAAAAATCAAAGGAGATCCTCACCATGTTGGATGAGCTCATCCTTCAACAGCACCTCAAGGCCACGACCTAGGAGGTGGGGAGGGGGAATAAGGTGCCTTCTGCCGCAGTGTGGCATCAGCCGTAGTTGTGCAGCGCCTGCCGGAGTAGTGCTGCTGAAGACCATGAGAATGAGGGGCGGCGCCAGATGGAGGAGCAGCCAGGGAGATTTGCCCCTACCCGTCGGCCATGTAGCCTAGCTGGACAGAGCATCGTCGAGGACCAGGCCAGATGGGACCAGTGGCGACGGCTTGCTGGAGGAACCATAGTGCTGCAGGCAGGGGATCGAGGTAGAGGGAAAGGGGAGAGGAGATGCAAGCGGGCAGGGCAATGAATGCTTGCGTGTTTGTTTTTACTTGAGGGTGAGGTGTGACGCGGGCGTCACCAGTTGCATTTTGAGTGTAATATAGGCAGACAACAGAGTCATTTCACTATTCCCCTTCCCTTCAATTTTTAGTGAGGTTCTACCCGAAACACCCCCCTCCAAAGCGAAATTAGTTAAGCCCAAGCCCATAACTCAAAAACGACTTCTTTACATCTTTTATGGCTTATTTTGACAATAAGCCCTGAAAAGGCGGAATAGTACTGGCCCTTAACCTGCAATTCAATTGTGCGTGCAATGATGAATCACTCCTGCCTGCTATAGTGTACATTTAGGCATCATCATACATGGCATAACCTAATACATGTGCATTCCATTGTAGAATCTGGAATATGCAATGTTTATGTTAGTTCATACGTTGCACATGATGTTTAAATGCCCCTTAAATCTGGTCAGTCAAGTGATGGTCTTTAAGCCTCCTTCTTTGCTTCTTTTCTTGATATGTAAGATTTGCTCACACATCTGTTCAATTGCTTGTTTGCATCAACCAGCCATACTAGGACTATTTGCTTTGATTACTTGTTGTTCTTGACCTAACACTCTAACAGAGCTTGTCAATGATTTAAACACTAAGGGCTGCTGTAGTGGGGCCTTTTCTAACTCATAGGTGACATAAAAGTTTGGCTGTACACTAAAGTAGGCTCTCCAAGAGTACCTGGAGATCTGGTTCGAAGGTATGCCTAGTTTTTACATAGTGCAGACATAGTAAATGCTCATTTCATTGTGTGCAAGTGCAAGAGATGCGGCATGTTTCATTATGTGGTGTTGTTTTGTTATAATCTCATCCTTTTGTGTTCACAGACTGGAAAGTATGCATATTTATCTTCCAAGGAGACGAGTAACTAGTTTGTGTCACCTTGCAGAGGGGGTGCAACGAAGATAAGATTGAGGATTTCCAAGTACAAGATGTTAGGAAGGAGCCTTGCAAGAGAAGTAGGAGCTGCGCTGAGCCTCTTCAACCTGTTAAGGTAAGTCACTGTATCCAACTCAACAGTTCAATTCCTTGTTTGTTTCAGGCATAGTTATTTTGCTCTTTTCAATTGCTTTATTTGTCCTCAGTTAATGAGGTGCCCAAAGAATGATGCCTGATGTTGGGTACTTGTATAACTATTAGTTGACATAATTAAAGGCCTTACCATTTAATTACTCTACCGAAGTGTGCCTGAAGCTTTGAAGTCTATTAACCAACTATTATTGCATGAGGCTCACAATCTAGTTTATACTAGGCTAATGATTGCATAGTTTTGCTTGCTGTAGTATGTTTGTATGAAACCCTCTGCGGTTCATTATGCTCCCTAAGATTTTAGTTGAGCTATAGAATGGCCAACTGCTTGCTTACTTCTACGCAACGTGCTGTCTAAATTTGTGACTTGTCTGTGTTTTGGATTGGGCCCCAACATCATGCTCCTCTGGTGAGCTAAGAGAGATTTCTGTATGCAGGCTGCACAGACTACCTTTTTTATAATTTTTAAAATATCACCTGCTTATGCTTCATGACGTGTAACATTATTGTTAGTCCTGTTTTGCCATGTAATAGTCTGTCTTCACTGTTGTAACTATATTTTTGCCCTAGTCATGTGTACTTACAGAAACATTTTAGGATGAAGTGACATCAACACAAAGATCTGCGAGCAGTGCAGCATGGCCGTTACCGAATGATTATGGATTGGAATTGGAATGTGTTGATGTTCTCGAGCATCAACTAGAGGTGGCAAGACAATGTGTACATGATTCTGAACGTACAATCAACAAGTTGAGACTGGACATGCAGGTATTTGATGCAGGAGTCAAAAAAATGAAACACGACACTGATGTAACAACGAAGGAATTGGAGATTTTGCAGACTGAAATTTTGTGCTATCTAAATTCGACCAATCCTATTTTCTGAAGAGATTATTGTTCAAATGGTAAGTTATGTTGATGCGCGTCCATGATGTATGAGCTGTATTTGCCCAGTGTATGTAATTTGTTGTTTGTGTATGCTTTATTATCACTGGTGCCGAACCATAATGCCCAGTGGGTATAATCGGCTGTAATTTCTTTATTGTATAGTGTAGGATTATTCTACGTTTCTATGCCTTAGTCTCTTTATTGTATAGTGTATGTTTTTTAGAGGTGATAGTATAGAGTAGGATAATTCTTTGAATATGCTATATCGTTCAAACGGGGGGCCAACTCGCCCAAACGTTGTAGTGACCATGGCCCTCCACAGGCCGTATGATCCATGGGCCATCTACGGGACGGACGATCCATGGTCTTCCATGGCCGTGGGATCCGTGGGCCTTCTATGGGCTGTCGGATCCGTGGGCCTTCTATGGGCTGTCGGATCCATGGGCCTTCTATGGGCCGTCGGATCAATGGGTCTTCTATGGGCCGTCGGTTCAATGGGCCTTCTACGTCTCGTAGGATCCATGGGCCTTCTACGGGCCGTCTCATCTATGGGCCTTGTACGGGCCGTATAAGGGGCTGCAAACGGGCTAGAGTGGAAATCGTACGTTTTATGGGCTGACAATAACGGGCCGTTAATAGGCCGTATTTGATGGTGCTATGAAAATGGCCCAACAGATTAACGGGCCACAAACGGGCCGACTGTATCCACGGGCTAAATTTGGCCCACAAGCGGAAAAGGCCAGTAATGGGCCGTAAGTAACCGAATGCTGGAAATGAGCCCAAGAATAAATGGGCCCTCAGAAGGCCGAAAGGTAACACGGGCTGGAAACGACCCAATGGAATAATGGGCCGCTAATGGGTATAAAGCGATACACTGTTCATTACGGGCCGGTTTCACCACGGGCCATTAATGGGCCAAGAGTTACAAAGGGACTCATATGGGCTGAAATACGTCATGGGCCATACATGGGCCGGAAGTTAAAATGGGCTGGAATTATATTGGACGGCCCAGATGACGCTACCGGGCCTAATTCGGATAGGCCATAAACGGGCCCTGGGTTAGTGGGCTGTAAATGGGCTATATGCGAACATGCCGTTAATAGGCTTGCCGTGGGCCGGCCCGCCACCTTTTGACCAAGTCAAGCAGGCCAGCCTTTTAACAGGAATGGGCCTCTGTTGGTCCATGCCACATGTCGACGTATCATAGGAGCTTTGGGTCCAATGAGTGGATGACATCTGTCCCAACGGTGAGCCGACACGTGTTTCCTCCAGCCAATGATGATTTTACACGTGGAAAATCCCCATTGGTCGGGGCTGTTAATGGGTTATCGGATCCAAAACCAGACCTGATAGCTTAACGACATTCCGTTACGGTGGATGCCACATGTCGGTCACCCTTGACAAAAGCACTTCTGTGACGCGCGATTTATCGTCATGGAAGTGGACACTTCCATGATGATAATTTTGGTAATGTCATGGAACACTTCTACGACAACACAGGTATGACTATCTTGATTCTGTCATAAAATTTTCATGGATGTACATGCATGATAGAAAATGTGACCTACTCTGACAAACACGTATCATCACGGAAGTGTATTTTTTTTGTAGTGTCAAGACAGTTTAGCCAGTCAAGATGATTCAGAAACTCCGTGAGAAATCAGTATCAGTCAGAAGCACAGGTATGATCCACAACACTGCTTTGAACTTGGAGGATCTACAGTTAGTTGAGAAACCCAATGCAAGGAGTAAAAAGATTGGGTGTCCACGAGGAAGGATCCGTTCTTGACTTCATGAAAGGTTGTCAGTGATGTATGGCACATCCATCAGGAATAACTCTCGGACTTGTGAGACAGACATATAATCTCAGCTAAATCAGCAAATACGAAAAGAAATGGGAGCCAGTATAAGCATGAACCTGTGACATAAGATCTGTCAGGATGTGGATCCAATGAAGCAAAGCACCCCAAAGCCAGGTAGTCAAGTCATATGAAATTCAGTGGGGAACAATCAATAAAGGAAAAAGGATACCTGAGTTGGAAACAGTTTCCTGAAGTCACTATATTCCTACTTGTTCCCTGAGCAACTAAATCTCGATGACGAGATTTCTTTAAGGGGGAAGGTTTGTCACAGCTTGATTTTTGGCCCTTTCTTTTTCTTTTGATTTTATGAGATTTTTGCTTGAGTTTTCTTTTTTCTGTGGCTATGTGGTCTGGAAACTGGAGAAGATGACCTCTTCTTTCTTTCCAGAGTGGCTTGTCATCCTCAAAACCGTTCCTAGACCTTGCCATTTCCATCTTGGACTAACCCCAATATTCTTTTCCTTGGGAATATTCCTATTTCTGTTAAAGGAATAACACAATTTGCCCTAGGTTGTGAAGCAACCTATATTTCCATCACTCCTAAATTTCCCAAATAATTCTCATAAATTGTTTGGGTCATATCTTCCTCAAATGTGGCAAAATATTTCATTTTCCATGTTCTTCATCATGCTCAATTAATTCCTTTCCTATTCTGTCCTGAATGGCAGTTTGTGAAGCAAGTGTCATTTACCTTTGCCCAATTGACTCAAACTTTTTGAAAACCTTTTCATGTCCAAATAAACGTCTCATGCCAAACTTCAACTTAATTTGCCAAGTAAATATTCCTGAGCAATTTTTCAAAGTTCCTGTCTGACGGAATTATTTGTGAAGGAAGTTCTAGCTAGGTTAACCCAATTGAGTTGAAAATTTGCATGGTCCTTGATATCATCAAATAAAAGCCCTCCTCAAGATTTGAGCTCATGCAATGCATCCATGTGAGCTTAGCATCAATTCTTTGTTTCTGTCCAAATTTTCAGTTAGTGAAGCAAGTATATTTTAGCTTGCTTAATTACTGCTGAAAATTTTCCAGGACCTTCTCCTACCGATATAACCTATATCCACAAGATTTGGGCTCATTTCATCAAGCCATTTTCCCTCAGGATTTTTCCTAAGTTTCTGTCCAAAGAAGTGCTATATGAAGGAAGTACCATTTTGGCTTAGCCAAATGGTATGAAATTTTTATGGAACACTAATATGACCAAATAACCCTTCCTGGCCAAATTTCAGCTCAAGTGGCTTCTTCATTTGAGTGCATAATCATAATCTTTATTCTGGACCATATTGGTCAGTTACAAAGCAACTATGTTGTTTTGCGGCCCATTTCTTCTCTAAAACCCCAGGACTATAGTCCTTCCTAACCTAAACTCCCCAGACAACCCATTTGGACCATAGCATTCCTATGGTGATCACTGCATCATGATTAAGTTTGATGCGTCAACATTTAGAGCTCAATTCCCATCTAACCACTGCACGTTTCTTCGAGCTACTCACTCAGTCAAAACCTCCCCCGGAAGGACTCTCCCCTAGACAACCATTTACAGTCATTTGTCTCTTCTTGATGCCAGCTCAGGCGGTGACCACGGGTCATGCCAGCCCAACGCGTGCTCTGGCGCCTCTGTCCTCTTCTCCCGCTCTCTGCTCAGCGGCTCAGCGAGCACGGGCATGTCCCCTAGCTCCCCCTCGTCGTCGTCTTCTTCCTGGAGCTATCTCCCTCTCCGGAAGCCTTTCCGCCGGTGCTCGTCGCCGCGCGCCCACGGGCGTACTGTGGCCGACAAGGCATTTAAGGCGTTCGGCTTCTTCTCCCCTGCACCCCCTTGGCCTCCTCTGCTCCGTGACCCTCTGTAGCGCGTTCGCTTCACCCTCGTCGCGTTCCCGCACCTCCCCGTGATCGATGAGCGTCACCAGGGCCTTGACCGAACATGCACGGCGGCGACCGGCTCGGCCTTCCCCGCCTCGGCTATATATAGCCCCTCCCCATGGCTCCCGAGCACTCCATCGACCTCATCTAGCTCCCAGCTCTCTCCTGAGCCTCTCAACCCCTCGCCGGAGCCCCTCCTGTCCTCCCTCTACCACCACGGCCATCGCCGGCCGCCGCTCAAATTCGAGCAGTCCGGCCACTCCCCCTCACTTAGCTTCCACCAGAGGAGCCCCCTCGATCCCCTCATCCTCCCCACATCTTCCTTTACCCTCCGGAGTAACCACATCGCGGGCTGCATCCATGGCCGACGACCTCCTCCACCGGCGTCCCTTCTGCTGCTCCCTCCTTCATCCTTGGCGGCCGTGCCATGCACCAGTCAATGCGCCCCATTCCGCTGATCACCCCAGTAGGCGGAGTGGTGCGAGAGGTGGCCGGAGTCGCCGGGGATCCTCGCCGGGGCGGCCGGCCTCGCTCCGGCCTCTACACGCCGTCGAGGTGGAGAAGAAGGAAGAGCAGGGAGGAGAGAGAAAGAGGCAGGCCCCACCTGTCAATGTGGCAAGTCCCGGTCCCGCCTCTGCCACGTCACTTAAGTGAAAGCGTAATTCCAGGAATACGCTTTTCAGCTGAGTAAGCGTACATCTTTGCTTCTTCAGAGAACATTACGCTTCCTCTACTTCGAAGACGTATTTCCAGGAATGTGTTTTCTCCTTTTTCAGCCGCTGGCCGAATCCTCTAGTTTGTTCACCCATTAGTAACAGAAAAGCATATATTTTTATTTGTTTTTCTGCTAACGAACGAGCGGCCGTTACTTTTTGCTCAAGACTCCGATTGAGGTGAATCCGAAGCCTAGTTCTTCGTCTCGTCGACCCCGTTCTGTTGGTGTCACTTTCATTATGTTTTGACATACTGGAAATGACCTTTTTTCCCTTGCCCCTAATCAGTCCCCTTCGAGAGAGAAGTGTTTCCGGTGAATCTTTCCGCGATCTTTCCGCACATCTTCCCGGTGGTTTCTTCATCCCCAGGCAAGTCACAACACCCACTTGCATGATGGCCATGCAGTAGCCATGGTTTTCAACTTGAATATTTAATAAATGTCTGCTTGTTTTGATACGGTTATCATTGTTTTGGTGATGCTTATGGATTTGTGTTCACTGTCATGCCATGCTTTCTTGCACTTTGTTATCATGAACTACTTGCTAGTATTACTTTAATATTTCCATGCTTGATAGTAGCACATGTTGGGTTGGTCATGTTCTACGGTGCATGACTAATGTCGGTTACCGAGTACTGTTGCTATGCATGTTTCCTTTGCATCTAGTTGTTCACATGCTTACTTGGTAGTATTATTGCTATGTTCTTGCTTGGTATTTATCGGTGATGCTAGTGATCGTGTTATGCTATGAGTAGTGTTATACTTGTGATATTCATGCTCGTTAGTATGCCATGTTCATACAGATATATGCTTTATTATTGTTGATATGCTTGATGATTATGTTGTACCCCCATGCTTATGTTGATATCATGCCTGATAGTTGCATCATGTTATATTGTATGACTCAGCATCATTTGCATTCAAGTTTAACCGGACTTAATTGAACTTGAACAACTGTTGGCTGAGTCATGGCGCCGCCATATCGAGCTGACCAGTGCAACCACATTTGCCTTTTATGGGGGGGGGGGCTAACTGGGTTTATTGCCATGCCTCTTGCCGGTGCCTCAAACGAGGGAAGGTTATGCGTGGGCGCTACTTGGGCCGGGTAGGACGACATAAGCCTTGTGTTCCCATGTTTGGTTTTGAGCTCATGTCCCGGTTTGGGACCGTTTATTTTGCCACGACGGTGGCCGTTGATGCCTTTGGTAGGCACGGGGCCACCCATGACTTAGCCCAAAGGGGAGTTGGCCGGAGTGGCCTGGAGAGTATCATGGTAGTAGATCAGTTTTGTTGGAATGCCGTTGGTCCACCTGAATGGGAGTGCGAGGCCATGGGTTCTGTGGTGTGGGTAAAGTGCGCTACCTCTGCAGAGTGTGTATTAAATCTATCGATAGCCGCACCCGCGGATATGTGCCCAGTTCATAGTTGGTCACACTGTGGGTCAACAGTAATAGTAATAATGTGCTTAATAGAAACCCTGGTTCGATGATGAGAAAGAGGTTGATTGTTATCGTGAAATGATCACCGTGGTATCGAGGATACCAAGTTGTTGGATATTTGTGGTGTTATGCGAGAATCACGGGTAATGGTCAAGCTCCTTGTGGTCATGTAATGATTACTACGGTATTGTAATACCAAGCTTGATTGGATCCTGAGATGATCGTGTGATGTCCGTGATGGTAAGCTGATGTATGTGATGGTTACGAGGTAACCTGAGCAGAGTAAGTTGGGGCAGGATAGCTTCGTCATGTTGCATGTTAGTATCATCATGTTCATTTGTTCATGACATGTTCATATTGTTCTAGCTGTATCATGTTCATCTTGTTCATGCTATGATTGATCTGATAGTCTCATGTTACTCCTTGTTAACCTATAATTGCTATGCCGTTGTTTGTCTTGATTGCTTTGGTTGCTGTGAGCTTGCAAGTACATTCAATGTACTGACCTGGCGTGTCATGCCAGTTTGCAGGTCATGCCAGATTTGTTTGCTTGTTTGCCGTGGATTCCTTGTTTGCGAGCTAGGATAAGTGTTCCAGTCAGAGTCCCTGCGGAGTGGAGTTCATCACCGTCGTCGATGTTCCGCTGCTAGAGTTATTCCGCTGCTTCGTGTTGTTCTGCTGCTTACATGGAGCAACCGTGGCAAGCATAGTGTCGCCATGCCGATGTAATCCCTTGTATCCATTTAGATTGTAATAAAGAGCTGGTTTGTTCTATGCTAAGCAATGTCGTATTCTAGAAGACTTCTCCTCGATCTCTAGGCTGGAATACGGGGTGTTCTGGTTTCTCTGAGCCAGGGTGCCACATCCAGAGGGCTTGGAGTGCATGTCAGGGAAGCCACGAGGTGGCCACAAGGTCGGAGGGCACGCCCAGGGGGTAGGGCTCGCCCCCACCCTTGTGGGCCCCTCGTGACTCCTCCGACCTATTTCTTCCGCCTATATATTCTCAAATATCCCAAAAACTTCCAGGGGAGCCACAAAACCACTTTTCCACCGCCGCAACCTTCTGTACCCATGAGATCCCATCTAGGGGCCTTTTCCGGCGTCCTGTCGGTGGGGGATTCGATCACAGAGGGCTTCTACATTAGCAACATTGCCTCTCCGATGAAGCATGAGTAGTTTAGCACAAATCTATGAGTCCATAGCTAGTAGCTAGATGGCTTCTTCTCTCTCTTTGATTCTCAATACAAAGTTCTCCTCGATGTTCTTGGATATCTATTCGATATAATACTCTTTTGCGGTGTGTCGTGGTTTTGTCACGGCAGATGTCCTTGTGAAAGGACTTAGTCATGGAGCCATCGCTACGGGTTAGCTTAAAGGGGTTAAACCGGACAAGGGACATGAGAGTTTTATACTAGTTCGGCCCCTTACGATGAAGGTAAAAGCCTACGTCTAGTTGTGATGGAATTGCTGGGGTTTCGATGACCAGGAAGCGAATACGCTTTTCCTGAGTCTCGAGTTGTTGTCTGTTATCCTTGAACCGCCGCCGGGTCATCCCCTTATATATATGGGTTGACGCACGTCGGTTTACAGAATCCCAAGGCCGGCTTATAAACGGGCCCGGCTCGGTCTCTGCTCTTTCTATCTTACAACACAAGTTTACATATTAATACCGGTTTATGTCTACAGGCTTAAACCGGCTTTGGGCCCTGGGCCTTCATAAAATGTCACTGTCTGTTTTCATGGGCTTCAGATATAATGAATTACTTATGGAGTTAACCCGGCCTCTCCTGGCCGGTTTACACCTAGTGGTAATATCCCCGACATTAGGCCCCAGATTGATTTGAACTGGTTCATGTCAATCTTTAATACTTAAGAAAATTTCTTCTTCAACATCTTCACATAATCTTGTAAACCGTCGTGACGTCACCTTCCAGGACCATGGTAAACTGCCATGACGTCATCTGTTATTTAAAACTGTATATAACCCATCCTCATTAATGGGCCTCCGAAGATCGAGGCAACAGAGCTGTCACACACCCCATTTTTCGGGCTCCTCGATTCTTGCGCCTGCCTTTTATCCTTTTGCCTTTATAAATAGGGCCAGGGGGTCTTTCCATTTTCCCCCAGTATCTCTTCACCTCATCTTCTTCCTCACGCTGCCCGACCTTTGGAGCTCCGCCGCCATCGTCGACCTTCGTTTCTTCCTCCGCAGCGGCCGCTGCATCAACCTGACCGGACCAGAAAAGTGCAGCGCTCCTCCGCTATTCCCTCATCATCAGTGAGTTCTTCCTTTCTTTGCTCTAGATCCACCATTAGGGTTTCAAGGTTCATCGGAGTCTATCCAATCTCCGCCATGGTTCTCTCCTGTTCCTTTCATTAGCATAAACAACTAGCTGGATCTGATATTTCTTACGCGGCCGTAGCCATAATCTCCTTTTCGTTAGATCTGTTCCTTTACACAAAACTCATCTTGAACCTTGCTGAACTGTTCAAACTTGTGAAATTAGGTCTGAATTTATTTTGATTTTCCAACGCACGGTAGATCTGAAACTACCATGCCAAACTGTGAAACTTGTTTTTCCTTCACTTATACATCTTTAGACTTATACCAGATTAGGCGGTTTAACTTCATAAAAAATGATGACCCAGTAGATACCATTAGTCCCCTGTTGAACTGCCACTGCATTCCCCATTGTACTGTCTTAATTGTCAGACTCCGGTTTACATGCAACCAGCTCCGGTTTAACAATATGCTTAGATCCTTATACCGCTTTATAGTTGTCCACTGTAAATCTTAAACCGGCAATAATCATGTTTCAGATCTTTCATTGCCATGGCCAAGCAAGTCTATGAATGCAATTGGGCTCCTTCTCGAGTAACCGAAGAACAGCTAGACAATCTTGTTAAAACAGGCGCTTTAGCCAAGAAAGATGTCATCCACTGGAGGGTCCCTGGCCCGGAAAATCCTCCTACACCCAAGGACGGAGAGGTAGTCGTGTTTGCTGACCATCTGGGTCGAGGTTTTAGCCCTCCCAGCTCAAAAATTTTCCGAGATGTACTAGCCAATTTTCAGCTGCGCCCTCAAGACATCGGTCCCAATTCTGTGACCAACATCTGCCACTTCCAAGTCTTCTGTGAGGCTTATCTGCAAGAGGAACCTACAGTCAAACTTTTTAGGGATTTCTTTCACTTAAACCATCGCACGGAGTTCACGGATGGACCCAATACAGAACTGGGCGGAATGGCGGTTCAGAAAAGGAAGGAAGCCACTTTCCCTCATCCCAAGCTCCACAGTCACCCCAAAGAGTGGAACCAGACCTGGTTTTATTGCAAAGATACATCTCCACCTGATGAAAACCCCATGCCGGGTTACCGCCATGAACGTCTTAGCAACACACATCCTTTTCCTCAGAGGTTGACTGCAAAAGAAAGGGCCAACTATGCTCCTCAATTATCAAAGCTTAGAGACAGGAGTTGATCTTGCTCGTTGTTGGATAAGCTGGAGTATTCTGCCCTTAAGCCGGCGCTCCGGTTTGATGTGTGAGTATATGGGGAGTTTGAAGGATGCTCAGCGGCACATTGACATTCTGCTTACAGATGCAGAAGTCACTGAGGCTATAAAGAAAATGCTGAACGAACCGGAGGCTGTCTGTGCCCAAACCGGACGACTCCCTTTCTGCACCTTCAACAAACCGCCAGCTGTAAGAATCATATAATATTTTTATCTGAAGTTGCTTCTGTCCAAATATTCTCTGAAAGTGTGATTATTTTCTGACAGGGTGATGATCCATTCTGGAACAAGAAACCACCACAAGACAAACCGGCAAAGCCGCAAGACAAACCGGTCAAGCCGCAAGATAAACCGGTCAAGCCAGTTCGTCCAAAGACCAAGGTTGTTGAAAAACCTGCCAAGAAAAGGACCACTACATCCTCCGAGCTACCAGCTGATGACGATGTGGGTAATCCGGAATCAGAGGTAGAACTTGACTCTCTTGGTTCATTTTTCGTACACCTCATTGACAATGATTATTATCAGGACGACGCTGAAGGCAGTCATGCTGATGATGTAGATGTAATCATTCTTTCCTTCGATTCAGATCCTCTGCCAACATAAAAAATCCATCGAGCAAACCGGAAAGTAAAATTTTCTCACCCCCTTGCTTACTTGGACCCAAACTTTCTTTTGAAGACACAGCAGCACAAGGCTTGCCGCACAACCCGGCACAGCGGCCAGGTAGTTACCTCCGCCGGTTTACCGAACACTCCGGTTTGGAAACGCCGATCAGAGGTCTCTTATCCCCTTGACACTTCATGCCCCAAGGCGGGTTGTTTCCGCCAGCCTCTTAACCCGTCTGATTCAAATTATCAGGGTACTTCTCACTCATCTTCTGGCGAGTCATCGGCCACAAAACTTCCACCTCTCAAAATAGTTCTTGGGTGAGCTATACACTTGTTTTTATCCTTGATTTGCTTATTTTGATATACTGTATTGATCCTCATGTTTATTTTTCTCAGCGCCAAGCCCAGACCCAGTAAGAAGGCTCGGTTGAATAAACCGGCTGATGATGACGTGGCTGGAACCGGAGAAAACTCCAGATCCTGAAGAGACCAACATTGATGCTATACTGAATGACCCACCGCCTCAAGATCATGACTTTGTTGCTGAGCAGATAGAAGTTGACACTACAAGCCATGCTCACCAGCCAACCAGCCCTGTCCGGACTGATGACAAACCGGTCAGCCCAGTTAAAAATACTGACAAACCGCCAACCCCAGTAACGGCTGCTGATGACAAAGACGATGATATTATGATTACTGGCACTGGCCATACCACTCCTGGCAATCTAGTCGCTTTGTCAAAGCATACTTCCAAAGATGAGCTCTCTGCAATTGGCAAAGGCAAATGGAACGCCGATTTGTCAAACTATGCCCATCTGAACGCTCAAGACCTTCACTCCGGCTTCTTGAACTGTCTGTACGCCAGTTGTGACTATGAAGCCGGTTTGGTAAATTTGATGAAGGAGCGATATGAGGTAACTACATAAGTGTTTCTCTCTTACATTTCATTGCAGCTTATCAACTCCAGTAGCCCCCAGTAACGATTTAGGATACCAATCTAAACCGGGACTTAGTAACAATTTCATGTTTGCAACAATGCATCTTAACTTCACTGATGTAGCCCCCAAGGGCCGGTTTAACTTTATAAAGATGAACCGGGACTTTGTAGCAGAATTCCCATATCAGCGATTCTGAGCAAACACACATTAGCCCCCAAGTGCCAAGTTTAATACTTGTATTGTGCTTGGGACTTTGCAAAAAATTCTGATAAAGAGCAAATATGCATTTGCCCCCAAGTACCAAGGGCACAAGTTGTTATGTGCTTGGTATTTCAAATATGTACTGTCAACTCATTATGTATATGTCTCTTTATAGGCTAAACTGAGCAAGAAGGAAAGCCAAACCGCTGATTTGCAAGAGAACCTCAAATCCCAGCAAGCTGAAACCTCGAAAGCGAAGGAAGAATTGACCAGTGCTCTAGGCGCTATGGAGAAACTGAAAGAGGGCTTCAACAAGGAGCGGGCGGATTGGGAGACTGAAAAATCCGCTTTGATAAAAAGGGCTGAAAACGCAGAAGCCGCTCTTAAACCGGTGGTTGATGAACTGACCGGCGTAAAACGGCAGATTCATGCCATGACTGCTGCTGTGTTCGGTAAACATCTTTTCCTTAATACTTCCAACGTATCTTCCCATGTGTTGTCAGTTTACTGATATGTACAATGGTGCAGGAACTCATATTAGCCATCTAGGCTCTGATGTACAGAAGAAATTGAAAGCGGCCTATACTCTGATAGAGCAGCTGTATACCGGTGCGCAGCAGATCATCTATACTGCTTCACACAATAATCCTCCTCCCACTTTGATCAAGGATACCTTAGAAAGGTTATCTATGCTTCCTGCCCGGGTAGACGAGCTAAAAAAGTCTGCCGCTAGAATGGGCGCTTTGGCCACACTAACCCGGGCAAAAGCATGGGTACCTGACTTTGATCCAGTGGAAGCGGCCCAAGGCTATCCCAGTTTGAAGGAAGACGGAACAGAATTTGGCAATGATGATCTCCGAATCATAAACCGGGAAGTACGCCCATGGGCTTGTCAACTAGTTGAAGAAGCGGATCTCTCGTACTATCAGGCCAGTTATGATGATAAGAATAGACAGGTTGCTGCACCAATTCCAGAAGCGCAAAATCTTATCCCACCAATCCGTAAGCACACTTATGCCCATGACATTGAACCGTCCACGCTTATAAGCGATGAAGCTGTATTCCAAGCCCTAACTGGGATCGACTGGGCAACTGTTGACTTCCAGCCACTGGGTAGAGAGGAGGGAGTTGAACCGGCGCGAGATGATCCACAGCCGTCAGGCCAAGCTGGTGACCAATCATGAACCGGAGGCCGGTTTAGTCTTCTACATGCTGCAACATGTATTTGAGAAAACAATTATCCTTTTGGGCCCTGAAACGCCTTGTAATAGGCTAGTAAAAATAATTGGTCTGGTATGCCTTCGTGCATATTTATCTGCGACTGATGCTTGCTTAATCTGACATGCTTAATATATGATATTCATAGCCATTTATTCAAGCTGTTCCTGCAGATAAGAAGCTTAAAGCGCCCTGGCGGTTTACCCCCGGGCGGGTCATGATACCCAAATATATATATGACCAAGGTTGTAAAAGATAACCAAATATGGAAATATATAATACCTGTGACCTTTAGGCATAATGTTGGCTGACCAACGTTGTAGTGAGGGTCATAACCCTACTCTGGAGGATAAGTAACTCCTGTTATTTGATGCCGGTTTACAATAAAACCGTTCCGGGTTGTGATAAACACCGGTTTATTCCATACTGGTGACTTTGAGTTAAACCAGACCGGGCTGATAGTCTCCGGATTATAATTTGATCGTGTACTGACAACTTGTAGTTGACAGCCTAACCGGGTTGATAAACACCGGTTTGAAAACATCACAAATCTTATGAAAACAAAGAAAAACTTAGCAAAAGGCAAATAAAAACCGTTGTAGTCGAGGCTTTTCACGGGCTGGCAGGCCCCAAATTCGAGGCTTTTCATGGGCTGCCAGGCCACTGAGTTAAACCATTTTTGCAAAGCCTTTTAAGATGGTCCTCAATCCTTAACCAATCATCGTTTTAACTTGACAAGTTCAGGGTCTTTATTTTAGAGTAACTTGTCAAAGTTCGAAGGGTCATACCAGGTTTACCTGGGCGGAGTGACTTACTTAAATAGGCAGGTTAACCCAGGGTTTTAGGTGTATACACCAGGCTTCCAAGCCATGGCTTGATAGCCTATTACAAGTGTAGATTCTTAGTTCATTTCGACAGCAAAGAATCTCCAAGTAATATTTTGAGTTGTGCTCAGTGGGTGCCTATGTTTGAGTTGTAGTTTTTCAACACTCTCTTTGGCCCCGGATTGATTTGGCTTTGAGCCGATCAAGAGGTGTGACTATGGTTCGGATACGACCAAGCCCCCAAGTGATGCTGTGGCATTGCGCCGATCAAGAGGTGTAGCCATGGTTCGGATATGACCAAGCCCCCAAGTGATGCAATATAAAGCTTTGAGAAGCTAAATCAAGGGGTAAACCGGACGCCGCTTTGTAAGCTTCATGTAACCACACATGATGTACGAAAAACAACAGATACCCCGCTTTAGCTGAGGTTCCGGTTTATTATATTGATCATACTATATACAATGCCATAATATGTACATAAGCAGAGCCTATGGCTCAAGTATAGTAGGGCCGAAGATGAGCAATATTCCACGGCCGGTTGGTCTCCTCCTCCGATTTACGTGAGTCTTTGCGCTCTCGAACATTGATTAGGTAGTATGACCCGTTGTGCAGATTCTTGCTGACCACAAAGGGTCCTTCCCAAGGGGGGGATAGCTTATGCATATCCGTCTGATCCTGGATGAGTCGAAGCACCAAATCACCTTCTTGAAAGGTTCTGGTTCTAACCCGGCGGCTATGATAACGACGCAGATCTTGCTAATAAATCGCCGAACGGGCTGCCGCTATGTCACGTTCCTCATCTAACAGGTCAAGAGCTTCCCGCCGTGCCTTCTCGTTGTCAGCTTCAACATATGCCACTACACGAGGTGAGTCATGACGGATGTCACTAGGAAGAACCGCTTCCGCTCCATAAACCATCAAGAACGGTGTGTATCCTCTCGATCTGTTGGGTGTGGTATTGATGCTCCATAACACAGAAGGTAACTCCTCAACCCAACAACCCGGCGTCCGTTGCAAAGGAACCATAAGCCGGGGTTTGATGCCTCTCAAGATCTCTTGATTGGCCCTCTCCGCTTGACCATTGGACTGGGGGTGAGCCACTGATGACACGTCAAGACGGATGTGCTCACGTTGACAGAACTCCTTCATGGCACCCTTTGACAGATCGGTACCATTGTCTGTTATAATGCTGTGTGGAATGCCAAACCAGAAGATCACCTTTTTGATGAATTGAACCGCCGTGGTTGCGTCACACTTACTAACTGGCTCTGCCTCCACCAACTTCGTGGACTTATCAACCGCCACCAAAAGGTGGGTCTTCTTGTCCTTGGACCTCTTGAAAGGCCCAACCATATCCAGCCCCCAAGTTGCAAACGGCCAGGTGATTGGAATCATCCTCAATTCTTGAGCTGGTACATGAGCGCGCCTTGAGAATTTCTGACAGCCATCACATCTTTTGACCAAGTCCTCGGCATCAGCATGAGCTGTCAACCAATAGAAACCGTGACGAAATGCCTTGGCCACCAAAGATTTTGAACCGGCGTGGTGACCACAATCTCCTTCGTGGATCTCACGCAAAATTTCGCGGCCTTCATCAGGAGACACATAGCGTTGAAACGCCCCTGTCACACTGCAATGATGTAACTCTCCATTGATAATAGTCATGGACTTGGACCGCCGGATTATCTGCCTGGCCAAAGTTTCATCCTCTGGTAACTCGCCCCGGTTCATATACGCCAGATACGGAACCGTCCAATCCGGGATAACATGAAGAGCCGCCACCAACTGAGCTTCTAGATCAGGAACAGCCAAATCCTCTTCACCAGGGAGCTTGACGGACGGATTATGCAGAACATCCAGGAAGACATTAGGTGGAACCGGTTTACGTTGGGAACCTAAACGGCTTAAAGCGTCCGCCGCTTCATTCTTCCGCCGGTCCACATGATCCACCTGATAACCTTTGAAGTGACCTGCAACAATATCCACCTCACGACGATATGCCGCCATGAGTGGGTCCTTGGAATCCCAAGTGCCGGACACTTGTTGAGCCACCAGGTCTGAGTCACCAAAGCACTTAATGCGGCTTAGGTTCATCTCCTTAGCCATCCGAAGACCATGGAGTAGGGCCTCATATTCAGCTGCATTGTTAGTGCAAGGGAACATTAAACGGAGAACATAACAAAACTTATCACCTCGTGGGGAAGTTAATACGACTCCAGCCCCGAGCCCTCCAATTGCCTGGACCCATCGAAATGAATAGTCCAGTAAGTATGATCCGGCTTCTCTTCTGGCGCTTGTAGCTCTGTCCAATCATTGATGAAATCCACAAGTGCCTGAGATTTGATCGCCGTTCGGGGTATGTATTTCAACCCATGAGGCCCGAGCTCGATAGCCCACTTAGCAATTCGGCCAGTTACTTCCCTGTTCTGGATTATATCCCCCAAAGGAGCAGAGCTGACCACCGTGATGGGATGATCTTGGAAATACTGCTTAAGCTTCCGGCTTGCCATCAAAACCCCATAAACCAATTTTTGCCAATGTGGGTACCTCTGCTTGGACTCGATAAGTACCTCACTGATATAGTAAACCGGCCGCTGAACCGGATATTCCTTTCTTGCCTCCTTGCGCTCCACCACAATAGCCACACTAACAGCCCGAGCGTTAGCTGCTACATATAGCAACAATGGCTCTTTGTCGACCGAAGCAGGAAGAACCGGTGGATTAGCCAGCTGCCGCTTTAAGTCCTCAAACGCTTCATTAGTGGCGTCACTCTAGACGAAGTTATCCATTTTCTTCAGCATCTGATATAAAGGGATAGCCTTCTCGCCAAGGCGACTGATAAATCGGCTCAACACGGCAATCCGGCCCGCCAGGCGTTGAACATCATTGATACACTTCGGTTTGGCCAAGGAGGTGATGGCTTTGATCTTTTCCGGATTAGCTTCAATGCCCCTGTTAGACACCAAAAAGCCCAAGAGCTTGCCTGCAGGTACACCTAAGACGCACTTGGCCGGATTAAGCATCATTTTGTAAACCCGCAGGTTATCGAAGGTTTCCTTCAAGTCATCAATCAATGTCTCCTTCTTCCTTGATTTCACCACAATATCATCCACATAGGCGTGAACATTGCGGTCGATCTATTTATGAAGACAATTCTGCACACACCGTTGATAAGTCGCCTGGGCACTCTTGAGCCCAAAGGGCATGGCCACATAGCAGAAGGCTCCAAAGGGAGTTATGAAGGCTGTCTTCTCCTGGTCCTTAACTGCCATTTTGATCTGATGATAACCAGAATATGTATCCAAAAAGCTTAAACGCTCACAACCCGCCGTAGCATCAATAATTTGATCAATACGGGGGAGGGCAAAAGGATCTGCTGGACAAGCTTTGTTGAGATCTGTGTAGTCCACACACATACGCCAAGTGTCGTTCTTCTTAAGGACCAGCACCGGATTAGCCAACCACTCAGGATGGAATACTTCAACGATAAATCCAGCCGCCAAGAGCCTGGCTACTTCTTCTCCAATAGCCTTGCGTCTTTCTTCATTGAACCGACAGAGAAACTGCTTGACCGGTTTATACTTGGGATCAAAATTGATAGTGTGCTCAGCGAGTTCTCTCGGTACACCTGGCATGTCAGAAGGCTTCCACGCAAAGATGTCCCGATTCTCACGGATGAACTCGATGAGCGCGCTTTCCTATTTCGGATCCAAGTTAGCGCTGATGCTAAACTGCTTGGACAAAATCGCCAGGCACGAAGTCAACAAGGTTAGTCTCATCAGCCGATTTAAACTTCAAGGCCAGATCATGCTCTGTAGTTGGTTTCTTCAATGAAGTCATATCTGCTGGATCAACATTGTCTTTGTAAAACTTCAACTCTTCTGTTGCATAAACCGACTCAGCATAAGCCGCATCACCTTCTTCACACTCCAGAGCGATCTTGCGGCTCCCATGCACGGTTATAGTTCCCTTGTGACCCGGCATCTTGATCTGCAGATAGACATAACAAGGCCATGCCATAAACTTAGCATAAGCTGGCCGTCCAAATAGGGCATGATACGGGCTTTTGATTTTCACCACTTCAAAGGTCAAAGTTTCTGATCTTGAGTCATGCTCATCTCCAAAAGCCACCTCTAGAGCTATCTTACCAACAGGATATGCCGACTTACTAGGCACCACACCATGGAACACCGTATTGGACGGTTTAAGATTTTTATCTGTTAACCCCATGCGACAGAAAGTTTCATAATAAAGGATATTGATACTACTCCCTCCATCCATGAGTACCTTAGTGAACTTATAACCTCCCACCTGAGGTGCCACCACCAGTGCTAGATGACCCGGATTGTCAACCCGGGGTGGATGATCTTCTCTACTCCACACAATCGGCTGCTCGGACCAGCGCAAATAACGGGGCACCGCCGGTTCAACTGCATTCACTGTCCTTTTATGAAGCTTCTGATCGCGCTTGTCCAGGATAGTGGTGAAGACATGATACTGTCCGCTATTCAACTGCTTTGGGTTGCTCTGGTAACCCGACTGTTGCTGTTGTTGTTGCTAATTCCCCTGATTGTTATAACCACCTTGGTTTCCCTGATTGCCTTGATTGCCATGCCCGCTCTGGTTACCGTGAAAACCTGAACCGGAACTGCCTCCACCATAACCCGGCCCATGAGACCCAGGGCCCGAACCACCACCAGGTCCATGATCATACCGGAAAGAATTAGAATTTTTGAATTCTTGCATGATGTAACAATCTTTCCGGAGGTGCGTGGACGGATTCTCCTTCGTCCCATGTTTTGGGCAAGGCTGGTTCAACAAATAAGACAGGCGGTCTGGGTTAGGACTTGGTCCTCCACCGCGCTGGGGCGGTTTACCCTTACGCCGTTGGCCCTTGTCCTGCGTGCTGGTATTAGCCACAAAGTCTAAGCCGTGGTCCGCTTTACGCTTGCCACCGTTTCCATGACCCGCCGGGTTGTGGTGCTGCCCCTTGGCGTTACCGCTCCTTTTTCCCTTCCCTGTCTTATCATCGTCAGACTCGGGATCCTTGGTACTATCAGAGTTGACATACTTCACCAGAGCAGCCATGAGGGTTCCCATGTCATTACAATGACATTTGAGCCGCCCAACTTCAACTTCAGGGGTTCAAACCGGCAATTGCCTTCCAATGTTAAAACTGCAGTATCAGCGTTGATGCGGTCCGATGAATGCAAAATTTCCGAAACCCGGCGCACCCAACGGGTTGTTGACTCTCCTTCCTCCTTGACACAGGCAGCTAAGTCCACAATTGACATGGGCTGGTTGCATGTATCCTTGAAATTCTGGATAAACCGGGCTCTCAACTCGGCCCATGACTTGATAGAATTAGCCGGTAAGCTCTTTAGCCAAGTGCGGGCCGTCCCTTCTAGCATCATGGTGAAGTATTTTGCACATGCCGCATCATCCACATCCAACATCTCCATGACCATCTCATAGCTTTCGACCCATGTCTCAGGGGATAAATCGGCGGAGTAATTCGGCACCTTGCGCGATCCCTTGAAATCCTTGGGCAGGCGTACATTGCGCAACGCTGGGACGAGACACGACACTCCTAAAGAACTAGAAGTAACTCCTGGTTCCACCGATGTGGTTGGACGAACCGGAGTAAGCTGACGGGCTTCATGCTGCGCCGCTAACTCGACATCTCTGCGTGCCCGAGCCCGGTCCACCACCTCCTGAGCATCACCAGCATCACCTGCCGGGTTATTGCCACGGGGCGGATCACGGTTCCGCGCATTGCTTGACACTGCCGGTTCATCCATACGCCTGCTGTAACTCCGGCTTGGACGGGGAGTGGAATGAATCCGATCGCGACTATATGAATAAGCCTCATGTTGGACCAAGGCTGTCTGAAGAAGCTCCTTAACCTGACGCGTCTCGACCGCCGCTGGAGAATCGCCTTCGATCGGGATGGCCGCCAGCCATGAAGCGGCAGCGACAATGTTGTCCATCAGGTTAGAGTAATGAACCGGTGGTGTGGGGACATGCGGTGCTACAATGTTGTTCTGACGAGGCGGATCCACCAAATGTGGCTGAACCGGCGCCCCTGCTCTAGGTGCCTCCGCCCGGTTTGCCACCGGTGAATTACTAGTCCCTGCTCCTGGGGTGTTAAAGAGGTTTCTAGCGTCATAAACCGGCGGCAGGCGAGATCGGTACCTCCTCTTCAGGACTTTGTTCGACGCACTCTGATCCAGCATAATCCGGTAAGCTTGTGCATCCAAAGCGGCCCGCTCCGCGGCCATCCTGGTATCCTCAGCTGCTAAGTCGGCTTTGGCCTGGGTGATCTGATCTTTCACTTTCGCGATTTCCGCATTGTGTGCATGCTGATCCGCCGGGTTAACCTCCGCCATCAGCATTGCCAACGCGTCAAACAAATCAGATAGAACCTGAGCTGGCGGTCGCACAGGGCCTCCTGCCCCGGCCGCTGTTGCCGCTGCCGATCCGAAAATCATCGCCGCTGCGGTCGAAGAGTGGAGCGCCGGTTGCGTACCGGCCATGAAGATCGCAACCCGGTTTGGCAGATCAAAGGGGTCCGGAATACTGTCGCCATCGGAACAGCCCCCAATCCGGCCATCTTGTAACTGATATAACGACTCCGTCTCTCCGGTCATGACTCGTCGCCGGAATAAACGACGGTTTCACCACCAGATTCCGATCTATCCTCAGATTCTCCTCCATGGATGACTCCCACGAAGGCACGCTTCATGACAGGCTTGACCCGGGCAGATCTCGCACGCTGAGCCATTTCGACAAGGTCGGTGCAGATGTCCGGCTTAGGGCCCGGTTCGCCGATCTTGCCAATGAAAACGTGTATGCCACCAAAGGGGACCCGGTACCCATACTCGATAGAGCTGGCCTCGGGGCCCCAGCCGGCATCGTCGATGTAGAGCTTGCCGCGACGACTCTTGGTCATCTGGCCCACAGCGTAACCCTTGAGTCCTTCGAAGTTTCCCTCCAAGAACTTGAAACCATCGTGCGATAGCCCCACGGTGGGCGCCAACTGTCGTGGTTTTGTCACGGCAGATGTCCTTGTGAAAGGACTTAGTCGTGGAGCCATCGCTACGGGTTAGCTTAATGGGGTTAAACCGGACAAGGGACACAAGAGTTTTATACTAGTTCGGCCCCTTACGATGAAGGTAAAAGCCTACGTCTAGTTGTGATGGAATTGCTGGGGTTTCGATGACCAGGGAGCGAATATGCTTTTCCTGAGTCTCGAGTTGTTGTCGGTTATCCTTGAACCGTCGCCGGGTCGTCCCCTTATATACATGGGTTGACGCCCGTCGGTTTACAGAATCCCGAGGCCGGCTTATAAACGGGTCCGGCTCGGTCTCTGCTCTTTCTATCTTACAACACAAGTTTACATATTAATACCGGTTTATGTCTACAGGCTTAAACCGGCTTTGGGCCCTGGGCCTTCATAAAAGGTCACCGTGTGTCTTCATGGGCTTCAGATATAATGAATTACTTATGGGGTTAACCCGGCCTCTCCTGGCCGGTTTACACCCAGTGGTAATATCCCTGACACGGTGTGTTTGCCGAGATCCGATGAATTGTGGATTTATGATCAACTTATCTATGAATATTATTTGAATCTTCTCTGAATTCTTATATGCATGATTTGATATCTTTGCAAGTCTCTTCGAACTATCGATTTGGTTTGGCCAACTAGATTGGTTTTTCTTGCAATGGGAGAAGTGCTTAGCTTTGGGTTCAATCTTGCGGTGCTCGATCCTAGTGACATAAGGGGAACCGACACGGATTGTATTGTTGCCATCGAGGATAAAAAGATGGGGTTTTCATCATATTGCTTGAGTTTATTCCTCTAAATCATGTCATCTTGCTTAAGGCGTTACTCCGTTCTTTATGAACTTAATACTCTAGATGCATGCTGGATAGTGGTCGATGTGTGGAGTAATAGTAGTAGATGCGGGCATGAGTCGGTCTACTTGACACGGACATGATGCCTATATTCATGATCATTGCCTTAGATATCATCATAACTTTGCGCTTTTCTATCAATTGCTCGGCAGTAATTTGTTCACCCACCGTAATAATTTCTATCTTGAGAGAAGCCTTTAGTGAACCCTATGGTCCCCAGGTCTATTTTCCATCTTATAAGTTTCATATCTACAATCTTAGTTCCTATTTACTTTCTTTGCAATCTTTTACTTTCAGTTCCATAAACCAAAAATACCAAAAATATTACTTTACCGTTTATCCATCTATATCAGATCTTACGTTGCAAATAACCATGAAGGGATTGACAACCCCTTTATTGCGTTGGGTGCAAGTTGGTGTTTGTTTGTGCATGTATTCGGTGGCTTGCGCGTTGTCTCCTACTGGATTGATACCTTGGTTCTTAAATGCCGAGGGAAATACTTACTCTACTTTGCTTCATCACCCTTTCCTCTTCAAGGAAAAAACCAACGCAAGCTCAAGAGGTAGCAAACAACATATGTAAGTGCAAGAAAGTAAAGGGATGTAGAGATATAAAGATCAAACGCAATGAAGACACGGTGATTTTTGGCGTGGTTTTAATAGGTGGAGCTATCGTACATCCACGTTGATGGAGACTTCAACCCATGGAGGATAATGGCTGCGCGAGTCCATGGAGGGCTCCACCCATGAAGGGTCCACAAAGACGCCAACTTGTATATTCCGTCATGGCTTACACCCACGAAGGACTAGCTCACTCGGGGTAGATCTTCATGAAGTAGGCGGTCTCCTTGCCCTTTAAGACTCCTTGGTTCAACTCCACAAGTTTTGGAGGCTCCCAAGTGACACCTAGCCAATCTAGGAGACACCACTCTCCAAAAGGTAATATATGTTGTTGTTGATGATGAACTCCTTGCTCTTGTGCTTCAAAAGATAGTCTCATCAACACTCAATCACTCTCTCACAGATTTGACATTGTGGTGAGAGAAGGATTGGAGTGGCATGCAACTTGAGGGGGCTGTAAATCAAGGATCAAATGGTGGAGTGGAATGCATTGATCTCAACATAAGTGTAGGTGGTTCTCTATCAAAAAATGGATATGGGAAGTGTAGTTTCGTCCTGGTTGCTCTCTCTGAGAGTAGGTGGAGTGGGTGGCGTATTTATAGGCATCACAAAAGATCTAGCCGCTAGACATCTTTATGCACAACTTAGTGACACTGGGTGAAAAACTCGGTGAGACCGACTAGTGTAAAAGATTCAAACGTTACATGTTTTGGTGAGACCAGATGAATCCACTCGGTGGCTCCGGTATGTGATGACCTAAGAACTTGCATCATTTTGGTAATTCCGATCGGTTTCACTTGATGATTCCAAAATGAACACGATGGGGTACAGAAAGTTTGCCAGTGCACTTTGGTGGGACCGAATGCCATCTCTGTAGAACTGAATTTCTAGGGTTTAGGCTATGGCTCTGTCTTGAATATCTCGGTGGGTCCGGCTATATCTATTTTGGTGGGACCGAGAATGAAATTAGGGTTTTGGAAAGATTGGATTGTGAGAATGTGGTTGATGTTTTTGGAGCAATATCTTCAAGCACTTGAGCAAATGACTCACAATCAAAACCTCGTCCCCTTTTAATAGTATTGGCTTTCCTATGGGCTCAATGTGACCTTTGATCACTTAACCAAAAATGTAGAGTCTTGAAGCTTTTGCCAATGCTTGTCCTTTGTAGCTTGAAGGGTCCACATCTCTATCCATCTACAAGCCTAGGTTGAACTCTTCCTGAAATATATTTGAGGAAAGTGTTAGTCCAACAACATGTATGTTGACATGAATTACCAAAACCACCAAGGGAGCATATGTGATTTCATTGGTAGACGATGGCATTTCGATAAAAATTCTATACACCATGGTAGGAAAAAAATAGTATACACTTGTTCATAAGGATAAATATATAATTTGCTTCATGTGTCTCCTGAACATATTTAGATGATCTCAATAGATATAGTTGGGGAAAACTGGAGCAAAACAAGAGTGAAAATCAGATTATGGCAAAAGAATTTGAGCAACAACTGAAGCCTGGTAACAAACCATCATCTAGTGTTGCCTCTAAAATTAAATTGAACAGTGGATGTTTACTTGCCACCAAATTGATATTGATAATGTAGATTCGAGCAGATCTATTTGCTATGCTTTTGTGTGCGAAGAGGCATTACTTTCATTCGAGGACATGTCTCCCTCTTTGCCCGTGTTGTGATTAACATTTTGCAGGAGTTCGCTAACATGTTCCCACAAGACGTGCCATCGGGATTACCACTTATTCGAAGGATTGAGCATCAGATTGACTTAATTCCTGGTGCCTCGCTACCCAACTGTGCCCCATACCGTACAAATCTAGAGGATATGAAGGAGATTATGCGTCAAGTGCAAGAGTTGCTCAACAAAGGTTACATACATGAATCTCTTAGTCCTTGTGTTGTCCCTATTATACTAGTGCCAAAAACGGATGGTACATCACGTATGTGTGTGGATTGTAGATCTATTAATAATATTACTATTTGTTATGGTTATCCTATTCCTAGGCTAGATGATATGCTTGATGAATTAAGTGGCTCTACCATTTTCTCCAAAGTTGATTTTTGCAGTGGATACCAATAAATTCGTATGAAATTAGGAGATTAATGGAAAAATATATTTAAAACTAAGTTTGGCTTATATGAGTGGTTAGTCATGTCTTTTAGGTTAACTAATGCACCTAGTACTTTCATGAGATTAATGAACAAAGTTTTACATGCTTTCATTGGGCGATTGTGGTAGTCTATTTTGATGATATACTGATTTATAGTAGATATTTGGAGGAACATTTGAAATTACATGTTGTTTTTATTGCTCTACGTGATGTACATTTGTTTGGTAATCTTAGGAAGTGCACCTTTTGCACCGACCGAGTATCTTTTCTTGGCTATGTTGTCACTCCACAGGGAATTGAAGTTGATAAAGCCAAGATTGAAGCTATTAAGAGTTGGCCGCAACCCAAAACAGTCACACAAGTGAGGAGTTTTCTTGGTCTCGCTGGTTTCTATAGGTATTTTGTGAGAGATTTCGGCACCATGGCTGCACCTCTCAATGATCTTACAAAGAAGGATGTGCCTTTTGTTTGGGGTACTGGACAGGAAGAGGCCTTCGTGGTATTGAAAGATAAGTTGACACATGCTCCTTTACTCCAACTTCCTGATTTCAATAAGACTTCTGAGTTTGAATGTGACGCTAGTGGTATTCGATTAGGAGGTGCGTTATTACAAGATGATAAATCTATTGCATGCTTTTCTGAAAAATTGAGTGGGCCTAGTCTGAATTATTCTACTTATGATAAGGAATTATATGCTCTTGTTCATACTTTGGAAACATGGCAGCACTATTTATGGCCCAAAGAATTTGTTATACATTTTGATCATGAATATTTGAAACATATTAAAAGTCAAGCAAAAATGAATCATGGACATGCTAAATGGGTTTAATTCATTGAGACTTTCCCTTATGTCATTAAACACAAGAAGGGTAAGAAAATGTTATTGTTGATGCATTGTCTTGTCGCTATACTGTCCTTTCACAACTTGACTTTAAAATATTTGGTTTGGAGACCATCAGAGATCAATATGTGCATGATGCTGAATTTAAAGATGTGATGCGGAATTGTAAAGAAGGAAGAAATTGGAACAAGTTCGTCACTAATGATGGATTTGTGTTCCGTGCTAACAAGCTATGCATTCCAGCTAGCTCCATTCGTCTTTTGTTGTTGAAGGATGCGCATGGAGGAGGATTAATGTGTCTCTTTGGCATGAAGAAGACAGAGGACGTACTTGCTACACATTTCTTTTTGCCAAAAATGAGATGGGATGTTGAGCATTTTGTTGCCCGTTGTACTACATGTCAAAAAGCTAAGTCACGACTCAATCCTCATGGTTTATATATGCCTTTTCATGTACCTAGTATTCCATGGGAGGACATATCTATGGACTTTGTTTTATATTTACCTCAAACAAAGAACGGGAGGGATACCATATTTGCTGTCGTGGATAGGTTTTCCAAAATGGCACACTTTATACCATGTCATAAAAGCGATGATGATGATGCTAATGTTGCTGATTTGTTCTTTCTTGAAATTATTCGCTTGTATGGTGTGCCAAATACAATTGTTTTAGATTGTGATACTAAATTCCTTAGGCACTTTTGGAGATGTTTATGGGCTAAGTTGGGGACTAAACTGCCTTTTAGTACTGAAGTAGTCAACATAACATTGTCTACTATGCTTAGGGCCGTTTTGAAGAATAACCTGAAAATGTGGGAAGAATGCTTACCTCATATTGAATTCGTTTATCAATGTTCGTTGCATTCTACTATTAAGATGTGCCCTTTTGAAATTGTGTATGGTTTCCTACCTTGTGCACCCATTAATTTGTTGCCTCTTCCATCTTCAGAGAAGATTAATTTTGATGCTAAACAATGTGTTGAATTGATCTTCAAAATAGATGAGTTAACTAAGGAAAACATTGAGCGCGTGAATGCTAAATACAAACTTGCTAGCGATAAGGGTAGAAGACATATTGTGTTTGAACCAGGAGATCTTGTTTGGTTACTGTTGGGGATATAACTACTGGAGTCACCCGCCCAGGAGGGGCCGGGTTATGTCATGACGATCATCACCTGAAGCCCAATATCAAGCTTGAGGATGGCGGTTCAGTAATGGGCCTAAGGCCTAGAGGCGGCTTAAGGCCCGTAGTGATAAACCGCCGTTAAGGCATGACTTGTAGTGTAAGGCAAGAATAGTTAAGAGTCCGAGCCGGACACTGTTTATAAGCCGGCCGAGACTCTGAGAGCCGTTGGGCATTAACCTCTCTATATAAAGGGACGACCCAGCGGCGGTTCAGGACAAGTAAGATCAGATCGATAGCCAGGCATAGCGGTTTAGCTCCCTGGTCATCGAAACCCTAAGTAATTCCACCTCAACTTGAGTAGGCTTTTACCTTCACCGTAAGGGGCTGAACCAGTATAATCCTCGTGTCCTTTGTCCCGTTTAACCCCTTTAAGCTTCCTAGTTGCGATGGCTCCACGACTAAGTCCTTGCACAAGGACATCTGCCGTGACAATTCCACGACAGTTACATTTACACAAAGATACGTTTCTTGATTTGCACAAATCTAAGCTAATGCCATGTGTTGATGGTCCTTTTAAGGTGGTAGAGAAAATAAATGACAATGCATATAAACTTGGGTTGCCTATAGATTTTGGGGTTAGTCCCACATTAAACATTGCAGATTTGAAGCCTTATGTGGGTCAGGAATATGAGCTTCCATCAAGGACGACTTCAATTCAAGAAGTCGAGCATGATGAGGACATCACTACTACAGTTACACCCACAACCCTTGCTGCTACATACACCAGACCAATTACTAGAGCTCGCGCACGCCAATTAAATTACCAGGTACTCTAATTTCTTGGTAACGATTCTAATGTTCGTGAGATTATGATACTGCCTAAATTGGATACATTTGTGTTGCTTACAAATGAAGGGCCCAACATGGACAAGAAGGATGAACATTGGAGCATGATCAAGCATGGAGAGGATGGCGTAAGCAAGGGGAAGTTTTCAGCACTTTGGAGTCACCATGATGACATACAAGGACATGGATGAATATACAAGATGGACTTTCACAAATTTTGTCCATAGCTTAATATAGGTGCCACGCCACCTTATTTTTGGGCCAGGACCATGTAATTTTGAAATACACTTAATATGCAGTTTTTATAGTTTGTATTAATAGGGAAAACGACTTAGGACATAATTTAGTCCTACCTTGCCAAGGGTGGATGAAATTCCCCTGTCTCCCTATAAATACAGCCATTAGGGCATTGTTTTAGACCTGGGTTTTGTTTAGATTAAATTTTGCCATAGCTGCAACTCGCGTCCTTTGTTTGTGTTCAACGACTAGACCAAGACGTCATAGAACTCCACTTTAATCAATAAAGCTTTCATCCTAAATTTGCAATATCCAGATTGCAATCTCAGTTTCCTACTTGTTCTTCATTTTCCTGTAGGGAATAGACCCTCGTGGTCAGGTTGATCGTGCTCTGGTGTGGTCAATAATCTCTCGGAGTCTTCCACTACAAAAAAATACACTTCGTGATGATACGTGTTTGTCACAGTAGGTCACGTTTTCTGTCATGCATGTACATCCATGACAAATTTATGACAGAATCAAGATAGTCATACATGTGCTGTTGTAGAAGTTTTCCATGACATTACCAAAATTATCATCACGGAAGTGTCCACTTCTATGACGATAAATCGCGCGTCACAGAAGTGCTTTCGTCAAGGATGACCGACACGTGGGATCCACCATAACGGAACGCCGTTAAGCTATCGGGTCCGGTTTTGGATCCGATAATCCGTTAACAGCCCAGACCAATGGGGATTTTCCACATGTAAAATCATCATTGGCCGGAGGAAACACGTGTTGCCACACCGTTGGGACAGATGTCATCCACTCATTGGACAGGAGGCGCCTATGATAGGTCGACACGTGGCACGGCCCAACAGTGGCCCACTCCGATGAAAAAGGCCGGCCCAGTAAAAAATAGCAGGCCGGCCCATATAAGGCCTACTTGTGTCACGTCCATTTAAGCCCACGGCCCATACGACATGTGCCAATTCGGCCCGTCAACGGCCCGTTAAAGATTTTACACCATTGCAGCCCATCGTCAGTTCGAGCCCGTTAACAGCCCGCTATATATTTGGGCTCAATATCCGCCCGATGAGATTTCGGCCTGTTAACGGCCCATTCACTGGATGGGCCAATTTTCACGATGTATATCTTTCGGCCTTTTAGCGACCATTTAAATATTGGGCTAATTTCCGGCCCGGTGTGTCTTTCAGCCTGTTGACGGCCCATAAATCAGTTGGGCCATTTGTAGTCGGACCTGAGTTTCGGCCTTTTAGCGACCCATTTAAGTGTTTGGCCAATTTCTGGCCCGGTGTGTCTTTCAGCCTGGTGACGGCCCATATATCTGTTGGGCCATTTGTAGTCGGACCTGAGCTTTGGCCTTTTAGCGACCCATTTAAGTGTTGGGCCAATTCTCGGTCATGTGTGCCTTTCAGCCTGTTAACGGACCATAAATGAGTTGGGCCATTTGTAGTCGGACCTGAGTTTTGGCCTTTTAACGGCCCATGCCCTTCATGGTCCAATACCAGCCCGGTTTCTCTTTTGGCCTGCTAAAGGCCCACAACACAGTTGGGCCATTTACAATACGACCTGACTTTCGGCCTCTTAGCGGCCCATGCTCTTCATGGTCCAGTACAAGCCCATTGTCTCTTTCGGCCTGCTAAAGGCCCACAGTATAGTTGGGCCATATGTAGCCCAAACTTAGTAACGGCCTATTAACGGCCCGTGAAATCAATTGGGCACACTTGTTGCCCGCTTCGATGTCAGCCTGTTAACGACCCGGGAGTTAAGAGGGCCGACCATTAACTTTCGGCCTGGTAACGGCCCATTAACCTAATGGGCCCACTAAAGTTCATACATGTCTTTAGGCCAAATTAGATAATTTGAGCTCATTACGACGAGCAATTATGCACAGGACCAAAACCGATCAAGCAAAGGTACGGCATACAGGGAAAAACGTTGCACATCCAGCATATATTACAGGAAATTAAATCCACTGGGCAATCAAAGATTGATGCCAGTGCAAATAAATGAACAGAACCTAACGATCTACAATGTCACAATCTGCAACCTCAGCACGGATGACGCCCATAAGCATGTGGGCAAGTTCTTGCTGCTTTGCTACACTGTCTCTGAAAACATTGATCAGTTGTTGTGTCGCACGACTCTGCACCTCTGATTCCTCCACCATTTCCATCATTCCTTCAGCCATTAATTGGTTCACAAACATACATTTTTCCGTTGCATTCGAGACAGAGGATACTGAATAGATTCAGATGGCGATTTTGGCAGGCTTGTATTATTGATAGTGGAGAGCGTCTCGACCACTATATCATAACATAAATTAGGAGGGGAACCAAATAGATTAATCATGAGTTATTGGCATATTACCCGGCCTAGATTTATTGGAAAGAAACAATGGGGTTGCCTTGCTGTTTTCAGAGTTTGTCTTCTTATCTTCAGTAGCCTGCACCAAATTAAGACACTAGCGTTGCTATCATTGGCCAAGTCAGATAATAGGAAAGCAACATTGGCACAACGAACGTTTGGGCAACTAGCCAACACCAAATTAACACAATATGGCACAGCTATCATCAGCCAGGTAAGGCTATATGAAAGCAACATTGACACAATGAATGAATGGGCAACCAGAGCAGCACTACAATTTAGTAATGTGCATGATATGAGATAGTAGACTCATGCAGCTCAGTATGCAAAACTACCAGGCAGTTTTCTTTACAAAAATCAACATTGGCGCCTTTAACATTTTGCTACAACTAATTTTAGATCAGACAAAGGTTGGATTCACGCCGATTAACAAAATACATGCTGATGTAAAAATATAGTGATATACAACAGGTACTTACATCAGCATTGGAGCACAGAGAATTCCCGCAAGATATTTTCCTCGAATAAAATGCCAATGAAGGAAATCTTCTATCATTTAACCTTATTTTCTAAAAGAGAGATGGGTAAGAAACATGTAGAAAATATGATCATAATGCTATAAAATTTCATGATGCGAGGATACGCACATGCTTCTTAGAATGGAGTTGACATTCTTTTGCTGGACTGGAGCGGACTAGTTCTTTGGCCACTGGAATCTACTTATTATCTGTGGGAGTTGGGTTTCTCTGTGCTGGAGCAGTATCTATGAAAAATGGAGTTGGTTTATTATCTCCTGGCGTTTGGATCTTTTGCAAAGACCTGGTTTGTAACCCTTCAGATTCTAACATAGCCGTCTTCCCCTTGCATGCCTTATATAGAAGAATGGTGCTTCAATTATAAAACATGCTACAATAGAGATGGAATAGGTACTGAAGAATAGAAAGGCATGACATATTGACATGTATTCCCTCCATCCGGAAATAAATGGATGGGTCTAGGCGTATTTCAGTTCTAGATACATCCAGTTTTATCCATTTCTGCGACATGTAATCCAGACGGAGGGAGTATGATGTAAGAGCTAGGGATATGACAGGACAACACAGTAAAAAAACACTGAAAACTCACTACAGAACCAAAGTAATCAAACCCACTGATATGAGATAGTACACTCATGCAGCTCAGGATGCAAAAACTACCAGGCAGTTTTCCTTACAAAAATCTACATTGTGGCCTTTAATCATACATTTTGCTACAACTAAATTTAGATCAGATAAAGGTTGGATTCACGCCGATTAACAAAATACATGCCGATGTAAAAATATAGTGATATACAAAAGGTACTTACATCTGCATTGGAGTACAGAGAATTCCTGCAAGAATCTTTCCTCACAGACAATACCAGTGCAGAAATTCTTCTATATGTTAAGCTTATTTTCTAAAAGAGAGATGGGTAAGAAACATGTAGAAAATATGATCAGCATGCTATAAAATTTCATGATGCAAGGATACGCACACGCTTCTTAGAATGGAGTTGACATATTTTTGCTGGACTGGAGCGGACTAGTTCTTTGGCCACTGGAATCTGCTTATTATCAGTAGGAGTTGGGTTTCTCTATGCTGGAGCAGTATCTATAAAAACTGGAGTTGGTTTATTATCTCCTGGCGTTTTGATCTTTTGCAAAGACCTGGTTTGTAACCCTTCAGATCCTAACATAGTCATCTTCCCCTTGCATGCCTTGTATAGAAGAATGGTGCTTCAATTATAAAACATGCTACAGCAGAGAGATGTAATAGGTACTGAAGAATAGAAAGGCATGACATATTGACATGTATTCCCTCCATCCGAAAAAAATGGATGCGTCTAGGCGTATTTCAGTTCTAGATACATCCTTTTTTATCCATTTCGGCAACATGTAATCCGGATGGAGAGAGTATGGTGTAAGAGCTAGAGATATGACATGACAACACAGTAAAAAAACACTAGTTGAATGTAAAACTATATGCTAGCGGAATATGTACAGAAAAAACTAAGGCAACATACACGTGTATGATTGTGAAACTAAGATGGCATTGCAACAGAGCACTAGAACAACACTTCAATGTAAAAAACATGGTATGGTAGACAGATGAAGTACATACTGATGAATAACAATGCATAAGATATTCAGAAGCATGATGTCCAAATTAAGCAGATGGCATTG
Source organism: Aegilops tauschii subsp. strangulata (assembly GCF_002575655.3). Lineage (NCBI taxonomy): Eukaryota > Viridiplantae > Streptophyta > Magnoliopsida > Poales > Poaceae > Aegilops > Aegilops tauschii. The sequence continues at coordinate 141,207,263 of NC_053035.3, read as the reverse complement.
CGGTAGAGTAGAATGACAGTACTTGAATTTGAAAACATGTTATCATGAATGGAATAGGTACTGAAAAACAGGAAGGCATGACATATTTACATGCATGATCAGCATGCTAAGCACATGGCATTGCAACAGAGTAGATACACTCCAGGACATTATATGCATGTTGTACCCATATCACGGGCCAAGTTAGAGGAAGGACCTTGTGGGGTGAAGAGGATTCAACATCTTTCTGCAAGTCTTCTAAAGAATTGCCTTTACATGTTCCATCATATTGGTTATCATTGACATCAAGTTTATTGGCCTTTACATTGCCCCGTGAGGTTCTTGTGGATATATCAGTGTGTGCAATTATATCTGACATGCATGGAAGACAACTAGTAGTTAGATTTATGTAATGAGTGCCTGTAGGAGACGACATAAATAGTAGGACTGGGGTTAACTAGCAGCAACAGGTCTCAAAAACTAAAGGGAGAACACAGATGAAAGCTACAGAATATGTATCGTTTGTACTCGAGATTAACTAGATGGCAGACAAAAGTATTCAAGAACAACATAGGTAATACTAGAAGTGGTATAATACTATAATCACCAGCCTGTGGGATAGCATTGGCTGATGGATGATAACTATGGAACAGCGTTACCTAAAGAACAAGTATCTTAGCTGAACTATGGAACATCGTTAACTCCTGAACAAGACCCGTAAGAGATCAGCATGAATATACGGTGAAATGTGATAATCTATTTTCCATGCTTAGATGAATAACAAAGCCATAAATGTTGCACACAAGTAAGATGAGGGTACAACCTATCTGGCCGCCATCCATAGGAGTGAGCATCATGTGCTGACTTGTCGATGGCCCTGCAGTTGTTGTGGCTGTCCATGTCGGGCACGCGCATTTGATGTAGGGAACTGTTGAGTGGGGACTATAGCTCCCTTCTGGTGTATGCTTACCTTGTAGGAGCAGCTGCGGTGAATCGAAAGACGGTGTGGCTCAAGATGCAGATAACACATAATGTTAAGAATGACACATCTCTTTGATCTAAATAAATACACTAAGAGATCAACAGCAAGGTACAAGAGTGGTCACACGTCTGTTGGCTGAGACTAAATTGGGGTCACACGATTTAATTTTATTTTGGTACTGTCTGATCTACGCCGGATGGTAATTTTGAACGGGCCAATTAATGCGTCTCCCACATAGGACAGTAATTTCGTGTATCCCATTTATTTGCTCGGGCGAATTCCACCGAGCAGAGGATGTTTAACGGTTCGTTCAAAATTTGGGAGAACGAGCATCCATGTCTACCTTACCAAGTCGATTCGAATCAAAATTAGAAATATTAGCTTGCCACTTCTTTTTTAGATGGAGAGATGATGCTCGGGAGTAATGTGTTTTTACATGCTCGTTGCTAGCGATTTACTATATGACAACTAGTTGACCCACTCAAAAACGGGAATCAAACCCAAAATGAAATATCTCGATTCAATGAAATAGCTCGTTCACTAGGTCAAAATAGTAAACTAAATCCAAAATTGAACACCTCAATCGAATAGCATGTTGTACAGTATTATAGTACTCCATGGACATGTTGAAAGTCAAATTAATGAACTTTTTTTATATACGCATATATCCGTTCATGTGTGGATTGCAGACAACATGTTCTCCAATTTAAATATTTAATTGCAAGTTTATATCGAAACATGGTTTATATCAATCTTTGATGCATAAAACGCGACCTCCCCCTCTCCCGGACTCCTGCTCTCTCTCGCTCTCTCTCTCTCTCTCTCTCTCGCCGAAATCTTCAATTCTGTCGCACGCATCCAACACACAAACCTTGTTGGTCCTCTTTCTTTCTCTCCATCTCTCTCTCTCTTTGTGTGTGTGCGTGGGGGGGGGGGTCTTTCAAGTTCGCATGCATATATACTCCATCTATAGGTCTCTCTCGCACACTATGTATGATTCTCTAGTCCAAGCTAGATATCTTGGGTGCACTCATCGTACGCACACAAATTCATTGGCTCGTTGCCCGTAACTCTCTCACGCACCACTCTGCCGTCTCGGAGCTCTTCCCCCCCCCTCTCTCAAACTCTCCATCTACCTGGGTCACACATACACATGCATATCTCACTCGCACTCGATAGGCCCATCTAAAACTCTATCTCTCTCCCTCGTTCTCTCTCCATCTCACACGCAAACACACACAATCTCATGCCTAGCTAGCCAAGTATGATGGTCTCTCACTCAATTGTAGGCACACGCAGTCCCCCTATATGTATATGACTAGCTAATCTTAGTCTCCATCACAAACATGTGCATGGTCTATCTCGATTTCTCTCGGGGCATCTTTCTATCGCGCACGCACCTCCCTCGATCTCCCACCCATATAGCCCCTCACGATCTCGAGGGGGTCTCTCTATCACAAACAAACCCTCTCGCCCTCCCCATGCGTCCATGTTCTCCATGTATCCCTCTCGACCTTTGTTCCCCTCTCGCCAGACCTCTATTGGACATGTGCTATAGGGGTGTCTCTCTCCGTTGCAAACAATCACACACTAGCTATCTTTGTGTATCTCCTCGCCTCGCTTTTATATCTCGGAGATGCATGCGTGATATGTTCACCTAAGAAACTAAACAACACACCCTCTCTCTAATTTATCGTTTGTTGTCACTTTCTCTTTCACACACATACTCTTTTTGCACACTTACTCATTCTCCTTCACACGCACTTAATCCCTCTCGACTTAGGCACTCTCCTCGGTCCATAGCATATTGATTTATTGAAAAGTCAAACATCACAAAGTTTGACCATGTACGTGGAGAAAAACAATTACATCTGGAACGACAAACATATACCATTAGATTCACCATGAGATGTAGTTTCGTATGATGTATCTTTTGTATTGAAGATATAAATAACATTTGTGTAAACCTGATCAAAGTTTCCAAAGTTTGACTTCTAAAAAAATTACATGCACTGCATTATCGAGCGGATGGAATATCTCTTTCCCCCTCTCAGCTATCTGACGCACCACTCAGCCTTATCGGGGCTCCTCAATCTCTCTCAAACTTTATATCTCCCTGGTTCACACATACACATGTCTCGCTCGCGCTATACATATAGACCCATCCAACACTCTCCGCCCTTGTTCTCTCTCTATGTGACACGCACCCCCCTAATAAGTACCATAATCCCTCATTCCATCATAGGCGCAAGCTCTCCCCCTTAAGTATGATTATCTCTCACTAGCCATCAGGAACACACATATTGTCTCCTTCCATCCATACGTCTATCTCGATATCTCTCGGGGTATCTTCTAACGCGCCCACACCTTGTCACTCGATCTCCCACCCATGTAGTCCCATCACGATCTCCAGGGGATCTCCCTATGACAAACATACACTCTCTCCTCCCCATGTCTGCATTTTCTTCGTACGTCTCTCTCGACCTCTCTCCCTTGTTTGTCAGACCCCTCTTGGCCACGTGCTAGGGGTCTTGCTCTCTTGGTTGCAAACAACCACACACTATCTCCTCACCTTGCTTCCGTTGTCGAAGATGCATGTGTGATATGTTTGCATAAGACACACACGTTTTTTCGCGACTTTTATCGAGTGTTGTCCATGTCTCTTTCACACACGCACACACACTTTTTCACTCACTCTTTCTATTTCACTCATTCACTCACACTCTCTCTCTAGTTAGGGACTCTCTCACATCCATAAGCATATGGATGTTTTGAAAAGTCAAACCTCAGAAAAGTTTGACCAGGTATATGTGGAGAAAAAGATTTACATCTGGAAAGATCATTAGATTCATCACAACATGTACTTACTTCATACTATCATTTATCTTTGGTATTGTAGATATAAGTAATTCTTTATAAACTTGGTCAAAGTTTCAAAAGTTTGACTTTTAAAAAAATGTTGGAACTACATTATCGAACGGAGGGAGTAGCTCTTTCTCTCTCTCTCTGCTATCTCTCACGGGCCTCCCCTCTCACACGAACACTCTATACTGACGGATTATACGCTCACTGTGTCAGCGTATAGCTCCGTATATTGTTTAGTTGACTGGTCAACCAGTCCACATGCTGCCTTGTCAGCTCGTGTTTTGTATCTTCGTGTGCTGGCCCATGTGGCAGTGGGTGAAAATAAGTAAACTAGAGGCCCATTTGACACGCGGTGAAGTAAACAAAGTTGAAACCACTCGGGGTAGCACCCCGCACGCTAGTAAATTGAGGGCGCATTGAGGACACACTTCTTCCGCGTGGAGGACGCACTCGCGCACAATTCACCACTGCGCAGCGGCATACACAGAAGGATGCACTCGCGCACACCCAGCACACAACACACACCAGCACATGTGTACACCGGTGTCGCCGCCGGTTGAGAGGGACGGCGAGGCGGCCAACAAGCGGAGGCGGCTCGAGCCAAAACCGCATCCGGCGAGCCTGGACTTCATCAGCAGCATCCCCGACGACATTCTGCTCGTCATCATCGGCCTCCTCCCCACCAAATCTGCCGTGCGGACCGCCCTGCTCTCCCGGCAGTGGCGCCCCCTCTGGCGTCGCGTCCCCCTCAACCTCACCGTTGACAGCTGCCTCTGCGACGGGGATTGCAAACGCATGGTCGCAGTCTCCAAGATCCTTTCATCGCATCCTGGGCTAGCCAGACGCCTTGACATCCGCATGTTCAGTACCAACTGCAAGGTCCAACCCAAGTTCGACGAGTGGTTCTTATACCCCGCCCTAGATCAGCTCGAGGAGCTCAGCTTTGAAGTTGGACGATGTCGCTCTCTGCCGCCGTCCGCGCTCCGCCTCGCGCCAATGCTGCGCCGCGCCAGCTTCAACTCCTGCTATCTTCCCCAGATTAATGCCGCGCCCGCCCTTCTTCTCCCTCAACTCAAGCAGCTCGACCTCTTCAACGTTGTCATCTCAAAGAAGGCTATGGAGCACCCGCTCCGCAGCTGTACTGTGCTCGAGTACCTTCATCTTGAGCAGATCCACGGGTTCATTAGCCTCCACATCGCCTCGACGAATCTCCGATGGATTTATGTGTCTTGCTGGCCCCGCAACAAGACATCAATTGGGAAGAGATCACTCCAGCTGTTTCACGTTATGGTCATTGAGAATGCGCCTTTCCTTGTGAGATTGCTTGTATCGGATCTAGAAGGTCCAACAAAAATCAGGGTCATTGACGCGCCGAAATTGACAGCGCTGGTGCACTCGTCTGCCAAATTCTCCGAACTCTTTATTGGATCCATAATCGTTCAGGTACAGCACTCATCTTCTTCTCCATCTTCTTGAAATTCACATTTTTAAATTTCTTCTTGATGTATTTACGACCATCTTCCAGAAAATGATTCCCACAAGCTTGACCCAGTCTATGCGCACAGTGAAGATCTTGGCAATAAAATCTATCGGCCCCAATCTGGATCAAGTTGTTGGATTCCTTACATGCTTTCCGTGCACGGAGAAGCTACTCATCGAGGTGAAACTTCTTTCCTATTAGTAAATGGTAATCACAACGTAGCTCAAATTTTTCGTAATTTTCCCAAATTATGATGACAAGTGTAGTGTTCAAAACTGCATCTACGCACTGCAGCGAAAGAAATGTTTTTAGTAATTTTTCTCACGTGATCACCTGCATCGTTTTTTTGTTGTACTACTATAGTAGCCTAGGCTAGTCATAGTGGAAAGTAACTTAGACTACTCTAGTAACTCTATGGTTACCCTAAGAGCAAGTACTACCTTCGTCCTGGTTTACTCTTCCTATTTTGTAGTATCAAAATTTGACCATAGATTTAACTGACAAAATGTTAATGCATGTCACTAAGAACTATATCGTTGGATTCGTATTTGAACATAATTTCAAATGGTGTAATTTTTAGTGACATGCATTGGCATTTTCTTACATAAATATATGGTCAAAATTTTATACTAAATAAGAGGTAGTACAAAAGTGGGCTATAACGGCCCTCCACTATGTAGGCCAAAACATGTGCCAAATTCACTTGTGATGCATTTGGCATCGATGCCCCGCCATTGCTCACCTGGTGCCCCAATCTGGATCACCTACTTTGCTCCGGTGCCAAATTAACTCACGCAATGAAAAACACTTGTGTGGGAGAGAGAGAGAGAGAGAGGACTGAGGCAATATAAAAACACTTGTTTGGGAGAGTGAGAGGCTGGTGTAGTTGGTTTGATTGATTTGTTTATACATGTGGGTCTATGTGCACAGCGGTGCCAACTCTCTCACATCGCGAGAGCGGTGCCAAAATCTTTTGATTTGACATTGATGCGTATTATGTGGCATACTTTTGCGAAATATGGCATCGGCCACATAGTGGAAGGCAACAAATGCCCAAGCTCTTCACGTACTCCTAGGTAAATGAGAAGAAATAGAAAGAGAGAGAGAGAGTGTGTGTGTGTGTGAAAAAATATCACTAGCCAGCCAACTGTATCGTATGAGCGAATGATATTGGTACCTCTTGATGACACGGCAATCTTATACATCCAGCTGTTCTAATATGTTCTCTTCTTTTGCAGATAAAAAAAGACCCGAAAGTGAAAAATGTGCTGCACTATAACAATCTCATCGAATACTTCGATCTCCATCTTACAGAAATTGATTTGATCGACTATCGAGGCAGCACATCTGAGATTAAATTGGCCAGGTTCTTTGTTCTGGAGGCAAGTGTCCTCAAGGTAATGAGGTTTGGCGTTCTCTGGCGCAACAATGAATGGCGTGCTGATCACCGCAAGCGTCTAAGCCTAAATGACAAAGTCTCCGCAGAAGCTGATTTTTTTTTGAAACATCAAGTGGCCAGAGAGTTGAAAACTTATTTGCCCATTAGTGACTTGTCAGGGCGGTGGATTTTAGTTTGTATGATAATGCTGCATCCACCTAAAGTAACGAAAGTTCTTACGTAAACTTCCTAGTAATTCCCTCTTCGTAGGTGCAACATTACTCCTAACATTTGTAATATCAGTTTGAAACTTGTAATATTGCCGTGTCCTATTCCTGCGTTTTCAAAATCCTGCGAATCAAACAGGTCCTGAGTTGGTGATGATGTTGTGCCTGCCATCATTCACCAATAGCCGTCGGATCTAGATTTGACGCATACAAACCAAACTTCTCCAGTTTTGCAAAAAGATGCCCGCACTTGTTCCCTATTTACAAACAACTCCTTGTCTCTCACAATCAGCCTTATCTCCTCCCCACCACATCTAGAAGGCCATGGAAAAATCTGGCGCGATGGCCACTGCCGGCGCCGTCCACCCCCCAATCTTGGTGTTCCGTGCAATGCACAGGCATCTACGCACGGGAAATTATGTCGAACACGGCTAGTTGTAAGCAGGCTAGGTCTACAGCCATGATGATAGTGACGGCAGACGGTGAGGCTGACTATGGTATGCCCAACACAGCGCCTATACTCAGGTGTCATCTCCGGCGTAGGGTCTTGTCACTTCACTGTGAGGAGCAGCACGTAATAATTTGACCAACGAGTAGTACAGTGCTACTACGTTGGTAGTACTACTACTACTAGTACTAGCACCACCGTCTGGATTTAGTAGTACTACCACGTCCATCTGGATTTAGTATTTGACTAGCAATATCTAGTAATGCATGTCACAAAAAATGTACTGCTCCCTCTGTAAATAAATACATGGTGTATTGTTTTATTCCTATCAGCGAGATAACTTAATGTCTTTTTGCTACTTAATAGGATTACATGCAATGAACTAACCACTGCATGTGATGTTTGGTATTCTCAAGTCATTGAAAGCATGCACGGGCACGGAGGGGGACGCAGCTTCATTGACTTACTGCACCTGCCTTTGGGTGTATGACACGTGGGCCCAACGGGTGGCTGGCCAACCTATCATACAGCCAAAGGCAGGTGCAGTAGAGGGGCGAGGAGTAGATGGCCAACACGCACGTGAATTCAACGCAGTCTGCACTTCTCATATAAAGGCTCCTGCCAGTCCAATCTACAAAATCCTACGCACCTACGCACCCAAGGGCAAGAGTGATCACTCCAATCGCAAGATTAGTTGACTAGAAGCTAGACCCATGGAGGCGATGAGCGCGAGCATCAGCCGGCTGTGACAGATGGTCCACGACGCCGGCCTGCGGCCCGGCACCGAGGAACGTCTCCAGGTAGTGCTTGAGGCCGCCAGGGCGAGGGGCCGCTTGGACGAAAGCTTCGTCTCCTTGTTCGACGAGCTCCTCGCCGGCTTCCTCGACAAGTTCACCGTCGTCAAGAAGCTCGCGGACGACCTTGACGTACGCCTCCAGCCCACGCGCCCAGGCTTTGCGATGCCTGCCACCCTCAATGGCCTCTATGGTGACAACCTCTTCAACGCACTGGTGGCCCTGCGACTGCCCGCTGTCGCGTCGGAGAATGTCCACCTCGAGGTCGCGCTCACCGCGCAGCGCCTGGCGCAGCAAGACACCATCGACATAATCACCCACGTCTATGCGCAGATCATCCACAAGGACTACTACATGCAAGAGGAGGACGATAGGACACTAGCCTTCTTGGACCGCAGGGAAACCTTGGACGGCATTGCTCAGAAGCACGTTGAGCTTGCCGCCAATGCCGCTGCTCCTCACACGTCGGTTGGTGACCCGGTGCACTAGGGCGTGAGAATGTCGTTGATGGATCCATATGTATCTTTATCTTTCCGTCAAATGCATGTAGTAGTATATGGTACTACTAGTAATTATCTTACCTTTCGCATCAACTTCATAATTTTCCTACATACTCCATGCATGAACCGCGCTAGAACCAAACTTCTTATTACTCTAGGGAAAATCGTTATTTCTATCTATCGTTCGCGCCATGGAGCAGAACCAAATTTTACAAGTTACAAGTTCAAAAGGAAAAGCCTGCCATGTTCGCGTTGCACCCCCACACGGTTGGTCCGGCACGCCGCTCAAGGGGGAATGCGTGCAGTGTTGCATTTTCACTTACAAGTGGGACCGCAGTTGAGCAAACCGACTATCGGCAAACCCCCACCCCGCCCACCGCGCGATGGCTGAGAAAACAGGAGGGAGAAGAGATGGCTATAGCACGGACTCCAAGAAAATTGGTGTCGGATGGGACTCGTGTGGGTGGCGTGTGCCATACTGCTAGACATGAATGCTAGTTATGGCCCATGCCACCCCACTATATCGAGGTGCTGGTTACGTAGAAGAAATTTCCTGGAGTCCGTGCTCAGCCCTCCTCTATCTCTCTTCTCAGCCAGCCAGCAGACGCGCGGAGCCCATCGCCTGTTTGCTCATATGCGGTCCCACATGTCAGTGAAAAAGCAAGAGGACCCACTGAACCTGCAGATCTTTCACCTCGGCGTGCTGGTGATGAAAAACAAATCCAATAAAGATCTTCGGTGGCCGCTTTTGGAGTTACTCAAGAGTAGTAAGATTCTATATACAGTTTAACCCAAGATGCACATCACGTGGCTTCAACTACCACTCTATTTTCTTGCATGACATGACCTGGATGCTGGATGTCCCACGTGTCAGCAAAAGGAGGAAGAACTCGACCAAATCTTCGGTTGTGCTCCCGGATTAGACTAGTTGTGCTAACTTAAAATTTTATTGTGTAGAATGGATGCAAGTTTTGGTATTGGGAAGAAGAGTACAACAATATATTGATAGAGCGCAATTTAGTAGATGTTCTAGCACTTTTAGCTAGCATAGAGGCTAGAGATGAGACTAGTGCACTTGTTGATAGAATAGAGGTAGACACGTCTACTTCTTTACACTCGAAGAAGAAAGAAGAACGCAGGATCGAGCCTCCGCAGATCAACAATGAATGTATCGAGAAGGCACTAATCCAACTTACAGGAGCAGTTATGGAAGTTGGATATCTTCTAAAATGTATTCTTGTGGTTCTTGTTTTTCTAGTCAAAATTTTGGTGATGTATTTCCATGTACCAAAAAATCAATAATGAAAAAAAGATATGTGTTTGCAAAGAAAAATGTACGCGGCCGGGATGCGTCCGCGCATTCGGCGCACGGCCACCGCATCCAAGAAATGGCCCGGACACGACCCCATTGCCCTACCCAAACGGACAGAATCCGGCCAAAACGGAGGTCCGTTTGGGGTCATGCGTTGAAGTTGGCCTTACAAGTGGGACCGCAGTTGAGGAAACCGACTATCGGCAAACCCCCACCTCGCCCGCAGCACGATGTCTGAGTTAGAGAAACGACGAGGTTGAAGAGATTGATGTAGCACGGAGTCCAACAAATATGGTGTCAGATGGAAGTCGTGCTGGTGGCATGTGCCGTACTCCTAGACGTGAATGCTTGTTCTGGCCCATGCCACCCTACTACTCCTACTACTTATAGTAGTAGTATCGAGGATTCGAGGTGCTGGTTACGTACAGCGAACACATTAACATATGGCCCACCTCACACCGTGGCCAAATTTCCTGGAGTCTGTGCTAGGTTAAAAAGTGTTCTTTGTGAGGATGGGTGGCTGGTCTCAAGTTTAAAACTTGTTGTATTACGTACGTAGACGTAGAGATAGTGCAGCATGTGAAGCTAGTACAAATAGTGTACTATTGTTGATTGGCCTCATCCGATAACCTGTTGCAATGCACGTACAATTATGTATTCGGAAAATATTTTTTTGCCTCGTCGCAGCACCCACTCAGAGAAGCGACTCGAAAGCCATTCATAAATTTAGTAAGTTTATCACCGACATATCATTTTATTACCTACAATAGGTCATCAACCCACAACGACAACGAGGATACATTATATATACTCAAGTTTTCATCACACAACAAATAACAAGCAATGAAATGAACTTCAACTCAACCAATCCTCGGCGTTGGAAACGCTTGCTTTGAACCACAAGTGATTCTCTGGGAAGGGCCAGCTACTGTCAATCTCGAGACCAACGCAGGACTGATCATCCAGGCTGAAGCGGCCAACTATATCACGACCAGGGTGGGGAACCACCGCAATGTCCGACGTATAGATACAATTGCTTCTCATAAATGGTAGTAACATTGTGTCAACAGCAGTTGGATCGCCTTTCACCATCATTGGATAGTTTTGTCCAAGGAAGAACGAGTTTGCTCCAAGACTATCAATACTGTACCAGGGAGAAGGTGTTGGCGCTAGCACACTAGTATCCATCCCGAATACCATGCAACGAGTGTTGGAATAGGTCCGGAGAGTGCGACCATGGGAGACAACACCTGCTCCCTCAGTAGTAACATCAGCACTGGGCTGTATATAGACAAGAAGTGGTGATCCATTGGAATTACTTGCCATCCGCCAGTGAGCATATGGGCCCTGCTCGTCCTCATGCTCGTGATCATCACCATCGTCATCTCCCCCTTGGTTATAAATTTTTTCAAGTATAGGTGGTGGAATGTTCACAGGACCTTGGAAACACAAGAAGAAGGTTAATTAGTAGACAAGGGAAACTTGCTAACCTGCATGCATGTGGATGAAACAATTATAGTTACGGTGGAAGACAAACATACCGAAACTGCGAGGATCCCATGCAAAAACAATGCCACGAGTGGTGGCAGCAAACACAAGACCCTCGTATTCAATTGCATCACAGTACACATCCGTGTATAGAAACTTAATTTTGAGCAATATCCATCCAGTCGAACGACGAAGGACGGCAACAAACTTGTCAAAGATAGCAACAACATGATAGTTCTTGTAATTCCAAGAGCGGTTGGGAACTCGAGAAATTGCTATCTTCCAACTTGATAGATCATCTATGTGCTCAACCTCAGGGCACTCGGAGATTTTTGGAAGTGGAATCCGCTGACGAGTGTACACATTCACAAGTTCCCACTCGCAATTGTACCCAATATAAACAACCCAATCTCCATTTGCGCCTGCCCAAGCCCTGCCCTCAAGCGATGGCATCTAAACATCATACATATCATTATCAAGCGGCATCTACTTGCACAAGGCGAGGCTTCCCTCGTCCCCGGAGATCAAACCGCTCCTGGACCCTTGGGTTCCTTGTAATGATGTTATTCGTTGAGTCGAGAATGTTCTTGAACGAACCTGCCATGCTAGCCGAGGTGATGACGTCGCACCAATCAATGAGTTCCCCCACCACGTCATCTTTCAGATCGGGGCAAGAATAACGGGGTCGTTTCCGGCTTGTTCCCTCCATGGAGAAGACGATCGAACAATGGCAGAAGGAAGGGTGAAGGCAAATGGAGGAGGGAGGAAGAGCGTGCGACAGCAGTTCCAAATCGAGAGGGAAAGGCGAAGAGTCGGTGGACGGTTGCCAGTTTGCCAAGGTACACGAAGTGGCGCCCCGGCCTACACGTCCTTTCAGAAATTGTACAAAAGGACTCGCCGTCGTCTCACTGACATGTTGGAACGGGACCACATGTCAACAAAACATGGTGTGTAATTTCTCATGCAAAATGCGATCTGGCCGCGTTGGCCCGAGGTGCCGCATTAGTTATCGACCTTTATTTTTTAACATACAATCTGAGTGGATAGCTCCTGTGGTCATCACACGTGAGCGGATATATAGGTTGGCTAGGTAGGCAGCCGACAACAATCTAAGTGCTAAAAGAGTTGATCTCAAAAAAAGAGTTGATCCAATGCTTGGTTTTGTTTGGATTTTCCAACTATGACCATTGGATAGAGTGAATCAATGGCTTACGTTCAAAGTTATTCTCATACTATAGAATGGTATAGGAACGTGGAGAGATTTGGTTGATTTTATATCGCTGAATAATATAAAATATTATGAGTGCAGACGCTCCACCCCGAGGTTTGTAGCTCCTTCTCGGTCATCGGGAATCTATGTTCTTCCACTCTTTCGTTTAAGACATGAGCTTTGTTCATCCTGTTGTCGGCACGCGGGACATCATATGCCTCCATTTTACAAAATCATACTATATGCCTCCATGACACGCGGGACATCTAGCATCAAGGTGGCGTGTCATGCAAGAAAATGGAGATATGCAGTGCGTAAGTGAGTCGCGCACTTCGATGGCACCTAGTACTATGCAATATTTTTTCTCCTCGATGGCACGTGAATAGTGCACGTGTACTCAATGACAGAGAACGGGATGGTAGCCATGGACATGGTCGGCCCTTTTTCAAGAGAGTACTAATAAATACGTACTCCCTCCGTTCCAAGATACTTGACTTCCATTTGTTCAAAAATAGATGTACCTATATACTAAAACATGTCTAGATACATCTATATTTTGACAAAGGGAAGGCATGTATTGTGGAATGGAGGGAGTAACTTTGATGTGTCCCGTCAACTCGCAGAACGACGAGAAGCTCGCTTACTACGCGTTCTCCCTCGCCAACGCGTGCGCGGTGGCTCGCAGCACAAGGAGAAACTTTTGCTTACAAGCGGTGGACATGCAGCAGTTCATTTGGTGTCAGATTGCCAGAAGTAGTACCATCATTATTGTTTGACTTCCGGAAGAGGAGAAGAGCCAAGCGCAAGGTCACCTACTAACCTACAGTACTACTATAGCCAAAGCTGGTCCACCTTTTTAGAGCATGGTTAATTAATATAGGCGGCTCTTGCAGCGGCACATCATTTAGAGCAAGTACTCTCTTCGTAGGATCAAAGGAAGTGAAACAAAAGTTGGAGTGGATGCTAGATTGCCAATTAAAACATGATTACATAGGAAAAAAATCCTATAGCATTCTATCCTATGAATCAAACGACCAATGTAGGAAAATTATGAGGGGGGTCTCTCCAACAGTGTTCCTCGGCTCGCACCTACCATCACGGTGGTCGAACTTGGAGTCATTCATATGGTACACGTGGCATCTCAGATCTGGTACTCCAATATTAGGTTGGCTCTATGTGATGTGGCAACTTCATATACTAACCGGATGCTGGCTATACTACTACGGTACTCACACTCCAAGAAGTGACTTGAAAACCATTCATAAATTGAGTCTATGACACGCATTTGCAAATGTACCATTCATTACATACAACAAGTCAATAACACACAACGAAAATGATGATACATGTTGGATTATAGATTATTTCCAACAAAACATTCTAGTAAATACTAAAATTTTCATCACGCAACAAATAACAAGCAATGAAATGAATTTCAACTCACCAATCATTGGCGTTGGAAACGCTTGCTTTGAACCATAGGTGCCCTGGGAAGGGCTAGCTATTGTCAATATTGAGAGCAACGCAGGACTGATCATCCAGGCTGAAGCGGCATATATCAGGAGCAGGGTAGGGAACCACCGAAATGTCCGAGGTATAGATACAGTTGCTTCTCATAAATGGTAGTAATGTTGTGTCAACAGCAGCTGGATCGCCTTTAACCATCATTGGATAGTTTGGTCCAAGGAAGAGTGATACGTCTCCGTCGTATCTATAATTTTTGATTGTTCCATGCCAATATTATACAACTTTCATAAACTTTTGGCAACTCTTTATACTATTTTTGGGACTAACAGATTGATCCAGTGCCCAGTGCCAGTTCCTGTCTGTTGCATGTTTTATGTTTCGCAGAAACCCCAAATCAAACGGAATCCAAACGGGATAAAAACGGACGGAGAATATTTTTGGAATATTTGGAGAATATGGGAAGAAGAATCAACGCGAGACGGTGCCCGAGGGGGGCACGAGGCAGGGGGCGTGCCTGCCCCCCTCGTGGGCCCCCAGTAAGGCGGTTGCTGCTCTACTTTGGCCGCAAGAAAGCTAATTTTCGGAAAAAATCTCGGCGAAGGTTTCAATCCAATCAGAGTTACGGATCTCCATATATATATGAAACGGTGAAAGGGCAGAATACCAGAACGCAGAAACAGAGAGAGACAGAGAGACAGATCCAATCTCGGAGGGGCTCTCGCCCCTCCCATGCCATGCAGGCCAAGGACCAGAGGGGAAACCCTTCTCCCATCTAGGGAGAAGGTCAAGGAAGAAGAAGAAGGAGGGGGCCTCTCTCCCCCTCGCTTCCGGTGGCGCCAGAACGCCGCCGGGGGCCATCATCATCACCGCGATCTTCACCAACACCTCTGCCATCTTCACCAACATCTCCGTCACCTTCCCCCCTCTATCTACAGCGGTCCACTCTCCCGCAATCCGCTGTACCCTCTACTTGAACATGGTGCTTTATGCTTCATATTATTATCCAATGATGTGTTGCCATCCTATGATGTCTGAGTAGATTTTCATTGTCCTATCGATGGTTGATGAATTGCTATGATTGATTTAATTTGCTTGTGGTTTTGTTGTTGTCCTTTGGTGCCCATCATATGAGCGCGCGCGTGGATCACACCATAGGGTTAGTTGTATGTTGATAGGACTATGTATTGGAGGGCAAGAGTGACAGAAGCTTCAACCTAGCATAGAAATTGATGCATACGGGATTGAAGGGGGACCAATATATCTTAATGCTATGGTTGGGTTTTACCTTAATGAACATTAGTAGTTGCGAACGCTTGCTAATAGTTCCAATCATAAGTGCATAGAATTCCAAGTCAGGGATGACATGCTAGCAGTGGCCTCTCCCACATAAAACTTGCTATCGGTCTAGTAAAGTAGTCAATTGCTTAGGGACAATTTCGCAACTCCTACCACCACTTTTCCACACTCGCTATATTTACTTTATTGTGTCTTTATCTAAACAGCCCCTAGTTTTTATTTACGTACTCTTTATTATCTTGCAAACCTATCCAACAACACCTACAATGTACTTCTAGATTCATACTTGTTCTAGGTAAAGCGAACGTTAAGCGTGCGTAGAGTTGTATCGGTGGTCGATAGAACTTGAGGGAATATTTGTTCTGCCTTTAGCTTCTCGTTGGGTTCGACACTCTTACTTATCAAAAGAGGCTACAATTGATCCCCTATACTTGTGGGTTATCAAGACCTTTTTCTGGCGCCGTTGCCGGGGAGCAATAGCGTGGTGTGAATATTCTCGTGTGTGCTTGTTTGCTTTATCACTAAGTAATTTTTATTTGCTGTTCTTAGTTGTTTTCTATCTTTAGTTATGGGTAGGAAACGCAAAATACCAAAAAAATTAGTTGTACCTACTGAACCAATGGTTGAAGAACCACTCAAAATCTATCACACTCCTGAAGCTTTTTACATGGATCATCTTCGATCCCTATGTGCTCATGCTGAAACCCCAACTAGCTTAGTTGAGGGAAAATGCTTAGATGAGCATGCTTGTTATGTACGACACCGTATATCTGAAAAAGGGAAACTTTTACTGGGTCAGATTCATCGTTTGCAATGCTATGCTTGGAATTTTAGAGAGTCAGTTATTTCTGTTGAGTGCTTTCGTATAGTTTAAAAACAACAAAAATAAATAGGGGAACCCAAAACTTTTTCAAAAAGGAAAGCGAAAGTGAGAAAGACAAGCATTGTTGAAGTGGGAGCTAGCCTTGAACTTTGTTCATGCTCACGGAAACTTTGTGAATCTTGATTACAGAAACTTTTCAATAAAAATAATTATCCCCTTGTACAATTCCATTTTATAATAAAAATAATGTGCCAAGGTTTGCCTTTAGGATGTTTACAATGCTTGTTGGTTTGTACGGTGCAGGACAGAAACTTTGGCTGTAGTGCGCGATTTTACATTTTTTACCGGAACGTCAAATGGTTCTGAAATTTTTTGCACTGTCTTTCTATACAAATAGTTTATGTTTCCTAATTTTGGAAGAATTTTTCAAGTATCAGAAGTATGGTGAATGTTCATATTATTACAGACTGTTCTGTTTTAGACAGATTCTGTTTTTGATGCATAGTTTGCTTGTTTTGATGAAACTACCGATTTATATCAGTGGATTAAGCCATGGAAAAGTTATACTACAGTAGACACAATGCCAAAACAAAATATGAATTGGTTTGCAACAGTACTTAGAGTAGTGATTTGCTTTATTATACTAACGGATCTTACCGAGTTTTCTGTTGAAGTTTTGTGTGGATGAAGTGTTCGATGATCGAGGAGGTCTCGATGTGAGAAGAAGGAAGAGAGGCAAGAGCTCAAGCTTGGGGATGCCCAAGTCACCCCAAGTAAATATTCAAGGAGACTCAAGCGTCTAAGCTTGGGGATGCCCCGGAAGGCATCCCCTCTTTCTTCAACAAATATCGGTATGTTTTCGGATTCGTTTCGTTCATGCGATATGTGCAAATCTTTGAGCGTCTTTTGCATTTAGTTTTCATTTTTCTTTTATGCACCATGCTGGTATGAGATAGTCCTTGGTTGATTTATAGAATGCTCTTTGCACTTCACTTATATCTTTTGAGTATGGCTTTATAGAATGCTTCATGTGCTTCACTTATATCATTTGAAGTTTGGATTGCCTGTTTCTCTTCACATAGAAAACCGCCATTTGTAGAATGCTCTTTTGCTTCAGTTATATTTGTTAGAGCGTGGGCATATCTTTTGTAGAAAGAATTAAACTCTCTTGCTTCACTTATATCTATTTAGAGAGATGACAGGAACAGGTCATTCACATGGTTAGTCATAAAATCCTACATACAACTTGTAGATCACTGAATATGATATGTTTGATTCCTTGCAATAGTTTTGCGATATAAAGATGGTGATATTAGAGTCATGCTAGTGGGTAGTTGTGGATTGTAGAAATACTTGTGTTGAGGTTTGTGATTCCCGTAGCATGCACGTATGGTGAACCGTTATGTAACGAAGTCGGAGCATGAGGTATTTATTGATCGTCTTCCTTATGAGTGGCGGTCGGGGACGAGCGATGGTCTTTTCCTACCAATCTATCCCCCTAGGGGCATGCGTAGTAGTACTTTGCTTCGAGGGCTAATAAACTTATGCAATAAGTATATGAGTTCTTTATGACTAATGTGAGTCCATGGATTATACGCACTCTCACCCTTCCATCATTGCTAGCCTCTTCGGTACCGTGCATTGCCCTTTCTCACCTCGAGAGTTGGTGCAAACTTCACCGGTGCATCCAAACCCCGTGATACGATACGCTCTATCACACATAAGCCTCCTTATATGTTCCTCAAAACAGCCACCATACCTACCTATCATGGCATTTCCATAGCCATTCCGAGATATATTGCCATGCAACTTCCATCACCATCATATTCATGACTTGAGCATTTATTGTCATATTGCTTTGCATGATCGTAAGATAGCTAGCATGATGTTTTCATGGCTTGTCCGTTTTTTGATGTCATTGGTATGCTAGATCATTGCACATCCCGGTACACCGCCAGAAGCATTCATATAGAGTCATATCTTTGTTCTAGTATCGAGTTGTAATATTGAGTTGTAAGTAAATAAAAGTGTGATGATCATCATTATTAGAGCATTGCACCCGCCCCCCAAAAAGAGAGGCCAAAGAAGCCTAAATAAAAAAAGGGGGCCAAAGAAGCCCGCAAAAAAAGAGAAAAAGGGGCAATGTTACTATCCTTTTACCACACTTGTGCTTCAAAGTAGCACCATGTTCTTCATATAGAGAGTCTCTTGAGTTATCACTTTCATATACTAGTGGGAATTTTCATTATAGAACTTGGCTTGTATATTCCAACGATGGGCTTCCTCAAATGCCCTAGGTCTTCATGAGCAAGCAAGTTGGATGCACACCCACTTAGTTTCAGTTCGAGCTTTCATATACTTATAGCTCTGGTGCATCCGTTGCATGGCAATCCCTACTCCTCACATTGACATCAATTGATGGGTATCTCCATAGCCCATTGATTAGCCGCGTCGATGTGAGACTTTCTCCTTTTTTGTCTTCTCCACATAACCCCCATCATCATATTGTATTCCACCCATAGTGCTATATCCATGGCTTGCGCTCATGTATTGCGTGAGGGTTGAAAATGCTGGAGCGCCTTAAAAAGTATGAACCAATTGCTCGGCTTGTCATCGGGGTTGTGCATGATGTGAATATTTTGTGTGGTGAAGATGGAGCATAGCCAGACTATATGATTTTGTAGGGATAACTTTCTTTGGCCATGTTATTTTGAAAAGACATTATTGCTTTATTAGTAGGCTTGAAGTATTATTGTTTTTATGTCAAATGATAAACTATTGCTTAGAATCACTCGTGTCTTAATATTCATGCCATGATTAGATACATGATCAAGATTATGCTAGGTAGCATTCCACATCAAAAACTATCTTTTTTATCACTTACCTACTCGAGGACGAGCAGGAATTAAGCTTGGGGATGCTGATACGTCTCCGCCGTATCTATAATTTTTGATTGTTCCATGCCAATATTATACAACTTTCATAAACTTTTGGCAACTTTTTATACTATTTTTGGGACTAACATATTTATCCAGTGCCCAGTTCCAGTTCCTGTCTGTTGCATGTTTTATGTTTCGCAGAAACCCCATATCAAACGGAATCCAAACAGGATAAAAACGGACGGAGAATATTTTTGGAATATTTGGAGAATATGGGAAGAAGAATCAACGCGAGACGGTGCCCGAGGGGGGCACGAGGCAGGGGCGCGCCTGCCCACCTCGTGGGCCCCCCGTAAGGCGGTTGCTGCTCTACTTTGGCCGCAAGAAAGCAAATTTTCAGAAAAAAAATCTCGGCAAAGGTTTCAATCCAATCGGAGTTACGGATCTCCATATATATACGAAACGGTGAAAGGGCAGAATACCAGAACGCAGAAACAGAGAGAGACAGAGAGACAGATCCAATCTCGGAGGGGCTCTCGCCCCTCCCATGCCATGGAGGCCAAGGACCATAGGGGAAACCCTTCTCCCATCTAGGGAGAAGGTCAAGGAAGAAGAAGAAGGAGGGGGCCTCTCTCCCCCTTGCTTCCGGTGGCGCCGGAACGCCGCCGGGGGCCATCATCATCACCGTGATCTTCACCAACACCTCTGCCATCTTCACCAACATCTCCATCACCTTCCCCCCTCTATCTACAGTGGTCCACTCTCCCGCAACCCGCTGTACGCTCTACTTGAACATGGTGATTTATGCTTCATATTATTATCCAATGATGTGTTGCCATCCTATGATGTCTGAGTAGATTTTCGTTGTCCTATCGGTGGTTGATGAATTGCTATGATTGATTTAATTTGCTTGTGGTTTTGTTGCTGTCCTTTGGTGCCCATCATATGAGCGCGCGCGTGGATCACACCATAGGGTTAGTTGTATGTTGATAGGACTATGTATTGGAGGGCAAGAGTGACAGAAGCTTCAACCTAGCATAGAAATTGATGCATACGGGATTGAAGGGGGACCAATATATCTTAATGCTATGGTTGGGTTTTACCTTAATGAACGTTAGTAGTTGCGAACGCTTGCTAATAGTTCCAATCATAGTGCATAGAATTCCAAGTCAGGGATGACATGCTAGCAGTGGCCTCTCCCACATAAAACTTGTTATCGGTCTAGTAAAGTAGTCAATTGCTTAGGGACATTTTTGCAACTCCTACCACCACTTTTCCACACTCGCTATATTTACTTTATTGTGTCTTTATCTAAACAGCCCCTATTTTTTATTTACGTACTCTTTATCAAACCTATCCAACAACACATACAAAGTACTTCTAGTTTCATACTTGTTCTAGGTAAAGCGAACGTTAAGCGTGCGTAGAGTTGTATCAGTGGTCGATAGAACTTGAGGGAATATTTGTTCTACCTTTAGCTCCTCATTGGGTTCGACACTCTTACTTATCGAAAGAGGCTACAATTGATCCCCTATACTTGTGGGTTATCAAAGAGCGAGTTTGCTCCAAGACTATCAATACTGTACCAGGGATAAGGTGTTGGCGCTAGCACACCAGTATCCATCCCGAATACCCTACAACGGGTGTTGGAATTGGTCCAGAGAGGGCGACCATGGGAGACAACACGTGCTCCCTCAGTAGTAACAATCTCAGTGCACTGTATACAGACAAGAAGAGGTGATCCATCGAAATTAGTTGCCAGCCGCCACTGAGTATATAAGTCCTGCTCATCCTCATGATCGTGATCATCACCATCGTCATCTCCCCCTTGGTTATAATTTTTTTTCAAGTATAGGTGGTGGAATGTTCACAGGACCTTGGAAACACAAGAAGAAGGTTAATTAGTAAAGGGAAACTTGCTAACCCGCATGCATGTGGATGAAACAATTATAATTATGGTGGAAGACAAACGTACCGAAACAACGAGGATCCCATGCAAAAACAATGCCACGAGTGGTGGAAGCAAACACAAGATCCTCGTATTTAATTGCATCATAGTACTCATCATCCGTGTATAGAAACTGATTTTTGAGCAATATCCATGGATGAACCGTGGAATCAGTAACGACTGCAACAAGCTTGTCGAATATAGCAACAACTTCATAGTTCTCGTAATTCCAAGAGCGGTTGGGAACTCGACAAATTGCTATCTTTCGTAGACGACAGCCACCATGATCGTATTTGAACGTACGTAGATCATCTGTGTGCTCAACCTTAGGGCACTCTGAGATTTTTGGAAGTGGAATCCGCTGACGAGTGTACACATTCACAAGTTCCCACTCGCAATTGCACCCAATATAAACAACCCAATCTCCTTTTGCGCCAGCCCTGGCCTTACCCTTAAGCGATGGCATCTTGACATCACACGTATCATTATCAAGCGGCATCTACTTGCACAAGGCGAGGCCTCCGTCGTCCGCGCCCATGTGAACAGGCTTATAGCAAAGAAGATAAGGGAGATCAAACCATTCCTTGACCCTTGGGTTCCTTGTAATGATGTTATTAGTTGAGTCGAGAATGCTCTTGAACGAACCTGCCATGCTAGCCGAGGTGATGACGTCGCACCGATCAATGAGTTCCCCCACCACGTCATCTTTCAGATCGGGGCAAGAATAACGGGGTCGTTTTTGGCTTGTTCCCTCCATGGAGAAGACGATCAAACAATGGCAGAAGGAAGGGTGAAGGCAAATGGAGGAGGGAGGAAGAGCGTGCGACAGCAGTTCCAAATCGAGAGGGAAAGGCGAAGAGTCGGTGGACGGTTGCCACGTTTGCCACGGTACACGAAGAGGCGCCCCGGCCTACACATCCTTTCGGAAATTGTACAAAAGTACTCTCCGTCGTCTCACTGACATGTTGGAACGGGACCACATGTCAACGAAACATGGTGTGTAATTTCTCGTGCAAAATGCGATCTGGCCGCGTTGGCCCGAAGAGCCGTATTATTTCTCGACTTTGTTTTTTTAATGGCGTGTCGTTTAGTTTTGAAGCACGACTAACTGGTACTGTTTGCAGAGAAAATATAAACTACTCTACCACTACTCCATCTCTAGTACTAGTAGTATAAAAAAGATATATAGGCTGGAGCTTTCAGAGCTTTCTTGCTAAGGGCTGCCCACTTGCTTCTCACACTATCATCCTCTCTCCAGATCTAAAAAGACGGCCTCTCTCTCCCTCCTCACCGGTGGTCACAGATCCACCGGGGAAGAAATGGACGTGCAGCATTGACGCACTCGTCGGCGGCGAGCGAGGTCACGCACTGACGACAAGGCCGTCCTCTCAGACCTAGCGCCCGCGCGGGATGGCCTCCGTCCCCAAGATCGCTGCCGTAGTGCGTGCGGAGGATGACGACCACGAGCAAAGCCACTTCCCGCCGACCCTCAGGTATGCTACCTCTTTTCGAACCATACCCTTTTTCTATTGCCCCATCTGCCACGTCGCTGCATGTGGATGTTTTTCCACTCCACCATCTTCCCAATTTGCTATCCTCTGCTCTGCTGGTGACGCAGACGAAAACCTTAATTTGCACTATTAAAGGAAACCCTACTTCATGCAGACTAATCCATGTCTGGGTTGAATAAGGAAAGGAAGGGAGACTGTACTGTCCAAGAGAGTTGGCATCGAACCCGCATCTAGGTTGAAAAGGGGAAAATCAGTAGCTAAGGAACGAGTCTCGTGTCTCTTGGTTGAAGAAGGGTAGAAAGGTATGACAACGCAATAGAGAATGACCAGGTCGATCGGTTTGTTGTCCTCACATAGGAAAGAGGTGGCTAAACATAACAAAAATGGGACGTAATCCACATATGCTGCCTGGATATTTGTTGCTCTGGGCAACCATACCTCCCTCGCCACTCTATGCGTCCGTGGAGGTACATCGTACTGGTGCGCCCACTGTCCGAATGGGCCTCCCATGCTCTTATTGTCACTTTTTTGCTGTTAGTATAACGCCAGCAGTCAAGTCAAGCAATGCTACTGCTAAAGTGATGCCACATTTAACTAATGCCGCACCCAGTCTAATGCCACCGATAAATTTAAGCAATGCCATTTAATGTCACTGGATTATTTCAGGGTTAGCTGTTGATTGTGGATGTATTAAAGATTTTTTAGCTAAGGCATTCTAATGCTGTTGCACAGCCAGTATACCAACGATGAAACTTGTTACTACCTTCAGATTTTTGCACTGTTAATGCTTATAGATTACATACCTCACTTTCATGAGATAAGTTAATTTTTTTGTACAGTGTCACCAAAATGCAAGGCACTGATGTCATTTTATTTTGGTTAAACTGCACAAAAAATTATGAAGACAAGAGGAAAGGTCAAGAGTGGGCACCTCCTCCTCCGGCTGTTCTCTTGATTCGTTCGATCAAGTTTTTATGTTTGATCGATTATCAAGATTGGGATAGCAATTTTTAAGGTCCCCCTGAGTTCAAAATGATATTTACCTTGGAGGTACATGGTTTGCAATTTTTTATACTGTGATTAGTTAATAATGCTAGTTACCTTCAGACTTTTGTATTTGGTTTAATGCTCATGCACAGCTAGTATACCAATGCTGAAATGTGTTACCTTTACATTTTGTATTGTTAATTCTTATAGAAATCTTACAATGCCAGAGTTTATTGAAATCTGTTCAGTAAAACCATTGTACTGTCCCCTGTAATAAAATAACTACTCTACTGTTGCACTAGCCACTGGATTAGTGTATATTTGTAGTATTCGAAATTTCTAATGGTGTTGCATTAGCATATGGACATAAATGAAGTGTGGCAAGCTTTCCAGATATGTGCTCAAGAAAACTACTACCTGTTTTTCTAAATACTAGACGTTTGGGTACTTTAAACTGAACCGCGAAAACGTCTTATATTAAGGAACAGAGGGTGTAGAGTTCACTCAAATTATCCCGGTAAAGCTAGTCACACCTTTGTTAAAACTAATGTTCATTATGTTATCGGAGGAGGTCTGTAAGTTTGTCTCTAATGCATGTCGACTACATACCTGACATCATGATGTAATGTTAAGTCATTTCCTTTTGTACAGTGTCACTGAATTGTCAAGGCGGTGATGGCATTTTATTTTAGTTGAACTACACAAAATATGCTTAAAAGAAGAGGAAAGGTCAGGAATCGATCATTCTTTCAGAAAGAACTATATATGCCTTTCTGACATCAGCCGTTGTTGCCTTATTTATTCCTTCAAACAAGTGGTTAGAAATAGTCTTGCTACCTTTTCCCATTAAGAAATTGGAATGCTTATATTTGTGAGTCTATGCTTCAACTAGTGCCACTTTTATAGTAATCACACTTTCAATATCTATGCAAACAGGGATGCTCGATTTTAGTGGAACTGCACAAAAAGTCCAACTGGTTCAACATTAGGAGCATGTTTTCTTCCAAACCTTTATATCCAATTGGTGGCACTATGAGCTGTTCATTAAGAAGGTACATTGTTTGCTACTATCTTGCTACTCTTTTTGTACTATCATTAGATAGTAATACTAGTGGTTTGCATGTGAATTTATTGGCAGGGTGGACCTACATTGGAGGTGCAGGAAAGGATTCAATGATTGGATGCTCAATTTCGGTTGTATCGATTTCACCTCTTCCATCACTGCGAACATGGATATCCTTGGTCTGATGAAGAATAGGCGCTATATTTCTGCTCTGAACAAGCAAATCAATTCAGTATGAAATTGTCCAGGGCAAAACATGACTGTATCAAATTGTCCAGTGCAAAACATGATAGATGCTAAGCGAAAGAGACATGTTTAAACCGAAAATACAAGGTGGGTATATATTTACTAGCTGCTTGATATTTGTGCAGACAGAGATGTCTGCCCGTTGCTATTTGGCAAACACACAGAGTGACCGCAATTTTGGTTGAACTGCACAAGAGAATAGTATAGTCACTGCATGCAGTGCCATTTGAAAATAGACACAGAAAGATTGGATAGTCACTTCATGGACTGCAGAAAAGTAGTACTGTACTATTTATTGGCCAACACTAGGTGCTTCATTGCTTTGGTCAGATTATACAATGGGCATCATTTTGCCTAAGTTAAAGTTTGTATTCTGAAAATAGTCTCGCCGTGTGATGGAGAGAAGACCAAATCATATTGCAATGGATGTTCCTCCATCATGTGTGGTTCATTCTCATCGTTCCAGCTGTTGGTGAAACCACTTACGTTTGCAAGAGGAATTGTAGACTTCACAAACAAATTTGTCTTTCAGTCTGTACTAAATGTTGGCCAAGAGAAGCATCCATGTTAGTAGGAAGAACATATGTTTTTTTCTAGATCTTTTCTTTTGGAGCTACATATTTGTATATGATCTGTGAATCATTGAGATGCATTAACATGTTGATCTAATGTATGGGAATCATACTAGTTGGTTTTAGTTGTGGCTGATGTTTGCTTTCGGAGCTACATATTTGTATATGATCTGTGAATCATTGAGATGCATTAACAGTTCCTTATATCTGTTCGCTCAGTGTTTACAAGTTACTGATCGATCACTAGATAGCCTACTAATGCGCTCCTGACAGTTTTAGTTGCGACGCAAGATCCGAAGTGGCAGTTTTTTGAATAAAAATGCCTACCTCTGAAGAAACTGACAAGCTGCTCTGAAGAAAATGCCATGCGAATATGAAGAAACGGCCAGCGAAAACGTTCGCAAATGCCTTATCTCCCAGCTAAAGTTCATCAACTAATGCCCTCGGCTGCGACTCGTTGCATGCTGCTCCGCGTACTGGCTGCGAGCGATTTTGAGTGGCTGCATGCAGCCGGCCGTAATTAAGGCAGCTAATTGATGCGAAAAAAGTTGCGCTTTAATTTTTGCGGGCCTTTTAAATCCATGGAATCATTATTGACAAGGAGGGAGATGATTTGAGTGCACTCGTTTGACTGTCATGCCGGCGTGCGACCCAGCACGGACGGGACGGGACGGCACAATCAGAATTTCAGTTTCTCTAGTTTTCCACGGCAAGCTGGCGCGCTAAGCCATGCCTACTTAATTATGCATTGAATTCTCATGACCGTCGGACTACCTTCCGCCTATAAGTATTGTTTCCCGGCCTTCTATGGTGGCACCGTGACCCAACTCGCCCTATCCTCATAAGCCCCCACCGGCCCGACGTCGCTCGCCACTTATCCGCGCTCTCGCCACGTTTGCCATGCCCCCACCCGTCCGCGATAGGCGAGGCCGGAGGCGGTCACCGCTGGAACTAGTGTTTGGTTTTTCACCGGAAGGCAGACGGAGGGCAGAGGCATTCTATCGGTCTCTAGATGGCAATGCGGAGATCGAGGACTTGTTGGAGCGCGACTGCCTGGCGGGGGAGCAGGAGTTGTTGGAGCGCGACCGCTTGGCGGAGGAGCAGCGTATCGCCGATTTGCGACGCTAGCGGGACATGGAGCAGCAGCGCACCAACGCTCTGAGTCGCGAGCAGAGCGCCCGCAACTAGGCCGACTACGTGGAGGCCGGCGATCGGCAAATAGCCCTGGAGGCTGTCGGGCACGCACGCGTTCGCGACGCCGATTTTTACTACCAGCTCGTCAAGTGGGTTTCCCGCTTAGAAGCCGAAGCTTCGGTGGACCACGCCGGCATGGAAAGGGCCGACGCACGCGAGCAACGCGCCCTATCGCACCTCTGGCAAGTCCGAGGCGAGGCGGAGGACGCCGGTGCCGGCGTTTAGCGTGTACCACAGATGGCGGCCGGCATCATCTAGTTAGCTAAGAGTAAGTTAGCACTTGTACGCTACTAGAGTATTAGTGGGAGTAGATAGTTAACTTGGCTATGATGGTTGTCAACGTGGAAGTTCAGTACTCTATATGTGGATCAGACCTGTTACTTTGCTCTGAATGTTGAACTTTCCGTTTGAACGTATGGAATGGGCTGTTATTTTTTTAAATGGGTTGTATTTGTCCTCCACGGGTTTAGAGGCTAACTTGTGGGCCTACCAAGTTGACGCGTGCACAATCAGGAGATGATTGTACGTGGAGAGGATGACAGCAGGGACCTGCCAAGGTCATGGCAGTACGCAAGCAAGTGCCTCCTTATTTCAAGCCAATAAAAAATGTCTCCTCCTAATGGATTTCTGACATCTGGGTCCCATGCCATTGTCAATGTAGTCAATAAACGAGAGAATTGCACAACGAGCGGCTGACACCAGAGACCCAGCAGCTCGCCTAGTTATTTTTGTTTTGGGTTAATTTGATAAATGCCACTCCAAAACTGGTGTTTCTGAGAAATGCCACTGCAATTTGCAAAGTTTGAATATGCCATTTCCAGTGGCATTTTTCAAAGTTTGGAAATTGCAGTGGCATTTTCATGAATCGCCATAATTGGAGTGGCATTTATCTGATTTTTTTTGAGACAGAAGCTGGGTGTCAACTGGGCTGTGCGGGGCACTCTGGCCTGTCTAGACAGCCTTCTCTTTTATGTTTACCACAGACCAGCCCAGTAGTTTTTTTTTCTTTCTGAAAGTAGCTAGCCTAGTTTTTTTTGTGATTTGCCAAGTAAGTCGCTTTGTCACGCCTGTTGGGCTGCAAATCTTTCAAGACGAGGAGAGCTTCATTCGGCTGGACGAGAAAATGGCCTATCAGTAATGAGAAATGGGCTGTACATTTTTAAAACACATCAAACCGGCAATTAGTTTCAAATTTCTTTTTTTCATTTCGAGATTTTAAATTGCATTAATTTTTATGCGTGGACAATGTGTTGGATTTTATACTGATATACATTTATTTTTAAAATTAGTTTGAATGTGACTCGAAATTTCGGGATTAGAAACAGTTCGGACCGCACCGAAATATGCAAAATTTCGTATAATTTTAATGACTTAAGTGACTCGACTTGGCACATGTTCACACATGTAGTTGAAACAAATCAACATAGCCTTCACGATATTTATGTTCATGGTGGATTATATCCTACTCATGCTTGTACTCAATGTTAATTAATTTTAATGCATGTTCATGACTGTTGTCGCTCTCTAGTTGGTCGCTCCCCAGTCTTTTGCTAGCCTTCACTTGTACTAAGCGGGAATACTGCTTGTGCATCCAATTCCTTAAACCCCAAAGTTATTCCATATGAGTCCACCATACCTTCCTACATGTGGTATCTACCTGCCGTTCGAAGTAAATTTTTATGTGCCAAACTCCAAACCTTCAAATGAAATTCTGTTTTGTATGCTCAAATAGCTCATGTATCAACTAGGGCTGTCTGTATCTTCCATGCTAGGCGGGTTATTCTCAAGAGGAGTGGACTCCGGTCCTCACTCACGAGAAAATGGCTGGTCACCGGGATGCCCAGTCCCATGCTTTATGCAAACTAAATCAAAATAATTGCAAACAAAACTCCCCCTGGGACAGTTGCTAGTTGGAGGCACTCGTTGTTTCGAGCAAGCCATGGATTGATGCTTGTTGGTGGAGGGGGAGTATTAACTTTACCATTCTGTTTGGGAACCGCCTATAATGTGTGTAGCATGGAAGATATCGCCATCTCTTGGTTGTTATGTTGACAATGAAAGTATGCCGCTCAAAATATTATTTATCTCTATTTCAAAACCAAGCTCTGGCACCTCTACAAATCCCTGCTTCCCTCTGCGAAGGGCATATCTATTTACTTTTATGTTGAGTCATCACCCTCTTATTAAAGAGCACTAGCTGGAGAGCGCATCTGTCATTTGCATCCATTACTATTAATTTATATTGGGTATGATTATGATTGGATCTCTTTTACCATGAATTACAATGTCTAGTCAGTCCTTGATCTTTAAAGGTGCTCTGCATTTATGTTTTGCGGTCTTAGAAAGGGCTAGCGAGATACCATCTTGTTATATCATATCATGATTGTTTTGAGAAAGTGTTGTCATCCGAGATTTATTATTATGGCTCGCTAGTTGATTATGCCATTGATATGAGTAAACATGAGACCTAAGAGTTATTGTGAATGTGGTTAGTCATAATCTTTGCTGAAAACTTGAATGCTGGCTTTACATATTTACAACAACAAGAGCAAACAGAGTTTGTAAAAGTTTTTCTTTATCACTTTCAGTTTATCAACTGAGTTGCTTGAGGACAAGCAAAGGTTTAAGCTTGGGGGAG
Source organism: Aegilops tauschii subsp. strangulata (assembly GCF_002575655.3). Classification (NCBI taxonomy): domain Eukaryota; kingdom Viridiplantae; phylum Streptophyta; class Magnoliopsida; order Poales; family Poaceae; genus Aegilops; species Aegilops tauschii. The sequence goes on along the minus strand of NC_053035.3, from coordinate 141,177,976 downwards.
TTGATACATCTCCGTCGTATCTACTTCTCCAAACACTTTTGTCCTTGTTTTGGACTCTAACTTGCATGATTTGAATGGAACTAACCCGGACTGACACTGTTTTCAGCAGACTTTCCATGGTGTTATTTATGTGCAGAAACAAAAGTTCTCGGAATGACCTGAAACTCCACGGAACATATTTTTGGAAAATATTAAAAATACTGGAAGAAAATCCATGTCAGGGGGCCCACACCCTGTCCACGAGGGCGGGGGGCGCCTGCCCCCCTGGGCGCGCCCCCCTACCTCGTGGGCCCCCTGACGCTCCACCGACGTCAACTCCAACTCCATATATTCACTTTCGGGGAGAAAAAAATCAGAGAGAAGGATTCATCGCGTTTTACGACACGGAACCGCCGCCAAGCCCTAAAACCTCTCGGGAGGGCTGATCTGGAGTCCGTTCAGGGCTCCGGAGAGGGGGATTCGTCACCGTCGTCATCATCAACTATCCTCCATCACCAATTTCATGATGCTCACTGCCGTGCGTGAGTAATTCCATCATAGGCTTGCTGGACGGTGATGGGTTGGATGAGATCTATCATGTAATCAAGTTAGTTTTGTTAGTGTTTGATCCCTAGTATCCACTATGTTCTGAGATTGATGTTGCTATGACTTTGCTATGCTTAATGCTTGTCACTAGGGCCCGAGTGCCATGATTTCAGATCTGAACCTATTATGTTTTCATGAATATATGTGAGTTCTTGATCCTATCTTGCAAGTCTATAGTCACCTACTATGTGTTATGATCCGGCAACCCCGAAGTGACAATAATCGGGACCACTCCCGGTGATGACCATAGTTTGAGGAGTTCATGTATTCACTATGTGCTAATGCTTTGTTCTGATACTCTATTAAAAGGAGGCCTTAATATCCCTTAGTTTCCATTAGGACCCCGCTGCCACGGGAGGGTAGGACAAAAGATGTCATGCAAGTTCTTTTCCATAAGCACGTATGACTATATTCGGAATACATGCCTACATTACATTGATGAATTGGAGCTAGTTCTGTGTCACCCTATGTTATGATTGTTACATGATGAACCGCATCCGGCATAATTCTCCATCACTGATCCAATGCCTACGAGCTTTTCATATATTGTTCTTCGCTTATTTACTTTTCCGTTGCTACTATTACAATCACTACAAAACACCAAAATATTACTTTTGCTACCGTTACTTTTGTTACCGTTACCACTACTATCATATTACTTTGCTACTAAATACCTTGCTGCAGATACTAAGTTATCGAGGTGTGGTTGAATTGACAACTCAGCTGCTAATACTTGAGAATATTCTTAGGCTCCCCTTGTGTCGAATCAATAAATTTGGGTTGAATACTCTACCCTCGAAAACTGTTGCGATCCCCTATACTTGTGGGTTATCATTCATCCAGCCTCCACCGCGCGCTACTCCACCGGCTACTGTTCAACCAGCCCTCTCCATGGGCTCCTATTCAACAACCCCTCCACGGGCTACTGTTCATCCAGCCCTCCACCGTCTACTGTTCATACAGCCCTCCACGGGGTGGTCCTGTTCATCGTGCCCTCCACGGGGTCCTGTTCATCCAGCCCCAACCGGCTCGATCGATCGGGGTCCTGTTCATCCAGAGGCAACACCACGGGGTCCTGTTCATCCACCCCCACCGGGAACTGTTCATCCAGAGGCAACACCACGGGGTCCTGTTCATCCACCCCCACTGGGAACTGTTCATCCAAACCCCCCAGCAACGCTCACTGTTCATCGAGAGGCAGCATCTGATATGTCCATTTTGCATCATGCTTTTATATTGTTATTTATTGCAATATGGGCTGTTATTACACGTTATGTCACAATACTTATGTCTATTCTCTCTTATTTTACAAGGTTTACATAAGGAGGGAGAATGCCGGCAGCTGGAATTCTGGGCTGGAAAAGGAGCAAATATTAGAGACCTATTCTGCACAACTCCAAAAGTCCTGAAACTCCACGAAAGTCATTTTTGGAAATAATAAAAAATACCGAGCGGAAGAAATACATCAGGGGGGCCACGACCTGTCCACGAGGGTGGGGGGCGCGTCCTACCCCCCAGGGCGCGCCCCCTGCCTCGTGGGCCCCCTGTTGGCTCTCCGGTGGCCATCCTCTACTATATGAAGTCTTTCGTCCAGGAAAAAATCATAAGCAACCTTTCGGGACGAGACTCCGCCGCCACGAGGCGGAACCTTGGCGGAACCAATCTAGGGCTCCGGCAGAGCTGTTCTGCCGGGGACACTTCCCTTCGGGAGGGGGAAATCATCGCCATCGTCATCACCAACGCTCCTCTCATCGGGAGAGGGCAATCTCCATCAACATCTTCACCAGCACCATCTCCTCTCAAAACCCTAGTTCATCTCTTGTATCCAATTCTTGTCTCCAAGTCCGGGATTGGTACCTGTAGGTTGCTAGTAGTGTTGATTACTCCTTGTAGTTGATGCTAGTTGGTTTATTTGGTGGAAGATCATATGTTCATATCATTTATGCATCTTAATACCCCTCTGATTATGAACATGAATATGCTTTGTGAGTAGTTACGTTTGTTCCTGAGGACATGGGAGAAGTCTTGCTATTAGTAGTCATGTGAATTTGGTATTCGTTCGATATTTTGATGAGATGTATGTTGTCTATCCTCTAGTGGTGTTATGTGAACGTCGACTACATAACACTTCACCATTATTTGGGCCTAGAGGAAGGCATTGGGAAGTAATAAGTAGATCATGGGTTGTTAGAGTGACAGAAGCTTAAACCCTAGTTTATGTGTTGCTTCGTAAGGGGCTGATTCGGATCCATATGTTTCATGCTATGGTTAGGTTTACCTTAATACTTTTGTTGTAGTTGCGGATGCTTGCAATAGAGGTTAATCATAAGTGGGAATGCTTGTTCAAGTAAGAACAACACCCAAGCACCGGTCCACCCACATATCAAATTATCAAAGTACCGAACGCGAATCATATGAACGTGATGAAAACTAGCTTGACGATAATTCCCATCTGTCGTCGGGAGCGCTTTTCTCTATATAAGAGTTTGTCCAGGCTTGTCCTTTGCTACAAAAAGGATTGGGCCACCTTGCTGCACTTTATTTACTTTTGTTACTTGTTGCTCGTTACAAATTATCCTATCACAAAACTATCTGTTACCACTTATTTCAGTACTTGCAGAGAATACCTTGCTGAAAACTGCTTATCATTTCCTTCTGCTCCTCGTTGGGTTCGACACTCTTACTTATTGAAAGGACTATGATAGATCCCCTATGCTTGTGGGTCATCAAGACTCTTTTCTGGCGCCGTTGCCGGGGAGTGAAGCGCCTTTGGTAGGTGGAATTTGGTAAGGAAATATTTATATAGTGTGCTGAAATTTACTGTCACTTGTTACTATGGAAAGTAATCATCTGGGGGGCTTGTTCGGGGTATCTTCACACCGTCCAGTAGAGCAAAGAGTTGCTCCTCAACCTACTGAACCTATTGAAAATGAAAATGAAAATGAAAATGTCCACTTTTAGATTCCTTCGGGTATGTTAGAAAAACTGCTAGCTAATCCTTTTGCAGGAGATGGAACAAAGCATCCAGATGAGCACCTAATTTATGTGGATGAAGTTTGTGGATTATTTAAGCTTGCAGGTGTACCCGGTGATCTTATTAAGAGGAAGGTCTTCCCTTTATCTTTGAAGGGAGATGCATCAACATGGTATAGGCTATGTGATGATACGGGGACCATGGAACTACAAACGATTGAAATTGGAATTTCATCAGAAGTTTTATCCTATGCATCTTGTTCATCGTGATCGCAATTATATATATAATTTTTGGCCTCGCGAAGGAGAAAGCATCGCTCAAGCTTGGGGGAGGCTTAAATCAATGTTATATTCATGCCCCAATCATGAGCTCCCACGAGAAATAATTATTCAAAGTTTTTATGCTTGGCTTTCTGAGAACAATCGCACTATGCTCGATACTTCTTGTGCTGGCTCTTTTATGATGAAGACTATTGAATTCAAATGGAACTTATTGGATAGAATTAAACGCAATTCTGGAGATTGGGACCTCGACGAAGGTAAGGAGTCAGGTATGACACCTAAGTTTGATTGTGTTAAATCTTTTATGGATACCGATGTTTTCCGTAAGTTTAGCACTAAATATGGACTTGACTCTGAGATAGTAGCATCTTTCTATGAATCTTTTGCTACTCATGTTGATCTCCCCAAGGAGAAGTGGTTTAAATATCATCCTCCCATAGAAGTAAAAGTAGCTGCACCTATTAAAGTTGAAGAAAAGACTGTCACTTATAATGATATTGCACCTGCTGAGTTAGAAGATATTGATGTCACAATTAAACTTGCCAATAGAGATACTATTTCACCAATGGGAATTGTTAGAGATGTTGAAGTCTTGTGTGGGAAAACTAAATATCCTGCTGATTTTCTTGTTCTTGGTTCCCCACAAGATAGCTTTTGTCCCATTATATTTGGTAGACCCTTCTTGAACACCGTTAATGCTAGGATAGACTGTGAAAAGGATGTTGTTACTATTGGTTTGGGTGATATGTCTCATGAGTTAATTTCTCTAAATTTCGTAGACAACACCGTGAAGAGGAATTACCTAGTAAGGATGAAATTATTGGTCTTGCTTCTATTGCCGTACCTCCTAGTGATCCTTTAGAACAATATTCGCTAGACCATGAAAATGATATGTTTATGAATGAAAGAAGGGAAATAGATGAAGTATTCTTTAAACAGGAACCCATTCTGAAACACAATTTTCCTGTTGAAATCCTAGGGGATCCTCCTCCACCCAAGGGTGATCCCGTGTTTGAGCTCAGACCGTTACCTGATACTCTTAAATATGCTTATCTTGATGAAAAGAAGATATATCCTGTTATTATTAGTGCTAACCTTCCAGAGCATGAAGAAGAAAGATTATTGAAAACTCTGAGGAAGCACTGTGCTGCTATTGGATATACTCTTGATGATCTTAAGGGCATTAGTCCCACTCTATGTCAACATAAAATCAATTTGGAAGAAGATGCCAAACCAGTTCGTGATCATCAACGACGGTATCTCCTTGAGGTAAGAAAAGAAATACTAAATCTCCTTGAGGTAGGTATAATTTATCCCGTTGCTGATAGTCACTGGGTAAGTCCTGTCCATTGTGTCCCTAAGAAGGGAGGTATTACTGTCGTTCCTAATGATAAAGATGAATTGATTCCGCAAAGAATTATTACAGGTTATAGGATGGTAATTGATTTCCGCAAATTAATTAAAGCTACTAAAAAGGATCATTACCCCTTACCTTTTATCGATCAAATGCTAGAAAGATTATCTAAACATACACATTTTTGCTTTCTAGATGGTTATTCTGGTTTCTCTCAAATACCTGTGTCAGCCAATGATCAATCAAAGACTACTTTTACTTGCCCTTTTGGTACTTTTGCTTATAGACGTATGCCTTTTGGTTTATGTAATGCACCTGCTACCTTTCAAAGATGCAAGATGGCTATATTCTCTGACTTTTGTGAAAAGATTTGTGAGGTTTTCATGGACGACTTCTCCGTCTATGGATCCTCTTTTGATGATTGCTTGAGCAACCTTGATCGAGTTTTGCAGAGATGTGAAGAAACTAATCTTGTCTTGAATTGGGAAAAGTGCCACTTTATGGTTAATGAAGGCATTGTCTTGGGGCATAAAGTTTCTGACAGAGGTATTGAAGTTGATAAAGCCAATGTTGATGCTTGAAAAGATGCCATGTCCCAAGGACATCAAAGGTATAAGAAGTTTCCTTGGTCATGCTGGGTTTTATAGGAGGTTCATTAAGGACTTCTCAAAAATTTCTCGGCCTCTGACTAATTTATTACAAAAAGATATACCATTTGTCTTTGATGATGATTGTGTAGAAGCATTTGAAATACTTAAGAAAGCATTGATCTCTGCACCTATTGTTCAGCCACCTGATTGGAATTTACCTTTTGAAATTATGTGTGATGCTAGTGATTACGCTGTAGGTGCTGTTCTAGGGCAAAGAGTTGATAATAAATTAAACGTTATTCAATATGCTAGTAAAACTCGAGACAATGCTCAGAGAAATTATGCTACTACTGAAAAAGAATTCTTAGCACTTGTATTTGCTTGTGATAAGTTCAGACCTTATATTGTTGATTCTAAAGTAACTATTCACACAGATCATGCTGCTATTAAATATCTTATGGAAATGAAAGATGCTAAACCTAGACTTATTAGATGGGTTCTCTTGCTACAAGAATTTGATTTGCATATTGTTGATAGAAAGGGAGCTGAGAACCCCGTTGCAGACAACTTGTCTAGGTTAGAAAATGTTCTTGATGACCCACTACCTATTGATGATAGCTTTCCTGATGAGAAATTAAATGTCATAAATGCTTCTCGTAGTACTCCGTGGTATGCTGATTATGCTAATTACATCGTTGCAAATTTATACCACCTAGTTTCACATACCAGCAAAAGAAAAAGTTTTTCTACGATTTGAGACATTACTTTTGGGATGACCCACATCTTTATAAAGAAGGAGTAGATGGTGTTATTAGACGTAGTGTACCTGAGCATGAACAGGAACAGATCCTACACATGTGTCACTCCGAGGCTTATGGAGGACACCACGCTGGAGATAGAACTGCACATAAGGTATTGCAATCCGGTTTTTATTGGCCTACCCTCTTCAAGAATGCCCATAAGTTTGTCTTATCTTGTGATGAATGTCAAAGAATTGGTAATATTAGTAGACGTCAAGAAATGCCTATGAACTATTCACTCGTTATTGAACCATTTGATGTTTGGGGTTTTGATTATATGGGACCTTTTCCTGCCTCTAATGGATATACACATATTTTAGTTGCTGTTGATTACGTTACTAAGTGGGTAGAAACTATTCCAACTAGTAGTGCTGATCATAACACTTCTATTAAAATACTTAAAGAATTATTTTTCCTAGGTTTGGAGTCCCTAGATATTTAATGACTGATGGTGGTTCACATTTTATTCATGGTGCTTTCCGAAAAATGCTTGCTAAATATGATGTTGATCATAGAATTGCATCTCCTTATCACCCACAGTCTAGTGGTCAAGTAGAATTGAGTAATAGAGAGCTCAAATTAATTTTGCAAAAGACTGTTAATAGATCTAGAAAGAATTGGTCCAAGAAACTTGATGATGCATTATGGGCATATAGAACTGCATATAAAAATCCTATGGCTATGTCTCCGTATAAAATGGTTTATGGAAAAGCATGTCACTTACCTCTCGAACTAGAACATAAGGCTTATTGGGCTATTAAAGAGCTCAATTATGATTTCAAACTTGCCGGTGAGAAGAGGTTATTTGATATTTGCTCACTTGATGAATGGAGAACCCAAGCTTATGAAAATGCCAAGTTATTTAAAGAAAAAGTTAAAAGATGGCATGACAAAAGGATACAAAAGCGTGAGTTTAATGTAGGTGATTATGTATTGCTACACAATTCTCGTTTAAGATTTTTTGCAGGAAAACTTCTCTCTAAATGGGAAGGCCCTTACATTATCGAGGAGGTCTATCGTTCCGGTGCCATAAAAATCAACAACTTCGAAGGCACAAATCCGAAGGTGGTGAACGGTCAAAGAATTAAACACTATATCTCAGGTAATCCCATAAATGTTGAAACCAATGTTATTGAAACCGTAACCCCGGAGGAACACATAAGGGACACTTTTCGGAACGTTTTAGACTCCGAAAAGGAATAGGTATGTGGTACGGTAAGTAAACCGACTCCAAAACAGTTTTTATGGCAATATTTCTCCGTTTTGGAATATTTAGAAAAATAGAAAAATAAGAAGCAGTCCGGGAAGGACACGAGGCCTCCACGAGGGTGGAGGGCGCGCCCTACCCTACTGGGCGCGCCCCCCTACCTCGTGGGCACCTCGTGTGCTCTCCAGACTCCGTTTTCTTGCACGATACGTATTTTGGTCGGTAAAAATTCATTATATAATCTCCCGAAGGTTTTGACTCCTGTATCACGCAAATATTCTCTGTTCTTGTTTAGAGCTGTTGCTGCTGCATATTAGAGCAAGATGTCTTCTCAAGAGTCAGTCTGGGAGAGCCGGGTGTCTCATCCGGCATCGGAACCAAGGACAAACAGTGATGCTGACCACTTTGGGCCAGCAACAGAGGAAGAGATGGAGGCTGATTTGATGAGGATAGATGCCATGGAGGATCAAGAAGTCACTTCTCGCTTCCGAGCTGGGTTCACGATGGGAGAACTATAGAGCTCAGCCATTCCAAACTCGTATCCCTTCCAATGTTAGATTTCTTTCTTATGAAAATATGAAGAAGAGTGTCACTTGTTCTCCCGCAGCTATGCAACACCCTTGGGTGCAAGGAGCTTTATCCGTTACAGGAAAGCTTCGTAAGGAGATAATGGATCTCAAGCGGCAACTCAATAAGCTCGAGGAAGAGAATCATATCCTGAGGGGCATTATCGCCAAGAATATCACATCACCATCCCCGAAGAAGGAGACATAATCACATGGGTATGGGCACTCCCCTTGGCAACTGCCAAGCTTGGGGGATATGCCCCGGTATCGTATCACCGTCACACTCCTATCTTTACCGTTTTTCTTAGTTCGATCCTATTTAGTAGTATCTTGATCTAGTTTTGAGTTTTGCTTTATGATCCCTCTATGTAATCGAGTCCGTAAGCTTTATAATAAAGATTAGTGTTGAGTCAAGGGCTTGATTATTTTGCTATGATCTTGAGTGAATAATAGAAAAGAGAAAAGAATAAAAAGGAAATAAAGAGTTTATATTGATCTTATTGAGAGTAATGACTTCACATAGAAAGAGTATGATGATTAAAAATTGTTGGAGTTGGCAAACATAGCTTCGGTCATTGTTACAATTAATAGGAGTAATAAAGAAAGAGAGGTTTCACATATAAATATACTATCATGGACATCTTTTATGATTGGGAGCACTCATTAAAATATGACATGCTAAAGAGTTGATGTTGGACAAGGAAGACAATGTAATGGGTTATGTTTTCTTATATCTGAGATAAAGTATATTGTCATGGATCATCCAACATGTTGAGCTTGCCTTTCCCCCTCATGCTAGCCAAATTCTTTGCACCAAGTAGAGATACTACTTGTGCTTCCAAAAACCCTTAAACCAGTTTTGCCATGAGAGTCCACCATATCTACCTATGGATTGAGTAAGATCCTTCAAGTAAGTTGTCATCGATGCAAGCAATAAAATATGTATGATTGATTGGTGTGGAGGAAATAAGCTTTATACAATCTTGTGATGTGGAAGAAATAAAAGCGACGGACTGCATAATAAAGGTTCATATCACAAGTGGCAATATAAACTGACGTTCTTTTGCATTAAGATTTTGTGCATCCAACCCTGAAAGCGCATGGCAACCTCTGCTTCCCTCTGCGAAGGGCCTATCTTTTATTATTATCTTCTACCTTATGCAAGAGTCATGGTGATCTTCACCTTTCCTTTTTACATTTTATCCTTTGGCAAGCACAGGGTGTTGGAAAGACCCTGATAGATATATCTAATTGGATGTAAGTTAGCATGAATTATTATTGTTGACATTACCCTTGAGGTAAAAGGTTGGGAGGCGAAACTATAAGCCCCTATCTTTCTCTGTGTCCGATTAAAACTCTGTAACCACAAGTATTGCGTGAGTGTTAGCAATTATGAAAGACTAAATGATAGTTGAGTATGTGGACTTGCTAGAAAGCTCTAACATAGACTCTTTCCGATGTTATGATAAATTGAAATTGCTTCAATGACTGAGATTACAGTTTGTTAGTTCTCAATAAAGTTTCTGATTCATACTTTTGCATTGTGAGTAGATTATTACTTGAGCATAAGAAATCATATGACAATATCCATCTATGTTGCTGTTATAAGAATAATCATGATGCCCTCATGTCCGTATTTTATTTTATCGACACCTCTACCTCTAAACATGTGGACATATTTATTGTTATCGGCTTCCGCTTGAGGACAAGCGAGGTCTAAGCTTGGGGGAGTTGATACGTCCATTTTGCATCATGCTTTTATATCGATATTTATTGCATTACGGGCTGTTATTACACGTTATGTCACAATACTTATGTCTATTCTCTCTTATTTTACAAGGATTACATAAGGAGGGAGAATGCCGGCAGCTGGAATTCTAGGCTGGAAAAGGAGCAAATATTAGAGACCTATTCTGCACAACTCCAAAAGTCCTGAAACTCCACGAAAGTCTTTTTTGGAAATAATAAAAAATACCGAGCGGAAGAAATACATCAGGGGGGCCACCACCTGTCCACGAGGGTGGGGGCGCGCCCCCTGCCTCGTGGGCCCCCTGTTGGCTCTCCGATGGCCATCTTCTGCTATATGAAGTCTTTCGTCTAGGAAAAAATCATAAGCAACCTTTCGGGACGAGACTCCGTCGCCACGAGGCGGAACCTTGGCGGAACCAATCTGGGGCTCCGGCAGAGCTGTTCTGCCGGGGACACTTCCCTCCGGGAGGGGGAAATCATCGCCATCGTCATCACCAACACTCCTCTCATCGGGAGAGGGCAATCTCCAGCACCATCTCCTCTCAAAACCCTAGTTCATCTCTTGTATCCAATTCTTGTCTCCAAGTCCGGGATTGGTACCTGTAGGTTCCTAGTAGTGTTGATTACTCCTTGTAGTTGATGCTAGTTGGTTTATTTGGTGGAAGATCATACGTTCAGATCCTTTATGCATATTAATACCCCTCTGATTATGAACATGAATATGCTTTGTGAGTAGTTATGTTTGTTCCTGAGGACATGGGAGAAGTCTTGCTATTAGTAGTCATGTGAATTTGGTATTCATTCGATATTTTGATGAGATGTATGTTGTCTATCCTCTAGTGGTGTTATGTGAACGTCGACTACATAACACTTCACCATTATTTGGGCCTAGAGGAAGGCATTGGGAAGTAATAAGTAGATCATGGGTTGCTAGAGTGACTGAAGCTTAAACCCTAGTTTATGCGTTGCTTCGAAAGGGGCTGATTTGGATCCATATGTTTCATGCTATGGTTAGGTTTACCCTAATACTTTTGTTGTAGTTGAGGATGCTTGCAATAGAGGTTAATCATAAGTGGGATGCTTGTTCAAGTAAGAACAACACCCAAGCACCGGTCCACCCACATATCAAATTATCAAAGTACCGAACGCGAATCATATGAACGTGATGAAAACTAGCTTGATGATAATTCCCATGTGTCCTCGGGAGCGCTTTTCTCTATATAAGAGTTTGACCAGACTTGTCCTTTGCTACAAAAAGGATTGGGCCACCTTGCTGCACTTTATTTACTTTTGTTACTTGTTGCTCGTTACAAATTATCCTATCACAAAACTATCTGTTACCACTTATTTCAGTACTTGCAGAGAATACCTTGCTGAAAACTGCTTATCGTTTCCTTCTGCTCCTCGTTGGGTTCGACACTCTTACTTATTGAAAGGACTACGATAGATCCCCTATACTTGTGGGTTATGAGCATCGATCGACTTCAGTTAGCAGCAGTAGCGAAGGAATCGCTCGATCGGGTTCAGTTAACAGCCATCGATCGATCGCTCGGGTTCAGTAACGCGTAGCCTGCAGTGCAATCGCTTGGGTTCAGTTAGAGCCCAACGCCTCGCTCGGGTTCAGTTAGAGTCCAACGCATCACACCCACGCGCGTGCGTGTACGAGAGAAATGCGCATCGCTCGGCCCCGACCACCCACCGTAACCGGGAACACCCCGATATTTTCCTCGCCCTCGCTTCTACCATGGTTTTTCCGCCATGGACGGCCCAAAGAATGTCATGCAGCTGCGTCTCCGGCCTCCCAGGATGAAAAGCCCATTTTCTGTTATGATTTTTTGTCATGGAAGTAGGACCCCACCACATCTATGATGATACCGGGTTTTGTCACAATTATCGTCATAGAAGTGTCATAAGTATGACAGAATGTTTTTTTGTTCGGCCCAAAATGTCACGGATGTGTCTTTTTTTTGTAGTGTTCGTAAGTTATAGTCGGATCGTCAAAGTCTACTCCAGCAAAACGATAGTTACCATCGCACCGAAAGATGGGACACCTTCACCCCTATCATAGAGCATCATAAACTGTCATGTTTCTGAAGAAAATATAATACGCTTTGTGATATGAACCATGACTGCTTCATCGTTTTATCACATCGTGTTGGTGAACCAGGGGAGTGATCTCATGAAGAATCTGGATAGCTCCAAGGAGCTGGAGCTCATCGGCGACAAGTGGAGCTTCCCGACGGTGCGTGAGGCGGTGGCAAAGTGCGAGTTCGAGCTGCACTCCCACAAGTCGGGAATGGTGGTGGACAATGCTGCCCGCGAGGAGACCGTCTAATTCAGTCTAACCTGAGTTGTTAACAGGCAATGCAAGCCAAAAATCAGTATAAACATCTTGAGTTCCTCTAACCAATCTCGATGTGTTTGTGTGCAGTCAGCCCCTCGAAGGCCCGGATTAGCTCGCCGGTGAGCACTGCCGCTGGCTCCTCCAATCGCCAATTAGGTGATGAATCCATCCACCGCGCCAACGTTTTTGGCCGAATCTTGTTTTTGCTAATCTATGAGTTTTATTGATTGAACAACCTGTCTATTCCCCCATTCTTCTTCTCTTCAGATTTGGGCTTGTCGGGGCAGGGCACGGCATCAGGCACACACTGCACAAGGCCCCTACCGGCGTTGGCTCCATCTATAGGTAGCACCTCACTTCCCCCCCCCTTCACATTGATGATTGCTGATTATCCCCATGATGTCTGCTAGAACTACATCGGTATTTCCCCAGAGAGGAAGGGATGATGCAGCACAGCAACGGTAGGTATTTTCCTCAGTGATGAGACCAAGGATATCGAAGCACTAGGAGAACCATGCAACACTACATGAACGACACCTGCACACAAATAACAAATACTCGCAACCCGACGTGTTAAAGGGGTTGTCAATCCCTTTCGGGCAATGGCGTCAGAAATTGGCAAGTAGACGGGATAAAAATATGATAGATTGGATAAATAGATCTCGCGGGAACGTGAGATAAAATAAATAAGAATAAATTGCAGCAAGGAATTTTTGGGTTTTTGGAAATATAGACCTGGAAATAAAAGCAAATGAAAATAGATCGCAAAGGCAAATATAATAAAGAAGAGATCCGGGGGCCGTAGATTTCACTAGTGGCTTCTCTCGAGAAAAATAGCAAACGGTGGGTAAACGAATTACTGTTGGGCAATTGATAAAACTTCAAATAATCATGACGATATCCAGGCAATGATCATTATATAGGCATCACGTTCAAGATTAGTAGATCGACTCCTGCCTGCATCTACTACTATTACTCCACACATCGACCGCTATCCGGCATGCATCTAGTGTATTAAGTTCATGGAAAAATGGAGTAATGCAATAAGAACGATGACATGATGTAGACAAGATCTATTTATGTAGAAATAGACCCCATCTTGTTATCCTTAATAGCAATGATACATATGTGTCGGTTCCCCTTCTGTCACTGGGATCAAGCACCGTAATATCGAACCCATCACAAAGAACCTCTTCCCATTGCAAGATAAATAGATCAAGTTGGCCAAACAAAACCCAAATATCAGAGAAGAAATAAGAGGCTATAAGCAATCATGCATATAAGAGATCAAAGAAGACTCAAATAACTTTGATGGATAAAAAGATAGATCTGATCATAAACTCAAAGTTTATCGGATCCGAACAAACACACCGCAAAAAGAGTTACATCATATGGATCTCCAAGAGACCATTGTATTGAGAATCAAAAGAGAGAGGAAGCCATCTAGCTACTAACTACAGACCCGTAGGTCTACAAAGAACTACTCACGCATCATCGGAGAGGCACCAATGGACATGATGAACCCCTCCGTGATGGTGTCTAGATTGGATCTGGTGGTTCTGGAACTTGCGGCGGCTGGAATTGATTTTCGTCGACTCCCCTAGGGTTTCTGGAATATTGGGGTATTTATAGAGCAAAGAGGCGGTTCAGGAGGCCATCAAGGTGGGCACAACCCACCAGGGCGCGCCTGGGCCTCTAGGCGCGCCCTGGTGTCTTGTGCTCACTTTAGGCTCCCTCTTCGGTACTTCTTAGACCCACTGGATGTCTTCTGGTCCAGAAAAATCCACAAAAATTTCGCTGCGTTTGGACTCCGTTTGGTATTGATTTCCTGCGATGTAAAAAACATGCAGAAAACAACAACTGGCACTTGGCACTATGTCAATAGGTTAGTACCAAAAAATGATATAAAATTACTATAAAATGATTGTAAAACATCCAAGAATGATAATATAAGAGCATGGAGCAATAAAAAATTATAGATACGTTGGAGATGTATCACCCACACCATGATACACTATTTTTTGATATCACAAGTTTGATGCCAATTCAACAATGATCTGAATGATACACTCTTTTTGTTAAACTTTTCAGTTCAGTTTTATCAGATTGCCATGTAATGCCCCATGAGAGGCACAACATATTTTTGTGATTTGCACTATCACTCTAATATCAAACTTATAAGCTACTAGTCATATTCAATCCAAGCATTAACATGGCAGTAGACTATTCAAATATTACCCTAAAGATAGCCATGAATACACCATCTTCGAATAATTCAAATTCAGCTACATTATTATTTTAAACCCATGGCATTGCATTGCAATCATGCAAATGGAGGGCGTGCCTTTCCTTGCTCCAACGGAGTGTAGAAACATTTTGCCTCTTGAAATATTTTTAATAAATAAATGTAAATAGCACATAGAGCAAAAAATTGTCCAGAAATTCTAGACAAACTGCAAAAATCCAAGAATTCACAAATAAATAAAGGACCTGAAAATAAAATTAATGCAAAAAGTTTCAGCTCACTTGGACTCTTAGTTTCATAGTTGCGGCTGGTCAAAGTTTGGTCAACAGAGGAATTAAAATGAATGAAACAGAATTTTTGGAATGAGCCACGCGCTTTCACTTAAAAATGCTTCGGGCGGGCACTGTGAGGCTGACTGGTTAAGTACATCAATAACATGTATATCAAATATACCTTTGTTCACTTTGCCATCCTTCTTTTCCACCAAGTATTTGGGGTAGTTCCGCTTCCAGTGACCATTCCCTTTGCAGTAGAAGCACTCAGTTTCAGGCTTAGGTCTAGCTTTGGGTTTCTTCACGGGAGTGGCAACTTTCTTGCCATTCTTTCTGGAAGTTCCCTTTCTTTTCCTTTGCCCCTTTTCTTGAAACTACTGGTCTTGTTAACAATCAACACTTGATGTTCTTTCTTGATTTCTACCTTCGCCAATTTTAGCATCACGAAGAACTTGGGAATTGTTTTCGTCATCCCTTGCGTATTATAGTTCATCACGAAGTTCCAGTAACTTGGTGATAGTGACTAGAGAACTCTGTCAATCACTATCTTATCTGGAAGATTAACTCCCACTTGATTCAAGCCATTGTAGTACTCAGACATTCTGAGCACATGCTCACTGCTTGAGCTATTCTCCTCCATCTTGTAGGCAAAGTACTTGTCAGAGGTCTCCTACCTCTCGACTCGGGCATGAGTCTGAAATACCAATTTCAGCTCTTGGAACATCTTATATGCTCCATGGCGTTCAAAATGTTTTTGAAGTCCCGGTTCTAAGCCGTAAAGCATGGCGCACTAAACTATCAAGTAGTCATCATACCGAGCTTGCCAAATGTTCATAACGTCTGTATCCGCTCCTGCAATAGGTCCGTCACCTAGCAGTGCATCAAGGACATAATTCTTCTGTGCAACAATGAGGATAATCCTTAGATCATGGACCCAGTCCGCATCATTGCTACTATCATCTTTCAACTTATTTTTCTCTAGGAACATATCAAAAATAAACGGGGAGCCACATCGCAAGCTATTGATCTACAACATAGATATGCAAATACTATCAGGACTAAGTTCATGATAAATTAAGTTCAATTAATGAAATTACTTAAGAACTCCCACTTAGATAGACATCCCTCAAGTCATCTATATGATATGTGATCCAAATCAACTAAACCATGTCCGATCATCACGTGAGATGGAGTAGTCATCAATGGTGAACATCTCTATGTTGATCATATCTACTATATGATTCACGTTCGACCTTTCGGTCTCCAGTGTTCCGAGGCCATGTCTGTACATGCTAGGCTCGTCAAGTTTAACCCGACTATTCCGCATGTGCAAAACTGTCTTGCACCCGTTGTATGTGAACGTAGAGCCTATCACACCCAATCATCACGTGGTATCTCAGCACGAAAAACTTTCACAACGGTGCATACTCAGGGAGAACACTTATGCCTTGAAATTTAGTTAAGGGATCATTTATAATGCTACCGCCGTACTAAGCAAAATAAGATGCATAAAAGATAAACATCACATGCAATCAAAATATGTGACATGATATGGCCATCATCATCTTGTGCCTTTGATCTCCATATCCAAAGCACCATCAGGATCTCCATTGTCACCGGCTTGACACCTTGATCTCCATCGTAGCGTCGTGGTCATCTCACCAACTATTGCTTCTACAAGTATCGCTAACACATAGTGATAAAGTAAAGCAATTACAAGGCGTTTGTATGTCATACAATAAAGCAACAACCATAAGGCTCCTGCCAGTTGCCGATAACTTTTACAAAACATGATCATCTCATACAACAACGTATATCACATCATGGCTTGACCATATCACATCACAACATGCCCTGCAAAAACAAGTTAGACATCCTCTACTTTGTTGTTGCAAGTTTTACGTGGTTGTTACGGGCTTCTAGTAAGAACCGTTCTTACCTACGCATCAAAACCACAACGGTGTCGTCAAATTTGTTGTTTTAACCTTCAACAAGGACCAGCCATAGTCAAATTTGATTCAACTAAAGTTGGAGAAACAGACACCCGCCAGCCACCTTTATGCAAAACTAGTTGCATGTATGTCAGTGGAACCGGTCTCATGAACGTGGTCATGTAAGGTTGGTCCGGGCCGCTTCATCCAACAATACCGCCAAATCAAAATAAGACGGTGGTAAGCAGTATGACTATCACCGCCCACAACTCTTTGTGTTCTACTCGTGCATATCATCTACGCATAGACCTGGCTCGGATGCCATTGTTGGGAAACGTAGCATGCAATTTCAAAAATTTCCTACGCTCACGCAAGATCTATCTGGGAGATGCATAGCAACGAGAGGGGAAGAGTGTGTCCACGTACCCTCGTAGACCGAAAGCGGAAGCGTTTAACAATGCGGTTGATTTAGTCGAACTTCTTCTCGTTCCGACCGATCAAGCACCAAACGTACGGCACCTCCGAGTTCTGCACACATTCAGCCCGATGACGTCCCTCGAACTCTTGATCCAGCAATGTGTCATGGGAGAGTTCCATCAGCACGACGGCATGGTGACGTTGATGGTGAAGTAATCTGCGCAGGGCTTCACCTAAGTGATACGTCTCCAATGTATCTACTTTTCCTGACGCTTTTCCTCTTGTTTTGGACTCTAATTTGCATGATTTGAATGAAACTAACCCCGGACTAACGTTGTTTTTAGCAGAACTACCATAGTGTTGTTTTTGTGCAGAAATAGAAGTTCTTGGAATGGAACGAAACTTTGCGAGGAATTTTTATACAATAAATAAGAATTTCTGGAGCCAAGACCCACCGGAGGGGGGCACCTGTGTAGGCACAACCCACCAAGGCGCGCCCCCCTCCTGGCGCGCCCAGGTGGGTTGACCCCACCTGGTGGCCCCACAGACCCTGAAGCCGACGCTATAAAATCCTATTTTTCTAGAAAAAATCAGGGAGAAAGAATTATTGTGATCCACGAGACGGAGCCGCCGTCACCTCCTGTTCTTCATCGGGAGGCCAGATCTGGAGTCCGTTTGGGGCTCCGTAGAGGGGGCTCTTCGTTCTTTGTCATCACCAACCATTCTCCATCGCCAATTCCATGATGCCCCCATCGGGACTAAGTAATTCCTTCGTAGGCTCGCTGGTCGGTGAGGAGTTGGATGAGATTCATCATGTAATCGAGTTATTTTTGTTAGGGCTTGATCCCTAGTATCCACTATGTTCTAAGATTGATGTTGCTATGACTTTGCCATGCTTAATGCTTGTCACTTTGGGCCCGGGTGCCATGAACGCAGATCTGAACCGTTTATGTTATCACAATTATATCCATGTTCTAGATCCGATCTTGCAAGTTATAGTCACCTACTATGTGTTATGATCCGGCAACCCCGGAGTGACAATAGTCGGGACCACTCCCGATGATGACCGTAGTTTGAGGAGTTCATGTATTCACTATGTGTTAATGCTTTGTTCCGCTTCTCTATTAAAAGGAGGCCTTAATATCCCTTAATTTCCAATAGGACCCCGCTGCCACGGGAGGGTAGGACAAAAGATGTCATGCAAGTTCTTTCCATAAGCATGTATGACTATTTACGGAATACATTCCTACATTATATTGATGAACTGGAGCTAGTGTCGTATCGCCCTAGGTTATAACTGTCTCATTGTAGCGACCAGACCTTAGACGGTCAAGTCTCTGTGCATCAGTGTCATCCCTGGATCAGTAATGCTGACACGCACAGTACTCGAAGGATTTATAACAGAGTAGCAATCACACACTTATTACATCGAATGTCTCAAAAGAGAACTTATTACAATAAATATGGCTTAAGGCCATCTAAAAACGATAACAGCGGAAGACTTGGAAGATAAGTGAGTCCATCAACTCCAACGGCATCACTGAGTATAGAACCACGACCTAAGGCACCTTACTCGTCATCTGAAAAGTCTGCAACATGAAATGTTGCAGCCCGAAAACGGGTCAGCACAAGGAATATGCTGGCAATGTAACACATAGAGAATAATGAACAGAATAATGCTATACTACATGCATATTTGGCTGGTGGAAAGCTCTATGGTTACAGTTTTGCGAAAAGCCAATTTTTCCCTACAACAAAGGAATAAATTTTATTTAACTATCATGGTGGTTGTTAAACATTGAGAATGGGTGACACCATCTCAATCCCAATTAAGTTTCAACATTAATCCCAACAAAATTAATTAAAGTAACATGATGAGATTCACATGATAATCCAAGTACTAGATACTCAAGTTGTCCATAACCATCTCAATCCCAATTAAGTTTCAACATTAATCCCAACAAAATTAATTAAAGTAACATGATGAGATTCACATGATACTCCAAGTACTAGATACTCAAGTTGTCCATAACCGGGGACACGGCTAACCATGATTAGTTTATACACTCTGCAGAGGTTTGCACACTCTTCCCCACAAGACTCGATCTCCTCCGTTGGGATTCTCGCACTACATGATGTTTGAGAAACGGATGACCGAGACATAGTCTTTCAGAAGCGTTTGCACCTTACGATCGGGTAGACAGTACCACCTACAACCCCTACATCTGCTAGTCTACCACTGTAAGAGTTCACACAACTTAATCAACTATGCTAGAGCCCATAATAGCTTGTGGCTGCACACGGAAGTTTCTAGCATGAATAATCTCATGATCCCTTTGAGCCTAGGTGGCGGTCCATCAAAAAACAGGCAATCACTGGAATACCCAGGTGCCTCAATCCACCCAGATGTGTGTTTAAGTAGCCACCTTAAATTGAACCATTAATTAACAATCTCACATCTGTCATGGATACACTCACCCAATCCACGTCTACTAGCATAGCATAGCAATATAAGCAAATGTACAAGTAACTCCCAAGGGTTTGGTAATAAACAGGGCAATAGGTTCTACCTCATCAGCTACTTCCCAACCCACAATTTAATGAGATACTAATCATGCAATTGTTTGAGGATTGATCTAATGCAATAAAACTGGGTATGAAAAGAGGTATGATCAAAGTGTTACTTGCCTTGCTGATGATCCGTGAAACCTAGGGATTCGAAGTAGCAAGCGGCGCACTCCGGGTACTCTATCGCAAACAAACAAGCATACAATAAGTACTCGTCTAATGCATGGGTAAAACTCAAATAAGAGATCTAACCAGAAAGTTCAACTTAGGAACTCCGGTTTGCAAAAAGAATCAAATCAAACGAAGCAACGAAAGTCAAACGGCGAAAGAAACAAGCTTCGTCTACTAATCTGGACATAAGTCAAATTTTACAGTAGCAAAAACTTGTTTGAGTTGGTTAAACAGAAAGAGGGTTTCGAGACAAAACTCTAGGCGCTTGAATCGCCTGATTCCGACAAACGAGCGAAAAGTTAAACCAAAACGAAAAACAGATCAGAAATCGCGATCAGAAATAATCGCGGAAAATCCGAGAAAAAGAAAAACTGATGAACGGTTTAACGAACGGACGTTCGTTAACTGTAACTAAACAATGAACGCGTTCATTAAAACAAACGAACGAGCGAACGCTCGCTAAATAAGAAAACCGAAAAAAACAAAACCGATCTAAAAAAACCTAGGGTTGCCTAAAAAACCGAATCGGTTTTCTTCAGAAAACCGGGCGGCGGGCGGCTACCTCGGCTCGGGGCTCCGGCGAAGTCTAGCGGCTCCGGCGGGGCGACGGGAGGCGGCGTGGGGCGGCGGGGCTGCGGGCATCGGCGGCAGCGGCTTTCCCGGCGGCGGTGGCGACCTTGGGCGGTGGGGCGGCTCCGGCGGCGGGGCTGCGGGTTCGCTGGCGGGGTGAGGGGCGGCGGCGGCGGCTATTTAAGGAGGGGGGCGGCACGGCTTGGGGAAGGGGGCGCCTCGGGAGGGTGCTCCTCCCGGACTCGGGCGGCGGTCTCCGATCCAGAGACGGCGGCGGGAGGCGGTGGCGCGGGCGGGCCGGCCTAGTTCGGCTGGGCTTCGGCCCAGTCGGGCGCGCGGGGAGTTTTTTTTAACAATTCCGCCGAAACTGAGAAAAATTCTAGAAAATAAAATAAAATTCTAAAAATGCCAAAATAAATTTTTCACCGTCTAAATAAAATATTTAGAACGAGATGAACATTTTCTTGGCCCTAAAATGCAATTTTGAAAAACGTGCAATTTTCCTAAATTCAAATAAAATAGCAAAACTCCAAATAAAATAAGATTTGATTTTTTTATTAAATCCTCAATATTTCTTCTTTTTGGGAAAGTCATTTTATTCCCTCTCTCTTATTTTTTTAAATGAAATAATTGAAGATAAAATAAATAAAATCAAATGATCCTATTTTCAAAATTTGAGAAAACCCAAATATGAAAATAACGAAATCCCAAACTCTCTCCGTGGGTCCTTGAGTTGCGTAGAATTTCTAGGATCAAACCAAAAATACAATAAAATATGATATGCAATGATGATCTAATGTATAACATTCCAAATTGAAAATTTAGGATGTTACACTCATGATGAATATTATCCAACAAGTCACCGATCTAATGCCTACGAATTTACCCTATATTGTTCTTGCTAAGTTACTATTGTTATCATCATTGTTACACTTGCTACAAAATTACTGCCATCACTATTACCGTTACCGTTACTGTTTCTACTATTATCAAAACTATCATACTACTTTGCTACTGATCACTTTGCTGCAGATAATTAATCTCCAGGTTTGGTTGAATTGACAACTCAGCTACTAATACCTTCAAATATTCTTTGGCTCCCCTTTTGTCGAATCTATAAATTTGGGTTGAATACTCTACCCTCCAAAACTGTTGCAATCCCCTATACTTGTGGGTTATCACTAAACACTACGTGAATATGACCGGAGGCGTAAACTGTGGAGGGGGGCACCGCACACGGCTAACAATTGTTGGTGTCTCTTCTAGCGGTGCCCCACACATATATATAGGTTGGAGGGGAGGAGAGGCAGCCAAGGGGGCGCCCCAAGTAGGAGGAATCCTACTTGGGGTCCTCCCAATTCGGCCTCCCCCCTTTCCTATTCCTATTCGGGGTAGGAAGGGAAGAGGGGGTCATAGTCAAAAAAAGGGAAGAGGGGGAAGGGGGAATCCTATTCCCTTTTTCCTTTCCTTCTTCCCCTTTCCTTCTCCAATTTGGCCAGCCCATATGGGGGGGCGCACCAGCCCCTTTTTGGCTGGTGTGTTTCCCTTCTTGGCCCAATAAGGCCCATATCTTTGCCGGGGGGTGCCGGAACCCCTTCTGGTGACCCGATACGTACCCGGTACCCCCGGAACACTTCCCGTGTCCGAATACTATCGTCCTATATATAAATATTTACCTCTCGACCATTTCAAGACTCCCCGTCATGTCCGTGATCTCATTCGGGACTCCAAACAACATTCGGTCATCAAATCACATAACTCATATAATACAAAATCGTCATCGAACGTTAAGCGTGGGGACCCTACGTGTTCGAGAACTATGTAGATGACCGAGACACTTCTCCGGTCAATAACCAACAGCGGAACCTGGATGCTCATATTGGTTCCCACATATTCTACGAAGATCTTTATCGGTCATATCGTATTGACAACATACGTCATTCCCTTTGTCATCGGTATGTTACTTGCCCGAGATTCGATCGTCGGTATCTTCATACCCAGTTCAATCTCGTTACCGGCAAGTCACTTTACTAGTTCTGTAATGCATCATCCCGCAACTAACTCATTAGTCACATTGCTTGCAAGGCTTATTATGGTGTGCATTACCGAGAGGGCCCAGAGATACCTCTCCGATACTCAGAGTGACAAATCCCAATCTCGATCTATGCCAACTCAACAAACACCTTCAGAGATACCTGTAGAGCATCTTTATAATCACCCAGTTACGTTGTGACGTTTGATAGCACACAAGGTATTCCTCCGGTATTCGGGAGTTGCATAATCTCATAGTCAAAGGAATATGTATAAGTCAAGAAGAAAGCAATAACAATAAAAATTAATGATCATTATGCTAAGCTAACGGATGGGTCTTGTCCTTCACATCATTCTCCTAATGATGTGATCCCATTCATCAAATGAAAATACATGTCTATGGTTTGGAAACTTAACCATCTTTGATTAACGAGCTAGTCTAGTAGAGGCTTACTAGGGACATAGTGTTTTGTCTATGTATCCACACATGTATCAAGTTTCTGGTTAATATAATTCTAGCATGAATAATAAACATTTATCATGATATAAGGAAATATAAAATTAACAACTTTATTATTGCCTCTAGGGCATATTTCCTACAGATCCTCCCTTAAAAGGAATAGTATCATATCCCAGAGATATAAGCAATCTAAAATTGAAATTATTTTTTAAAATAAAACAGAACTAAAAAAAGAAAAAGCCCACGGATCAGGCATAGGCCACGTGGCATGCAGTGGTTTGTTGGAGGGTGTGCGCTGTGGACAGAAGCGGCAATTGGCCGAGGCTTAAGATGTTCGGCAGCTGAGGCTTAAAAAATTGTGGCTACATGGCATGTGGTGATTGGACGGAGGGCGTTCGCTGCGGTGGCTAAATGGCGAACGATCGCTAACTAATAAAAAATGGTTTCTACTATAAGATCTAATCTACACCCTATGTGTGCAATCGAACGTCGTAAGAGGTAGGTGAGGGGAGAGATGGAGGCGGTCGACCGAAACTTACCGCGGTGGTCCACAACGACGATGATGTGGAGGAGGAGAGGGGTCAAGGAGGTGTCAAAATGATGTGCAAAGGCGAGGCAAGACAACAGACAGAGGGAGGGGTATTGGGGAAGCTCACCGGCATCGGAAACGATGACGAACGGTTGCGGCTCCGGTGAGATCCGAACGGCGAGTGCGGGCAATCGAGGCAGAAATTGGTGTGGGTTATAGGGGGGTTCCGGAGAGGAAGGCCTAGGGTATTTATAGGACATAGGCATGTGTGTGGGGAAAGCTCGGGATCGCGATCCCGGCGAATTCAGGGTTCGATGGTGGTTCGGGGGCGCCCTGGCGCAGCATGGCGTGCGAAGGAAGAAGAAAGGGGCAGGGCCCAGGCGTAAGTGGGAGAGGGCGAGGGGAAGAGGTGCGGCCTGAAGGGTTTTCGACAAGGGAGAGAGCGTATGGGCCAGCTAGACCGTGGGGGGAGAGAGAGAGAGAGAGACGGAGAGTTGGGCGTCGGTGCGGGTGGGCTTCGGCCAAACTGTGGGTTTTCTTCAATAAGACAGAGAACAAAAAGAGAAAGACACAAAATAAATAAATTTTATATAGGCATATAATATATCAATATTTTTAGAAAAAATCCTAAAACATGGACTATTTTTCATAGTCAAATAAAACACACAAAAATTCAAATAGAGAAAACAGTGGTATTGTTGCATTTAAATTGCAAATATGAATATTTTAAAATACCAAAATGAATTCAAATTTATTTTTCTCCATTTTTCTGTTGAAGGGAATCATGTGACCCTATTTTCCATATATTTTATTATTGGATAAAAATAATTTGAATAAAAACTAAATAGCTCCCATTCGGATTTGAATTTGTTCAAACCACTTCGAAATCTTTTCTGTTTTTCCTCGTTCAAATATATTTTCAAATGCCTCTGAATTTTTGAAGTGTCATATTACTTCTCTCATTTTGAATAACTTCCAGAGAATTTGAAATTTGGAAATTCAAATAACTTCAAATGGAAAGTGGGTTTCCAATAACTTCAAAATGACTTTCCAAATGATTTTTATCTTCTCTCATGAAACTCATTGAGGTGCTTAAAGTTTCTGACTATGAAATATTTCCAAATGGAATTCAAATCTTTTTTAAAAAACCTTTTCATTTCTTTTAATGGAAGAAGTCATATCATCTTCACTATAGGGTTTTGTTATGAAATGAATTTGAATTCATGGAACCAAATGCAAAGATGCAAGTTTGGGAAAGTGCTTTTATTCCCTCTCATTCAACTTTCAAAAAGATTCAAATTCCACTCAAATTCACAAAATCAATCACACAACAATGAAGCAAAAAAAATCAGAAATTATTTATTTAATATAACATTCCAAAATTTAGAATTTTGGGATATTACATTTCTGAAAGTTGTCCTGTGTCTGTTACATAAAATAGTTTGTACGCTGAAATTATTTTGGTTCCCTCCGTTTTTTCGCTCGGTGACTATTTTACCTTCCCGCCTAGAATTCCAAAAGGGGTCGCGCTAAATTTTCCCCACCATCAATAAATCCCCATTTGTTGCCGTCAGTAAACCTCACTCACAATTTCCCTTCGCCCCCTCCTCCCGCACTTCTGCTCCAGATCTCGAACCCTCCCGGCGGTGTCGGTTTCCTTCATTGTCGTCCGACCGACATGACCGCAAGCAACGCAGCGCCAAGGTCCTCAAGGATCTTGTCACGCTGAAGACAAGAACTAATCGCAAACGGATAGGTAATAATCGTCTCCTCTCCCTCAATACCCCATCTATTGAAGATCCTTCTAGGCATATGTATATGTAGACATGTTTGATTTATCTGCTAGTATTCTGGAACTCCATCGTTAGCCCCACACGAGTTCAACCATATGGTTCATATTATCCGGGTCTTTCCTGCATGCATGTTGTAGATTTTTTCGCATGTTGTTACTCATGTTGCATTCCTATGAATTATTACAATTTAGGCACCATACAAGTGTTTACAATTCAGCGTACTTTGTCTAGTCATCAATTGAAAAATGATTAGACATAGTTCTAGGTCTGGAAGAACGTCATTCCACATTTGTATTCCCTATTGTAG
Source organism: Aegilops tauschii subsp. strangulata (assembly GCF_002575655.3). Lineage (NCBI taxonomy): Eukaryota > Viridiplantae > Streptophyta > Magnoliopsida > Poales > Poaceae > Aegilops > Aegilops tauschii. The sequence continues at coordinate 141,152,232 of NC_053035.3, read as the reverse complement.
TGATTGCATATTCAGCCTATATTTTTGTGGATACTTTTATAGATCCCATTGTTTCGTCGTTGTTCTGCAGTTGCTACATCCGACACAACAAATGAGTACGAGAAAAGGAGGCAAGAAAACATAAGGGAGAATGCTATCCATTTGTTAGCAACAATTTAAGGAGAATGGAATGGATTCAAACCCAGTTATAGGGGATATCTCTGAACTTGCATACAAATTCGTATGTGTTGCTTCTAACTTTGTTGGAAAGACACATTAAAAAGGGCAAAGCAGGTAGAATAAATGTCATTTGTAGGAGGAGAAAGAGTTAGCGAATGACCCTGTATATGAAGCAGAGGGTTCAGAAGAGGAAAATGATGATGACAAAGGTGACAATAATCTAGAGGGAGGTGATGATGCCCCACAATTGCCCCAAGCAGTTGAGGTACCAAAATATTCATTTCTAGTACATTTTAATCTTACAGCATCTTGTAGCTGTATCACGTTGGTGTTTAACTACACTCCAGTCTTTCAGGCAACACATGAGAAGCAAACTGACGCTATTGTTCGTCCAACTCCAGTACACACAAGAACTAGAGTAGCCATAGACGATGCCCTATATGATTCCCAAATGCCTGAACATCATGATGACGAGGACATGACACAAGATATGCAGCTCACACCAGTAGAAAATCTGACCTCTCGAGATAGCAAGTCCCCTATAGACAATTCAGATGAAAATCATGAAGCAGTTGATCCTGGGGCAGAAAACCAGGATACAGGCATGTGCACACAACAACATCCAGCAGAAAGGACAAACCGTTCCAAGGAGAAGAAGAGGTGAGGTGAGCGCAAACCTACTTTTTCGCACGGTTTAGAAAAATATATTGGAAGGACAGGAAGTAAGATGAAGGTTAACTTCATGGAGGGAGAAAACATGCCTATTGACCCTCTACAAGCAGCAAAACTTGGTTTAGAGGTTCGCTAGCAAGTCAAAACTAAGATGCCCATAAAAACCAAGTGGAAGGAGTACAATGTACTGAGGAACCAGCATTTGCTTCCTGAATTTTTTGATCACTTGAAGGTCTTCCATGAAATGAATCCATTTTGCAATTGTGTCATACCACATATTTTTATCTTCCCGCTCTAAATGTTCTAACATGCATGTGTGCATGATGTCTGCAGCAAATGTTTGAGTTTCAGACAACGCTAAATTGGCCAGAGTAGTGACTGATGGTATCATTCAGAAAAGCGTGCGGTCACACAAGTACCGACTCAAGACAAATTTTTACAATAAGGTTAAAAAATATTACTGATGACCAAGTGTTGCAGTTGAAGCCAATGACTATTACACATAAAGACTGGATAGATCTAGTAAAACAATGGAAAGATGAGCACTACCAGGTAATTCGTGCTTAATCTGACAGATTCAACTTTACTATACCATGTGGTCAAAACTAAATTTATGCTTCAATCCATAGGAGATGTGTGCCAAGAATAAAGCAAACAGTAGTGCTATGAAGCTCCCCCATAAAACTGGCCCTAGAAGCTACATTCAACCTATCACAGTTTGGGAAGCACCCCAGCTTGTTACTTCCAAATTATCATATTTTTTCATAAGTAAATGACCTCCGACGATAACGTTCATCATATCATGTTTGATGTATGATACATCCATTTTGCATCATGTTTACCTACTGCTATTTATTATGTTTTCATGCATAATAATGCTTTTTGGAGTAATTCTAATGCCTTTTCTCTCATAATATGCAAGGTACACACAAAGAGGGAGAATTCCGGCAGCTGGAAAGCAGGACCTGGAAAAGCTACGTCAGGCCACCTATTTTGCACAACTCCACACAAGCTGAAACTTCATGAGGATTTTTTATGGAATAAATAAGAAATACTAGAGCAAATAACCACCGGAGGGGGGCCACCAGGTGAGCACAAGACACCAGGGCGCGCCTGGCCCCCCAAGCGCACCCTGGTGGGTTGTGCTCAGCCCGGCCCACCTCTGGTGCCCATCTTCTGGTATATAAGTCATTTTGACCTAGAAAGAATAAGGGGTGGACTTTCGGGATGGAGCACCGCTGTCTTGAGGCGAAACTTCGAAAGGAGCACTTTTGCCCTCTGGTGGAGCGATTTCGCCGGGGGAACTTCCCTCCCGGAGGGGGAAATCATCGTCATCATCATCACCAACAACTCTCCCATCTTGGGGAGGGCAATATCCATCAACATCTTCAACATCACCATCTCCTCTCAAACCCTAGTTCATCTCTTGTGTTCAATCTGTGTACCGGAACTATAGATTGGTGTTGTGCGTGACTAGTAGTGTTGATTACTATATAGTTTATTTGGTGGAAGATTATATGTTCAGATCCAATATGCTATTTAATACCCCTCTGATCAGCATGACTATCATTTTTCAGTAGTTACTTTTGCTCTTGAGGTCAAAGGAGAAATCGTGTTGCAAGTAATCATGTGAACTTGATATGTGTTTGATATTTTGATAGTATGTATGTTGTGATTCCCTTAGTGGTGTCATCTGAACGTCGACTACATGACACTTCACCATATTTGGGCCTAAGGGAATGCGTTGTGGATTAGTAATTAGATGATGGGTTGCGAGAGTGACATAATCTTAAACCCTAGTTTATGGCGCTATTCCGTATTGGACCGATTGGATCCAAAAGTTTAATGCTATGGTTAGAATTTATTCTTAATACTTTTCTCTTAGTTGCGGATGCTTGCGATGGGGTTAATCATAAGTAGGAGGCTTGTTCAAGTAAGAACAGCACCTAAGCACCGGTCCACCCACATATCAAATTACCGAAGTAGCGAACATGAATCGAACAAACATGATGAAAGTGACTAGATGAAATTCCCGTGTACCCTCAAGAACGCTTTCCTTACTATAAGAGACTATTTTGGCATGTCCTTTTCCTCAAAAGGATTGGGCTATCTTGCTGCACTTTTGTTACTATTACCGTTACTTGCTCGTTACAAATTATCATGCTATCAAACTACTCTGTTACTTACAATTTCAGCACTTGCAGACATTACCTTACTGAAAACCACTTGTCATTTCCTTCTGCTCCTCGTTCGATTCGAAACTCTTACTTATCGAAAAGGCTACAATTGATCCCATATACGTGTGGGTCATCAAGGCTATTTTCTGGCACTGTTGCCGGGGAGGGATTGAAAACCCCTTTAACACGTCGGGTTGCGAGTATTTGTTATTTGTGTGCAGGTGTGATGTCGCTTGAAGCTACGTCGGTATTTCCCAAAGAGGAAGGGATGATGCAGCACAGCGCGGTAGGTATTTCCCTTAGATATGAAACCAAGGTTCTCGAACCAGTAGGAGAACCAAGCAACACAACATAAACAGCCCCTGCACACAGATAATAAATCCTTGCAACCCGACGTGTAAAAGGGGTTGTCAATCCCTTTCGGGTAGCAGCGCCCCAGATAGGCAAACGGACGTGAGATAAAATTGTAGTAGATTGATAGATCGAACGCCAAATAAAATAAATAAGAATAAATTGCAGCAAGGTATTTTTGTATTTTTGGTTTAATAGATCTGAAAATAAATGCAAAGGAAAAGTAGATCGCAACGGCAAATAATATGAGAAAGAGACCCGGGGGCCGTAGGTTTCACTAGTGGCTTCTGTCGAGAAATATAGCAAACGGTGGGTGAACAACTAACTGTTGGGCAATTGATAGAACTTCAAATACTCATGACGATATCCAGGCAATTATCATTATATAGGCATCACGTCCAAGATTAGTAGACCGACTCCTGCCTGCATCTACTACTATTACTCCACACATCGACCGCTATCCAGCATGCATCTAGTGTATTAAGTTCATGGAGAAACGGAGTAATGCAATAAGAACGAAGACATGATGTAGACAAGATCTATCTATGTAGAGATAGACCCCATCGTTTTATCCTTAGTAGCAATGATACATACGTGTCGGTTCCCCTTCTGTCACTGGGATCAAGCACCGTAAGATCGAACCCACTACAAAGCACCTCTTCCCATTGCAAGATAAATAGATCAAGTTGGCCATACAAAACCCAAATATCGGAGAAGAAATACGAGGCTATAAGCAATCATGCATATAAGAGATCAAAGAAACTCAAATAACTTTCATGGATATAAAAAGATAGATCTGATCATAAACTCAAAGTTCATCGATCCCAACAAACACACCGTAAAAGAGTTACATCATATGGATCTCCAAGAGACCATTGTATTGAGAATTCAGCAAGAGAGAGAGAAAGCCATCTAGCTACAAACTACGGACCCGAAGGTCTACAAAGAACTACTCACGCATCATCGGAGAGGCACCAATGGAGGTGGTGAACCCCATCTGAGATGGTGTATAGATTGGATCTGGTGGTTCTGGACTCTGCGGCGGCTGGATGAATATTTCGTCGATGCCTTTAGGGTTTACGGAATATTGGGGTATTTATAGAGCAAAGAGGCGGTTCGGGGGCACCAGAGGTGGGCACAACCCACCAGGGCGCGCCTGGGCCTCCTGGCGTGCCCTGGTGGGTTGTGCTCAGGCGCAGCCAGGGCCCATTATGTTCCTTCTGGTCCAAAAAAATCTCCGTAAAGTTTCGTTGCGTTTGGACTCCATTTGATATTGATTTCCTGCGATGTAAAAAACATGCAGAAAATAGCAACTGGCTCTTGGCACTATGTCAATAGGTTAGTACCAAAACATGATATAAAATGACTATAAAATGATTATAAAACATACAAGATTGATAATATAATAGCATCGAACAATCAAAAATTATAGATACGTTGAAGACGTATCAGCATCCCCAAGCTTAACTCCTACTAATCCTCGAGTAGGGAAGTGATAAAAACAGAATTTTTGATGTGGAATGTTGCCTAACATGTCATATCATATTCTTTCTTTATAGCATGGACATTTGGACTTTTATATTGTTCAAAGCAATAGTCTTGTTTTGACATGATAATTTAAATACTCAAGCATATCAACAAGCAACCATGTCTTTCAAAATATCAACGCTAAAACAAGTTATCCCTAGCCCATCATGATCAACCATTGATCCATTCATGAAACACACTCGCATATTAGCTACACCCAATACTCAAGTACGATCATATTGCCTCCTAGTTGGTGCTTTTATAAGAGAAGATGGAGACTCAAATTCAAAAATAAAAATTGCATAAAGTAAAAGAAAGGACCTTCGCAGAGGGAAGTAGGGATTTGTAGAGGTGCCAGAGCTCAAAGCGAAAAACTTAGAGATAAAAACATTTTGGGACGTGTATCCATCCCACCAACGAAAACGACTTAGAGTTCCCAACACTTTCCATGCTAGATATATCATAGGCGGTTATCAAATAGAAAATAATGTTTATTCCTTTTTCAACCATACTTTCACTTTCCATGGCTAGCAGTATCCATGGTTGCCCTCCATACCAACACTTTCCAAGGAATTTATTATTTGACAACATAAAGTAAATTCATTTTTCATTTTGGGACTGGGCATCCCTAACACCTTTGCCTTACTCTCGTGCAATGTCAAGTGAATAAACACTCATCTTGAGAATAACACATCTAGCAGGGAAAATATTAGCCACCCCTCACTACTCCGCGAGGGAAACAAACACACAAAAGAGAAGTTTATTTTGAAAATTAGAGATGGCACATACAAATTTGCTTAGAACGGCAAAAGAATACCGCATATAGGTAGATATTGTGGACTCATGTGGCAAAACTGGTTTAAAGGATTTTGGATGCACAAGTAGAGATCATACTTAGTGCAAAATGAAGGCTAGCAAAAGATTGAGAAGCGACCAAACAAGAAACGAATAATCTCATAAGCAAGCATTAAGCATAATTAACACCAAATAATGCACCACAAGTAGGATATAATTTCATTGCATAATTATTGACTTTCGTGCTTGCATAGGGAATCACAAACCTTAACACCAATATTCTTACTAAAGCACAATTACTCATCAGCATAACTCACGTATCACATCATCATATCTCAAAACTATTACTAAGAATCAAGTTTATTTTGTCCAATGATCTTCATGAAAGTTTTTATTATATCCTTCTTGGATATCTATCACTTTGGGACTAATTTTCATGTGTTTCTTTTCATAAGCTCAAACGAATACAAGTGAAGATCATGAGCATAAATTTTTCTTTGTCTCAAATTAATCTAAGTGAAGCAAGAGAGAATTTTTGAAAATTTTACTAACTCTCAAATAAATATAAGTGAAGCAAGAGATAATTTATTAAAAAATACTAAAGCACACCATGCTCAAAAAGATATAAGTGAAGCACTAGAGCAAGTCCATAGCTCATAAAAATTTAAGTGAAGCATAGAGAGCAATTCTGACAAGTCATCACATAATTTTGGCTCTCTCAAATAGGTGTGTCCAGCAAGGGATCAAGACTTAAAACACAAAATAAAACAAGAAAAGACTCATATCATATAAGACGCTCCAAGCAAAACACATAGTATGTGACGAACAAAAATATAGCTTCGAGTAAAATACCGATGGTCGTTAGAAGAAAGAGGGGATTCCACTCGGGGGCATCCCCAAGCTTAGTTGGTTGCTCATTTTTGGATAATAGCTTGGGATGCCAGGGCATCCCCAAGCTTAGGCTCTTCTACTCCTTATTCCTTCATCCATCGTAAGATAACCCAAAACTTGAAGACTTCAATCACACAAAACTCAACAAAACCTTCGTCAGATCCGTTAGTGTAAGAAAGCAAATCACTACTATAAGTATTGTGCCAAACCAATTCATATTTTATTTTTGCATTATATCTATTGTATTCCAACTTTTCTATGGCAAAAACTCATCAAAGAAAACCATAGAGCCATCTAAATAAGCATACAACGCAAAGAAAACAGAATCTGTCAAAACAGAACAGTCTGTAGAAATCTGACTATTTTGAAAACTTCTGGAACTCCAAAAATTCTGAAAAATTAGGACGACTTGAGCAATTTGTATATTAATCTTATGCAAAAAGAATTGGTATTTTATCACTCTCTGCTAAAAAATGAAAAAAAAATTGGTGAGCGCAAAAATTTCTGTTTTTCAGCAAGATCAAACAACTATCACCCAAGAAGATCCTAAAGGCTTTACTTGGCACAAACACAAATAAAAAAACACAATCATAACAGCGGCATAATTGTGCAAACACACAAGAACAGAAAGCAAAAAGCAAAAATAAATTTTATTCATTGGGTTGCCTCCCAACAAGCGCTATAGTTTTACGCCCTTAGCTAGGCATAATGCAAGGATCTAAGTTTTGTCATCTTTGGTGCGAGATCCATAAGATGCCCTCATTATTGACTCATATGGTGGCCTAATTATTGTTCTAGGGAAGTGTTCCATACCCTTCCTCAAAGGAAATTGGAACTTAATATTGCCTTCTTTCATATCAATCACAGCACCGATAGTGAGTAGAAACGGTCTACCAAGAATAATAGGACAAGACGGATTGCAATCAATATCAAGAACAATAAAAGATATGGGCTCATAATTCCTATTTTCAAGAATAAGAACATCATTAATTCTTCCCATGGGCTTTTTAATAGTAGAATCCCCCAAGTGCAAATTTAAAGAACAATCTTCAAGATCGGTAAAACCAAGCACATCACATAAAGATTTCGGAATTGTAGAAACACTAGCACCCAAGTCACACAAAGCAAAACATTCATAATTTTTAATCTTGACTTTGATAGTAGGTTCCCACTCATCATGCAATTTTCTAGGAATTGATACTTCTAATTCCAATTTTTCTTCAAAAGCTTTCATCATAGCATCAACAATATGTTTAGTAAAAGCTTTATTTTGTTCACAAGCATGAGGTGAATTTATCATGGATTGCAACAAAGAAATACAATCAATCAAAGAGCAACTATCATAGTTAAAGTCTTTGTAACCCAAAAGAGTGGGCACATCACTTGGTAAAGTTTCGACCTCTTCAAACCCACTTTCATCAATTTTCTCAACAAGATTTTCACCCTCCGAAATATTGGGACGCCTTCTACCTAAAGTTGAATCTTCTCCAGTCCCTTTTTCATCAATCTTAACTTTACTAAACAAGGAATCAATAGAAGAAACACCAATCATTTTAAGATCTTCATCACTTTTGCGAAAGAAATCTCTAGAAAATGCTTTTTCTAAAAATTCTTTTTTAGCTCTCAGCATAGCGGTTCTTTTCTTACTTTCATCCATAGAAACATAAAGAGCTTTAATTGATTCATCTACTTTAGGCACAAAAATTTTCATCTTGAGATTTTCCACATCATGAGCAATTCTATCAACACTTCTAGACAAATCATCAATCTTACTCAAGTTTTCTTCTATGGAAGTTTGAAAACTTTTTGCGTGTTGATAAATTATTTAATATTGTTCTCAAGATCAGAGGTGTTCCTATTATTATTATAAGATTGATTTCCATAGGAATTACCATAATTATTAGAGGAATTACTAGGAAAAGGCCTAGGATTAAAATTACCTCTATAAGCATTGTTATTGAAATTATTTCGAGAGATAAAATTCACATCTATGGCATCACTATTTTGCTCAATCAAAGTAGACAAAGGCATATCATTAAAATCAATAGGACCACTTTTACTAGCAACCAATTTCATAAGACCATCAACTTTTTGACTCAAAGAAGAAATTTCTTCAACTGAATTAACTTTTTTACTAGTAGGAGCTCTTTCGGTATGCCATTGTGAATAATTTGCCATGATATTATCAAGAAATTTGGTGGCTTCACCCAAAGTAATTTCCATAAAAGTCCCACCCGCGGCGGAATCTAAAAGACTACGAGAAACATAATTCAATCCCGCATAAAAAAATTGTATGATCATCCAAAGATTTAACCCATGAGTTGGGCAATTCCTTAGAATCATTTTAATCCTTTCCCAAGATTGTGCAACATGCTCATGTTCAAGTTGCCTGAAAGTCATAATCTGGGTTCTAAGGGAAATAATTTTCGCAGGAGGAAAATACTTAGTGATAAAAGCATCTTTGCACTTATTCCAAGAATCTATACTATTGCGAGGAAAAGAAGAGAACCAAATTTTTGCAGAATCACGCAAAGAAAACGGAATTAATTTCATCTTCACCACATCATTGTCCACTTCTTTTTTCTTTTGCATATCACATAATTCCACGAAGGTATTAAGATGGGACGCGGCATCCTCATTAGGAGTACCGGGAAATTGATCTTTCATAACAAGATTCAGCAAAGCAGTATTAATATCACAAGACTCCGCACCAGTGGCGGGAGGAGCAATTGAAGTGCCAATAAAATCATTGTTGTTGGTATTTGAGAAATCACATAACTTGGTGTTCTCTTGAGTCATGATGACTACACAACAAGATTGCACTCAAAAACAGATCCGGCAAGAAAACGACGAACGAAAAAGAGGGGCGAATAAAACGGCAAATTTTTGTGAAGTGGGGAGAGGCAAATGGCAAATAATGTAAGTTGCAAGGAGATGATATTTGTGATTAGGAACCTGGTATATGTTGAAGATCCTCCCCGGCAACGGTACCAGAAATTCCTCTTGATGTCGCTTGAAACTGCGTCGGTATTTCCCCAAAGAGGAAGGGATGATGTAGCACTGCGGCGGTAGGTATTTCCCTCACATATGAAACCAAGGTTATCGAACCAGTAGGAGAACCAAGCAACACAACATAAACAGCCCCTGCACACAGATAACAAATCCTCGCAACCCGACGTGTAGAAGGGGTTGTCAATCCCTTTCGGGTAGCGGCGCCCCAGATGGGCAAACGGACGTGAGATAAAATTGTAGTAGATTGATAGATAAAACGCCAAATAAAGTAAATAAGAATAAATTGCAGCAAGGTATTTTTGTATTTTTGGTTTAATAGATCTGAAAATAAATGCAAAGGAAAAGTATATCTCAAAGGCAAATAATATGAGAAAGAGACCCGGGGGCCGTAGGTTTCACTAGTGGCTTCTCTCGAGAAAAATAGCAAACGGTGGGTGAACAAATTACTGTTGGGCAATTGATAGAACTTCAAATACTCATGACGATATCCAGGCAATGATCATTATATAGGCATCACGTCCAAGATTAGTAGACTGACTCCTGCCTGCATCTACTACTATAACTCCACACATCAACCGCTATCCAGCATGCATCTAGTGTATTAAGTTCATGGAGAAACAGAGTAATGCAATAAGAACGATGACTTGATGTAGACAAGATCTATCTATGTAGAGATAGACCCCATCGTTTTATCCTTAGTAGCAACGATACATACGTGTCGGTTCCCCTTCTGTCACTTGGATCAGGCACTGTAAGATCGAACCCACTACAAAGCACCTCTTCCCATTGCAAGACGAATAGATCAAGTTGGCCAAACAAAACCCAAATATCAGAGAAGAAATACGAGGGTATAAGCAATCATGCAAATAAGAGATCAAAGAAACTCAAATAACTTTCATGGATATAAGAAGATAGATCTGATCATAAACTCAAAGTTCATCGACCCCAACAAACACATCGCAAAATAGTTACATCATATGGATCTTCAAGAGACCATTGTATTGAGAATTCAGCGAGAGAGAGAGAGAGAGAGAGAGAGAGAGAGAGAGAGAGAGAGAAATGTTGGGGAACATAGCAATAATTCAAAATTTTCCTACGTGTCACCAAGATCAATCTAGGAGATGCTAGCAACAAGAGAGAGGGAGTGCATCTTCATACCCTTGAAGATCGCTAAGCGGAAGCGTTACAAGAACGCGGTTGATGGAGTCGTACTCGCGGCGATTCAAATCGCGGAAGATCCGATCTAGCGCCGAACGGACGGCGCCTCCGCGTTCAACACACGTACAGCCCGGGGACGTCTCCTCCTTCTTGATCCAGCAAGGGGAGAGGAGAAGTTGAGGGAGAACACCAGCAGCACGACTGCGTGGTGGCAATGGAGCTCGTGGTTCTCCGGCAGAGCTTCGCTAAGCACTACGGAGGAGGAGGAGATGTATGAGGAGGAAGGGGCTGCACCAAGGGAAGGGTGTGGCTGCCCTCCCACCCCCTCACTATATATAGGGGCAAGGGGAGAGGGGGAGGCGCCCTGGGGTTTCCCCTAGGGGCGCCGGCCAAGCAGATTGGATCTCCCTAGGGAAATCCTAGGGAGACTTGCCCCCCAAGCCAAGCAGATGGAGGCTTGCCTCCCAAGCCAGGTGGAGGCGCCCCACCTCCCCAAGTAACGTGGGAAAGGGTGTGGGGGGCGCACCACCCCTTAGTGGGCTGGTTTGCCCCTTCCCCTTTGGCCCATGAGGCCCTCCAACACTTGCCGGGGCTCCCGAAACACCTTTCGGTCATGCTGGCCATAGCTTGGTACCCCCGGAACACTTCCGGACTCCAATACCCTTCGTCCAATATATCGATCTTCACCGCCGGACCATTCTGGAACTCCTTGTGATGTCCGAGATCTCATCCGGGACTCCGAACAACCTTCAGTAACCACATACTATTTCCCATAACAACTCTAGCGTCACCGAACCTTAAGTGTGTAGACCCTACGGGTTCGGGAACCATGCAGACATGACCGAGACACCTCTCCGGCCAATAACCAATAGCGGGATCTGGATACCCATATTGGCTCCCACATGTTCCACGATGATCTCATCGGATGAACCACGATGTCGGGGATTCAATCAATCCCGTATACAATTCCCTTTGTCTATCGGCATGTTGCTTGCCCGAGATTCGATCGTCGGTATCCCAATACCTCGTTCAATCTCGTTACCGGCAAGTCTCTTTACTCGTTCCGTAATGCATGATCCCGTGGCTAACTCATTAGTCACATTGGGCTCATTATGATGATGCATTACCGAGTGGACCCAGAGATACCTCTCCGTCATACGGAGTGACAAATCCCAGTCTCGATTCGTGCCAACCCAACAGACACTTTCGGAGATACCTATAGTGCATCTTTATAGCCACGCAGTTACGTTGTGACGTTTGGTACACCCAAAGCATTCCTACGGTATCCGGGAGTTGCACAATCTCATGGTCTAAGGAAACGATACTTGACATTAGAAAAGCTCTTAGCAAACGAACTACACGATCTTGTGCTATGCTTAGGATTGGGTCTTGTCCATCACATCATTCTCCTAATGACGTGATCCCGTTATCAATGACATCCAATGTCCATGGTCAGGAAGCCATAACCATCTATTGATCAACGAGCTAGTCAACTAGAGGCTTACTAGGGACATGTTGTGGTCTATGTATTCACACATGTATTACGGTTTCCAGTTAATACAATTATAGCATGAACAATAGACAATTATCATGAACAAGGAAATACAATAATAACCATTTTATTATTGCCTCTAGGGCATATTTGCAACAGTCTCCCACTTGCACTAGAGTCAATAATCTAGTTCACATCACTATGTGATTGTAATGAATCCAACACCCATGGGGTTTGTTCATATCTCGCTTGTGAGAGAGGTTATTAGTCAACGGGTCTGAACCTTTCAGATCCGTGTGTGCTTTACAAATCTCTATGTCATCTTGTAGATGTACCTACCACGTGCTACTTGGAGCTATTCCAAATAACTGCTCTACTATACGAATCCGGTTTACTACTCAAAGTCATCCGGATTAGTGTCAAAGTTTGCATCGACGTAACCCTTTACGACGAACTCTTTTACCACCTCCATAATCAAAAAAATTCCTTAGTCCACTAGTTACTAAGGATAAGTTCGACCGTTGTCATGTGATCCATTCCTGGATCACTATTGTACCCCTTGACTAACTCATGGCAAGGCACACTTCAGGTGCGGTACACAGCATAGCATACTGTAGAGCCTACATCTAAAGCATAGGGGACAACCTTCGTCCTTTCTCTCTCTTCTGCCGTGGTCATGTTTTGAGTCTCACTCAATACTCACACCTCGTAACACAGCCAAGAACTCCTTCTTTGCTGATCTATTTTGAACTCCTTCAAAATCTTGTGACGGTATGTATTCATTTGAAAGTACTATTAAGCGTTTTTGATCTATCCTTATAGATCTTGATGCTCAATGTTCAAGTAGCTTAATCCAGGTTTTCCATTGAAAAACACTTTTCAAATAACCCTGTATTTTTCCAGAAATTCTACATCATTTGTAATCAACAATATGTCAACAACATATACTCATCAGAAATTCTATAGTGCTCCCACTCACTTCTTTGGAAATACAAGTTTCTCATAAACTTTGTATAAACCCAAAATCTTTGATCATCTCATCAAAGCATACATTCCAACTCCGAGATGCTTACTCCAATTCTTAGAAGGATTGCTGGAGCTTTGCATACTTGTTAGCATCTTTCAGGATTGACAAAACCTTCTGGTTGTATCACATACAACCTTTCCTCAAGAAAATCATCGAGGAAACAATGTTTTGACATCCTATCTGCAAGATTTCATAAATAATGCAGTAACTGCTAATATAATTCCAACAGACTCTTAGCATCGCTACGAGTGAGAAAGTCTCATCGCAGTCAACTCCTTGAACTTGTCGGAAAACATCTTAACGACAAGTCGAGCTTTCTTAATGGTGACACTTACCATCATTGTCTGTCTTCCTTTTAAAATCCATCTGCACCCAACAGCCTTACGACCATCAAGTAGTTCTTCCAAAGTCTTCACTTTGTTTTTATACATGGATCCTCTCTCGGATTTTATGGCCTCGAGCCATTCGTCGGAATCCGGGCCCATCATTGCTTCTCCATAGCTCGTAGGTTCATTGTTGTCTAGCAACATGACTTCCAAGACAGGATTACGTACCACTCTGAAGTAGCATGCATCCTTATCGTCCTACGAGGTTTGGTAGTGACTTGATCCGAAGTTTCATGATCACTATCATAAGCTTCCACTTCAATTGGTGTAGGTGCCACAGGAACAACTTCCTGTGCCCTGCTACACACTAGTTGAAGTGACGGTTCAATAACCTCATCAAGTCTCCACCATCCTCCCACTCAATTCTTTTGAGAGAAACTTTTCCTTGAGAAAGGACCTGTTTCTAGAAACAATCACCTTGCTTCCGGATCTGAAATAGGAGGTATACCCAACTGTTTTGGGTATTCTATGAAGATGCATTTATCCGCTTTGGGTTCGAGCTTATCAGCCTAAAACATTTTCACATAAGCGTCGCAGCCCCAAACTTTTAAGAAACGACAGCTTAGGTTTCTCTAAACCATAGTTCATACGGTGTCGTCTCAACGGAATTGCGTGGTGCCCTATTTAAAGTGAATGCGGTTGTCTCTAATGCCTAGCCCATAAACGATAGTGGTAATTCGATAAGAGACATCATGGTATGCACCATATCCAATAGGGTGCAGTTATGATGTTCGGACACACCATCACACTATGGTGTTCCAGGCGGTATTAGTTGTGAAACAATTTCCACAATGTCTTAATTGTGTGCCAAACTCGTAACTCAGATATTCATCTCTATGATCATATCACAGACATTTTATCCTCTTGTCACGACGATCTTCAACTTCACTCTGAAATTACTTGAACCTTTCAATAATTCAGACTTGTGTTTCATCAAGTAAATATACTCAGCATCTACTCAAATCATCTGTGAAGTAAGAACATAACGATATCCACTACGTGCCTCAGCACTCATTGGATTGCACACATCAAATGTATTACTTCCAACAAGTTGCTCTCTTGTTCCATCTCACTGAAAATGGGGCCTTTCAGTCATCTTGCCCATGTGGTATGATTTGCATGTCTCAAGTGATTCAAAATTAAGTGAGTCCAAATGATCCATCTGTATGGAGTTTCTTCATGCATATATACCAATAGACATGGTTCGCATGTCTCAATCTTTTCAAAAACGAGTGAGTCCAAAGATCCATCAACATGGAGCTTCTTCATGCATTTTATCCCAGTATGACTCAAATAGCAGTGCCACAAGTATGTGGTACTATCATTACTATCTTATATCATTTGGCATGAACATGTGTATCACTATGATCGAGATTCAATAAACCATTTATTTTAGGTGCAAGACCATTGAAGGTATTATTCAAATAAAAAGAGTAACCATTATTCTCCTTAAATGAATAACCGTATTGCGATAAACATAATCCAATCATGTCTATGCTCAACGCAAACACCAAATAACAATTATTTAGGTTTAACACCAATCTTGATGGTAGAGGGAGCATGCGATGCTTGATCACATCAACCTTGGAAACACTTCCAACACATATCGTCATCTCACCTTTAGCTAGTCTCCATTTATTCCGTAGCCTTTTATTTCGAGTTACCAACACTTAGCAACCGAACCGGTATCTAATACCCTGGTGCTACTAGGGGTACTAGTAAAGTACACATTAATATAATGTATATCCAATATACTTCTGTCGACCTTGCCTGCCTTCTCATCTACTAAGTATCTAGGGTAGTTCTGCTTCAGTGACCGTTCCCCTCATTACAGAAGCACTTAGTCTCGGGTTTGGGTTCAACCTTGGGTTTCTTCACTAGAGCAGCAACTGATTTGCCGTTTCATGAAGTATCCCTTCTTTCCCTTGCCCTTCTTGAAACTAGTGGTTTTACTAACCATCAACAATTGATGCTCCTACTTGATTTCAACTTTCGCGGTGTCAAACATCGCGAGTTGCTCAAGGATCATCATGTCTATCCCTGATAGGTTATAGTTCATCACAAAGCTCTAATAGCTTGGTGGCAGTGACTATGGAGAACCATCACTATCTCATCTGGAAGATTAACTCCCACTCGATTCAAGCGATTGTAGTACTCAGACAATCTGAGCACATGCTCAACGATTGAGCTTTTCTCCCTTAGTTTGCAGGCTTAAGAAACTTGTCAGAGGTCTCATACCTCTTGACGTGGGCATTAGTCTAAAATCCCAATTTCAGTCTTTGGAACATCTCATATGTTCTACGACGTTTCAAAAACGTCTTTGGCGCCTCAATTCTAAACCGTTAGCATTACGCACTGAACTATCACGTAGTCATCAAAACGTGTATGTCAAATGTTCGCAACATCTACAGACGACGCTCGAGGTTCACACACCGAGCGGTGCATTAAGGACATAAGCCTTCTGTGCAGCAATGAGGACAATCCCCAGTATACGGACCCAGTCCGCATAATTGCTACTGTCAACTTTCAACTAAATTTTCTCTAGGAACATATCTTAAACAGTAGAACTAAAGCGTAAGTTATGACATAATTTGCAAAGACCTTTTGACTATGTTCATGATAATTAAGTTCATCTAATTATTTAATGAACTCCCACTCAGATAGACATCCCTCTAGTCATCTAAGTGATACATGATCCGAGTCAACTAGGCCGTGTCCGATCATCATGTGAGACGGACTAGTCATCATCGATGAACATCTCCATGTTGATCGTATCTACTATACGACTCATGTTCGACCTTTCGGTCTCTTGTGTTCCGACGCCATGTCTGTACATGCTAGGCTCGTCAAGTCAACCTAAGTGTTTCGCATGTGTAAATCTGGCTTACACCCGTTGTATGCAAATGTTAGAATCTATCACACCCGATCATCACGTGGTGCTTCGAAACAACGAACCTTCGCAACGGTGCACAGTTAGGGGGAACACGTCTCTTGAAATTTTAGTGAGGGATCATCTTATTTATGCTACCGTCGTTCTAAGAAAATAAGATGTAAACATGACAAACATCACATGCAAATCATAAAGTGACATGATATGGCCAATATCATCTTGCGCCTTTTGATCTCCATCTTCGAGGCGCGGCATGATCACCTTCGTCACCGGCATGACACCATGATCTCCATCATCATGATCTCCATCATCGTGTCTTCATGAAGTTGTCTTGCCAACTATTACTTCTACTACTATGGCTAATGGTTAGCAATAAAGTAAAGTAATTACATGGCGTTTTTCATTGACACGCAGGTCATACAAAAAATTAAGACAACTCCTATGGCTCCTGCCGGTTGTCATGCTCATCGACATGCAAGTCGTGATTCCAAGAACATGATCAATCTCATACATCACATATATATAATTCATCACATCCTTTTGGCCATATCACATCACATAGCATACCCTGCAAAAACAAGTTAGACGTCTTCTAATTGTTGCTGCATGTTTTACGTGGCTGCTATGGGTTTCTACCAAGAATGTTTCTTACCTACGCAAAAGCCACAACGGTGATATGCCAATTGCTATTTACCCTTCATAAGGACCCTCTTCATCGAATCCGATCCGACTAAAGTGGGAGAGACAGACACCCGCTAGCCACCTTATGCATCAAGTGCATGTCAGTCGGTGGAACCTGTCTCACGTAAGTGTACGTGTAAGGTCGGTCCGGGCCGTTTCATCCCACAATGCCGCCGAATCAAGATAAGACTAGTAACGGCAAGCAAATTGAACAAATCATCGCCCACAACTACTTTGTGTTCTACTCGTGCATAGAATATATGCATAGACCTGGCTCATGATGCCACTGTTAGGGAACGTAGCAATAATTCAAATTTTTCCTACGTGTCACCAAGATCAATCTAGGAGATGCTAGCAATGAGAGAGAGGGAGTGCATCTTCATATCCTTGAAGATCGCTAAGTGGAAGCGTTACAAGAACGCGGTTGATGGAGTCGTACTCGCGGCGATTCAAATCGCGGAATATCCGATCTAGGGCCGAACGGACGGCGCCTCCGCGTTCAACACACGTACAGCCCAAGGACGTCTCCTCCTTCTTGATCCAGCAAGGGGAGAGGAGAAGTTGAGGGAGAACTCCAGCAGCACGACGGCGTGGTGGCAATGGAGCTCGTGGTTCTCCGGCAGAGCTTCGCTAAGCACTACGGAGGAGGAGGAGATGTATGAGGAGGAAGGGGCTGCACCAAGGGAAGGGTGTGGCTGCCCTCCCACCCCCTCACTATATATAGGGGCAAGGGGAGAGGGGGAGGCGCCCTAGGGTTTCCCCTAGGGGGCGGCGGCCAAGCAGATTGGATCTCCCTAGGGAAATCCTAGGGAGACTTGCCCCCCAAGCCAAGCAGATGGAGGCTTGCCTCCCAAGCCAGGTGGAGGCGCCCCACCTCCCCAAGTAACGTGGGAAAGGGTGTGGGGGGCGCACCACCCCTTAGTGGGCTGGTTTTCCCATTCCCCTTTGGCCCATGAGGCCCTCCAACACTTGCCGGGGCTCCCGAAACACCTTTCGGTCATGCTGGCGATAGCTTGGTACCCCCGGAACACTTCCGGACTCCAATACCCTTCGTCCAATATATCGATCTTCACCGCCGGACCATTCCGGAACTCCTTGTGATGTCCGAGATCTCATCCGGGACTCCGAACAACCTTCAGTAACCACATACTATTTCCCATAACAACTCTAGCGTCACCGAACCTTAAGTGTGTAGACCCTACGGGTTCGGGAACCATGCAGACATGACCGAGACACCTCTCCGGCCAATAACCAATAGCGGGATCTGGATACCCATATTGGCTCCCACATGTTCCACGATGATCTCATCGGATGAACCACGATGTCGGGGATTCAATCAATCCCGTATACAATTCCCTTTGTCTATCGGCATGTTGCTTGCCCGAGATTCGATCGTCGGTATCCCAATACCTCGTTCAATCTCGTTACCGGCAAGTCTCTTTACTCGTTCCGTAACGCATGATCCCGTGGCTAACTCATTAGTCACATTGAACTCATTATGATGATGCATTACCGAGTGGGCCCAGAGATACCTCTCCGTTATACGGAGTGACAAATCCCAGTCTCGATTCGTGCCAACCCAACAGACACTTTTGGAGATACCTGTAGTGCACCTTTATAGCCACCCAGTTACGTTGTGACGTTTGGTACACCCAAAGCATTCCTACGGTATCCGGGAGTTGCACAATCTCATGGTCTAAGGAACATGCGCCGGCCGGAATTGATTTTCGTTGACTCCCCTAGGGTTTCTGGAATATTGGGGTATTTATAGAGTAAAGAGGCGGTCCGGGGGCACCCGAGGTGGGCACAACCTACCGGGGCGCGCTTCGGCCTCCTGGCGCGCCCTGGTGGGTTGTGCTGCACTTGGAGCACCCCCAGATGCTTCTTCGGCCCATTGGTTGTCTTCTGGTCCAAAAAAAATGCACAAAAAGTTATGCTGCATTTGGACTCCGTTTGGTATTGATTTCCCATGATGTAAAAAACATGCAAAAAAAACAGCAACTGGCACTTGGCACTATGTCAATCGGTTAGTACCAAAAAATGATATAAAATGATTATAAAACATCCAAGAATGATAATATAACAACATGGAACAATCAAAAATTATAGATACATTGGAGACGTATCAGCATCCCCAAGCTTAATTCCTGCTCGTCCTTGAGTAGGTAAATGATAAAAACAGAATTTTTGATGTGGAGTGTTGCCTAACATGTCATCTCATATTCTTTTCTTTATAGCATGGACATTTGGACTTTTATATTGTTCAAAGCAATAGTCTAGTTTTGACATGATAACTTAAATACTCAAGCATATCAACAAGCAACCAAGTCTTTCAAAATATCAATGCTAAAATAAGTTATCCCTAGCCCATCATGCTCAATCATTGATCCATTCATGAAACACACTTGCATATTAGCTACACCCAATGCTCAAGTATGATCATAGTGCCCCCTAGTTGGTGCTTTATAAGAGAAGACGGAGACTCAAATTCAAAAATAAAAATTGCATAAAGTAAAAGAAAGCCCTTCGCGGAGGGAAGTAGGGATTTGTACAGGTGCCAGAGCTCAAAGCGAAAATTGAGAGATAGAAACATTTTGAGAGGCATACTTTTCCCACCAATGAAAATGACTTAGAGTTCCCAACACTTTCCATGCTAGATATATCATAGGCGGTTCCCAAACAGAAATTAAAGTTTAATCCTTTTCAACCATACTTTCACTTTCCATGGCTAACCGTATCCACGGGTGCCTTCCATACCAACACTTTCCAAGGAATTATTATTTGACAACATAAAGTAAATTCATTTTTCATTTCAGGACTGGGCATCCCTAATACCTTTGCCATACTCTCGTGCAATGACACGTGAATAAACACTCATCTTGAGAATAACACATCTAGCATGGAAATATATCAGCCACCCAGTACCGTTTCATGAGCGGTACGAGCACACGAAAGAGAAATTTATTTTGAATATTAGGGATGGCACATACAAATTTGCTTAGAACGGCAAAAGAATACCGCATATAGGTAGGTATAGTGGACTCATGTGGCAAAACTGGTTTAAAGGTTTTGGATGCACAAGTATTGATCATACTTAGTGCAAAATGAAGGCTAGCAAAAGATTGAGAAGCGACCAACCAAGAAATGAATAATCCCATAAGCGAGCATTGAGCATAATTAACACCGAATAATGCACCACAAGTAGGATATAATTTCATAGCATAATTTTTTACTTTCGTGCTTGCATAGGGAATCACAAACCTTAACACCAATATTCTTACTAAAGCATAATTACTCATCAAGATGACTCACATATCACATCATCATATCTCAAAACTATTACCAAGAATCAAGTTTATTTTGTCCAACGGTCTTCATGAAAGTTTTTATTATATCCTTCTTGGTATCTATCACTTTAGAACTAATTTTCATATGTTGCTTTTTGAAAATCTCAAACAAATGTAAGTAAAGATCATGAGCATATTTTCTTCTTTCTCTCAAATTAATTTAAGTGAAGCAAGAGAGAATTTCTTGAAAATTTTACTAACTCTCAAATAAATCTAATTGACGCAAGAGAGAATTTCTTCAAAAATACAAAAGCACACCGTGCTCAAAAAGATATAAGTGAAGCACTAGAGCAAATCCATAGCTCATAAAAATTTAAGTGAAGCATAGAGAGCAATTCTGACAAGTCATGGCATAATTTTAGCTTTCTCAAATAGGTGTGTCCAGCAAGGAATCTAGACTTAAAATACAAAATAAAACAAGCAAAGACTCATATCATACAAGACGCTCCAAGCAAAACACATAGTATGTGATGAATAAAAATATAGCTTCGAGTAAAATACCGATGGTCGTTAGAAGAAAGAGGGGATGTCACTCGGGGCATCCCCAAGCTTAGTTGCTTCCTCTCTTTGGATAATAGCTTGGGATTCCGGGGAATCCCCAAGCTTATACTCTTCTTACTCCTCATTCCTTCATCCATTGTAAGATAACCCAAAACTTGAAAACTTCAATCACACAAAACTCAACAAAACCTTCGTGAGATCCGTTAGTATAAGAAATCAAATCAGTACTATAAGTACTGTATCAAACCAATTCATATTTTATTCTTGCATTATATCTACTGTATTCCAACTTTTCTATGGCACAAACTCATCAAAGAAAACCATAGAATCATCAAAACAAGCACACAATGCAAAGAAAACAGAATCTGTCAAAAACAGAACAGTCTGTAGTAATCTGGAAATTTCGAATACTTATGTAACTCCAAAAATTCTGAAACAATTAGGACCATGTGAGAAATTTGTATATTAATCTTCTGCAAAAAGAATTGGCATTATGTCACGCTCTGGTTAAAAATGAGAATTGTTTTCATGAGTGCAAAAGTTTCTGTTTTTCAGCAAGATCAAACAACTATCACCCAAGAAGATCCTAAAGGCTTTACTTGGCACAAACACTAATTAAAACACAAAAAACACAATCATAACAGTAGCATAATTGTGAAAACACTCAAGAACAGAAAGCAAAAGAAAAAATATTCATTGGGTTGCCTCCCAACAAGCTCTTTTTTATAGCCATAAAGATAGGCTTGGAATTTAACGATGCTCACATGGAAGAAAAGATTTGAAGCACGAGAGCATCATAAAACTTGCGACAAACACATTTATATCTAACATACTTCCTATGCATAGGCATTTGTAGGCAAAATTATCAAGACAATAAATATCTTGCATATGCAAGGAAGAAGAAAGAAACAAACGCAATCTCAACATAATAAGAGGTAATTTAGTAACATGAAAATTTCTACAACCATATTTTACTCTCTCATAATAATTACATGTGGGATCATATTCAAATTCAACAATATAGCTATCACATAACATATTCTCTATATGATCCACATGCATGCAAAGTTGACACTCTTCCAAAATAGTGGGATTATCATCAAATAAAGTCATGACCTCTCCGAACCCACTTTTATCAAAAAATTCCATAAGATTGATCATTCTCCAAATTAGTGGGATCATTATTACCTAAAGTTGACACTCTTTCCAAACCCACTTTCAATATTATTGCAAACATATTCATCATGAGGATTAAATAAATTTTCAAGATCATAAGAAGAATCACCACAATCATGATCATTGCAATAAGTGGTGGACATATCAAAATTAGCATCCCCAAGCTTGGGATTTTGCATATTATTAGCACAATTGGCATTAATATAATTTATAGTAGCACCATTGCAATCATGCTTTTCAATCAAGCAGCTATCGTGAATCACTTCATAAATTCCTTCTTTTAGCACTTGATCACAATTTCTAGATTCACGAATTTCAAGCAAAACTTCATAAAGATAATCTAGTGCAGTTAGTTCACTAGCAATTGGTTCAACATAGTTTTATCTTTTAAAAAGATTAGCAAACGGATGAGGATCCATATCAATAGATTTTTAGCAAGCGAAGACACATGGCAACATGAGCAAACATGAGATCTGACGAGAAAAAAGCGAAAGAAAAAGAGGGCGAATAAAACGACAAATTTTTGTGAAGTGGGGGAGAGGAAAATGAGAGGCAAATGTCAAATAATGTAAATTGCAAGGAGATGAGATTTGTGATTAGGAACCTGGTAGATGTTGATGATGTCCCCCCGGCAACGGCGCCAGAAATTCCTTTTGATGCGGCTTGAAGCTACGTCGGTATTTCCCCAAAGAGGAAGGGATGATGCAGCACAGCGACGGTAGGTATTTCCCTCACATATGAAACCAAGGTTATCAAACCAATAGGAGAACCAAGCAACACAACATAAACAGCCCCTGCACACAGATAACAAATCCTCGCACGTGTAGAAGGGGTTGTCAATCCCTTTCGGGTAGCGGCGCCCCAGATGGGCAAATGGACGTGAGATAAAATTGTAGTAGATTGATAGATCAAATGCCAAATAAAGTAAATAAGAATAAATTGCAGCAAGGTATTTTTGTATTTTTGTTTTAATATATCTGAAAATAAATGCAAAGGAAAAGTATATCGCAAAGGCAAATAATATGAGAAAGAGACCCGGGGGACGTAGGTTTCACTAGTGGCTTCTCTCGAGAAAAATAGCAAACGTTGGGTGAACAAATTACTGTTGGGCAATTGATAGAACATCAAATACTCATGACGATATCTAGGCAATGATCATTATATAGGCATCACGTCCAAGATTAGTAGACCGACTCCTGCCTGCATCTACTACTATAACTCCACACATCGACCGCTATCCAGCATGCATCTAGTGTATTAAGTTCATGGACAAACGAAGTAATGCAATAAGAACGATGACATGATGTAGACAAGATCTATCTATGTAGGGATAAACCCCATCATTTTATCCTTAGTAGCAACGATACATACGTTCCGGTTCCCCTTCTGTCACTGGGATCAGGCACTGTAAGATCGAACCCACTACAAAGCACCTCTTCCCATTGCAAGACGAATAGATCAAGTTGGCCAAACAAAACCCAAATATCGGAGAAGAAATACGAGAGTATAAGCAATCATGCATATAAGAGATCAAAGAAACTCAAATAACTTTCATGGATATAAAAAGATAGATCTGGTCATAAACTCAAAGCTCATCGACCCCAACAAACACATCACAAAAGAGTTACATCATATGGATCTCCAAGAGACCATTGTATTGAGAATTCAGCGAGAGAGAGAGAAAGCCATCTAGCTACTAACTACGAACCCGAAGGTCTACAAAGAACTACTCACGCATCATCGGAGAGGCACCAATGGAGGTGGTGAACCCCATCCGAGATGGTGTCTAGATGGATCTGGTGGTTCTGGACTTTGCGGCGGCTGGAATTGATTTTCGTCGACTCCCGTAGGGTTTCTGGAATATTTGGGTATTTATAGAGTAAAGAGGTGGTCCAGGGGGTACCCGAGGTGGGCACAACCCACTGGGGTGCGCCTGGGCATCTTGGCGCGCCCTGGTGGGATGTGCTCCCCTCGGAGCACCCCCAAGGTGCTCCTTCGGCCCATTGGTTGTCTTCTAGTGCAAAAAATTCCACAAAAAGTTTCGCTGCATTTGGACTCCGTTTGGTATTGATTTCCTGCGATGTAAAAAACATGCAAAAAAACAACAACTAGCACTTGGCACTATGTCAATAGGTTAGTCCCAAAAATGATATAAAATGACTATAAAATGATTATAAAACATCCAAGAATGATAATATAACAGCGTGGAAAAATCAAAAATTATAGATACATTGGAGACGTATCATGGTTTGTTCGGGGTATCTTCACCTCGACAGGAACAACAATTAGTTACGCTTCAACCTACTGCACCTACTGAAAATATTGAATGTGAAATTCCTTCGGGTATGATAGAACAACTGCTAGTTAATCCTTATGTAGGAGATGGAACCGAACATCCTGATATGCACTTGATATATGTGGAAGAAATTTTGTGGATTGTTTAAGCTTGCAGGTTTACCCGGAGATGAAGTTAAGAAGAAGGTTTTCCCTTTATGTTTGAAGGGAAAATCATTGGCATGGTATAGGCTATGCGATGATATTGGATCTTTGAATTGGAATCAATTGAAATTGGAGTTTCACCAAAAAAAATCCTATGCATCTAGTCCATCATGATTGGAATTACATATATAATTTTTAGCCTCGTGAAGGAGAAAGTATTGCTCTAGCTTGGGGGAGGCTTAAGTCAATGTTATATTCATGCCCCAATCATGAGCTCTCAAGAGAAATTATTATCAAGAATTTTTATGCTCGGCTTTCTCATAATGATCAATCCATGCTTGATACTTCTTGTGCTGGTTCTTCTATGAAGAAGACTATTGAATTCCGGTGGGATCTTTTGGAAATAATTAAACGCAATTCTGAAGATTGGGAACTCCATGAAGGTAAAGAGTCAGGTATTAAGCTTAAGTTTGATTGTGTTAAATCTTTTATGAATATCGATGCTTTTCAAAAGTTTAGCACTAAATAAGGACTTGGCTCTGAGATAGTAGCCTCCTTTTGTGAATCCTTTGCTACTCATGTTGATTTCCCTAAGGAGAAGTGGTTTAAATATCACCCACCTATTAAAGAAGAAACTAAAGAACCGATACTAGCTAAAGAGGAAACTGTAGTTTATAATGTTGATCCAGTTGTTCCTACTACTTATATTGAGAAACCACCTTTCCCTATTACGATAAAGGAACATGCTAAAGTTTCAACTGTGGTCAACAAAAGTTATATTAGAACACCTAAACCTGATGAACAAATTAAAGTAGAACCTAGTGTTGCTATGGTTAAAGATCTCCTGGAAGAAAATATAGATGGGCATGTTATTTACTTATGTGAAGAAGCTGCTAGAATTGCCAAACCCGATAAAAAGGATAAACATAGACATGTTGTTGGCATGCCCATTGTCTCAGTTAGCGTGAGTGCTATTCCCTTTACCTTATATCAAGAAATTATGAATGACATAGCACCTGCAGAGATAGAATACATAGATGTTATTATTAAACTTGCTAATAGAGACACCATCTCACCAATTGGGATTGTTAGAGATGTTGAATTCTTGTGTGGGAAAATAAAATTCCCTACCGATTTTCTTGTTCTTGGTTCCCCACAAGATGACTTTTGTCCCATTATCTTTGGTAGACCTTTCTTGAACACCGTTAATGCTAAAATAGGTTGCAAGAAACAAACTGTCGGTGTTAGCTTTGGTGATGAGTCTCATGACTTTAATTTTTCCAAGTTTAGATGAAATTATTGGTCTTGCTTCTATTGTTATACCTCCTACTGATCCCTTAGAACAATATTTGTTAGACCATGAAAATTATTTACATATGCATGAAAGAAAAGAAATAGATAAGATTTTCTTTGAACAACGTCCTCTTCTTAAACACAATTTGCCTATTGAAACTCTAGAAGGTCCTCTCCACCTAAAGGTGATCATGTGTTTGAATTAAAATAATTGCCAGACACTTTGAAATATGCTTATCTTGATGAGAAGAAGATATATCTTGTTATTATTAGTGCTAACCTTTCAGAACATAAAGAAGAAAGATTATTGAAAGTTCTAAGGAAGCATCGAGTTGCTATTGGATATACTCTTGATGATTTAAAGGGCATTAGTCCCACTCTATGTCAGCAGAGGATTAATATGGAACCTGATGCTAAACCTGTTGTTGAACACCAACGTCAGTTAAATCCAAAGATGAAAGAAGTGGTAAGAACGGAAATATTAAAACTTCTGGAAGTAGGTATAATCTATCCTATAGCTGATGGGTAAGTCATGTTCATTGTATCCGTAAGAAAGGAGGTATTTCTGTTGTTCCTAATGATAAGAATGAACTTATTCCACAGAGAATTGTTGCAGGCTATAGAATGGTAATTGATTTTAGAAAATTAAACAAAGCAACTAGAAAATATCATTACCCTCTGCCTTTTATTGATCAAATGCTAGAAAGATTATCTAAGCACACAGATTTTTGCTTCCTTGATGGATATTCTGGTTTCTCTTAAATACCTGTTTCTCAACCTGATCTAGAAAAGACTACTTTTACTTGCCCTTTTGGAACTTATGCTTATAGACGTATGCCTTTTGGTTTATGCAATGCACCTGCTACCTTTCAAAGATGTATGACTGCTATATTCTCTGACTTTTGTGAAAAGATGGTTGAGGTTTTCATGGATGACTTCTCTTTTTACGGGAAGTCTTTTGATGCTTGTTTAAGCAATCTTGATCGAGTTTTGCAGAGATGCGAGCAAACAAATCTTGTCTTGAATTGGGAGAAGTGCCACTTTATGGTTAACGAAGGTATTGTTTTGGGCCATAAAATTTCTGAAAGAGGTATTGAGATGGACAAAGCTATGGTTGATGCAATTGAGAAAATGCCGTGTCCTAAAGATATCAAAGGTATTCGTAGTTTCCTAGGTCATGCTGGTTTCTATAGGAGATTTATCAAAGACTTTTCTAAGATTTCTAGGCCCCTTACAAATCTTTTGCAAAAGGATGTTCCTTTTGTTTTTGATGATTGTTTAGAAGCCTTCGAAACACTCAAGAAAGTCTTAATTTTTGCACCTATTGTTCAAGCACCTGATGGTAACTTGCCTTTTGAAATTATGTGTGATGCTAGTGATTATGTTGTTGGTGTTGTTCTAGGACAAAGAGTTGATAAGAAACTAAATGTTATTCATTATGCTAGTAAAACTCTAGAAACTGCTCAACGAAATTATGCTACTACTAAAAAAGAATTTCCAGAAGTGGTGTTTGCTTGTGATAAATTTAGATCTTACATTGTTGATTCAAAATTAATTGTTCACACTGACCATGCTGCTATTAAATATCTTATGGAAAAGAAAGATGCTAAACCTAGACTTATTCGATGGGTTCTCTTGCTACAAGAATTTTATTTACATATCACTGATAGAAAAGGAGCAGAGAACCCCGTAGCCAATAACTTGTCTAGGCTTGAAAATGTCCTTGATGACCCACTACCTATTGATGATAGTTTTCCTGATGAGCAATTAGCTGCAATAAATGTTTCTCATAACACTCCTTGGTATGCTGACTATGCTAATTACATTGTTGCTAAATATTTTCCACCTAGCTTTACATACCAACAAAAGAAAAAATTCTTCTACGATTTAAGACATTACTTTTGGGATGACCCACATCTTTATAAAGAAGGAGTAGATGGTATTATTAGACGTTGTGTACCTGAGCATGAACAGGGACAAATCCTACGGAAATGTCACTCCGAAGCTTATGAAGGACATCATGCGGGAGACAGAACTGCTCACAAGGTATTGCAATCTTGATTTTATTGGCCTACTCTCTTAAAGGATGCCCATAAGTTCGTCTTATCTTGTGATGAATGCCAAAGAATAGGTAATACCAGTAAGCGTCAAGAAATGCCTATGAACTATTCACTTGCTGTTGAACCATTTGATGTTTGGGGATTTGATTTCATGGGACCTTTTCCTTCCTCTAACGGGCATAGTCATGTTTTGGTTGTTGTTGATTATGTTACTAAGTGGGTAGAAGCTATTCCAACCAGTAGTGCAGATCACAACACCTCTATTAAAATGCTTAAGCAAGTTATTTTCCCAAGGTTTGGAGTCCCTAGATATTTAATAACTAATGGTGGTTCATGATACGTCCATTTTGCATCATGTTTTCCCACTATTATTTATGATGTTTTTATGCATAATAATGCTTTTTGGAGTAATTCTAATGCCTTTTCTCTCATAATATGCAAGGTATACACAAAGAGGGAGAATTCCGGCAGCTGGAAATCTGGACCTGGAAAAGCTACGTCAGGCTACCTATTATGCACAACTCCAAAAAAGCTGAAACTTAACGAGTATTTTTATGGAATAAATAAGAAATACTGGAGCAAATAACCAACAAAGGGGGCCCACCAGGTGTGCATAACCCACCTGGGCGCGCCAGGGAGCCCAGGCGCGCCCTGGTGGGTTGTGCTCACCCAGGCCCACCTCCGGTGCCCATCTTCTGGTATATAAGTCATTTTGACCTAAAAAATAAGGAGAGGACTTTCGGGATGGAGCGCCGCCGTCTCGAGGCGAAACTTGGGTAGGAGCACTTTTGCCCTCCCACACAGCGATTCCGCCGGGGGAACTTCCCACCCGGAGGGGGAAATCATTGTCATCATCATCACCAACAAGTCTCCCATCTTGGGGAGGGAAATCCTCATCAACATCTTCAACAGCACCATCTCATATCAAACCCTGGTTCATCTCTTGTGTTCAATCTTTTTATCTGAACTATAGATTGGTGCTTGTGGGTGACTTGTAGTGTTGATTACATCTTGTAGTTGATTACTATATGGTTTATTTGGTGGATGATTATATGTTCAGATCCAGTATGCTATTTAATACCCCTCTGATCTTGAGCATGGTTATCATTTGTGAGTTGTTACTTTTGTTCTTGAGGTCACGGGAGAAATCATGTTGCAAGTAATCATGTGAACTTGATATGTGTTCGATATTTTGATAGTATGTATGTTGTGATTCCATCAGTGGTGTCATGTGAACGTCGACTACATGACACTTCACCATATTTGGGCCTAAGGGAATGCATTGTGGATTAGTTATTAGATGATGGGTTGCGAGAGTGACAGAAGCTTAACCCTAGTTTATGCGCTATTCCGTAAGGGACCAATTGGATCCAAAAGTTTAATGCTATGGTTAGAATTTATTCTTAATACTTTCCGCGTAGTTGCGGATGCTTGCGAGAGGGTTAATCATAAGTAGGAGGTTTGTTCAATTAAGAACAGCACCTAAGCACCGCTCCACCCAAATATCAAATTATCAAAGTAGCGAACATGAATCGAACCAACATGATGAAAGTGACTAGATGAAATTTCCGTGTATCCTCAAGAACACTTTGCTTACTATAAGAGACCGCTTTGGCCTGTCCTTTGCCTCAAAAGGCTTGGGAAATCTTGCTGCACTTTTGTTAATACTATTGTTACTTGCTCGTTACAAATTATCTTGCTATCAGACTACTCTGTTACTTACAATTTCGGCACTTGCAGACATTACCTTGCTGAAAACCACTTGTCATTTCCTTCTACTCCTCGTTGGGTTCGACACTCTTCTTATCGAAAAGAGCTAAAAATGATCCCATATACTTGTGGGTCATCAAGGCTATTTTCTGGTGTCATTTCCGGGGAGTGAAGCGCCTTTGGTAAGTGGAATTTGGTAAGGAAATATTTATATATTGTGCTGAAATTTACTGTCACTTGTTACTATGGAAAACAATCCTTTGAGGGGTTTGTTCGGGGTATCTTCACCTCGACAGGAACCAGAATTAGCTACCCCTCAACCTACTGCACCTACTGAAAATATTGAACATGAAATTCCTTCTGGTATGATAGAACAACTGCTAGCTAATCCTTATGCAGGAGATGGTACCGAACGTCCTGATATGCACTTGATATATGTGGAACAAATTTGTGGATTGTTTAAGCTTGCAGGTTTACCCAAAGATGAAGTTAAGAATAAGGTTTTCCCTTATCTTTGAAGGGAAAAGCATTGGCATGGTATAGGCTATGCAATGATATTGGATCTTGGAATTGGAATCGATTGAAATTGGAGTTCCACCAAAAAAATTATCCTATGCATTTAGCACTGGTACGCGTCGGTGCTAAACAAACGGTTTTTAACCCAAACCAATCATGATTAAGAACTAGGAAATATAGAACTTGTATATGTTTCTCATGTATTAAGTCCAGCCAAATTCGATTTATTCCTCACATGCATAACAATACAAAATTCTACCCACGACAATTGGACATCGCATTGTAGAATTGAACCAAGCAGTTAACTAAACACCACAACAAATGAACCAAACATTAACTGAGCACCACATTGCACAATGTAACATACTCCTAATAGAAGATGAGACAGTTAACCAAACCAAGCATGCCTAACAACTTGGAAATATAGCAATTGTATTTGTTTCTCATGTATTTAGTACACGATTTAGTCCTCATGTGACGCCCCCGGTTTGACCGTACACTAATCATGCACGCAAATGTGTACGATCAAGATCAGGGACTCACGGGAAGATATCACAACACAACTCTAAAACATAAATAAGTCATACAAGCATCATAATACAAGCCAGGGGCCTCGAGGGCTCGAATACAAGTGCTCGATCACAGACGAGTCAGCGGAAGCAACAATATCTGAGTACAGACATAAGTTAAACAAGTTTGCCTTAAGAAGGCTAGCACAAACTGGGATACAGATCGAACGAGGCGCAGGCCTCCTGCCTGGGATCCTCCTAACTACTCCTGGTCGTCGTCAGCGGGCTGCATGTAGTAGTAGGCACCTCCAGTGTCGTAGGTGTCATCGTCGACGGTGGCGTCTGGCTCCTGGACTCCAGCATCTGGTTGCGACAACCAGATAGAAAGGAAAGGGGAAAAGAGGGAGAGAAGCAACCGTGAGTACTCATCCAAAGTACTCGCAAGCAAGGAGCTACACTACATATGCATGGGTATATGTGTAAAGGGGCATATCAGTGGACTGAACTGCAGAATGCCAGAATAAGAGGGGGATAACTAGTCCTGTCGAAGACTACGCTTCTGGTCATCTCCATCTTGCAGCATGAAGAAGAGAGTAGATTGAAGTCCTCCAAGTAGCATCGCATAGCATAATCCTACCCGGCGATCCCCTCCTCGTCGCCCTGTTAGAGAGCGATCACCGGGTTGTATCTGGCACTTGGAAGGGTGTATTTTATTCAGTATCTGGTTCTAGTTGTCATAAGGTCAAGGTACAACTCCGGGTCGTCCTTTTACCGAGGGACACGGCTATTCGAATAGATAAACTTCCCTGCAGGGGTGCACCACATAACCCAACACGCTCGATCCCATTTGGCCGGACACACTTTTCTGGGTCATGCCCGGCCTCGTAAGATCAACGCGTCGCAGCCCCACCTAGGCTCAACCGAGAGGTCAACACGCCGGCCTAACCCTATGCGCGCAGGGGTCTGGGCCCATCGCCCTATGCACACCTGCACGTTGCGAGGGCGGCCGGAAGCAGACCTAGCCTAGTGGCGTTCCAGTCCAATCCGGCGCGCGCCGCTCCGTTGCTGACGTCAAAAAGAGCTTCGGCTGATACCACGACGCCGGGATACCCATAACTACTCCCGCGTATATGGCTAGTGCGTATAGACCAAATGGCCAGACTCAGATCAAATACCAAGATCTTGTTAAGCATGTTAAGTAACCGCGAACGTCGACCAGGGCCAGGCCCACCTCTCACCTAGGCGGTCTCAACCTGCCCTATCGCTCCGCCACAAAGATCCACTTGCGGGTACTCCTACGAGCCGACCCGACTTTAGTCATCACATGTGTCATGTATATAGTATATAAGTATATACCCGTGATCACCGCCCAGGTGATCACGGCCCGATAGTATAGCACAGCAGACGGACAAGAATGTAGGGCCACTGATGGAAAACTAGCATCCTATATAGAATTGCAGGTAAAGGTAACAACAGTAGTAGCAAGGATAGGCTATGCATCAGGATAGGATATCGGAAAGCAGTAACATGCTACACTACTCTAATGCAAGCAGTATAGAGAAGAATAGGCGATATCTGGTGATCAAGGGGGGGGGCTTGCCTGGTTGCTCTGGCAAGTAGGAGGGGTCGTCAACTCCGTAGTCGAACTGGGCAGCAGCAGTGTCGGTCTCGTAGTCTACCGGAGAGAAGAGGGGGAAGAAACAGTAAATACAATGCAAACATAAACATGACGATGTGTGACATGACAATGAGCAGTGCGAGGTGTGTCCTAATGCGACAGTAGGTGGTACCGGCGAAGGGGGGAACATCCGGGAAAGTATTCCCGATGTTTCGCGTTTTCGGACAGATGGACCGGAGGGGGAAAGTTGCGAGTTCGATAGGTTAGAGAGGTGTGGTGGATGAACGGACTGCGTATCCGGATTCGTCTCGTCGTTCTGAGCAACTTTCATGTTGAAAATATTTTAATCCGAGTTACGGATTAAAAGATATGATTTTCTAAAGATTTTATTAATTTCTGGAATTTAATTAATTATTTAATTAAATTCAAAATTTTTATTTATGACATCAGCATGAGGTCATGCTGACGTCAGCAGTCAACGTTGACCGTTGACCTGGTCAACCTGACAGGTGGGTCCCACCTGTCAGGGGCTGTTACCTAATTAACTACTGTTTAGTTAAATTAATTATCTAATTAGATTAATTTAAACATGATTAATTAACTTAATTAATTTAGTTAATTAATTAAATTTATTTTTTATTATTTGTTTTATTATTAATTTTATTTTTATTTATTTTTTTACTTATTTATTTATTAATTTTTATTAACTAGTTTATTATTATTATTATTATTATTATTTTCATTTCATTTTCCTTTTTTTTCCTTTTGTTCTGTGGGCTGGGCCCCGTCTGTCATAGGCCAGGAGGGTTCGGGCCCAGGGGGCAGTGGCTCAGGGGGGGCGAGGCCCACCTGGCAGTGGCCCAGGGGGCACTGCGGGTTTGGTCCACGGGTGCGGGCGCACCCGAGCGAGCGCTCGCCCGCAGGGCGGGACGAGGACGCCGGGGCACCGATGGCGGGGCTCGCCGGCGCAGCCATCTCCGGCGACGGCTGGCGGAGGCGAGGGGTGGCGCCGGTGCGGTCGGAGTGGCGCGGAGGGGCAGGCGCGGTGGCGCGGCCACGGGACAGAGGGAGAGACGGGGGAGGGCGAGGCCATGGCCGAGCCACTCGGGCACGGCCCCGAGGCTCTGGTCGCGGCGGTGGCGGACGGGCGTGGTGCGGGCGCGGGCACGGTGAGCCGGGGCCCGAGAAGACGGTGGGGGTTAGCGCGACGAGGGGGCCAGGCGGGGCGTGGCCGACGCGGGCGCGCGTGTGTGCGGTCGGGGGCGTGACCAGGGGCGAGCCCAGGCGCGGCCAACGGGCGCGAGGGCCACGGTGAGCGTGGGGGCGAGGGAAGGAGAGGAGGGGCGCGGCGGGGCTCACTGGGGTCGTAGGGGGACTGGCAGCGGGGCGCGGGGAGGAGGCAAGGACGACGGCAACGCGGTGACGGGGTGCAGGCCGGCGAGGAGGCGAAGGCAGGCCGGCGGGGCAGCGCTCCGGCGAGGGCGAGCTCCGGGTGGCGACGGGGTTCGGCGGTGGTCTCCTCCCGATCCAGATCGGGGGAGGCAGGAGGAGATATTTCGGGGAGGAGTGGGTGGCCGTCGGTGGTGAGTGGGGGGGAGTGGATAAGGAGTGGGGCGGCCGGCTGGGCCTGGGGTTTGGCCCAGTTGGGCCAGGGTCCAGTGGGGGGGGCAGTTGGGCCAGGGTCCAGTGGGGGGGAGGGGGTTCCTCCTTTCTTCTTTTTTTCTGTTTGTTTTCTCTGTTGCATTTTCTTTTCTTTTTATTTATTTTCTTTTCTGTTTTACATCATTTTAAAATAGTTAGGCATTTTCTAAAAATATGTTTTCTCCACAATAATTATGAGTGCAATATCTGGCACCCACCGAACATTTTTGTTTAAATTTTTGAAAACTTTTATTATTGACATTAATTTGAATTTAAATTTGAAACGGTTTTGAATTAACCCGAGATTAATTACAGTGACAGAGGTGACGTGCCATCATTAACGTGAGATTACTGTAGCATGATTATCCGGGCATTACAAATCTCCTCCACTACAAGAAATCTCGTCCCGAGATTTAGGAGGTAGAAGGAAACAGTGCGGGGTATTCATCACGCAGGCGATCCTCGCGTTCCCAAGTGGCCTCATCTTCAGAATGGTGCGACCACTGGACCTTGAGAAACTTGATCGCCTTCTGACGTGTGCGGCGTTCAGCTTGGTCGAGAATGCGGACCGGATGCTCCTTATAGGAGAGGTCCTGCTGCAATTCGAGCACTTCATGATCCACAGCTCGGATTGGGTCCTTGAAGCAACGGCGGAGCTGTGACACATGGAACACATCGTGAACCTGAGAAAGGTTCGATGGAAGTTCCAGTTGGTATGCCACTTTTCCATGCCTTTCGAGAATAATGAATGGGCCAATATATCGAGGAGCTAGTTTGCCCTTGATTCCGAAGCGGTGAGCACCCTTCATTGGTGTGACTCGAAGATAAGCCTTTTCGCCAGGTTGATAGACCATGTCTTTATGATGACGGTCATACTGACTCTTCTGACGTGACTGAGCAGCCTTGAGATTCTCACGAATAATGCGGACTTGTTCTTCGGCATGTTGGATAATATCCGGACCGAAGAGTGGACGTTCCCCAGTTTCTGACCAGTTCAGAGGGGTTCGGCACTTTCGTCCATATAACACTTCGAAGGGGGCCATCTTCAGACTAGCTTGATAGCTATTATTATAAGAGAACTTAGCATACGGGAGAGATTCCTCCCATTTCTTGCCGAAGGAAATAACACAAGCTCGAAGCATGTCTTCGAGAACTTGGTTGACGCGTTCAACTTGCCCCTGCGACTGAGGATGAAATGCAGTACTGAATGACAGATGAGTTCCCATAGCTTCTTGGAAACTTGCCCAGAATCTTGAAGTGAATAAGCTACCACGGTCTGAGCTGATAACCAATGGAATACCATGGAGTGAAACAATCCTGGACATATATAGCGTTGCCAGTTGACTAGCAGTGATCGTTTCCTTGACCGCCAGAAAATGTGCAACTTTGGAAAGCCGGTCAATGACGACAAGAATAGCATCATTACCTTTCTGTGATTTGGGAAATCCAGTGACGAAGTCCATCTCAACATGGTCCCATTTCCATTCAGGAATAGAGATAGGTTGCAGAGTTCCAACAGGCCTTTGATGTTCTGCTTTGATACGACGGCAAACGTCACACTCAGCAACATAACGAGCAATGTCTTGCTTCATATCAGACCACCAGAATCTCTGACGGATGTCTTGGTACATCTTTGTACTACCAGGATGGATACATAGAGGCGTATCATGAGCTTCTTTCATAACTTCCTGTGTCATATCCAGGTTTTTCTCTGCACATGGCACCACTAGGCGGCCCTTGAAGTATAAGGTGCCATCTTCGGCAATAGTGAAGAATGAGGGCTTTCCTTCTGCGAGGTAGCGCTTAATCTTGTGGGCTTCAGAGTCATACTTCTGTAGCCTTTTGATGCTATCCACGAGATCTGGTTTAGCAACTAGGGTATTGAGGGAACCCTGGGTAACAACATGGAGGTTCACCTTGCCAAACTCCTTAGGAGGGGGAGCGAGTGCACCCGAGGAACAATATGGAGGTTCAGCTTCCTGAATTCTTCAACAAGCGAGGGCTGAACTTTGTGAACCTGGAGGTGGTTGCAGTAAGACTTGCGGCTCAAGGCATCAGCCATTACATTAGCCTTGCCTGGCGTATAGGAAATACCCAAGTCAAAGTCTGCAACAAGCTCCATCCATCTCTGCTGACGGAGGTTCAGATCTGGCTGAGTAAACAGATACTTCAGACTTTGGTGGTCAGTGAAGATCTCGCAACGATTACCGAGAAGGTAATGTCGCCACTGCTTCAGCGCATGAATGACAGCAGCAAGTTCGAGGTCGTGAACTGGGTAGTTCTCTTCGTGAGGGCGCAATTGCCGAGAGGCATAAGCAATCACTTTGCGGTCTTGCATTAGGACACAGCCTAATCCTTGACGGGAAGCGTCGCAGTAAATGACGAAGTCCTTCTTAGTATCAGGTGGAGCTAGAACTGGGGCAGAAGTCAACTTGGCTTTGAGTGCCTGGAAACTTTCCTGACATTTGTCTGTCCATTGGAACTTGACGCCCTTATGCAACAGGTTAGTCAGAGGCCTGGCGATCTTGGAGAAGTTCTCGACGAATCGACGCCAATAGCTGGCGAGACCGAGAAAACTTCTGACTTGCTTAACGTTCTTGGGAGGAGTCCAATCAAGAATAGCCTGAACTCGCTCGGGGTTGACGGCAATACCATCCTTAGAGATGACATGCCCAAGATAGGTTACTTCCGGTAGCCAGAATTCACATTTGGAGAACTTGGCATATAGCTGATGCTCTCGTAGCTTTTCCAGCACAAGTCGAAGATGTTCAGCATGTTCTTCTTCGTTTTTTGAAAATACCAGGATATCATCCAGATAAACCACGACGAACTTGTCGAGGTAATCCATGAATATATAGTTCATCAGACGAGAGAAGGTGGCTGGAGCATTGGTTAAACCGAAAGACATGACGGTGTACTCGTATGAACCATAGCGAGTCACGAAGGCGGTCTTTGGGATATCCTCTTCGCGGACACGGATCTGGTGGTAACCCAACCTCAAGTCGAGCTTAGAGAACACTGACGAACCCGCCAGTTGATCATACAGATCATTGATCCGAGGAAGAGGGTATTTATTCTGAATGGTAGCTTGGTTTATAGGACGGTAGTCTTGAACTAATCGGTTTGTCCCATCCTTCTTCTTAACAAAGAGAGAAGGTGCTCCCCAAGGAGAGCAACTTGGGCGAATGAATCCTTTGTGAAGAGAATTGTCGATTTCCTCCTTAAGCTCAAGGAGTTCATGCGGCGGCATCTTGTAGGGTCGCTTGGCTATAGGAGTGGTGCCTGGTTTCAAGTCGATGATGAATTCGACAGCTCTAGCAGGGGGAATCCCTGGAAGTTCTTCAGGAAAGACGTCGAGGAATTCACGCACGATGGGAATGTTTTCAATGCCCTCGAGTGGTGCAGCGTTCAATGCATTCAATGCATAGAGCCTTGCCTCGGCATTTTGCACCAGATGGGCTTGGTAAGTAACTATCTCATCTGAAGGGTGTAGCAGATGGACGGTCTTAGTGGTGCAAACGATTGAAGCAGTATGCGCTTTTAACCAATTCATTCCCAGAATGAGATCGATGCTACAAGACTTCAGTACGATGGGAGAGACAAGAAATTCCAGTCCTTCGATTTCAACGGGGACGTCGTTGCAAATCATGGAGGTTCGACATTGGCCCGCAGAGGTGTGTACTAATAGTGAAGCATTCATGTCTTCGCTTCTAATGCCATGCATGAATGCAAAATCTTCTGACATGAATGAATGTGATGCACCTGTATCAAATAAAACGGATGCTGGTACTGAATTTACGAGGAGTGTACCCATCACAGTAGCAGGCTGGTCTTGAGCTTCATTGAGATCAACGTGGTTGGCATGAGCATGACCATAAGACTTAGCATTGTTGTTGCGGGGCTGGTTGTTACCACGGCCAGTTGCTGGAAGGGCCAGTTGATTCTGGTTCTGGTTGCATTCTCTAGCACGGTGCCCTGGTTGACCACACCTGAAGCACAAGCCATTATTGGGAGTGGGAACAGGGT
The DNA here is from genome assembly GCF_002575655.3 of Aegilops tauschii subsp. strangulata. Classification (NCBI taxonomy): domain Eukaryota; kingdom Viridiplantae; phylum Streptophyta; class Magnoliopsida; order Poales; family Poaceae; genus Aegilops; species Aegilops tauschii. Next base: position 141,114,178 of record NC_053035.3, on the reverse strand, counting down.
CTTGGGACGGTGGAGCTGGAAGTCTTGACTGCCTAGATGGTGGTGGAGGCAGACGAGGTGCAGCATAGGTCTGCCTTGGGGCAGATGCATTTGGACGGTACATGCTGTTCGGGATCCATATCTTACGCTTCTGTGAGGGCGAGCCCGAAGATGAGCCCGTGTCATGGTTGCGCCTGTGAGAGCTCTGGTATTCCTGCAGACTAGTTTCGACATTGATGGCCTTGTTCACCAAGGTGGCAAAATCAGCAAAGTCATGCACTAGAAGTGCGAGCTTGATGTCAGCTTGAAGGCCATCACGGAACTTCTCCTGTCTGCGTGCATCAGTTGCAATGTCCTCCTCAGCATAGCGAGACAAATCCAGAAACTCCCGCTGATAAGCTTCAACAGTTTTGTTGCCTTGGGTGAGGTTGCGGAACTCACGGTTCTTCCGGTCCATGACTCCTTGAGGAATGAAGCGGGCACGGAAAGCAGCTTGAAAGTCTGGCCAGGTGATGATTGTCCCAGCTGGCAGAGTACGCCTATGGCTGTCCCACCATTGAGCTGCGGGTCCCTTCAGAAAGAAGGAAGCAAAGTTGACATAGCTGGCAGGGGCTACATCGGCAGACTCCATCTCATAGGTGATGTCATGGAGCCAGTCATCAGCATCCAGAGGCTGAGTTGAGCTGCGGTACACAGTTGGGTTCAGGCGCATGAAATCCTGCAGAGTTACTGGGGTGGGTTGCTGGTCCATATTGGGGCGAGGAAACTGAGCCATCATATTTTCCATGAATTGGCGGTTCAGTTCGAACTATTGGATCATACCAGCCATGTACTCAGGTGGTGGTGGGGCATTGCCACCACGACCACGACCACCTGGCCTAACCATCCTGCTAATATATAACAGGGGTAGTTCAGCATTTGAGAAATTTGCAAAGACAAGAATCATTCATGATGAAACATGCATAATGAAAGGAGCACGATAGCTACTACATAGTAGTCGGCATAACTTACAAAAGGGGTCATGCATAGAGTTCAGTACATAGACTAAAACATCATAGGCGGCACACAGGCTCGCGGCGAATGCATCTAACACTACAAGCAAGCCTACATCAGTCCCAAGAGGTACTGTGGAGGTAATCGTAGCCCGACAGCTGGTAGTGAGGCAACGGATAGCCCTCCACGTCAGCAGACTGGGGGCCGCGGATACTCAGGTGTAGAGCCCGACGCTCAGGTGGCAGAAGAGGACCAAGTGTGGGAGAGTAGCCTCCCACCTCTGGCCAACCGACACCGTGGGGCATCACGGTCCTGGCTGGGTAGATCGCAGTACGTGGTAGCTGTCCAGATCGGACAAAGGGGTGCAGCAGCGTCAGAGCACGGTAAAGGTGCTGACAGGTGGTGTACATCTCGTGGCGAAGAGCTCTGTTAGCTCGATCTAGCCCATCAGCATGCAGAACCAGGTTCTGATGGTAGAAGGGCTCTCGGTTGACAGTGGAGTAGGCAGCAGTATAGTATCCCTCCGCACCAACATCAGATGCGATAGCAATGTGCCTGAAAGGGGAGGTGTCCAACTCCCGATACTCTCCACGAAGACGTGTCAGAGCAGCATAGGCAGCATCGTGGACAGCCATATCGATGGTCACACCAACACCATGTGCGGTGTGCAGCACAGTAGTGGAGTCATACTCCCGCGAGTAGAGGTGGACGATGGCACGGTACTACTCCTGGTTAAAGTCCTGGTACTCCTCGTAGACGGTGTACTCAGGGTGCCAGCGATAACCCAGATAGGTCATCATCTCAGCTAGCACAGCCGGTGATCCCGAGGCACCAACGGTGTACTCAGGGTGCCAGCAATAACCCAGAGAGTGCCTGAAAGGGGAGGTGTTTCGGGATCACCGGATGCACAGCAGGTGTTTCGTGGGTTCCATCTGAAAGCAAAGACGTTTCAAAGGAGTCAAATGACAGTGTGTGAATTGTTCAAAATACTATTCTAAGAAACAACTATGGCTTATCCAACTTTGGGGTGAATGCGGTCACGGGATCCTAGTGTTAGAGTTAGTAAATTCGTTTAACCCGAGTAGAAGAGAGTTCAGAGTCCCAGAGTAAAGGTCGAGGAGTAAAAGATCCTAGTACCACCCAATGGCGACGTGGGCCCGTAAGACACACAGCCATGTTAGTAAAAGTTTTGTAATGTCTAGACTCGACTTCGGCCAAGGAGTGTGGAAAGGGGGATTCCTCCAGGCAGTCGGCTCTGATACCAACTTGTGACGCCCCCGGTTTGACCGTACACTAATCATGCACGCAAATGTGTACGATCAAGATCAGGAACTCACGGGAAGATATCACAACACAACTCTAAAACATAAATAAGTCATACAAGCATCATAATACAAGCCAGGGGCCTCGAGGGCTCGAATACAAGTGCTCGATCACAGACGAGTCAGCGGAAGCAACAATATCTGAGTACAGACATAAGTTAAACAAGTTTGCCTTAAGAAGGCTAGCACAAACTGGGATACAGATCGAACGAGGCGCAGGCCTCCTGCCTGGGATCCTCCTAACTACTCCTGGTCGTCGTCAGCGGGCTGCACGTAGTAGTAGGCACCTCCAGTGTCGTAGGTGTCATCGTCGACGGTGGCGTCTGGCTCCTGGACTCCAGCATCTGGTTGCGACAACCAGATAGAAAGGAAAGGGGAAAAGAGGGAGAGAAGCAACCGTGAGTACTCATCCAAAGTACTCGCAAGCAAGGAGCTACACTACATATGCATGGGTATATGTGTAAAGGGGCATATTAGTGGACTGAACTGCAGAATGCCAGAATAAGAGGGGGATAACTAGTCCTGTCAAAGACTACGCTTCTGGTCATCTCCATCTTGCAGCATGAAGAAGAGAGTAGATTGAAGTCCTCCAAGTAGCATCGCATAGCATAATCCTACCCGGCGATCCCCTCCTCTTCGCCCTGTTAGAGAGCGATCACCGGGTTGTATCTGGCACTTGGAAGGGTGTATTTTATTCAGTATCCGGTTCTAGTTGTCATAAGGTCAAGGTACAACTCCGGGTCGTCCTTTTACCGAGGGACACGGCTATTCGAATAGATAAACTTCCCTGCAGGGGTGCACCACATAACCCAACACGCTCGATCCCATTTGGCCGGACACACTTTTCTGGGTCATGCCCGGCCTCGTAAGATCAACGCGTCGCAGCCCCACCTAGGCTCAACCGAGAGGTCAACACGCCGGTCTAACCCTATGCGCGCAGGGGTCTGGGCCCATCGCCCTATGCACACCTACACGTTGCGAGGGCGACCGGAAGCAGACCTAGCCTAGTGGCGTTCCAGTCCAATCCGGCGCGCGCCGCTCACATGGTATACAATAACAGAATGCAGCCACAACAATTGAACATCGCATTGCAGAATTGAACCAAGCAGTGAACTAAACACCACAACAAGTGAACCAAGCCACAACAAATGAACCAAGCAGTTAACTAAACACCAATTGAACAATATAACATACTCCTAATAGAAGATCAGACAGCTAACCAAACCAAGCATGCTTAACGACTTGGAAATATTGCACCCTGAAGAATTGAACATCACATTTGCATAATTGAACCAAGCAGTTGAACACCACATTACACGACATATAGAACATATACACTATAGCAGAAGATTGCATGGTAAAAGTAGATAGCACAATTCACTAGAATTTGTTAAGGAAAGGCAGTAGCTAGAAAACTGAACATGGGTCCTTATAGTGAGCTAATAAGACAAGCTACTCCTCATTGTCGAAGGTATCGATGACGATTGGCTCCTTGGACATGGAAGAGGGTGAGGCCTCTGCATCGTGGGTGCCCTCGTTGCAGCGGTGAGTTACCTGAGCCGCTCCGGGCACCAACCTGCTGGCTCTCGAGATGAGGTAAGCACGTGCACGCTGAGAAAACACCTTGTAGTATTTGTCGAAGGCACCGATGGTGGCCTCGAGAAAACACCACGGACAGTCGTTTAAAGCAGCCAACTGCGTCGCGGCATCGGCGCACGAGGCGTCAACGGTGGCCTCGACGGAGAGGTGCTCCTCCAAGATCTAGGGGTCGGCACGAATGGCAGCCAACGCGACCTCATCCGCGCGTGCGGCTGCGATTTGCTTCTCCACTGCCAAATGCTCCTCGAGATCCTGGCTATACTGCATGCACCATGGCTTAGGCCGGTGCTTATTTGGTGGAGGGGTCGGTGATTTGGGTGGAAGGTGTCGCGCTCGGGCCGGCGGTCGGGGCATGTGGGATGTGGAAGCAGGAGGAGGATGGGGGTCGGGTGTGGATTACCTGCCTGGATAGGCGAGGCCGAGCAGCGTGAAGGAGGGTCACCGGTGAGGAGGCGGCGGCGCTGCAAGCAAGGAGTGAAGGTTTCAACTTGGAAAGGAAGGCGGAAAGAGTGGAAATGTGGCTTTTGGTAAGGGGAAGGGGCGGGGAGGTAGATATTTCTGCGGAAGCCGAAAATTTGGAATCGCTTCAGTCAAAAAACTGGCACGCAAAGTGTCATCAGACACGGTCCCTTATTCAGAGCGGGCTGTGGACTGTAGCCATCGCACCTTCTCGCGTAAGCCGTATGCGTACTATACTCTGACGGTGCTCCAAGATATTTTGTGGTGCATCTCACACGGTTGGTTATAATAAACTGTGTGGGATCTACTTGATTTTTAGTCTTGATTTGAATTACATAATGGGGTCACAGCGGCCATGGACGGTGTTTGAATTGCTAGACCTTTTATCTGCAGTGATCATAAAAGAATTGGAATTATTCAGGGTTCGTTTGGACATTTTTATGCATTTATGTGCATAATTCAAATTTGAAATACATGCACATGCTCCAGTGCATATAAATTGCTTGAAAATCAAATCTTTTGTCCTTGGGTGCATGCTTAGGTCCCATGCAAGAAATGAGAATGAATGTCAAACACCCTGCCACCGTCACTCGGCCGCAAACATTGAGATACCTTGTTTTTAAATTCTAGTAAATCCAAAACTCATCTGAAATTCATGAAACTTGGCATGCTATTGTGGAGCGGCATCAACATGGCGTGGTAAAAAATTTGTCCCATTTGGGGCAGGTTTGGGTATATGCTTCTCACAAACCAGAGCTTCTCACAACAAGCATGATGGTTTTGGTAGGGAACGCCCCAACTTTGGGGATGAAACGATATCCATTGCCTCTAAATGCTTTCAAATTTTTTCTCGTGTCAACATAGAACAACAGGAGTGTTGTATTTTTTTAATGATTTTTCGGGGTTCGTTTGGACATTTTTATGCATTAAGTGACATTTCAATGCATTTATGTGCATAATTCAAATTTGAACTACATGCACATGCTCCGGCGCATATAAATTGGTTGAAAAATTAAATCTTCTGTCCTTGGGTGCATGCTTAGGTCCCATGCAAGAAATGGAAATGAATGTCAAACACCCTGCCACCGTCACTCGTCCGCAAACATTGAGATACCTGGTTTTTAAATTCTAGTGAATCCAAACCCGTCTGAAATTCATGAAACTTGGCATGCTATCATGGAGCGGCATCAACATGGCGTGGTAAATTTTTTGTCCCATTTGGGGCAGGTTTGGGTGTATGATTCTCACGAACCAGAGCTTCTCACAACAAGCATGATGGTTTCGGTAGGGAACGCCCCAACTTTGGGGACGAAACGATATCCATTGCCTCTAATTGCTTTCAATTTTTTCTCATGTCAACATAAAACAACAGGAGTGTTGTGTTATTTTTTGTGATTTTTCGGGGTTCGTTTGGACATTTTTATGCATTAAGTGAGTTTTCAATGCATTTATGTGCATAATTCAAATTTGAACTACATGCACATGCTCCGGTGCATATAAATTGGTTGAAAAATCAAATCTTTTATCCTTGGGTGCATGCTTAGGTCACATGCAAGAAATGGGAATGAATGTCAAACACCCTGCCACCGTCACTCGGCCGCAAACATTGAGATACCTGGTTTTTAAATTCTAGTAAATCCAAAACTCGTCTGAAGTTCATGAAACTTGGCATGCTATCATGGAGTGGCATCAACATATTGTGGTAAATTTTCCCATTTGGGGCAGGTTTGGGTATATGCTTCTCACAAACCAGAGCTTCTCACAACAAGCATGATGGTTTCGGTAGGGAACGCCCCAACTTTGGGGACGAAACGATATCCATTGCCTCTAATTGCTTTCAATTTTTTTCTCGTGTCAACATAGCACAACAGGAGTGTTGTGTTATTTTTCGTGATTTTTCGGGGTTCGTTTGGACATTTTTATGCATTAAGTGAGTTTTCAATGCATTTATGTGCATAATTCAAATTTGAACTACATGCACATGCTCCGGTGCATATAAATTGGTTGAAAAATCAAATCTTTTTGTCCTTGGGTGCATTCTTAGGTCCCATGCAAGAAATGGGAATGAATGACAAACACCCTGCCACCGTCACTCGGCCGCAAACATTGAGATACCTGGTTTTTAAATTCTAGTAAATCCAAAACTCGTCTGAAATTCATGAAACTTGGCATGCTATCATGGAGCAGCATCAACATGGCGTGGTAAATTTGTCCCATTTGGGGCAGGTTTTGGTATATGCTTCTCACAAACCAGAGCTTCTCACAACAAACCTGATGGTTTCGGTAGGGAACGCCCCAACTTTGGGGACGAAACGATATCCATTGCCTCTAATTGCTTTCATTTTTTTCTCGTGCAACATAGAACAACAGGAGTGTTGTGTTATTTTTTGTGATTTTTTGGGGTTCGTTTGGACATTTTTATGCATTAAGTGAGTTTTCATTGCATTTATGTGCATAATTAAAATTTGAATTACATGCACATGCTCCAGTGCATATAAATTGGTTGAAAATCAAATCTTTGTCCTTGGGTGCATGCTTAGGTCCCACGCAAGAAATGGGAATGAATGTCAAACACCCTACCACCATCACTCGGTCGCAAACATTGAGATAATATAAGTGCATCTAGTGCCACCCCTTGTGGGTTTTGGAGTATTGACGACAAACCTGGTTGAGGGACTAATGTGTTTGTGAGAATTGCAGGATAACACAGGTAGTAGTCCCTCATTGATTCGGTTTACCTACCAGAGATGACCCCTAAAAATGTGTGAAGACACTGAAGACAATGGTGGTATGTGAAGATATTCACAACGAAGATTATGACTCGAGAAGACATTCATGTGAAGACTATGGAGTGCGAAGACATAGCTGTTTCGTAGTTTCCTTTTCTTCTTTGTTGAGTCATAGGAACCACCGTACTGTTAAGTGGGGTCCAAGTGAACAAAGTCAGAGTGACTGAATTGATGCTCAACCAAATCCTATGTCTTCGAGCGAAGACAATGAGAGAAAATCTTATCCAGAGCTAGATGAGTCAGCTTTACTTGTAGCCCAAGTCAAGCTGTCGCGTGTGTTTGAAATCTGACCGTTCGACACATGTCAGTTCCTTAGTGACCCAGGGTCATTTCGGACAAATCAGGTCAGGTTGCCTCCTCGCTATAAATAGCCCACCCCCTACACCATAAATTGGTGGCTGCTCAGAGTTAGTGCACGGCTTTTGTCGTTTGAGAGCAACCCACCTCCGAAGCATTTTAGAGAAAGATCCTTGCGAGGACAAAGCCCAAAACACCCAGAGCCAAAGAGTGTTAGGCATCACTGAAGACTTTCTGTCTGTGTGACCTGAAGACTTGTTACACTTGAGGATTGTGAATCCTCCAACCGGTTAGGCGTCGCGTTCTGAGCATCCAAGAGTCATTGTGGATTGCCGGTGAACAAAGTCTGTGAAGGTTTGGAAGTCTACCTGGAAGACTTACCAGAGTGATTGGGCGAGGACTAAGTGTCCTTAGCTCAAGGGGAATAAGGTGATGACGCAGCCTTCTGAGTTGAATCTCAGCCTCCCTAACCAGACGTACAGTTGTCACAGCAACTGGAACTGGTCCAACAAATCCCTGTCCTCACCAAGCAACTAGTTTTATCTCCTCCCTCACATATTTATAGTTTGTCTTCGTGAAGTCATTTGCATGCTTGCCTGATCTGTTTGACTTCACTGTGTGATGACTATTGTTGTTTGGCTTCATACTATCTTCCATCCTGATCTATACTACCTAACTTCTAATAGTCTTTGTGCTTTCACTTCATTACTTGCTTGACTATGGCTTGTCTAGTGTAGTCTACCTTCCGCTGCATATCAATAGGTTCATTTCTATTGTCTGTCTTCGAAACTCCCATGTTTTGAATATTTTCATAAAAATCGCCTATTCACCCCCCTCTAGTCGATAATTAGCACTTTCAATTGGTATCAGAGCAAGGTGCTCCCTTGTTCTGTGTGATTCGGTTTAACCACCTGGAGTTTTAGCTATGCCGACTGCAGGGATAATCAAAGTCTCCACTGCGTGCCCTGTCTTCGATGGCACTTATTACCCGTACTGAAAGAATAAGATGTGTATGCATCTTGAAGCCATTGATGTCGACCTCTGGTATGTCGTCAAGAACGGCGTTCCCAAGACTGGTGAAGGTGTCACCCCTGCTGATGTCAGGAAGTTCGTTCAACTAGATTCTACAAGAACATCATCTGTGGTCATCTGACCAAAGGACAGTATGGCCGTGTGAGTGCTCTGGAAACTTCGAAGCTAGTCTGGGACTGGCTCTCCAAGGTTAATGAAGGCATCTCAACCCAGAGAGACTCAAGGATCAGTGTTCTTCGCAGCCTCTTCCACCGCTTCAAGAGAAACGACAATGAGAATGTCTAGCTCACATTTGATCGCCTCACTGATATCACAAATGAGCTTCATGCTCTTGGCGCCACTGAGATCACCAAGCATGAAATCGTCAAAACACTCCTGAGATCACTTGACAGCTTGTTTGACACCCTAGCCTTGATGATCCAAGAACGTCCTGACTTCAAGACTCTCGATCCGTCTGACATACTTGAGAGGCTCAACACACATGAGTTCCAGTTATCTGAGAAAAGAGATATATATGGTCCTAGCTATGGACGTACTCACGCTTTGAAGGCAAAAGTTGTTTCCTCATCTGAAGAAGAATCTGACTGCAGTTCTGGGGATCGTGAAGACATTGGAAAGGAGCTTGCTATGCTTGTGAAGAAGTTCCAGAAATTCACCAAGAAGAAAGGCTTCAGAAAGTCTTCAAGATCCAGTTCGAGAAATGATGAAGCTTCTACTCATGACCACAAGAAGAGAACATGCCACAAGTGCAAGAAACTTGGTCACTACATCTCTGAGTGTTCTCAGTGGGACAATGAGAACAACAAGAAGAAGAAGAGAAAGGAATATGATTCTGATGACAAGAAGAAGAAGAAATCCTCAAAGTCTTCTTCCAAGTCTTCATCACACAAGAAGAGCTCATCTGGCAAGGCTCGTGCTTTTGTTGGCAAGGAGATGGATTTAGAGGAGGAGTCTGCTTCTGAGGAGGCAGCGGTGGAGTCTCAGGAGGAGTCCGACTCTGGCGTTGCAAGTCTGGCTCTAGCCACAGCCTACGTTGCCAAGTCCATCTTCAACACTAAAGACAATGGCTCCGTCACCAACACTGATGCTAATGACAAGGACGACTCTGCCCCACCTACTGCTTCATGGCACGTGGTGCCAAGGTAAACTCACACGATGCTTGTTTTCAAACATCAAGTGAAGATGACTCTGGTTATGAATCCAAACCTAGCTACAAAACACTTGCTAAAATTGCAACTGAACAACAGAAAGCTATGGAACATATTCAAAAATTGCTAGACAAAAGCGATGACCTGTTGGACGCGAAAATGACCCGATCTCAGTCCTTAATTGAAGACATCAAAAATCTTCATGCTAAGTACGAGGAACTTGAAAGTCGTCATGAAACGCTCTCAACAACTCATGAAAAGCTTTCCTATGATTATCTTCAAAGGAAGCAAGAACTTGAGAAATTGAGAGCGGCTCATGAAGATCTTCAAAAAGAGAACGAGTCACTTCGCGCTCAACAGATCAGTCCCGCTTAGGAAGGATTTGAACGACCATGTCTAAAATGCCTTGAGTGTAATAACGCTATTTCTGTTGTTGAATGTTCCACTACTGCTACTGTTGCAATATCTTCAACTGCTGATGTGGTAACTAACCCCTCTGCTGAGGATACCACTACTATTGCTGATGAAAATGCCAGGCTGAAGACATTGATTGAGACTGGGATGTACAAAAGTCTCAAAGGGCATCAGACACTATGTGATGTCCTCAAAAAGCAGATTCTGAACCGAAACCCTAGGAAGGAGGGTGTTGGGTTCGAGAGGAAAATGAATGTTGATGGTTCTTACTGGAAGCCTGAGCAGTACCCCAAAACAACTTGGGTTGCTGCAAAGGGACCTTCAGTGGATCCATCCACCTTATCTGGATTCACTTGTGCTAACCCAATTATCATTGATGAATCCTTTGATGCAAACTATAAACTGTTTAAGAATCAGAATGGTGAAGTGTTTGCCAGGTATATTGGTACTAACTGCAGGAATGGGCCACCAATGAAGAAGATCTGGGTGCCCGAAAGGTGTCTCAAGAATCTTCCTGTGAATGTCATCATGACACCACAAGGGAAGAAGACAAACCCCAGACCAAAGGCTTCATATGGTCCAAAGGCTTCATACAGACAGAGGACTCACCAGAGTCACCCTAACGCCAATGTTTTGCAGGGAAATCATACTCAGACTTATGAATATGAGCGTGTTTCCTCAAACCGCTATGTTCATAAAAAACAAAAACTTTTCTGCTTATTCATATGAGTATTATTCTCCTCCTGCAAGGCTATTTGCTAGGGCTCCAAAGCCGAAGTTCTCAGATGCTGCACTTAGACTCATTGCTTCGAAGCCACCCCTGAAAATGTGGGTGGTTAAGAAAACTTAACTCTCTTTTGCAGGGAAAGGTCTCCAGCCGGAAATCAAAGGCGTCTGATGCTTATGCTGTGGACCTAAAACATCTTGTAGGGCGCAAGATAAAATGCCCAAATGGACTTACTATGCATTTTGTTCCTGAATCATTTGCCAATCATCCTATCAGTCCTAACCTTGATCTGAGCTTTCATAATCCGCTTGCCCGTCAAATGTTTATGCTTCACAATACCCTTGGTGTAGCCTATCCCCCTAACTGCACTATAGGGTATGACACCTCATGCTTCAGAATGGATTATGGACAGTGGATGCACTAATCATATGAGTGGTGATCGAAGTCTTCTCATGGACTCAACCTTACGTCCATCTGACAAGAGTCACATCACATTTGCTGACACTGGTAAAAGCAAGGTATTGGGTCTAGGTAGAGTTGCAATCTCAAAGGATCAGCACATGGATAAAGTGATGCTTGTTGAATCCCTTGGTTTCAACTTAATGTCTGTCTCAATGCTTTGTGATTTGAACATGATTGTGATATTTGGAAAATATCGTTGCCTTGTTTTAATGGAATCTGACAAGTCTCTAGTCTTTGAAGGGTATCGGCAAGATGATCTATACATGGTAGATTTCTCAGTAGGACCACAGTTGGTCGTATGTCTTCTAGCAAAAGCTTCAGAGTGCTGGCACTGGCATCGAATGCTAGGGCATGCTGGCATGAGGAACTTGTACACTCTCGCGAAGAAGAAACACGTCGTAGGCATCGAGGGTGTCAAGTTCAAGAAGGATCATCTGTGTGGTGCCTGCGAAGCTGGAAAGATGACTAGGGCCAAGCATCCCTCCGAGACAATCATGACGACATCTCAACCCTTCGAGCTGCTTCACATGGACTTATTTGGCCCTACTCACTACTCTACTCTTACTACCACTGCTTGCCTCTATGGCTTCGTCATTGTTGATGATTATTCAAGATATACATGGGTGCATATAATCCTCTACAAGAATGAAGTGCAGGATGTCTTCAGATGCTTCACCAATCATGCCATGACGAACTATGGCATCAAGATCAAGCACATCAGAAGTGACAGCGGCACAGAGTTCAAGAACACCGGCCTCGACCTTTACCTGGATACATTAGGCATCACTCATGAGTTCTCTGCTCCATACACACCTCAGCAGAATGGCATCATGGAGCGCAAGAACAGAACACTCATTGAGATGGCTCGAATGATGCTTGATGAGTACAAGACTCCAAGGAAGTTTTGGCCTGAAGCTATTGATACTGCATGCCATGTCATCAACCATGTTTATCTTCACAAGCTTCTGAAGAAGACATCCTATGAGCTCCTGACTGGTAAGAAGTCAAATGTAAGCTACTTCAGAGTATTTGGTGCTAGGTGCTGGATCAAGGATCCACATCACACTTCAAAATTTGCACCGAAAGCACATGAAGGTTTTATGCTTGGTTACGGAAAGGATTCACACTCCTACAGAGTCTTCAACCTCTTTCACTATAAAGTGGTTGAAACTGTGGATGTGCGGTTCGATGAGACTAATGGCTCGCAAAGAGAGCACCTGCCAAATGTGCTAGATGAAGTCCCTCCTAGTGAATCAATCAAGCTTATGGGAACTGGAGAAATCATACCTTCTGAGGCACAGGCTGAAGAGGAACTTATCATTTCTGCGCCTAATCAACCTAAAGACAATGCTCGGCCTGAGGTCAACGCTCAAAATGAAGACAATGATCTGCAAGAGCAAAATCTTCATCCAGCTCATCCTCGTGTTGCAAATGAAGTACATATTGAGAATATAATTGATAGAATCAATGCACCTGGTCCACTCACTCGTTCGAGAGCAACACAACTAGCAAATTTCTGTGGGCACTTTGCATTTGTCTCAATATCTGAACCCAAGAAAGTTGCTGAAGCCTTCATGGAACCTGAATGGATTCAAGCTATGCAAGAAGAGCTTCAACAGTTCGAGCTGAACAATGTGTGGGAATTAGTCAAGCGTCCTGACCCTCGCAAGCACAATATCATTGGCACCAAATGGATCTATCGCAACAAACAAGATGAGCATGGTCAAGTTGTCAGAAACAAGGCTCGTCTCATTGCTCAAGGATACACTCAAGTTGAAGGGATTGACTTCGATGAAACATTCGCTCCAGTGGCTAGGCTTGAAGCCATTCGCATACTGCTAGCCTATGCCAACCATCACAACATCCTCCTATATCAAATGGATGTGAAGAGTGCTTTTATCAATGGCAAGATTGAAGAAGAAGTGTATGTTGCACAACCACCTGGCTTTGAAGATCCAAAACATCCTGACATGGTATACAAGCTCAACAAGGCACTGTATGGCCTCAAACAAGCCCCTCGTGCTTGGTATGACACACTCAAAGACTTCCTGAAGAGCAAAGGCTTCAAACCTGGTTCTCTAGATACTACACTCTTCACGAAGACATATGATGGTGAACTGTTTGTGTGCCAAATCTATGTGGATGACATTATCTTCGGCTGCACTAACCAGAAATACAATGATGAGTTTGGAAACATGATGCAAGAGCAGTATCGGATGTCCATGACGGGTGAGCTGAAGTTCTTCCTAGGTCTTCAAATTCGTCAGCAAAGCAATGGCATCTTCATATCTCAAGAGAAATACCTCAAAGACTGCGTGAAGTAGTTTGGAATGCAAGATTGCAAAGGTTACACGACGCCAATGCCAACCAAAAGTCATCTGGGTCCCGACGCCAATGCTAAAGAGTTTGATCAAAAGGTATACCGCTCCATGATTGGTTCTTTACTTTATTTATGTGCATCTAGGCCAGATATAATGCTTAGTGTTTGCATGTGTGCCCGATTCCAAGTGGCACCAAAGGAATCGCATCACTTAGCTGTGAAGCGAATTCTTCGATATTTGGCTTACACCCCAACACTAGGTTTATGGTATCCAAAGGGCTCAGAGTTTGATCTAGTTGGATTCTCAGATGCTGATTATGCTGGTGACAAGGTTGATCGCAGGTCCACTTCAGGCACATGTCACTTTCTGGGACGATCACTTGTCTGTTGGTCTTCAAAGAAGCAGAACTCTGTATCTCTCTCCACTGCTGAATCTGAATACATTGCTGCTGGATCTTGCTGCGCTCAGCTTCTATGGATGAAGCAGACTCTCAAGGACTATGGCATCCATTTGAAGCAAGTGCCACTCTACTGCAACAGTGAAAGCGCCATCAAGATTGCCAACAACCCAGTTCAGCACTCGAAGACAAAGCACATTGAAATTCGTCATCACTTTCTCAGAGATCATGTCATGAAGGAAGATATCGATATCATTCATGTCAACACTAAAGAGCAATTGGCAGATATCTTCACAAAGCCCTTGGATGAGAAAAGGTTTTGCAAGTTGCGGTGTGAGCTAAATATCTTAGAATCCTCAAATGTCCTGTAATTGGACACTCATCCTAACACTTATGCATATTGATGACTTAGATGTGCAACACACGAAGTAACGTATATCTTCAATCAATGAAGACATACACTCTAAGTGTGAATACATTAACGCGGAATTTGACTTCGGAGCGCCGCAATAATTGTGCGTCGTTTCTGGGTCTAATACTTCCTATACGGTGGGTAACGCCACCACCAAATTCTTGTTTGAAGTGTTTCATCTGGCGTGTCATTTGCAAAGTCTTCGCATTTGGTTTGTATTCAACATTGATTTGACTTCATGTTTATCTTCACAATGTTGGTTGGTCTTAATCATATATATACATGCATTTGTGTTCTGTCCTCTACAGCATTCACTTATAGCTATGCCTTCTTGCTTGAATCTTTTGATCTAAGTGAATGTGATCGGACCCTAACCTCTTCTAATGCTTCTATCTCAAATTCTATCTATCAAACCATATGCATTCTATTGAAACTATCGAATGTCTTCTCTGCGTCCTTGTCAGCAGAAGATACAGAGACAAAAATTAAATCTGTTTTAAATGTTATATCCTTATTTCCTGAAACCCGGAGAAGCCGGAACGACCACCCGACAGTCCAGGCGTGCGTGGGAACATGGAACAACTTCCAATGTGTTGCATGCTTGCCACGTGTCCCTCTGATGTGAACCGCCAGGGGCACCTGTGTAATTGCGCTGTGTTGTCCCTTTCCTTATAAATACACATCACATCGCGGTCAAAATCCTTCTCCCACCTCTCCACCTCGCACAAACCCTAGCGCCACCGCCGGCGGCGAAACGCTTAGCTGTCGTGACCTCACCGACGCCGTCCTCACGCCGATCGCGGACCTCGTCTTCTCCGCCGCTGCCGTAGGTGTCTTCCGTCGCCAAGTTAGGGCACGGGAGATTGAACTGCTCGGCCTCCCACTCCACTACGTCTAGCAGTTCTTCGTGTGGTAATTAAAACTTACTTTTTACTGTCTTTTTGATCCGATAGATCCATCCTTCTCCACCAAAAGTGGTTTCTAAACCTACAAAATTGGATCTATCCTGTTCTGCATCTCATATCATGCCTAGTATATTCACTTAGGCTTCACAACTAGTTAGATTCCTCACTTGTACCTATTCTTGGATTCGCACAAATCTGGAACCAACTCTCAACAAATAAGTGAATGTCTTCACGCTATGAGGTCAATGTCTACAAACTGATTTATCTTCAAAATCTTCTGAGAATGCATATGACCTCTTCCCCTTCCCTCGCATCTCTAATGCTGTCATAGGTACATGTCCGTGGGAGAATCCCTTGGTTCTCATAGTCTGCATTCATTTGCAGAGTTCTTACAGCGCACATCAATTCTCCTGAAGCCAGATCCTGTCTGACCAGCAGACGGAAGCCTTTGCAAGTTCTGAAGCCATTCAGTTTGAACTTCATGGCCACTGAAAAGTCAGCAAGAAAGGGCGGCAGGCAGCGCCGTGGGGGCACATCAAAGGATTTGCCCGAAGATCTCTATGAGTTATACAAGACTGGTCCTGAAGAGAGCTATGGCCAACACAAAACACAAATCCAATGGATTCGAAGATATTGGGCCGAGCAATGGTTCAAGTACAGGTTCGTGACCAAGGAATACACTGAAAAGAATGCCATCAAGCGTCCTTTGGGTGATATTCTCTATAAAAATCTTCAACCCAAGACCGAATTTGAGGCCATTGCTCAGGGTTTCTACCCTTGCATGGTCCGTGGACCACAGCCTGCCAATGCCGACCCATCTTCTCTATTATGGTGTCATGACGACAATCTGTTCAAGCACAACTACAAGTTTGCCAAGGATTATATTGTGAACAACAAGAAAGAGACTCAACTTCAACCCAGGTCCATCTGCTCCTCGATCTGATGGCACACGTGATGCTGAACCCAATGTCATTGGGCCCTTCTACAACCTCAAAGGTCTCCTCACTCACATTCCTGTTCAGGGGGGCAGCCGTGGAGCACTCTGATAACGACGCTGATACTGATGAAGCGCCTGCTCCACCTAAGCCACAGAAGCAGAAGAGAACAAAAGCTTCAAAGCCCTCTGCTGCACCTAAAGCTTCGCGTGCGAAGCCACTGGCCACTGCACCACCTGAAACAAGTGTGCAGTCTGAAGATCTTTCTCGCATCTCCAAGAAGACCGAGAAGTCTTCAAAGCAGAAGAAGCCCATCTAGAGTTCTGGGCAAGAACTGACCCCGGCTGATATTTTGCGGAATGAAGAAGCCACCATTGATCTGTCCAGCGACGACAATCTTGGTGATGATGCTCTTGAGATGCTCATAAAGAGCAAGGAGGAGGCGGAGATCTTCAACGATCTGCCCCTCTTTGATGTGGGTATTTTGAATAACTTCATTGATGAATGGTTTGACAAACCAAGCACCAGCATCGATGATCTTGAGCTTCCAATTGGCATCAGTGTCTCTTTCCACAGTGCCATTGCAAATGAGCTGGCTCTGGCTCAGAAGATCGTCGAACTGAAGAACAAGATTGATCATGAGAAAGCTCAATTCAAGAGGAACATGGCCAATCTCAGTGTGGCTGATGTTCAAAGCTTCAAGAAGATGTTGCATGACCTCAAAGAGCAGTTTCAAAAGAAACGTGAAGCAGCAAAAGGATCAAGAGAGCGGATGAAACTCTCCGCTAGTAAATGTGTTCAAGTTCATAATGAGGCTGAAAAGCGCAAGGCACTTGGGCGTCCTGGCATCGACCCCAAGTTAGCTGCCAAAAAGAAGAAGTCTGCTGTGACCCCAGCTGAAGCACCAGGGCGGGAAGCACCTCGCATTGTCTTCCCTGCCAGCATGACAGGCTCAAAGCCTAAGGTCCCCACAGCTGCTTCAGAACTGAAGAAGACAAGGGCAGCTAAGGCCGAAGCCAGGAAGCGCAAGAACAAGAATGCCACTGACGATGCACCACAGACCAAGAAGCGGAAGACAAAGTCTTCGAAGAAAGATCGGGCTGCTCCCTCAGAGCCCCTTGTTGTCGAGCCCATCTTAGTTGCTCGTCCCGCAAACCAAGAGCGTGAGCTAGTACTTCATGAGCCTGCTTCCACAGAGGCTCCTAAAGCTGAAGACATTCCAGCTGTTGACCCCATCACAGCTGAAGACATTGGTCTTCACGACAATGTTGATGATGATGAAGTCCTTCCTCAGATCGAACACCAAATGATATCATCGCCTGTTCTCACAAACAGTGAACTAGCATTGGTCGTCCCTTGACGCCAATTGCTCAGGATGCATCGTGGGCAGATCTCCCCCAAGACACACCAAGCCAAGACACACCCAGTAGTCCCCCTCCTCAAGTCACCACTCCGGTACTTGATGATGACAATTTCATGGTGCAGACCACCCCACCTCCAAAGGCGTCGCCCGCATTCCGCAGGCTTCGCAAAGGCCCTAGGCCACAGGTTGTCATGCCGAGCGTTCCAGAAGGAGAAGTGCAAAAAAACTCAATAGCACGACAAGTTTTTCCTGACGCCACTCCAACTGCGAACGTCTCTGAGTCTGAAGCCAAAGCTGCTGAAGACATACCGGCTGCATCAGCCGAAGAACACCAAGAACCCCGTCAAGAAGAAGAGTGAGTTGCTACACCCCCTACAACCAAGAAGTTGTTCTCGAGGAGAACGAGTCTGTGCCCGACCCTCCAGCTACTCAAGTGGAGGTTGAACACACTGAGGCGGCCACCAACAACACTACTGAAGCCAATGACATGGTCATGGCTGAAGCTAATGTGGTGCCTGAAATGAATATGGTGCCTGAAGTGAAGTTTGCACCTGAAGCCAATGTGCAGCTTGAAGCCCAGGTCAATGCCACTGCTCCTGTACCGCCTCCAAGGCCTCACACCATTGAGAAAGCATTTGATCATGGTCAACTTGTCATCGTCCGCTGGCCCATTCTGGTTCCTCCGCCTGCTCCCGGACCGCAGTTTGACTATCATGTGGAGCACAGGCCTCAGGTCCAGAAACCAAAGCCCAGGCTGCCAGGGTTTCGAGTTACTGCGACTTCGCCAGGGTCGTTCAATGTGAATAGCTTCAAAGCACACAACACCTTCTTTGATAGTGCCAAGAACCCATACTCGAAGCCAAGAATTTCATCTGATCGGTTCTGGAGCTATCAGCAGCGCAGTTTTTACTCTTGTATCTTATACAATCAAGGGCGCATTTTTCCCATATGCGTCTAGACTGCGAAGCCATTGCTGGCCTGCCCTGCTTGGAAGAAGCCCTAGACTGCTTCAGAGATGCTGGCCTTCTGCAGTTTGTGACCGACAAAGAAAATTGGAATGAGGAGCTTCTGCTACAATTCTATGCCACTCTTCACATTCGCGGCTACAACAGGGGTCCGAAGACTTGGGTCCTTGAGTGGATGTCAGGCGATGTACACAATGAAGCCAAAGCCCAAGATATAATTGAGCTTACTTCCCTGCTCACTCCAGGTGAACTCTATGAACCTGGTTGTCAGCTTCACCGCAATGCATTGGAGAGCATATTTCAGAAGCCTGAGCCAAACATGAGTCAAATGCTCAGCATGATGAAGCCTCTGCCACAAGATGTTGAATATCCAAAGGAATTCTTTGTTGAAGACCTAGAGTATCAGCCCCGCACCATTTATCATATTATAAGGCGAACTCTATGGCCTGTCAAAGGACATTCTCCTGCAGCAAAGCTTGAAGGCGCAGTGAAGACATTGGTTTTCTCCATCCTCAATGGCATCAGCTTCAATGCTCAGGATTTCTTCATCGGGCAACTTGCTGCATCTGGCTCTGATCTATTTGGTCTGAAGTTTTACGCTCCATGGGTAATGCGCCTCATCAAGCTTCACTCTTCTGTCAACTATCAGCCCTCTGCGTGCAACCATCTTATCTTCCTGCCAGAGGTTGATATGTCTGTCGAAGCCATCTACCCTGAACCTGCTAAGGAGCCACTATATCTTCAAAATGTCGATCGCCAAAGCTTCACGCAACCCATTGAAGGAGTTCTTGCTGCAACTCGTGTTTATCCTTTGGCTGGTAACACTCGTGTACCTCGTCGTGCAACCACTAAAGCCACTGAAAGCACTATTGCTCAAAGGCCTCGGAAGCGATCCCGCGTTCTCAATGACCGAGAGCTTCTCGTGGCATTGCATCAAAAACAGGATAAGCATCATGACTGGCTCAAGCCTCAGATGCAAAGCCTCTTGGTGGATGTTAATCGCAGTCGAGATCTTGCCACCAAGAATGCATTTGTCACACATGAAACCTGTCGGCGGTCGTGGAAGAGTCTGACATTGCTAAGCTCTGAAGATGATCTTCAACAAGATGGCTTCACAGAGCGATTCAAATTTGATTCCACTCCTCCCAGGAACGCTGTCTTGCATCGGACTCCCTCTCTCGAAGACTCTGAGTACTCCTCCTCGGCGGCCACTGTCAATGCCAGAGTCATCGATGACGAAGATGATGCTACTTCACCAACTACAACTTCGCCACGTATCGACACTGCACCAAGTTCTTCTGCACCACCGGACTCCAACGTCGACCCTGCACCTTCACCTACTCCTCATGGGAACGAGTAGAAGCTCTATGTCTTCAAACCTTTTTGCTCCTTACTGACAAAAGGGGGAGAAGCATATGAGTTGATAGTATTCAAGCGGGTCCTTATGGGTGGTTGCTATACTTTTTGCCCAAGTGTTTACAACTCTCGCTTTTGATACATTTGGTTCTTTGAGTTGTAACACTTAAACTTGATGGTCGCCTGCTACCTTTTCTGTCAACTATGTGATGCGATGATAAATTCCGCATGTGCGATGATAAATTCCGCATGAAGTCATTCCGCAGACGTCCATTTTTCATTATGCATGTCATTATCTTCGTTATATCCTTTCATGCATGATGAATTGTCTTCATAAGTTGAAGAGGATCTCCACAAGTAAAACCTGCCATGTGCATTTGCATTCAAACGCAAACTATTTATATGCACATCTTCAGGGGGGGCCTTTTGCTACTTATAAAGACAATACCTCAACCCTTACAATTTCACATACTTTTATCCCTGTTGAAAACTTCAACCAGTTTGTCATCAATCACCAAAAAGGGGGAGATTGTAAGTGCATCTAGTGCTACCCCTTGTTGGTTTTGGAGTATTGACGACAAACCTGGTTGAGGGACTAATGTGTTTGTGAGAATTACAGGGTAACACTGTAGCGACCAGACCTCAAATGGTCTGTGCTGCTGTGCACCAGTGTCATCCCTGGATCAGTAATTCTGACACGCACAGTACAAATGGAGGATTTATAACAGAGTAGCAATCACACACTTATTACATCGAACATCTCCAAAGAGAATAAGTATGATAAACATGGCTTAAGGCCATCTAATAACGATAACAGCGGAAGACTTGGAAGATAAGTGAGTCCATCAACTCCAGCAGCATCACTGAGTATAAGACCACGACCTAAGGCACCTTACTCGTCGTCTGAAAAGTCTGCAACATGAAACGTTGCAGCCCGAAAACGGGTAAGCACATAGAATATGCTGGCAATGTAACACATAGAGAATAATGAACAATAATAATGCTATACTACATGCATATATGGCTGATGGAAAGCTCTATGGTTACAGTTTTGCGAAAAGCCAATTTTTTCCCTACTGCAAAGGAATAAATTTTATTTAACTATCATGGTGGTTGTGAAACATTGAGATGGTTGACAGCATCTCAATCCCAATTAAATGTCATCAATAACCCAACAAAATTAATTATAAGTAACATAGTGATGAGATTCACATGATAATCCAAGTACTAGATACTCAAGTTGTCCATAACCGGGGACACGGCTAACCATGATTAGTTTGTACACTCTGCAGAGGTTTGTGCACTTTTCCCCACAAGACTCGATCTCCTCCGTTGGATTACTCGCACTACATGGTGTTTGAGTAACGGATGACCGAGACACAGTCCTTCAGAAGTGTTTGCACCTTACGTATGGGTAGACAGTTACACCTACTTTCCCCTACATCTGCTAGTCTACCACTGTAAGAGTTCACACAACTTAGTCAACTATGCTAGAGCCCATAATAGCTTGCGGCTGCACACGGAAGTTTCTAGCATGAATAATCTCATGATCCCTTTGAACCTGGGTGGCGGTCCAAAAGAAAAACAGGCAATCCCGGAATACCCAGGTACCTCAATCCACCCAGATGTGAGTTTTAGTTGCCACCTTAAGTAAACTATTAATTAACAATCTCACATCTGTCATGGAAATCTCTCAAACCCAATCCACGTCCACGAGCATAGCATGGCAATTTAATAGCAAACGTAGAAGTAACTCCCAAGGGTTTGAAAGTAAAACAGGTAATAGGTACTACCACATCTACTTCCCAATACCCACAATTTAATTAGATCCTAATCATGCAAGTGTTTCAGGAATAGATCTAATGCAACAAAAACTGGGTATGGAAAAGTATGATCAAAGTGTTACTTGCCTTGCTGATGATCCGCAAAACCTAGCGATTCGAAGTAACAAGCGGCACACTCCGGGTACTCTATCGCAAACAAACAAGCATACAACCAGTACTCATCTAATGCACAGGTAAAACTCGAATGAAAGATCCAACCAGAAAGTTCAACTTAAGAACTCCGGTTTGCAAAAAGAATCAACTCGAAAGAAGCAACGAAAGTCAAACTGCGAAAGAAAGAAGCTTCGTTTACTAATCTGGATCTAGGTCAAATTTTACTGTAGCAAAAACTTGTTTGAGTAGGTTAAACGGAAAGAGAATTTCGAGATGAAACTCTAGGCGCTTGAATCGCCTGATTCCGATAAACGAGCGAGAAGTTAAACAGAAACGAAGATTCGATCAGAAATCGAATCTGAGAAAAATAGCGGAAAAACCGACGAAAAAGAAAAACGGACAAACGGTTAAAGAACGGACGTTCGTTAACAGAGAAAAACCGACGAACGCGTTCGTTAAAACGAACGGTTCGGTGAACGCTCGCAAAATAATAAAACCGAAAAAAACCGATCTAGGTTTTTTTTAAACGAAGGGTTTTTTTTAAA